>NW_006431919.1:10267854-10344546 GCF_000325575.1 Pteropus alecto | reverse complement strand
AACCTCAATAATTTTAATAAATAATATATTTTCACATACGGAACTCAAGTAACAAAATAGTTTGCAGGAAGGATAATCTGAAAGTCTTTGGTCAAGAGCCAGAAGCAACCTTGACACTCTTTTCCAAATCATCACCTTACATATTTCCTCTTTCTGAAATTCAAAGCATGTCATGGCTTAACATTCACATTATCAACTTATTGGTATTACTATTTTTGTTAATAGTAGTGTTCACAGAGCACTTAACATATGCTGGGAACCAAGCTAAGTGCTTTACGTACATTTAATTTTTACAATAATTGCATATTATCGTTATTCTACTTTTTTAAATTTATTTTTATTTTTTTAATTTTTATTATTTTTGTTTTACTTATTTGTTTATTTACTTTCTGCCGACATTGGTTAATGAAATCCAATAAGTTTCAGCTGTACACTTTAACAGTGAGGTATATATGTTTACACTGTGTGCTCACCTCCCATAGTTAGATTTCTTTTTGTCACAACACACTCAACCTCCTTTCCCCCCTTCTCATTTCCCCCCTACCCTCTGGTAACCACTAGTCTATTGTCTATGACCATGAGTCTCTGTTTGTTTGTCCTGCTCATTTATTGCTTTTAGGTTTATATTCCACATATAAGTGATATCTTGTGATTTTCAACTTTTTCTGTCTGGCTTATTTTGCTTAGCATGATTATCTCGAGGTCCATCCATGTTGTTGCAAATGGCAGTATTTCATCCCCTCTTATGGCTGAATAATATTCCATTGTATATGTGTACCACAGCTTCTTTATCTAGTCATCTATCATAGGACATTTCAGTTGCTGGCCACGGTGAATATTGCTGCTATGAACATTGGCATGCAAATATCTTTTCAGATATGGGTTTTCAAGTCTTTGGGTAATACCCAGTAGAGGGATTGCTGGATCATATGGTATATCAATTCTTAGTATTTTGTTATTTTTACTTTTAAGAAAAGTTAGTGACACTTAAAAAATTTGTATTAATTGCCCAGACTCATAAACAGAAAACAGCAAAGCCATATAGTCCTGTGAGACTCCAGCGTGTATACTCTTAACCATTGTATCATACTTCCTTTGAAATGATACACAGAGATTAAAGGCTAGCAATAAATTTCATTAATGATCTACCAATAAAGTGTCTAAACTTAAACCAGGCTTTCTATGCTGAAGGCCTAGAAGGTCTGGCCAATGAGAGACTTTCAAGCAGGTTGGCAGATGATATCATTTGAATTAGAGACATCGTTCAGTAGTTTTTATATCAGAAAAGCCAGACAGTTGACAATTATACCCATGAATAGGTTCCATCTTGGTACTAATATTATGTCAAATCCCCAAAGCTGTGTGACAGTGAACAAGGAAGCTATCCCAAATCAGCATAGTTGTTTCTATGAATATAAATCAGTCATACTTGTGTGATTGAGATGATGCATATTTAATCCTGTGTTTATCAAATTGTGAATTATAACTTAGCAGTGTGTTCGGTAAATTCAATTGAGTAGATAGTGCCAACATTAAAAAATGTAGGGGTGGGGGAGAGAAAGTAATGAGAGAATAAAATGTATCAGTATGCATTGTCATAGTTAGAGTTATTGTTTCATAAAATATTTGTTTATAGTATCAGTGCTAGCATTCAGTTTACACTAGAACTGGCTGAACCAGTTGTCATAATAATGAAGTGTTTGTCTGTAGTTAGTAAAAATGTCTGGGACTCCACAGCTCCCAGTACCCTCTGTCCCCTGGACACAGTGACCCCTTGGGTCATCACATTAGAGCACTTCAGAGGCTAACAGCTAAAGGGATTTCCTGATGCTTTAGTGTCTTCTAGCATTACCACTATTGTCTATCTTGATTGATCAGTGTCTATGCCAAAATAATTTTACAATATTTTATATAATTATAAATTTTCATTTGCATAAATATGTTTGGGCACTGAAGTGTGATTTAAAATATTTATTTTACTAAGGATCATGGCAAAAAAAGTTATATCCCCAAAATTATTCAATATAATCTATGTCAGTGATTGTCAATCAGGAAGAGTTTGCGCCCCTCCCCCTACCCAGGGAAATATTCAGCAGCAATATCTGGAGACATTTTTTTGTATGTCACAGATGGAAATGAGTGAGTGAAGGAGAGGGGCATTATTGGCAACTGGTAGGTAAAGGTGCTGCTAATATCCTATAGCACAACAGAGACAGCCTTTCCTAATACAGAATTATCTGGCCCAAAATGTCTGTAGTGCCAAGCCTGGAGAACCATGGGCTATCTGGAACCATAGAGATGAAGTTTTCCATTTTCTTGTATGTAACATTCTATAATTATTATTCTAAACCTATTATAATAAATAAAATTTTCTCTTTCTATATGTTCTGTGTCATCTCACTTGAGCAAGCTATTTACTCAGACTTAGAGAATTCTGTTCTTCACTTGCATGAGGTTTTGACTTTAATTTCCATTTTATTTTCTGTGTTTGAGTTTTGATTTGCAGAATTGTTCTCACAAAATTATATTTATTAAAATCTCATTCATTTCAAAAGCATTTTTATCACCTGGATGAGGAATGAGAGTTTGTTTTCCTGGTGAGAACCAAGAATTACCCAAGGTCACTCGTCTGTATGTGCTGGGTTTGCAGGCTGATGAGGCAAGCATATGAAAATTGGCAGTGGATTACCCCTTTACACTATGCAAAGTGTAATGTTAGTCTTGAAATAACTACTGCAAAATTCTTTTATTTAATTGTACAGTTTCCATTTAAACATGTTTTATAATTTTTTTCTGAAAGTGACGTGAATAGTGGATTTCAAAAAGAAAATTAATTTCTGATATCTCTATTGTTTTTAATCTTGTTCTTGTTGCTGACACGTTTCTTAAAAAAGTAAAGATAATATACGCACATGGCTGAAATATGAAATATTATAGACACTAAGCTACTACTAAATGTCTAGGTATTTAATACTCTACAAGTTGAAAAATTACATTCACTTTACAAAAATAGGCTCATTCTTTAAAAACATGTCTTTAACTTTACTTTTTGACTTATTAAATCTTGGACTTTTTTTTCATATTGACATTTTATCCATATTCTACCTTACTCTCACATTGTGATTACATCATAACTTGACCATCAATTAATCACAGCATGTGTATACTATAATATAATCATAATTTAACACATTGTCTGATACTGATGGATACTTTCATCTCCTACTACAAACAATGCTTCATTAAATATTATTTTACATTTATATGTTTTCAGTTATATCTGTACAATAAATTTTTAACAATAAAAGCAGTATGTGGTATGTGCATTTTAGTTGTGATAGCAATTGTCAAACAAATAAAATTTGATTTTTGACAGCTAGGTTCATTAAAATATTATCAGTGTTGGAAAAAGAACAAGTGTGTGGGATTGAGATAAAGAAAAGGTTGAGAATGGGTTGCTTTTTCTTTAGATCCGGGAGAAAAATTTAAGTTTGGATGGGATAAATGATAAATCATTTTGTAGTGTCAATTTTATAATGTTACAACCTTGTAGTATCTGTTTTCTACTGTTTTCATTTCTTTAAACCTTTTTCTAACCTGTATCTTCTTTTTGAATAAGTATGTAATATTTTTGTTTATCATTTCATTAAATGGTATTAAATAGAAGAAGGGTGATTTTCCATAATCATGTACTACATATTAAAATTTGCTCATAGGAATATGATTTCTGTTTAAATTCAAACCATTAAGCCATAACCTGGACACCAACATTCTTTAGTTGGCAGCTTGACCAAATTACACAAATAATATGCAGAAGGAAATGAATAGTCTCATGTGTGCCAGAATATTAAGTGATAGCAAGCAGAATAATTAGTGGTTAAGTATTTTCTTTTCAAATTTCAATAATGTAAGATCTGACAATTTATTTCCAATTTTATTCAATGTTGCTTATTATAAGCTTTGTTTTTAATAAAAATGGTCTTGCCATTTGGGATGTAGGAGGCGTTTTTATTGGAAACTTAACTATGATAACATGGAAACACAATTGCTATCTTTTTTCCCCTCTTCTTTGACTCAAATATTTGACAATGTTTTGATAACTATGTTAGCCCTAATTTGTTAAAAGATTATAAATCTATCAACAAATTTATCAATCTGAATCTAACATACTTCAGAAGTTTGGGACAAAGGTCAGAGTTAATATGCCTTCTAATCATTAATGAAATCTACAAATACCTGGAGACTCAAGAAGACACAAATTCTCTTTCAAAGCAAAGGGGGCTACAGAATGACTCTCTGAGTGACATTTAATAAAGTGTATTTTGTTCATTTTTTTTTTTTTAACTTGATATCCTGGGATCAGTCTGTTGTTTTCACAGGATTTGTGGATCACGCTTGGTTGTCCTTGATTGTCCTAGAATTGTTCTATTTTTTAAACATTTTTTTTACATTTTCTATGGCATTCTAGTTTAACTACTGTGCTTTCAGGGTTTGATCGTTATTCCTTAGCAGCTCTTTAAAATAATCTCTATATATTTACTGCAGTAATCAAAGTTTTTCTTCATTATCTTCCAATACTCTTTTTATGATGCATTTTATATTGAAATCTCTCAAAGGGAAACAACTTTGTTGTACTAAATATTCTGCTTTGTGCCTAGTCTTGTGTCTTCGCCAGTTGGCACTTCACTAACTTTTTCCTCCAAGCATTATGAATGGTTCATATTCTGGAAGACAAGAGGGATAAAATAAGCCGATGACTTAAATTTAATGTGGTAAAATGACACTTTGATGATTCTAAAAAGTAGATTAAGTTAAAACCACAAGGAATGTAATAATCTTTTTAGGAGAATGTGCTTTTATTATAAATGACTTTATATTTTAGAAGTTTTAAGTTTACAGCAAAATTGAGTAGAGGGTCCAGAGATTTCTGTATACCTTCTGCTTCCACACATGCATAGCCTCCCATACCATCAATATCCACCATCAGAGGACTACTTTTGTTACAATTGACATACTGACACATCATTATCACTGAAAGTCTATAGTTTAAATTAGGATTCACTCTTGGTGTTGTACATTCTGTGGGTTTGGACAAATGAATTATGATATATATCCATCACTACAATATCATAGCTAGTATTTTATTGCTCTAAAAATCTCCTGTGCTCTGCTTAATTATCTCTCTCTCTCCCCAAACCCTGGCAACCACTGATCTTTTTTACTGTATCTATGGTTTTCTTTTCCAGAATGCCAAGTAGTTGGAATTATACAGTATGTAACCTTTTCAGACTGGCTTCTTTCACTTGGTGATATGCACATAAGTTTCCTTCAAATCTTTTCATAGCCTGATAGCTCATTTCCTTTTAGTGTTGAATAATATTCTGTTGTCCGATATACTGAAAGACATCTTGGTCGCTTCTAGGTTTTGGCAATTATGAATAAAACTGATATAAACATTCATGTACAGGTTTTGTGTGGACATTTGATAACATAATATGGAGCATCTTTTCATGAGCTATTTGCCACCTATATATCTTCTTTGGTGAGGTATCCATTGTGATCTTTGGTTACTTAATTGGATTGTTTATTTTCTTATTTTTGAGCTTTAAGAGTTCTTTGTATATTTTGGATAACAGTCCTTTATCAGATATATCTTTTACAAAATTTTTTTCCTGTCCGTGGCTTGTCTTTTCATTTTCTTGATACTATACTCTTTCAATACTATTGTGGTAAGTTAAAAATCAGGAATTGTGAGTCTTCCAGCTTTATTCTCCTTTTCCAAATTGGTGTAATGTCTGTGTTTTAGAAGAGTGTGATGTTTTTAAGGTGAAAAATTGCAACTTTACTTATTTTAACATCATATTTCATTAAAATATTAACTATTAAAAATGTATGGGACTGCAATCTTGGGTAAAGAAGGAGGCTTTCATATAAGGTAGAAAAGAGGTGGGATAAGGTATCATAAATTAAAATTAAGATGTTCGCTTACGGAAGCTATTTGCATTGTTCTATTTTTCTGCTAATATTTTTGAAATAGAAATAACAAGATAATGTTCATCATAATAAAATAAAGCACTACTAATATAACTCAGAGAATTGTAAGACTTTAGCAAACATGGAATGTTCATTTCTAATAAAATACAAATTGATAACTGAGGTCAGAGGTAATTTTATATAAGAATTTATAAATAGAATATTATCTGAAATTCATCAAAAGCAAGTGAGAAAATAGGATAAAAAAAGCAAGTATCATATAACATAGTTTTTGTTTGGGTGAACATTGTTTTTGTTTTAAAAAGAGGTTCTTTGAAGAATAATGCAAACCATTTATGAAATACATCTATATAATCATTGTTTTACAGAAAATATTTTTCTTTTTTTTTTTTCTGCTTTAAAAGGGGCTTTTTCTATAACTCTCTGGAACAAAGGAAGAGCTTATGTTTCTAGGCTTAAAACTCAGCTCCCCCAAAAGACTGTGGCTGCAAACATGGGGAGAAAAGAGTCCCAGGATAAAGCAAGCGTCAGAAAAATCAAAAGATTCCAAATCAAAGAGAACAACCACTAGAAATTTGAAATACAATTTAAGTCCAGCAATCTTCAACCCAGGATAGCAAAAATTTAGATATGTGTTTGAGAGAATAAACAATGGAGCTTGCAGATACCAAGGAGTAGTCATATCTATATTTTAGCCCCTGACCCCATTCTAAGGGCTTTTTGCTTCTGAATAGAAACTGAGCCAATTCAGACAATAATCCTAGAAGTAAGGCATCACTTTTAAATTTTGTAATTAACCTAACAGTCTCTCATTTTGTATTAGACTACAATGATATAAGACCCATGTGAGTCGTGGGTCTACCAGTTATCTCTGACTTAAACTTTTTACTTGTCAATTTACTCACCTACAAAATGGGTTCTTAACGATAGACTAACTTTATATTTTAGGAAAATTAAATAATATATCTCCAAAGACTTTAGATTTTCGCCTGTAATATAAGAAATATTTAATAAATGTTAGCTCTTATTTATAGTCCTACCATATACTTAGCTGTTCCGAGTATAAGTGCTGCGATTAGGGGTATTGGAGGAAATGTAAAGGCACTTATTAATTTAATTTTTTCAAGCAAGTTCCTATTCTATTTTAGCCTTTAAAAATACGAAACTAACTAAAATTTCTACTCTAAATGAACTAGCTGGAGGGCCCCAGTGTCTAATTGGAGAAGGGGCAATATTAAGTATAAATGAGTTAACTTCTGTTGTCAGCATGGGCAGCCTAACACCTGAACTATAACATAGCCAATATTCAGTGAACATTTAGCAAATGAATAAACGAAGTAACATTTAATGAAAAAATGCCGGACTAACACACACACACACACACCCCTAATAGCCAAAAAGGTATAGGTAAGCAACAGAAGGTAAAAAATAACAAAGTATATAATGTTGAGTTGAGTTAAAAGATAATAAAAATGGGTCATTCAAGATATGTGACTTGAACTGGGTGTCAGGTAGTATGAAAATTATAGAGATTATTGTGATACTCTAATGCCTCCAAAACTCTGCTAGTTATGGGAGATATAAAAGTAAATTAGAGAGTAATCTCTGTCCTTTAGGTGCCTAGAGAGACAGATATAAACACAAAAGTTGGAAATACAATGGTCAGTATGATTATCCACATGTCCATTGTTATTTATCTCTTGGGTTTATTAAATGTCTGGTATACTGTAGATGTGCAGTAATCTTTGATGAAAGAATACATGAATGATGATTATATTAAAAACAAACAAAATGAGAAGTGCCTAACCCTGCTTGCCAAGGTTAGAAAAGAATTCATAAAGCAGGTGATGTTTTGGGCTTGGTGGGTCAGCAGAGACTCACTTGGTACACTGAAGATAGAGTAGTGCTTGGTTAGCTTTGTGCTGTTTTTTGCTCTCAGAGTGGTGGCCTGAGGATGATAGACCGCTAAGAAAAAGACATGATTCTAGCTTCTAAAGATCTTCCTGAAGATAGCTTTCCACTTGTGTTCATTGTTAGAACTACATCCTTCTGAAATTGTAGCATTTAAGGCTTCTAAAACAATCACCATCTTTACTGCTCATATTAATCAGTTTATTGATTGTCTTTGCGTAGCACAGCTTGTTGGTTTTGTTTTCTTCTGCGATAGTCTTTCTCCCTGGTTAACCATAATTGAAGTTGTAAATTGTCATTTTACCACCAGGAATAGGAGTTTAATCTTAGAGTTTATTAGGAATCAACTTCTCTAGGCCCCAGGATGCATTTAACAATAGGCCGTGGAATCAATTATTCAACCTCCATGGAGCTGCGCTTGATAACTTGACGTCCACTTGAGGCTTTATGGTTAGGAAGATTTGTGCATAGGGATGCTCCTGTTTCCAGACCCAGTCCTTTTCCTCAAGTAGATGACATCAAAGGCTGCCCCTGTATCAAAGAGCATCTTCCTGGTTTAGACATTTAATCCACCATTCAGTTGTTCCTGATTTATTTTCTCCAAGGGTCACAGTCATTGACATCCTCAAACTTTAATTTTCTCATATTCTTACTGATAAGCAAACCATAATTAGAAAAGAAAGCTTGAGTACAAAATGTGCTTTCATTAATTGTGGTTAAAAAAGTTCTTCTCCTAAGAACTTTCAACAAGACTACTCAAACCACTAATTAATTGTACTAGCACTGTACATCTCAGGTTATATAATGTTAAAAGTCCAGATGTTCATAGACTTTTTTCTCATGAGGATAGTAGGATGAATTTGCTAGCCCACAGTCACAAGGATAAAGCCCATGTCTTGAGGATCTTCCACTGAACCCCAAAATAACTACCACACCAGGTTCAAACTCTTCCAACACTGTACTCTTCAAATTTATACAACTTACGATTTATAGTTGCACAGATCTGGGTTGATTTTGTGTTTCTTCTTATGTCTTTCTATGCTTCACTTTTCTGTCCTTTGCATTTAGTTAGATACTCCTCATGCATTCAGAAAGTTCATGTTACTGATTCTAACTAGACAAGATAAACTGGGTCTTGCATAATCTTTATCTATCTGGGAACGTCTTAATATTTTGTCTGTCTCTAAAATCCTAAAGCTGTTGGTTGATGGGTGCATATAAGGTGAGTTAATTGCAGTGATTTTTTTAACAATGGCAGAAATAGTGTCAACGACTTTCCAAGACAAGGGCAAGAAAGGGTTCGGAGGAGGCAGAGTATCCAAAGGAAGGAAAACCCTCTCATTTAATGAAATAAAAAAATTTATCTGTAATTTGTGTTTTTAATAAAAATTTAATTATTTTAGGAAAATAAAGTGCTTTGGGCACATAAATGAGAGCACGCTAAGATGATGGCGATCGTGATCCAAGTTAAATACTAAGATTGATGGTTTGATTTAAGGTTTTTTATTTCCTTCTTTTCTTCCTCCCTTCTTCCCTTCCTTTTTAAATACTGGAGATGTGTGACATTTCAAACACTGTACAGAAGAGTGGGGGGAAATGGAATCTTAAAAAAAATTTCCATTCAAAGATAACACAACCCTGAAGATCTTAAAAGTTCTTTATGGTAAAATTATTATATATGATTTTTTATTATTATTGATGTATCTGCCGTTGACTTGTTCCTTTAGAAATACTGACTGCATTCATCATTTGTTTAATTTTCCAAACTGAACTTTCTCTTCCCTTTACTTATATATTATAAGCAATTCAGTTTGTATTTTTTCCTTAAGATATGTGTCTGAGTTTCTAACTTGTTTGTTTCATATCTAGTAGCAAATCTAAAAATATCTGAGATATATTTTTGCTAAGAATAACTGAAAATTTATATTTTTATTGTTTATTAGCATGGAATAATAAGAAATCAATGAGACCTCTCAATTATCTTAGGAACTCCATTTGTAGTTGGGTAAGCTCAATTGATTTGGCTTACCCTTATGCTTAGTTATCTCTTTTATCCAAAATTTGAAAATAAAAATGTTGATAAGGTGACTTCAATATGATGCCAGATTATTTTATAATAAGCCCATCTGAGTGATATCTGATGCTCTCGGAAAATGTAACTTTGGCTAATGATTGGAGCTTAGATGTTTTACAGCTTTCCTAAGTTAGACATTAACTTGTAGAAATTGCTATCAAATGATATATTTGTTCCTGTCCCATAGAGATGATAACCCCAAATATCATAGTTTATTGTTAAGCAGGATATCACTTGTTTTCCAATACAGACATCTTATTTGAGCAGCCCTTTCCCTCAACAAACATATATGCCATTTTCTCAAATCCTTTCCACACTATCTCTTACATTCTTCTGATTATCTCATTAGTGCAATTTTTGTGCATGCTTACCCTCTATTTGTATGAAAGTTACCTATTTAACAACTTGAAAATCATCCTTTTCTATTTAATTCTTTTAAACATTCTAGTTGGACACACAAAGTTTTTTTCAAAGAATACATCCAGTACATGTAAAAGATGAAGGTACCTGTCTATAATCTCACATTCACTTGGAGAAGCTATGATAGAGGAATTAAGCATGATATATATAAAAAAAAAAACACAAAAACCTTTAAATATGAATTTAGTATGTTGAGAAGTCTGTTGATTCAGATCTTTGGTCTTATTCAGATAATTTAAATAAAAATTCTCCTGCTTCTAGATCATTTGGAGCCAGACAACAGTATTATTACATATTTACAAATGCACCTATCACCACCTGACACCTGTGCATAGTAGATATTTGGCAAAAATTATTTTTGTTTTTTTTTTTAATTATGAGATAGTGGTAAAGTAGCTATAGTGTTCTTTTTCTGTGATCTCTCAGAAGAAAGTTAATTTTAGAGAAAGTTAATTTAGAGAACATTTTCTTTTCCTGTTACAATTTGTCATGTAACAAATTAGAAACAAATTACTGAATGCCTCCCTAATTCGAAGGACAGTAAGTCCCAGTCCTGTGGGACTTGCTGAGTTTAAGGTGTTGGGTGCACACAAATCATTTTTTTGTTTGTTTCCCTGTAACCATATAGGCTATTCTGTTAAGTCACTTTTGAATTATGAGAGAAATGAGCTCATTAGTCATCATTACACTTTCCGTGAAGTGGATCCGTTGATAGGCACATCACTGTCTAAGCTAACTCAATCATTGTTATAAGCCTAGGTCCCTGATTACAGCTACTATATCATTGAGGGAGGAGAATCAACTAAAGAAATACAAGTGAGCCAATGGCAGCATAAAGAAAGACAGGAAAAGTAGGGGGTCAAGTGCGCAGTTGAGAGAGAAAAATTGTCATTTACCTCCAGTCAATTCCACAGTTATTTCAATAGTGGAAAGTTTTAACTTCTGTTCCTATGCTTCTGTTTATTTTTAACGTTTTATTTTTTACTTCATTACTCAGGAATCTTTTAATTTTCAGTGACAGTAATCTACCTTAAAGCAGTTTAAACCAGAAAGGCAATTTGTGTGCCCATTGAACAGACAAGCAAGTTCATTAAATACATCTACATTAGCGAGTTCAAAAAGTGCCAACAGAATTCTCTCCGGCGCTTAACTCTGCTTATTCTGCTTGTTTACAGGTACGTTCTTTTTTTCCCCAGCTTTATTGAAATATAATAGGCAATTAGTTGCTCATATTTACATTATTTTCACATGTAATTAATGTGACTACAGAGAGCCACAAACCTCCATTGTCTTTATATTTCTTTATCTGAATAAGATCCATCTTTATTAAAAGCTGTGGCAAAAGTTACAAACAGAACTCTAATTGGTCCAATGTGAGACATATGGCTGTCCTAGAAACTGTATTAGTGGCCAGCGGGCAGGAGTTCTCTGGTAAAATAGAACTAGGCACCTTACCTAAAACATACCTATGAAGAATAAAATTCTAGGAAACAGTCCATGCAGATTGGGGTGGCTGCCATCAAAGGGATTTCAACTGGAATTAAATTTGAGAGGATACAACATTAAATCTGGCTAAGGCAACTTTCAAAGGTTTTTAGAGGAGATGGCATTTCCTAGTTTAAAATAAACATATAAATATTTGTATGTCTATATGTCTTTGTGTGTTACACACATACACACACATGCATACACACCCTAGCACCACCTGGTATTTTTTAAAGTTTCGTATTAATAAGATCACAGTAAAAGTAGCTATAGCATTCTTATCTTACAACCTCTCAGAAAGAACCAGTTTTTTGTATTTATTAGATGTATGACCTTGTGTAAGTCATGTAGCATCTATAAGCCACCATTTCATAATCTGTAAAATAGAAATAATCATATTTACCCTATCTTTATCACAGGATTATCTTTTTCAATCGTGGGGTATTTTATAAATGTCAGGTGGTCTTACATGTGACTGAAAAAAGACAAAATGAATTTGTACATACAAACACATTGAAATTACACTATACGATGACATCTGAGAAGCCAAAAAATGTTTTATTTGTCTTATATATAGTCACTCTGAAAAATCTGTAAGATTCTCACCACATTCTATGGAGACTGAAGATGTACTTCTGCTTTTCCAGGAAAAATCCAAAGCCTGAGGCAAGGGTCGATGGGAAATGTAAGGTACTGAAGAGAAGAAAGGGAGATCAGAGAGGGAAGGGGTCGATGTCCATATTAGGCAATCCATAGTATGGATTGAAATGATGCAAACACTGTCTTTACACTATCTGGACTCTGTATGCCAGGCTGCCTCTCACATATACAATGCCTGAGTGGGATTTTTAAAAAAGCATTTATCTGTCTCTTCAGTGTATATATATTAGAAAAGTCACTTTCTCTTGAAATACAGGTTGGCCAGGGATATAAGACCTGAATTTCATCTCTCATTCAGACCTTTTGCCATGCAAATGAAAAATCTGAAGTTTGTGTACATGTGTCTGGCTTATAAAATATTGTCTTCTTTCTGCCAAGAATCTATACCAGTTTGCCCTCCTAGATGTCATTGGCATAACTGAAGAGTTTTGTGTGGTAAAGAGTTTAATCTTACCCAAATAGAGATCTGGCCTTTGCTGTAGGTCTCTGGGAGGTATTTCAGCTACTTCCTCGGCTTCCATTTCTCTGCTGCTTTTTCTTTCCTGCATACCCTACATTCTTTCAATTCCCCTGCCTCAGGTGCCACCTGCTCTCCTGAAAATGAAACATGGCATTTACCATTTATATTTGCTATGCTCAGCAGTGTCCTGGAAAACAAATATAAAGTGACAGCTCCACTCCACACTATCTCTGGGTTTCACACTTCTGTTTCTCTTCGCAAATCTGGGGAAAATTCAGAATTCTGTTGAGAAAAGTTGTTGATGGAAAATGCTGCTTCCATTTTTTTGACTTTTAGAAGACTCAAAGAATCTCTCTTGAGCAACAACAAAAGAATTCCAAATGCAAAATAAAGCAACCGCACCATTCCCTAGAGAGAAAGGGGAATATTATTATGCCTAGTCTATCATCGTTATCATCACCAAATAGTGTTTGCTAAGCCTTCAGGAGCACGAGGCAATGGGGTGGTTAAATTGGCATGTTTTCATCCTCCCAAGAGCTTGCAGTTTAAATAGAAACAGAGCATCAAAGACAAACATATACAAGGTCAGGCTGAGACCAAAGCTAACACATTAACATACTCATTAAAATAGAGTAGAGCTCATTATAATTCAATAAGAATGGGAGGCAGCAAGATATAATATAAAAATGTGCTAAACTAGGAGTTAAGGGACTTTGGGCAAGTCACCTCCCAAACCCTCAGGATGAAATGTTTGGGAAGATTTGGAGAAGGTAGTTTGGGAAGGTGAACCAGACACATAGTGTGGAGTCAGAAAACTGCACAGTTTCTGTAAACATGACAAAGCAATTTAGTCTTTCTAGATCAATTTGTCTCATAAAATGCAAGACTCTCAGTTTCAAAAAATGAAGAAACTGAGGTTTTAGAAAGGCAAGTGCTTGATCAAGCATCATTTGATTGGAAGGATCAGAAGCCAAACAAAACTGAGAACATAGAGAGATTTTAAGGAATATAATTACAAAAAGTTGGAGGGAAATAGCAAAATAAGGAGACTGTTCTTCCTGTGTCTTCTTCCTGTAGGCTATATGACCATTTGGCTCATGCTTTTAAAAATTATTTTTTTATATATTCAGCAAATATTTATTAGAGGACCTACTATATGTCAGGTATAGTTATGTGTACTTGGGATCTCATGGTGAACATGAGTGTAGTGTAAGCCCTGACAATTAGATTTTTGCATTTTTGTAAAGCAAGTGCCTGACTTAAGGTTTCATTGCATCAAAGTGGCATCCACTTCAAAGATGGCTATCTTGAACAAACAAATTGCCAGCCACATGTGACTAAAGAGCCAGATCATGCATCCCCACCCCAACACTTTGTTTTAAAGATCTTAGTTGGTTTCTATAACTGACCATTTGGGTAACTTGTTTTATCACTTCTCCAGCTTTAAATTCCTGCCCTAATGGTTTAAATTCAATAAAGAGTGAGCCCATGAAACCCTAAGCCCCCACCCTTGACTCAATAAAAGCAGAACCCTGAGCCTGCATGCTCGCATGCTCCTGCTATGTGGCCTCAGGTGTACCTTACAAATTCCAGGACCAGTAAGTAATAACCATTTTTTTTTTTTTTTAGTTTCATGATGGTTATTGCTGAATAGTGTCTTGCAATCCTAATAATAACCAAGAACCACAAGGGCTTATCTGGCCACAATGCTGGTTATCTGTAGGCTCAGACAGGCATAAAACAATGAGCAATGTTTCCTCTTTTCATGGATCTACTATTGCAGGAAATGGAAGAGACAGATGATAAACACACAAGAAAATATCTGATAAAAGGGGTTGTCAAGCAGATAGATGAAGCAGGATTATGTTGTAATAATGAGTCATTAGATTACTTCTATATTTATGAGTCCAGGACAATCTCTTTGCATATTTAATTTTTAAGAGCTAAATACAGATAAGGAGAATTCAAGATGCAAGAGAAAAAGAAGTCAATTGGGAATAAACCCCCTGAGATGGTAATAGAGTTTCTCCTTTTTGCAAAGCAACAGCCCTAGGTGGCTCTTCCTTTCTGTCCCAGTGCACTAGGCTATTTAATTAGCTAATCTTTACCTTGTTTCCAAGCTTTAAAACAAAACAAAACAAAACAAAAGCAGAGGATCTGTTTAGTCCAGATTGGCTCCATATAGCAGGGTCTTTGCCCATCAACCCAAATGTTCAAAGAACACATGGCTTCCTACTGTTTATCTGTAACATATCACCTCCTAGTTAGTGAAGGACTAAGAATGAACTAAAAGACACCACGTGAGTGCAGTCAGTATAGTCTTTTGGGTACAATGATTTATACACAATATTTTAAATGAGACAAGGATCAGTCTTGGAACTAGGCCTGATTTTGATTAAACACTGGCCACAGTAATTAAGCAGTACATTCATCAACAACTTGCATCATTTCTCCTACCTTGACTCCTTGGACAAATAACAAATAATACAAATACAAGCAAACATTATGACACCTCTGGTGATTCTTTCAGCTCTTCAGAATGTCGAAATGTCTTCAAGTTATGAATTTTCAGTTATTTCATTTGACCCCCAGTTCCAAGGCATCCTACATGTGTTTCTCAAATCCATCCCTCTGTGGTTGTCCCCACCAATGATGTCTTTTGTATCTTCAGTTGCCTATGAATATCATCGTGCTTTTTAGGACGACTGTGATATGTGACCAGAAACACTGTCCCTAGGAAACAGTAGTCTCAGAATTTCATCTCTCCTTCCATGTTAATGTCAGAAGCAAAATATTAACTATTTCTCCTTTTATTATTATGAATATCGCTATAACAATGTAATTCCCTACCATCTACTCAATCTTACTCGGAGGGAGCTGCATGCTTTGGACTCACTAGAGAAGGTGTCAGTCATAGGCAAATATGAAAGAGAAATGCAAATAATTTGCTTCTTATATAGCAAACTATTTCTATTTCTATGAGAAATGGCCTGAGGATGCGGGGACTATTATGTAAGGTTACTCTTTTCAGACATTACACAGACAGGTCTTTGAAAAAAAGAGATATGTGTGGGGAGAACATGGTGGGCATAAGAAGTTCACTCTGTATATATATTTTTAAATATAGCCTAATATAGCCAAGCGATTAGAAAATCCATAACCCCAGAAATCGTCACCTCTTGTGCTAGATATTGCTATTAACAATTTGAATTCTGTCAAGAAAATGTCAGACTATGAGACACCTGGGATTATCCCTATGTTTATTAATATAAAATGGTGTAAAATTGGGAGTTGGTAATCAAGAGGTTTCCAGGGCAAGGTCAGTGTGGAGGGAAAAGAATGCTTCGGAAGGGGTCATATACCCATGAGGATGATGGAAGCCAAATAGCTGAGATTCAGACAATTAAAGAACTTTGCTTACTTCACAATCGAGAACTATGCCAACTCTGCACCAAACTCTGAGATTATGAGCAGTAACCTTTCTGTTGTCAGAAAGTTATCAGGTGCGCTATTCTTCCTCCAAAGAAATTGGAGTCGAGGGACCATCTGATAAGAAGTGTAGAATACAAGTCCCTTGGGTCGGCAGGAGCAGACCAATTAGCATGTCATTTTCTACCAGAGCTAATTAAGCCATAGCTTGCTGCATTCTGCCTCAGCACCCTTCTGTCTCAGATCCAGTATCTGCCTGTTGAGCCTGAGGCTGGATGTGCTTTACCCTCTGCTTCTCTTCAGCTAGAAGTCACTTTCCCCCTTGAAATTAATGGGGTGAGACATATTCCAGAAGTGCTAGGAACTTGTATGTGAAGAAATCTTTTCCTAAGGGTGCTGGTTCCAACAGAGACACAGAAATTCAACTGAGATTGGGGCAGGAGAGGATATTAAAGGTAAATTTGATGTTTAATTTCAGGAGACCCCATCATCCTCTGATGGCAATGATAACTAAAGTTTACTGAATGCTTAAGTAATATGTATTAAACACTGTACTAGGAGTTTTGCATTCATTATTTAACCCTTACAACCATCCAGGAAATGAAGATTTGCAGTTTCACAGAGTAGGAACAACTTCATAGGGCTAGGAAGTTGTAGCCTGAATTCAAACCCAGGTCAGATTGAACCCAGAGCTAGTGTTCTACCCATTACAGTATTTATTCTTGGAATAATTACATATTAAACTCCCTTCTTCCCAGTTTTCTTTAATCTCAGAGACAATAACTCTTTACCCCTGTTAGTTCCCAGTTAATGATAGACAATATGCACTATCAATCCCTTTGATATATATAAAATAATTTTATATAATATATAATTTGAGATATGTAATATATAATTTGAGATATTTAATAATATAGATACAGACATACATAAATACATACATACATACATACATACATACATACAAAAAATTTTTCCTGTCATTACATTTTTAGGATCAAGAGGTGAGAAAATCACAGCCACAACAAATACAATTTTCATGATGAATGGAGAAAGTCAGTTCACTTAAATTCACACATATTACTTCTTCATGATCATCCAGTTTCAACACATATTTACAGTGATGACAGTAAGGCTTGCTTAGGTATTTAGTCACCAATGATATAATTAGATTCCTTAGACGAATTTCATTCTGATAAGACTGTATATGATTTATGAACGTTTTCAGTCATAATTGGTGAAAGACAGTTAGTTATCTTTTTAATATTCATAATCTAATTCCCACACTCCATTTCTAAACCCTTCTAGAAAAGTAAAGTCTTACTGTGTTTAATTTGAATGATATATTTAAAAGCCTTCCCTCTTCCCTCAAATAAAAGATTCTGTGGTGGATACACACACATTTATGCATGTATAAATTAGTGTGTCTCTGTGTGTATAATTATCAGCTCCAGAGACCATCAGATCTCAGCATAAATCCCAGCTCCCCTACTTCCCTGCTATGTAAATTTGGGAAACTTACTTAAATTCTCTAAGCCTCATTGTTGTCCTAAAGCTGTTAGAGTTGCTAGAGAGATCAAATAAAATAACTACATGCAAAGCACTAAATGCAGTGCCGGACTCATGATAAGCAAACCCTGAATAGTTGCTGTTATTATTTATACTTTTCCTCTGGAATCACAGCTTGCTCAACTTGTCCATCCTATTCATCTTATAAAAAGCTGAAGTACAAAGGTTTTGACATTTTTCGTTTTATTTTGTTTGTTTTATTTTGTTTTCAATTTCATTTGTGATGGTAACCCTCATCCTTTTCTTCCTCCTTTATCATTTGAATCTTTATCTTTCTGCCTGTAGTGCTAACAGTTTTTGGTATTGAGCATAAAGGGGAAAAATGATGTATGAGCGTATTAACCATGTCTTTTATTTTCTGTATTCTGATGCTTTGATATCAAGGGCCTCGCTGACCCTGGAGGGTCTGCTCCTCCTAGTGTTAGCCAGTTCCTACAGATATAGTAAAAATCTCACCCAAGAGGTTGCTTTTCAAGTGTACACAAACCATGGAGAGCCCACATCCTCAACCACATTCCTTATGAGGTTCTCACATTCTCGGCTACTGTCTATCTGCCTTAGTCACTGCAGGGCCAGGGCCAGACAACTAGAGACAGTTCCTATGCCTCAGAGCTCACTGAAACTATTCAAGCTAGCCAATACTAAGCATATTTCCTCTGCCTCTTCCATGTCTTCCCATTAACCCCTATGACCACATTTTCCCCTTCTCCCTCTTCCTCCTGACTTATCCCAGTGCTTCCCTAGGTGGCCCCTGTGATGTGGCATCCTCATTCTCCTGGGATCCATGGCTATAACAAACTGTATATATATTTGTTTTTTTGTTATTTTTTATTATTATTTTTTAATTGAAGAAAGATTTAAATTTGGGGGGGTATTTTTCCCCATCTACCTTCTTCTTCTCCCAAAAACTATATATTTTAATAGCAATCATCTCACCATACCTAGATAACACTAAACTCTATATTTTAAAAATGACGAGTAATTCCAGTTAAGTAACAACTACACTTATTTCTTCTGTTTGACTGCAGAGACCTTGAGAACAAGGACCATGCCTACACCAACCAGTTAATGCTCAGTAACTATTTACTGAATGAATGAATTTATTGCATATCTAAAATGCACTAACATATATTTTTTCTGTGGAGGAAATCTCTGCATTTGTAAAGTTGAATGAATGTGTACTCTCATGTTGTATGTCACCTAGCTTGTTCCCTAACAGGAATTCGTTTGGTTATTTAAATGTATATAAAACATGCTAATTGTATATACTGATGGGGAAAACATGTGTCTGAGTAAAAGAACAGTCCTGGGACTCTGCAGCACTGCTTAAGTAGGTTAAAGAAAGGATTAAAGGTTAGGTGTCCTTAAGTTTTTGATGGAGGACAGAAAATATATCATATTCCATCAACTACCTGATGTTCCTGGCAAGCTTCCTGAGGCTTCTTCCTACTAAGGTGTAATGGTTTTTTCTTTTTCTCTAACAATTTGTATGCTATTAGAAAGCCTCTTTGGCAAGAGATAAGCATTTCAGATGAATTCTTGGCTCAAGAAATACCAAGAGTTTAAGGAGAGGGTGGATCTTATGTTTTCGGAGTAGCAAGCACTATGGAAATAGCCTTCATACAAGTTTTGGGGAATAACCAAAATAGGGCACTCTTTGAAATATCTAATATGTATGCATCTAATATGTCTTTATCTAGCATCTGCTCTGACAGGCTGATAATAATATTAAATAAACTTATTTTGCCCAGGCTAATTCTATTTCTTCTTTGAAGTGCTTTATTTGAAACTTGCACTCAATAAATATATGTTTAACATATGAATCTGTCTTTGGATATTAGGAGAAACAATGTTGAACACCCCAAAATATGCGCTTTTTTGGATATTGATTATTTTAAACTGGTTATGCCTAAAAAAACAAAAGACTCAGGAAGAACATTTAATTTTCCCCCTAACTGTCTAAAAGAGTTTAGATAGAGACCTGCTCTGGGAAGGGAGCTGTCATCATAGATAACTACACTTTAACATGAACTTTGATCCTGGCAAGGCTAGGATCAAAGCCTTGTGTCCCATTGTTAAATTTGGCCCAGCAAACCGTTGTTTACCAAACACTTACTTTTTCATTTCCATGTGAATTACCTTGTTCCTCTTTGAAGCCCAAACCACTATCCCCTGCCCCTTCATCTTAGCTCCAGATGGCATATAAGCCTCAACTGCTCAATTTGTCCACAGACCTCACATTCTTGGGGAACCCCAGTATGCACATATGTTATAAAATTTGGTTATTTTTTCTTGTTGCTCTTCTTCATGTCATTTTGATCATTAGGCCAGCCAGAATAACTAAGAGGGAAAGGAGAGGAAATTCCCCACACTGCCTCCCCACCCACAGACGCATTTCTGCTAGTGAAGTCAACTAAAAAATTACCTGATCTATTCATCTTTCCTTGCTAAGAAATTGAAATGTTTCTGAAGAAGCCCAACTTATATTAAATAATATATATTTTCAAATCTCATGTATACATGAGGCCATTTTCATAAAATGATAAACTTTACTTAAAATAAGATTTCAATATAGGGAAAAATTGTGAAAGCCTCTGAATGTACCAAAAAGATTACTGAATGTCCTGTCTAGTAATCCTCCCCAGGTTATATCTGCTTTTCATTGTTTAAAACTATTTTATAAGTCAGTCAGTTGTTGGAAACTGGTAATGATGCAAAGACTCTTGTCCATAACAATGTAAATTTTGTCCGGATACAGTTGATTAAACCCCTATGGAGACTGACCAGTTTTACCAGTTCTACATCTACTTAAACACATTTATTTCAGCATCCCTGATCATCTAATACAGTGACCTTCCATTGACATTTTTCTTTGAGAATCTGAAGTATCATATTACTGGTTCTCTTCTTAATTAATTAGTTAAATACAAGCTTTGACTTTTTAAAAAAATATCTATATGATTATACTTTCTTTTGAAAAGGTACCTTTTAACATTAATACTATGAAAAAGAAAAAAATAGAATCCCCTAGGCAGGAGCTCAGAAAATTGGCAATAACGAAGGGATGTCTCGTAATACTCATGCCTGTGTAAGTGACTAATATGATGGGGTCACTGACTCTACTAAGGCTCAACTCAAGAGTATTTCCTAGAACTAGATAGTGAAGCTTTTTCATTCTCCCAAAAGAAGTTAATTATTTTCTCAACAGCTGTTTTTTTTTTTTTTTTTTCTAGGTGACTCCCTAGAGCTAAGTCCCTCCAGCTTCCTTCCCAGGCTGCAGCCGTTTCTTTGGTGCCTTCAGAATTACTTCCTTCCAACCATTTGAACAATTTCTGCAATTACCTTGCATTTAGAGGATCCAGTCTAAAAAAAGAATACACTACATTGCGTTGCTTTGTATATAACGTCCTTATATTTCAGCAGGTAAGGCAATAATTACCAAATCAATTCCTCAAGCATATGAGCTTTAGAGAACATAGTGGCTTTTGTTTCTACATTTTATACAGTCTTTTAAGCTTCTGTTGTATTCTACTCAATTGGCTTGTCAGTTCCTATGACAATCATTAATGCTTTATGAAGTGGTGCATTATTTGTTCAATGAAATTCAAAATCTATAGTCAGAGGTACCTGACTACCTGGAACCCTGACAAATATTCTTCTCCTTAGCTGGTTAAATGGGCAATGAACTAGACAGCCACCTCTAAGCAAGATAAACTACATTTTCCTAAAATAAAATGTGCTTTTCCCTTAAATGGACTCAAATTACTGAAAAGAAATTAAAACTGACCAGGCTAAGGAGGAGATATAACAATGACTCCTGATATAATATCCCAAATAATGCAATATATTTACTATGTTCTGATTGGGAGGTAGTGGACTTTGACATTGGATAATCTTAGATTTAGTTTATAAACCCTCCACTTAACTAGCTGTGAGATAAAGGCAAGTTTCTAACTGCTCTAAGCATCAGATTCTTCATTTATAAAATTAAGATAACTATTAAATTAATGAAGTTTAATGAAGGTAAATTTATGTAAGTCATGGAAATGCTTAATGTAGAGTTGACATATACTAAATATATAATAAACTCTATTTTTATTTGATGTAGTAATTAAAAAATTAAATCAAGTTGAAATCTCTAGTTAGGTATCTCCATTGATGTCCAATGCCCAGTGTAATGTCTTGTGTATAGTATAAATATTTTTTGGCTAAATGAATGATTTACTCCATTCCTGAATATAGGAATAAATTTTATTCCTGAGTATAAGAGGTTAAGCAGTGATGGTGAATGACACTGTAAAAAAGAAAAAGAGCAAAAATGAGACAAAGTACAAGTAAGCCCTTAATGTTGTCTATAAATTCTATGACTTTAAGCAAAATGGTGTATAACAAAACCAATTTTACCATAGGATGATTGATATAAACAAGAATTAAGTTCTTATGGCACCTCATTAACTTTATAACAAAACAACTTGAACAAAACATTATTTGAGGACTTGCTGTACAAGTGCGAAAAGCAAACCAGTAGGTTCCTATTAGGGCTTAAGTCTGATTTTCCCAAATTATCATCTCAGGGTAGTTGCATGTGAGAAAGAGTTCTTTCAGAGAAAAGATATAAATGTGAGTAAGAAGTGGATGAAAGAGAAAGGAAGGAATAAAATACAAAGCATTTCTATTTTTTGGCTGAAACACTAAAACAGACAATGACTAGATAAATTATCATAGGCTGTAATTGGAACAACATTCATGACTTATAAATAAGTTCAAATGAGTCCCACATGTTAGAGATGACAAAGTTAGCAACTACCTGAAAATTTTTCTTCTGCCTTTTGGATTTGTTTAGTGATGGTCTCATGTTCCTGTCCTGATCATAACATAATGCACAAGTAGGACTTTAAACAGTGTTAACAAATTAAAAGGCAAAAAAAGGCGGTGGGGGGGGTGGGGAATTACATGTAGAGGAATCAGAACTTCATACCATGAGAAAAAATTGATAGAATAACAAGTTTAGCTTGAAGAAGAATAGACTCAGGCCGATATAAGTATCTCTAAATACTTGAAGTTCTTAATGAGTAAAACCTGATTATAGTCATTCAATGAGACTCTTGAGAGGTAATTGAGAACCATGAATGTAATATATGAACAAACAGATGAATTTCTAAGAGTGAACACTATTCCAGCACAGTAATAAACTTACTCAGGGCTTTATGGTTTTTTTCCCATCCAAGAGATTCAAGCAGAAGCTGAACCATCATATTTTAGGGATATTACATTGTTGGAATGGATAACTTTTGAAGGTTTTTTCAGCTCAAAGATTATATTTTCTGAGATTACTTAGTTCCAATTAGTGTTGTTAAATTTGCAAACTTCTGGCTGGTTCTGCATGCATCAGAAAATTCTGATCTTTAGAGACCAGAATTTCTTCTGCTTATTTAATGAAACAAGAAAATATGTCATTCCAACATGTATTTCTCTCACTTGCTTCATTTTTCATGACTAAAATCAAATTGGGAGAAAATATTTGTCTATTACACTGTCTGGACCCTTCCGGAGAAATTCTCATCCCACTGGGATCCTTTCTGAATAGGCGAAATCTTATTCTAACATGAAAAACTGACTTTTTCTTTCTTAGTTCACCCAGATCACAAAAATTTTGTTCCTATAATTACTATTGGTTCTCCTAGAGAGATTCACTCAGCATGTTCCCATGCAGCCTTTTCTCTTTTCCCCATATATATTTCTCAGTTTTTATATTTAGACACATTCCAGGCTACGTCATAGAAGTTTCTGAGCTCTGGTAGCAATAGGAGGTTACCAGGCATTCACTTCTGATGAGGAATAAGAGACAAATTGAGGGCAATTGACATAAATGCAGAGTGATTGATATAAGAGAAAGCACTAAGCCTAGCTATTTGAGGAAGTTTAGTGTCAGATACTTCCGTTTTCTAAACTTTAATTTATTTCTCTGTAACATGGGATTAATTGGTTTTGCCCTGCTTTTCTTAATGAGTGGTTTTAATGATTAAATAAGCCAGTATGTTTGAAAACTTCCTGTAAAATATAAAACATTGCTAAAATATGAAGAGTGATGAAAATGATGATTGTTCAGAATACCATATCAGTTCATGAATGCATTCTGTAGAGTATACATGCAATATACATTGAAGTTATATATGCTTATTATTCTTGCTGCTTCTTTTGAATTGGGCTCGTTAATGGGTTTGTATTAGGAGAACTGCACTCAAATCTTAGGTCTGATCTCTATGATGTTGGGAAAATGTCTTAACTTTTCTGGACCTTAGTTTTCTTAACTGTAGTAAGAAGAGATTTGGTGTTACCTTAGAAAAATTTTATAACAGTTAAGAAAGTCAGTAATATAAAAGCATTTAGCAAGCACAGTGCCTGACATATAATAAGCACTCAGAAAATAATTATCAAACTTGAATTTGAAAGTTTAGCAGCAGTAGATATAATTTGTAACAGTAGTTGGCTTAAGTTCTTTAAAAACTGAATTTTTTTTCTCTGTTAGAGACAGGGAAAAGCTATTCTTCTTAGAGGTCACTAAGATCCTAATGTTTCTGCTACTGATATTTTTATAGCTGATAAATGGTAAGAGACCTTCCTAGAAGCATGATTAGCTCAGGGGGTAGCTTGTGTTAGCATTTTCCAGAAAACAGCAAAGCTGTCTCTTGCACCTGGCTGCTTGAAGACACAATACCATAATTTATAATTCAGGTAAGTCTACTCTGTCCCCTACCCCTCCTTGTACCTTTTAATATCCTTTGATTTCAGAGAAAATTCCAGCAAGCATCAGACTTTAAAATGCAATGATAAAGGGCCACCATAGCAATGAAAATATTGGCAGGAAGTAAAACTACATCTCATTCTGTGATGGAGACGGTGGCTGATCTCTTGTTTCCTTCACTTTGCCTTTTTAAAGACTATCACAGCCTGGCAGGGAGAGAGCTTTCAGTGCTAATAATGTTGGCATTATTATTCCTTGGAGATGTGTTGATCTTTTGGATTTCTTCTCTTTCTTTTATGGGCAGGTAGCCAAACAAATTAGCCTACTTGGTTCTCCATTATATTTCTGTTGCCCCATGTCCAGGCCCTAGTAGAAATGCAATTTTTATTGAATAAATGAATGAATAAAATGGCAGTGCTTTGTCTCAAAGCAGATGTTGCATGCAACAAGCAGAAAACCTATTTCAGACAAACTCCAATAGCTACTGTTCACAAAAAGTTCAATATTACTGAGTAGAGTTTCTTGTCGAATTCTACCAGAGAAGAAAAGTGAAGGACCTATGACAAATATCTATTAGATCCTACCAAAAAAAAAAAAAAGAGAGAGAGAGAGAGAGAAATCCTGAAGAATCAGAGGAAAACTTTGTATCTAAAAAATATTTGTGCAAAAACAAAAGGAGGTTCTAAATGATGTCTAATCATTGAAATTAAAGCAAGTAAATGTGAAGCGAGGAGAAATGTAAAATTAAAAAATACATTTGATGAACACAGTTACTAAATTACAAATGAAGATAAAGGCAAACAAGTACAGAAGACAATGTTGAGATATTTACTGAGATCCACAAGATAGAATAAAGTGACATAATAGTTGAAAGATATTAATAGATACAGGAGTTCCAGTTTTCTATGTATGAGAAATACTTTATTCGGGTTAGGGGGCAGTGTTGGAAAGAATATATATAGAAGAAGAAATACACAATGAAATAATAATATCAATAATAATATCTTCAGAGGAAGATTTGAACATGCAGATCAAAAAGTTTACAGAATTAAAAATTTGGACCTAGGTATGTTATTTTAATTTTATTTTAAATTTAAGAATAAAGAAAATGAAACCTTTATATATTAACAAAGAAAAAAGCTGTGTGTGTGTGTGTGTGTGTGTGTGTGTAAAAGCTATATTTATGTATTAAAAAGCTATATATAGATATAGATATTTTGGAAAAAACTCTCAGACTTTTCCTCTGTAGAAGCAGTCTTCAACATTTTTGGCACCAGGGTCTGATGCTCCTATGAGAGTCTAATGCCTGACGATCTGAGGGGAAGCTGAGGCAGTGATGCCAGCACTGGGGAGCGGCTGCAAATACAGATAAAGCTTTGCTTCCTTGCTATGCTGCTCACCTCCTGCTGTGTGGCCCAGTTCCTTACTGGCCACAGACCAGGGTGTCAGGGACCCTTGCTTTATAGCATGAAGCACTAGAAGGCAATGTAATGATGTTGACAACTTTGAGGTGAAAGAATTACAATTCAAGAAGTCTATACTGACATAAGTTGTCATTTATATGCCAACATAAATATGTGTGTGTAATATGTAATATGTAAAGCATGTGTGTGTTTATTTGCAGAAATATTAGGGATAAGCAAAAAAACAAAAAACTCTACATTTGTTATAAATCCTTTGTAATGGAAATACACATGTGCATACACAGCTGTCTAAAAATGAATTTAAAAATTTAATATTAGATAAGTGACAGTATAAAATAATTGGTAATGCTCAGTGAAGCCAGTTATTCAAAGTAGAATATAAATTTGAATCTTCTCTGGATACAGTTGTTTTAAATTCAAGAGGGGAAGAGAGGAAGCCTCATATCAACGTCAAGCTTAAGCCAACATTCAAAACCCCTTTGTTTAGTGAGTTAGAGAATACTGTTCTAAATTAACGAAGTAAAATTCTATTTCCCATTTGGATATTCATCCTTGATTATATTCTCTCCTAATTTAACAATCCCAGAGAACAAAAAGATTGAGTGTCAGGTCCCTTAACTGCAAACGTGCAATTGATATGGGACTATTGTATTGGAATCAAAAGTACGCCATCACTATTGAGTCAAGCCCTCTCCATTTCACATTCAATGTTAAGAATAAATTACCAACTTAAGAAAAAATAGAGCTTTAAATTATGCATTTAAAAAATGTAGCTTTCTCAGTTTCTTTGCGACTCTAGGGGCCTTGCCCTAAGAGTGGGCTTTTTTGGTAGATAGGAGACATGGAAAATGCTGTATTGATCCCACTCTGGGAGCTCTATAAAAAGCAAATTAGCCACAAGAGTACTGTGTAGAAAAGGGCTTTAAGGCATTTATTTAAAGTCAGAAGAGATTGCTATGAAAAAGACCTTGTTTACAATATACTCCTTAACCAGGACATTTGTTACAAAACTTAGCTCAACAACTTTTCCGAGTGTTTTGCATTCATGGTGACACCATACCAGGCTACAGAATATGCAATTTAAGACTTCTTTTGTTGGGTAAAGAAATTCTGATTATTTTCAAAGAGCTAAATAAATTAGGAGAGGTGTACCAATTTCAGAATCCTAAGGAAGCCATTACGCAAGGCTTTTAGGAGAACTGCTTTTTGGTGGGGGAGAGGGAGAGAGAAGGAGGGGAAAGGTGTTGAAAAAATAATGAGTCCTTTTGGTAAAGGTGTGTGAGTGTGAGTGTGTGTGTGTGTGTGCGCGTGTGTGTTTATGTATATCTTTAATTTACTACTCAGCTATGCTTGGTCAAAATCCAAATGAAACACTATAACACTATGATAATAAAAATTTACTGTAACAAAGTAAACTAAAAAAATGTGAATGGAGGATAATTACACTTCATTTCATGTAATTAATCTTTTTAATTTTAAAGGCAATCCTGAGAATCTTCATAAGTCTTCTCATAAACAAGGTTACAGCTTTCCAGTAATTTCTTAGCATTTGCTAGATTTAATTACAGTTGAGCAATGCTAAACTCATTGGCAAATGGTATTGATACCATATGTGATATATCAAATGATTTTATTGATTTTCAACCTTTAAGATTCATAAAGGGTGTGTGTGTGTGTGTGTATGTGTGTGTGTCTGCATGTGTGTGTTTTTTGATAAGATGACTTTTGGAAAGACCTAAGTGAGGGGAGCTGCTTGCCAGGGGCTTATGCAATTAGGGGCTTGAAACTTTCAGTCCTGTCTCCTGATGTACGGGGAGGATAGGAGAGCTAGAGATTGAGTTCAGTCTCCAGTGGCAAATGATGTAATCAGTCATGCCTGTAGTGAGCTCCATAAAAACCCAAAGGACAGGTTTCAGAGAGCTTCTGGGTTGGTAAACACGTGGAGATTTGAGAAGAGCGAAGCACCTGAAAAGGGCATGGGAGGTCCCCACCCCTTCCCCATGCTTCACCCTATACACTTCTTCCATTGGGCTGTTCCTGAGTTGTATCCTTTTATAATAAACTGGTAATCTAGTAAACAAAATGTTTCTCTGAGTTCTGTGAGCCGCTCTAGCAAATTAATCGAATCTGAGAAGAGGGTAGTGAGAACTTCTGAGTTAAAAGCTGATTGATCAGAAGCACAGGTAACAGTCTGGGCTTGCAACGGGCATCTGAATTGGGGGGTGGAATATGTGGGCACAGTCTTATAAGATTGAACCCTTAATCCATAGAATCCAATACTATCTCTGGGTAGATAGTGTCTGAATTGAGTAGAATTCTCAGACACCTAGCTGGGATCCAAGAATTGCTTGCTGGTGTGGTGGGGAAACACCCTTCCCACATTAGAATTTAGTGATTAGGAATCCAAAAGACTCCCCAACAAAATAAAGAGAACACCTCTGCCCTATGATAAGCTTTACTTTATCATGTTAGAAAGAAGATATGGTAAAGATATAAAAATAGAAGATGAACAGGATATGTAAAAAGAGGAGCAAATTAAAAACCTATATAGTAATAATAAATAATGTTTATTAAGTATTTATTATATGTCGAACAATAAACTAAACTCAGCTCATGGTCTGGACAGAAACTAATTCCTCAGTATGAGCAATGGGAAATGTTTGCCACTTTCTATTACAGTACCCAAAATATTCATTCAAAGTCAGTTCCTATGCTTAGTATTTCCTTGAACCAAAGGGAGATCATTTGACCTATTTGCTGAAATCTATCATTGACCATTTTATGTGGGACTCACACTATGAACCTTGAAATTGAACTAAGAACCAATGGATAAAGATCACATCTAGAACCTCAGAGTTATCCAACAGAAAATTGTTTCTGTCTCTAGTCCTGGTATTTTGATGATGATGATGATGATGCTGATGATAATGATGATGATGATGATGCATCTATTATTCTTCAACCTTTGAATGTCTCCATTTAAAACTGCCTGGCTTTAGTCCTCAAACATAGATTGTGAATATATAATATCTAATGACAATACTATCTGTGCTAGATCAGTTTTATAGGGCTATAAAACATTTCCTGATTGCTTGGTGAGGTCTATAGTATTTTTGCTCTGACATGATAATTCTACAGAAGAGGAGATTAAAATTGATTCATTTCATCCAGTGATGTCCCAGGTGGTGATGAATAGGTCAGCTAAGATGCCTGTAATATAAACTCAGGAGAACTAGAAAGGCATAATAGAACCCCCCTCACCATGCACTAACACACACACAGAATTATTTAATAACTGCAATTTGTTCATAAAACTTTTTCGTAAAAATACTTACAAGCAGTGCAATATGAAAGGTTAGAAAATAATTAAGTGTATGTATATGAATTGGTTTCCTTTTTGATTCATGAATTACACTGTGCTGGATAGCTTTATTATGCTCCCCCAGATTGTCTCTCCCTATTGGCCTGCTCTCTGCCTCCCAAAGGCTGACCTTTATGGATCCTTTGCTCTCTTCTATTGGATTGACAACTGGAAAGAGAGAGAGAGGACATTCAAGGTATTTATTCTCCCAGCTCTGTGGGTTGACTACATCCTTTAACTAAAGGTCAAATCTCCTCTCCAGGTGGCCATCTCCACATGACTCTCTTTAAGAGTATCTATAAATGCTCTGTCCACTCACCCCATCCAGGGTGCAAACAGCCCTGGTGTTGACCTGGCCATTTCTTTGTAAAGAGTCCCTTTATTAAATTCCCTTGAGTTATCTTAATTTGAATGTGCCATCTGTTTCTTGCTGGCTTCCTGACTAATAAACACATGACCAGATCTCAAAAATTAATAACACTACTTAATTTCTGATGATCGAGTAGCTTTGCTTGAATAATTCAAAAACTAATTGCAAGAAGTTCCTCATATTTCATAAGTCACAGCTAGTACAAAAAGTATATGTTAGAACTATTGGATCGCTTTTTCAGTTACATACAATGGGAATTATAGAATGCCCCAACTCTCTGAGAAGTAGTCTCTCAGACTCCCCATGACTTATATAATTATCAAATATTTAACAGTGTGATACCTATGTGTTGAGGGTTCAAGGTTAATATCATGAATATAGTTCACTGAGCTATCATTAAAGTAACAGGGAAAGTATAAAGATTGAATGATTTTTTTAATAAGATAGCAATTCTGTTACTGTTCCAAAAGTATATCAGGCTCCTAGATTTTTCCTACACCAATATTTCATTGGGGACCTATTTTATTTTCAAATCTCTATGCACTGTATTAAAATATATTTAATCCTTAATAGAAGTTCTTTCAAAAGCTCAACAGTTCGTCATGGCGTGCACTTGTAAATCTCTTCCTACTGTTTAATTCACTTCAGGAGAGAGCAAAAGAACATGTATTATAAGAACACTAATATTTTGCATTTAGATAATTCCTTTTAAGAAATAGCTCATAATTTGAACCTTGAAATTATAAGTCCTTATGTACCTAAGGACAGCTTTAAAAATACATAAATATATAAGTGCAATGGAAGAAAACATATAAGTGTAATGAATTAATGAATAAATATACGAATTAAGTTTTTAGATGAACTATTTGAAGTAGCAGAATTATAGCAAGTTGGTATCATGTAATTTGCCAGGTCATATGAGAACAGAGTGAGACAATGAAATACTCTCATAAATGTTTAGATACTTCTTGAACCTGCTACACTAAAATAATACTCTAGAAAAAGCTTGCAATTTATATAGTGTTTCATAAGACAGTAGATACTATAATAGTGATATATTTATAATTACAAACATTTAGTAAAGACAAAGTAGGTATTGTGCGATACAGAGATAAAATGACACTCGTACTCTTAAAGTGGAATAATCATACCTGACAACAGCACTTTAATACATACATTTTGAATGAAGAAATAAAAATGCAGAGAAATATCATCAATAACTGAAATGTATTAATCACACCTATGGGCCTAGCATTATATGCTGTTTCATTTATATTCCTAGAAGTTTAAGTAGGTATTATTATTTCAGTTTTACCAATTAGGAAGCTAGAATTAAGGAGGTTAATAATTCTCTACAAGACATAAAGATTGGAAGCCATTGTACCAAGGTTTGAACATAAAGCATCTGAGCTCAAAGCCTGTGCATTTCCATGATCTAAACTGTCTCTAGAGTGCTAGAAAGGAACCATATACAACTGAGAGGTCCTGATACTACTCAAATGGTAGAGACACATAATTGTATCCAAAGGACAGATTTCCTGCTATTTAACAGCTTAGTGTGGTAAGTGGTCAGGACTCAGCGGTTTAAAATCAAGAATAATGACGAAAACCAGCTAATTGTCTTTCACTATTTTACTATCTACAGGATATTAGGTTCTCTGATGAGAATTTAGCTTGATCACAGTTATAAAAATAGAACTAATGACAGTGATCAATGCTACCCATTCTCTTCCAGCTGAGTATAGCATAAGAGATTGAGGTTTAAAGAAAAAAAGTTGACATTAATTTTAATGTGTCTTCACTTAGCAGAATGTTTCCTTCATTCATAAGACAGAGTAAGCAAGAAGCCACAAAGGTGAGTGATGCCCCGGTACAATTAGAGTGGCAATGGGCTGGGAGATGATTGGCAGTCAGCAAGAAAGGGTCTCTTCAGCTTGTCTATGTAGCTGGAAAATCTGCAGCACAAGTTTTTTTTTTCATTGTTAATTTTACAAAACAGAATCTTTTAAAAATTAAATTAATTCTGGCATACACTTGCAAAATTCCTTTCTGTTATTTAATTCACTTCAAGACAGAGCAAAAGAGCATATATTCTAAGAATACTAATGCTTTGTTACTAACTAATTAATGTTAAATAATAAAATTGATTAATAACATTATATAAGTTTCAGGTTAATATTCTATAATATATCTTATGAATATTGCATTGTGTGCACACCACCCAAAGTCTATCTTTCTTTTGCCACCATATATTTGACCCCCTATATCCTCTATACCCTTTTGTTGCCCCCCTTGGTCACTAGTCACTACCATAGTGTTATCTGTGACTATGAGTTTGTTTGTTTGGTTTGGTTTGTTTGTTGCTTTCTGTTTTATATCCCACATATGAGTGAAATCATATGGTTCTTGTCCTTTACCATCCGATTTATTTCACTTAGCTTTTTTTTATCCGTGTTGTTGCAAATGGCAATATTTCAACATTTTTTATGGCTAAGTGATATTCCATTGTATATATGTACCACATCTTTATCCAATCATCTATTGATGACACTTAGGTTGTTTCCATGTCTTGACTATTGTGAATGATATTGCAGTGAACATAGGGATATATATCTTTATGGATAAAGGTAAATATTAACTATTAAGTTTATTGGGGTAACTGGTTAATACAATTATATAATTTTCAGGTGTACATTATAATTTGACACCTGTATATTCTATTGTGTGTTTACCACCCAAAGTCCAGTTTCTTTCAGCTACCACATATTTGATCCCCTTTACTCACCGGATAAACTTTTTGCTGAAAATAGTTAAATAGGTTAAAACACAGATTATTGCAATCACTTTTGAAAAAAATGTGCTCGAACTTCCTAAATATCCATGATGTCTGAGGCAATCATGGGTATAGCTGGCTAAGAAATGATTTAGGAATCTTTGGTTGCCCAGCAGGAGTTAAGGAATTGGAAGTTATTGCTGAGCTAGAGCAACATTTGGAGATCTGCTGAAAAATTCGCATTAATAAGAACAAGCAATAAAAGCTAAATATGTTTAGGAGACATGCCTGCTGGCTGGGACTTACTTGTTCAATGAACACAGGTTAGAGGATAATGCAGTGGGAAATGTGGCAAAGAAATTGTAGATAGGAAAACTGGGCAAACAATGTGGTTGATATAACTTGCTAATGATGGTAATTGATATAAATGCAGATTTATTTTATTAGAATTTGCCTCTTTAAGTGCCCAATACATACATATTAATTATAATTTAAGTAAGTTGTTTTTATTAAATTTATCTTTTGAAACAGTTTTAAGGTCTGTAATTATAGATTTAAAGATGCTCTCCTCCTTCCTGAAAAGTAGCACAATAAACGTTTTGTAGTTTTTTTAAAACATATTTCTTCAGGAGATTTAATTTAATAAATTTCCTTGAAATCATCATCCCGTGAACTTTGTAAGGTAAACAATAATTTTTCATTGGCCTCTCCTTGAAGCCTGTTACAGTGTTCAGCACATATTACTGACAATGTTTATTTAATAATGGAATATATGGTTAGAATATCTGATATATCACAAAACCAGGGATGAGTTGGATAATTTCTTTTTTAACTCTTACTGAGCTTGATTGCTAATGTCATTATTGACCCATTCATTAGCAATTTCATAATATTCACAAATGGGATATGTTTCTTTCCCCTGACCCGTTGCTCATAAATGGCTTACATGGTGTTTCTGTTCTCTGCTGGATGTAGCTATTTTTAATTTTCCTCCTATTCCTGTACTTCCATCTCCTTAATATTTATTGAACCCCTACAACTGTGTTGCACATTCTGTTAATCTCTTTATTTGTATTACCTCCTAATTTTCAAACAGCCACAATGGTGGTTTCTGTTGTATGTAAACATGTGATAACACAATCCATGTTTAGGAAAATTAAGTACTAGTCCATGGTAATAGCACTCGTAAATGGCAGATTATACTGAAAACCTAATCTTTGATGGTCAGCTACATCAAAGTCCATCATCATATTATTTGTGCTGTAATGCTTACTCTCTAGGTCTCTTTCACAGAGTGATAGGCTTGGCTTGGGTTTCTCTCAAACAAACTTCATTTGTTTGTATGCAAACTTTATAATTTTATCAATATATTTTATCAGTATATATTTCATCAGTATATATATGCATCAATATATTATATTTTATCAATATATTATATGTTATCAACATATTATAGTATATGTTATCAATATTGCAACTTGTCAACACTAATACTTACACAGTGCCTACAATTCTGGTTACTCTCTAAGCATTCATTTTTATTAATAATTTTAATCCTCCAATAATCTTATAGGTAAATGTTATTATCCTTGTTTTATACATAAACAAGCTCAGACTCACAGAATTTAAGTAGTAAAGGCAGAATTCATACTGGAGTCTGACCCCAGAGGGTAGGTTCTTAAAACTTATATAATAATACATCACAGTATTATCAAAGTAATAAATACTTCTCTTAAATAGATTCACTGTGCACGTTTCATTTTTTAAAGCTTTATTCACTGTTATTATAAATAATGGTTATATATTTTCCTAAAACCTCTTAAAGTAAAATATTTGCTGACACAAATTTTTTTAAAAAGTGTACTGTCTAAAAATCAGCTCATGTGGAACTAACGGAACATGAGCCACAGTTTGAGTTGCTCGTTCAGTAGAAAACACTGGCTTCTCAGTCACAAGACCCTTTTATTCTGGACCAGCAGCACATGGGTATGTATTGCCCACCTCCAAAAATGCCTTTGGCCGGCACCAACTAATTCTTATTTTATCTTTTTCTCATAGAGCCCAAGTAAGACAGGTGAATTTTTCTTATTAGGGCTTTTACTATATATCACTGCTTGACTCAATTCTCAATTCTCAGCTTGTTTACCCAGATAATCCCAGTGTAGCTATTACTAGTGCCTCTTTCACTTTCAAAAGTGTCCCAGTTTAGATGGTAAAATAGAAAGTTGTCCTACATCGGGCCAATGTTGAAGACACCAGAGGGCAGGGCACCAATGCTGGATAGAGAGGCAGTGTGTGAGTCCAAGCCCAGAAGAGAACTCAAGGAATATAGAAACTAGTAGAACAGTCTACGGTTTCTCCAGTCAGATCCCCAGACTAGGAACATCTGCAGTGCCTGGGAACTTTCTAAAAAGGCACATGACTCTTGAATCAGACAGCCTGGTACCCGGCTACGTCCTTATCAGCATTGCGTGTTTTAAGGAACCCTTCAGGTGGTTCTGATGCTTTTTCAAGTTTGAGAATAACAGCCTGCTTTGGACAAAGTGTTTCTAACTAATTTGTTTTTGTTTCATAATGCTTCTGACTGTAGTCTAGAAGGACTAGTTACCTAGAAAATAGAGAAGTTCCAGGAAGAAATGCTCAAATGTTCCAGGTTTTAAGGCTCAAAACTGTCCACAATGCTGTGATTCACCAAGCCTAAAAAATCTTCTCAGTTTCTTCTTCTTTCAAATAGAAGCTTTGTATTCACTTTGGGAATCAGTGGAGAGGCTTCAGAAGCCTGAGTTCTGGCGTAGGCTCCATCCAGGCACCTGTTGTGAAATGACAGTTGCTTTAGATCTCTCTCTGTCTCTGACTCACTCTCTCATTCTCTCTTATTCTCTCTCACACACACACACACATTCTCTCTCTCTCTCAATCTCTCTCTCTCTCTTTCTCTCTCTCTCAACACTAACCTATTCTAAAATATCTTTAAGTTAAATGTCTTGAGTTCACATCAAACATCTGCATGTCCAGATTTATGTATATAATTAAATAATTAATACTATTTTACCTTTCCCATCATTTTTCGTAAAGCTGAAATGAAACTGCATATGCAAAGTTTGTAAACTGTGAAGAGCTGTGCAATCATAAGATGGCAATGGTAGTAGTATGAGTCTTCGCTAGACTTTTCTTTAGCTCCCAGAAAGCACAATTTTGTTTGATCAATCCACGTGTAATATTTGTAAGGAAACCTCATTGAAATAATAGTTTCTACTTTGAATGCTTTCATATATTAAGAGAGAAAGAGAGAGAATAACATATTGAAAAAAAGAGGGACAGTCTTTTCCTATTTAATAAATTTAATTTATCCTTTGCCTGTGAAAACAGGAGCTAAAGCTTTACAAGTTTTTCATTGGGAAAAATGTCTCTGGTTTCTATTTCTTCTTGGGCACAATATCAGTTTCCTCTGGGGCATTCAAAAATCATCAGTTGGAAAAGGCTAAAATGAACAAATAAAGGACTGGAAAACAATCTAATCATATTTTTGGATTGTATGAGTGTTAGTGAAACCATTCAAGAAAATGAGAACTGGTCTCTACAGACTCTTAAATCCATCTCAGTACTCACCAGGAACTTCATAGAGACATACTTAGCCATTGGGTATTAGGACATATATTTCAACAATACTAACTGTGTCAGAATATAACTGATCCTGGCCCTGGCAAGGGGAGCAGTAAGGGACAGTTACTTACTGACAGAGGTGTGGCTATGACCATGACACTCTGCTCTCCCAGAATTCAGCCCATCTGTGATAGTTTAAGTATATGTTATCTAATTCATCTAGTTTGCCCGTGTAATTTTGGAAACCATAGTGTCATTTTACCCACAGTTGATTGAAGACCAGGTCCAACTGAAAATAACTGTGGGAGAAAGACCACATCATTGGAAATCTGTGAAAAGCATGGCTTCTGGAAAAAATGTGCTTTTCACTTCCAAAGTGTTGTCTGCAGACAGTATGGAGCAGAAACAATCTGACTTTCTAATGTTTCCTTGACGAAAAAGCTATTTCAGAAATCATCTCAATGCTGCTTGCTCAGTCATTCATTCACACCAGGCAGAAATTCTGTCAGAACTTGTCACTTTTATTTAAGCAAGACTCTGACATAGGGCAACTTTATTCTAATCATGTTCACATTCTCTTTGACAGTTTCAGAATATCTTGTATGTTCATTGTACATGCTCAGATAGATAATTTATCACCAAACATCTCTCTTTTGGCAACTCTGATAGATTCTCACCTTCTTTTAGCCCACTTTCTGCTAACAAAAAAGCTTATATTAAAAATATCACAGTTTTCCAGTTCTCTGTGGATAGTGCAAGAAGACATATTATAGAAACAAACACGATTTATTTGTTACAAGAAGAAAACGTCAATGGAAGGTAGCATAAAAAGATGTAGTACTCACAGGGAATTGAAATCTGAACTTTTATATTTTCTCTTTGAATCTGATTTTCTCAAAGAAATAGATTACATTCACCCAGTTGGTTGAGGTGGTGTTTTACAAAATACCTTAAATGCAATTTTAAATGTTATATTAAGAATGGCATGAAAGCTGAATCTTCTAACCATATCTATCATTCTAACCTTAAAAAGAATAAAGATCAGGAAGGGCATTACTAAATAACTTAACTGGTAGTACGTGAAAGACATTGTCACAATTATACTATCAGCGTTTCTCATTTCTTGAATGTGAATATGGCTTGAGCATTCTATTTGTTTCATATACATTATTTCATGTAATTCTTACATCCGCCCTAGGGGTCATTATTATCTCTCTTTGCAGAAGACGAGAGTGAGCCTGAGAGCAGTCAAATATCTCATTCAAGGTCATTATAAATAAAGGTCATTTTAGCAAAATGGTCATCTATGAATTTTCTGTGTAGTCAGTTGGGCAACTCCATAACTCTTTGAGGAATTGAGAGGGTACAAGTGTGTATCTTGCTATAGGCTATACTAGGGGACTGACTGGAGAAGTGTTACAAATGGGCTTTGACTAGCACCTTGTTCATAAAGTCTGTTTCTGTCAAGACTTTCATTAGATAAGGACAGCTAAAATAGGTGATTCCTCACATATAGCAACACCCACTTCGCACAGGTTGTTGAAATCAGAGTCCTCTGGCTAAGTGTGCCCCTGGACTCTCTGGAAAGGTAGACTTAATTTGATCACATAACATAACTGTCTAAAGAAAATGGTAAGCAGAGATTATTTGTTCTCACAAGATATCCATACCCTCTCCTCATTTTCTCATCCTCCTTGCACTTGGTTAGGGTCATGTAATGAGTTCTGATCAACCACTCTGAGAAGTGACATGTGTCAATTGCAAGCCAAGGCAATTATAGAAAAGAACATTATTGAACAATATGATGGAATTCTAATAAGGCCTGTAGTAATATTCTACGAATGTAATTTTTATTTCAAATTTAAAACAGAGTATACCTAGTAATAATCTTAGAGTTAGTAATGGTAGTGTTAATAATGGTAGTGTTAATAATACCTAGTAATAATCTTAGAGTTAGTAATGGTAGCAAAATGAGTATTTACTAAGTTCATAGCATGAAAACTATATTTTTAAATTCTAACATTCATCCTATAAGATAAGAACCTACTCAAAAGTCTAGGAAAACTGCCGTTACATATGGTTGACACTAACATTCTCCGAGTTTTTATAAACAGTAGAGTTATAAACAATGGAGTTAATTTCTACTGCTTTCCTACTTTCTAGAACTTGCTGGTTCAGATAAAATTCTATCCCATTTTTATCATTTGGAAAGTGAAGGAATTAGATGAGATAAATGTACATGTTTCCCTTCACAACTCAATTCTATAAGATTAATATTATAATAAACTCTAAATAATGACTTTTTTCTACTTGCGTGCATGAGCATGTATGAGAGTTGAACTGATAGCTACAATCCTTTCTGTATAAGAGCACTGCAACTAAAAACGAAGACAGTGACAGTTGGTCAGGATTCCAAATATGGGTTGAAGTAATTATGATGCTAGCGTAACATCACGTACTGTGCCATGTAAAAATGTACCCAGGACCGTGTTGAAGTTCCATGAAGATTTTGCCAATTATCCGAGTCATGACAATGTGGGGAAAAAAAGCTATCAAAATATTAGCTTCTTGACTTAGAATTACGTCCTGCGAGTAGTCTTTACATTCAGATGGCATGTGGCCACTTTGAATTTGGCCTAGGAGTAAAGTCTCAGGAAGAGATAAAAAGGAGATCCTGACTATCCACAGCCTGAGCTAGCCTCCATGCAAATGCAAGTTTCTCTAGCATTGTAAATGATTATTTTTTTAGACTTTTTAACCTTAGAATTAACACATTTATCAGAATATCATGGCACACTCCATGTACCTTGTGCTCTGCCAAACATATGAAAAGTTTTGATGTGATAAAGAGCTAACACTATTTTTGATGTCTGACTGCTGAGAGTTTTTAAGCAGCTCCCTTTCTAACCCACATCTGGGAAATCTGACAGGACATCTTGGGTGCTCCCTCTCTTGGGGTCAGGGACAGTTTGAATCACAACAATCCCTGCCCTGTGCCTGTTCACCCACATCCTATAGCCTCACCAACTAGTCACAATTCAGCCAATCCTTTCCTGCTTTCATTATTGTACCGGTTTGAGAATCTACCCTTCCCCGCATCCTGCCCCCTGAAAGAGTCTTATGTGAGTAAGGAAACTTTTCATGTCATCTTGGTGCATATGTAGCATTATCAATTTCAGCATCCAGACCATATTTTGAGAGGTGGGTCCATCTTTTCTCTGCGGAATAACAAGACAATTTTTTATATTTCCTTCTATAAAATGGCCATGACATCTCTTTTAAAAAGTTATTAAAGAGGGAAATAGGAATTCAGAAGAGACTAATGCATTGGCTGAAAGTTTCATTTCTTACTGCAAAGCAGCATGGCTATGTTCAAGATCCCTGAGCTTTTGGATGATATTCTTATAAAAATAAATTATAAAGAAACCAACCACAAAAATTAAATATTTATGATTAACATGAGAAGATTAAGAGCACATAGCAGGACTCAACGATCGCAGACTATTATTAGTTTTACTTTAATACCATAGAACAGAAGCACAGGAAGAGTAACAGGCAAGTTTCCAGATTATGTCTGCATATCCATCATTGGGGAAGCCTTAACATAAAACTAATTTTCAAACTCTAGTGATTAATTTTGAACTTTCATTAAATGGATATTATATACGTAGTTTTTTTCTTTTTGTTTTTCCATTGAGTTAAGAATCTACATGAAAATCTCTCTTGTTAAGAAAAGTGCTATAATGAACTAACGGGAAAATAATTGAACCAGATTCCACACATCTGGAAAATTCAATCTGCATGCCTCTTTCTTAACATCTTTGGGAAAATTGTCACAAACCACTAAATTATATAATGTGTTTTTACAGTCATTTCTTCAGAAGTCATGTACTAATGGTGCAAGGCGTACTAATGGTGCAATGTAGTCGAGTAAGTGAGAAAAGTCACAACAATCTATTTAAAAAGTGGGCAGCGTAAATTGGGATTTCACAAGGATCACCCTGTGATCGTATAGTTTATTTAACCCAATGGATCACCCTGTGATCGTATAGTTTATAATGCCAGGAAATGTATTTCATTCTTTATAGCTTAAAAAGCTAAGAAAACAGCCAGGTAAGCAAGGAAGATGTCAGAAGAATTGTAGTATTCTTAGGTTTATTTCTCTAATTCAATTAATATACTCTGGTTTATCTATAATGGAGATATCTAAAATTTTTGAATATATGATTAAATTAAAAATAAAGAATATATATATGTTATTTTATATATGTTATATATATATATGTTATTTTATATATCCTTTGTAAACTTGTGAGGACATTATGTTATGTTGTAGTAGGCCAATATATAAATTGATCAGAATAGAGGTTTCTGGAAAGAGAGAGATAGATAAACTTATTTTATGACAGAAGTAGCACTCATTTTAATATGGTAAATAATTGGTTAGTGAATAATTTGTTGGATTAAGTAATTAAGCTTATGAAATAAATTAAATTAGACCCTCCTTTAATCATATAAAAATAAATTACAACTGGAATAATTACCTTATTCCAGTAAAACCAATTAAATGCAAAACCAATTAAAACTATAAAACTATTACAATAAAATATACAATTATAATTCTTAACCACTATTTAGGGAAAACTTTCTGTATACCTCAGAAATCAGAAAGTTTAAAAAACAGTGAGTAGACTGAGAGAAGATACTTACAACATTAACACATGCACAACAAAGGCTAAATATGCAAACAACAAAATAAAGACCTAAAAATAAGACAAAAAAAATTTAAAAAAGAAGAAAGGATAGACAGGAAGAAAAATGTACCAAAGATATAGTCAATTCGCAAAAGAAATTTGAATGTTTACAAATATAAAAACTGATGAACCTCATGAATATAACGGAAAATGCAATTTAACAATTTAAAACGAAACAGCACAATTCCACATTCAACATATTAAAAAATGTATTAAACACCTTAAAGTAATATGTATCAACAGAAATATGAAAAACATTGTTCTCTATCTATCTGGTGGGCATCTAAATAGGTATCCCTACTTTGGGGAAAAATGTCCATAGAAGAAAAACTATGAATAGGATGAACATGTCTACCCAACATTTCTTTCAAACTGTATGCACTGCTGGTTTTCCTTTAATTTATTTGAATTGGAAAAAATTCATGTAAATACAGAGGATTTATAGAAATCCATCCATTAACACTTTAGGGTATCAATGAACTTCTGTATAAATGGCCTTTTGTATATAATTTCCTTATTTGAAAACTAACATCATGTAATAAATATCCAGTGACTAGCAGAGCCCTTATAGGATACTGAGAACAATTTTGACATCTCGAAGATACTTGTAGAACAACAAACACAGTTTTTGGTGTTATAATTTCACCCTTGGTAAAATTCTAGCTGAGAGACAGATGACTAACTGCTATAGACTGGTGTTTGTGTACCTTCAAAATGCAGGTGTTGAAACCTAATCTCCAATGGAATAGTATTTGGAGATGGGACATTGATGACTGGGTCATGAGGATGGAAACCTCTTGAATGGGATTAATATCTTTGTAATGGGAGTCCCAGAGAGTTCCCTCACCCCTTCTGCCATGTGAAAAGGTGGCCAGCTTCGAATCAGGAAGAAAGCTCTCACCAGACAACATATCTTCTGGCCCCTTGGTCTTGAACTTCCCAGCCTGTAACACTGTAAGAAATAAATTTCTGTTTTTATAAGCCGCCTAATCTATGGTATTTTGCTATAATAGCCCAAACAGACTAAGATACTTACAATAATATTAACAGTCTCAACATTGATTTGGGTTGGTAAATTTGATTGAAAGCTCTCTAAAATGTTAGTTAAAAAATAAAGCCTAATTCTAGGAGATGATAGATAGATAGATAGATAGATAGATAGATAGATAGATAATGAAATTACTTCATAAACTAACCAAGATGGCACATGAAAGGTGTGTATAACATGAAGCATATGTGATGTCACCCCCATCTTTAATAGCTTTTGTTTCTTAGAACATATGATGTCGGTCTTTCACGTTACTTTTTAATGGACATGAACTCTTATTCAACAATGTTTCAAGGGGTCATTTTTAACTTGGTAGAATTAGTACATGAGGTGGGTAGTGGATTGAAAGTATCCCGATTTAATGAAACTCCAATATAAATCCATATTCTTAAAGCTGTGAATGTGATCATTTTTGGAATAATGGTCTATGCAGATATAAATAAATTAAGGATCTTGAGAAGAAATTATTTTGAATTATCTAGAAGGGACCAGGATCTTATGCCGAGTGTCCTTATAAGAGACATAGAAGACAGAAACATGGGAAAAGAAAAAGCCATGTGAACACAGAATCAGAGGTTGGGGTTATGCAGCCCAAGTCAAGGAATTCTTAGAACCACCAGAAGCTGTAAGAGACAAGGAAGCATTCTACCATACTCCAGTCAACTAGCCCTGACAAATTTGATGACAATGCAATGTACCATTTATAGCCAGAGAAGATTCGAGAAATTTCATATAAATCAGTGTGGTACTTGGGCAAGCACATCTGAAAGTTATATTTTAGACCATAATTTACCAATGGCTAATTTTGTAAACTTTTGTCAGGTTATTACAGACCTCATAGAAGGGAAGATAAATTGCAGCAAAAAAACAAAGGAATTAGTACTGTTATGTAGAAAAATCACTGTTTCTCTAGTTCCATTTATTCTTCTGTACCAACAAATTTGCTTGGTGAGGTCAGGATAATCTTTAATTCTGAAAACATTCTAAGCCATTACTCCTTGCTAATCTATATAAAAATAAAATAAATAAAATAGAATAAAATAACATTTATCTGAGAAACATAGCTTTGAGTTATGTCACTATTTACCTCTACTTATTGGTTACATTTATGGATCTTCCTATTGTTCCCCATCATTTACTGGGGAATTAAGCCCCCAAATTGTACAGTCTTGCCACTCAACCTAAGTCCTAAAAAAGTTCTGTTATTTCAACATCTGTATGGATCACCCATAGCCTCAGTCCTTTGATTATATTAATTCCAATGACCTTTGGCCTTCTGTCAATGCCAATGACCTGGACCTAGCTATTATCTGGATCTATCTCCTCTAACCTTTCAGATCTATCATTTCATTTCTTTCTTTAATCTATTCTTTAATGCCAACTAAGTGACTGCCTCCCAAATGTTTCTTCATGAATTTGCTCTAGTGCTTATATTTCATAAAAATTACTTAGGAGTTTGTTAAAAGTAAAATCTTGGGTTCAATATTCAAAGATTCTGATTCTATAGATCTGGATTAGTGTATGGGAATCTGTATAATTTGGATTTATTCTGTGACTTTTCCCTGTAGCCATCTCCATCAATATTTACTGCCTTTACTCTCCTTCCGGGATCTATCAGTTACGTTATAGTTTTCTTGACAAACTACCTTCACATCTCATCACATCTGCACCAGATTTTTTACTCCTTCTTGACTTATGATATTAAAGGTGTTTTTCCTTCACCTATGCACAGGATCCTGTTGCAGTCAGTCTCTTTAAGAGTCTGGATCATTAGTGATACCGCTTCTTTTATTTATCTTCAACCTTTTTTTCTCTACAACTCATTCCCAACAGTGCTTAAATCTGTAAAATTCTCTCCCATCTTTAAAAGATAAAAATTTCTCTTCACCTCTTTTAGACCCCCTGAAGCTATTTTCTTATCTCTGTTCTTCCCCTTAATATCAGGTGTCATAAAGGAGTTGTTTATAATTGCTGTCTCCATTTCTTTCACCTTCAATTTGTTCTTCAGACACCTACAATCTAACTTCTGCCACCTCTACTCAGCTGAAACTGTTGTAGATAAAATCACCAATGACTTCTTTGTTACTAAATACAATGAGAATTTCTCAATCCTAGTTTTAGTTAACCTTTGTGCAGAATTTGATCTGTTCATTAACTTCTTTTCGCACTGCACTCTATTTTAGAGGAGGTAGGGGGGATGCTATGACACCACACTCTTCTGCTATGTCCTTCTGAGCCTCCTTATTAAATTTTCCTTTTGTTTTCTGCATAATAATGTGTTCTCTCTCTCTCTCTCTCTCTCTCTCTCATCCTAAACACTTAACCTTAGTAATCCTACCTTTTCTCTGATCTTCATGTACCATTTTATATTCTAATAATTGTGGACAAAAATGGGGTTCTACAGAATGTGTGATTTGATCATAAATGCCTAAATGGGCAGGATATGGTGTGTAGTTACACACCCAGGTATGTAACTTCTTTAGTAAAATATTTATCTTTGCCTTAAACAACCTCTGTCTCATTGTTTTTGTGCATCTAGGTTAACACATCTTTGAAATAAACTAACCATCTTCAAGAGAGCATATAATCTTTGACTATTCTGTAATCCAATCCCCACCTTGCTTTCTTCCGCTTTCATGTAATCTCACTTAAATCCCCTTCTTAATTCCGAATGTAAAAAAGAGACTGAAAAATTGTTATTCTTAGAAGCATTTCAGATCTCACTTCCTTGCAATTATTGTCAGTTGGCTCAAATAAAATTCTATAAAAATTCTTTATAGGTTTGGATGTTTCTTATGTCAACATAATTTAGATGATATTTTTAGTCTATATCCCTCTCTTTGGCCCTGATCTAAAAATACAGCACTTTCTACTTATCCTTATTGTTCAGAACACCATTAACCTTCCCCTGAATCAGTGCAGTAGCTTTGTAAATGGTGTCTCTGCTTCAGGTGATGGCCCCTCTGATTCCTTTTTCACATTGCAGTCTGAATGATTTTCTGAAGTCAAATCTCATCATGTCATTTTCTTGCTTACTTAAAGTCAATTCTACTGTCCTCAAGGTAAAGTCCAAACTCTCTACCAGGACATGCAAGGTCACTTGTGACCTAGCGTCTCCTTAAATCTTTGGCTGCTTCTATTTAAACTATTCACATTGTTCTAAGCTCCAATCATTGGGCAGACAATATTTGAAGATTCCTGAGCAAGCTGTGCTTTATTTCAGTTCTAAGATTTTAAAAGTTATTTTTTTATCTTGACAAAAAAAACAAAACAAAACAAAACAAAAAAACAAAAAAAAAACTGGATCTTTCTTCCTCCATTCAATGAGTTAACTTTACCTCATCTTTCAAAATTCACTTAGATGAAACTTTTGGTAACCCTTCTCGTTCCTCCTACCAAGATCCCCGTATGTTCTCCCAGAACACATGGTCATTTCCTAATCATAAAATCCGTCACACTGCATCATCATTTCTCACTTGATTGCCTGACTCTGTCACTACACTTCATGTCCCTTTTAGCGTAGGCAGCACGATTTATTCTAGTTTCATTTTCCCCAGAAGCAGAGCTTGAGGGAGGGATTCAAGTGCAAGTAAGTTTGGAGGTGGTCTCAGTAAACACTGGAGGCAGAGTAGAGAAGTGAAACAGGGAAGGGAATATGAAGAGCTCAAATGCATTACCACTCTGGGATAGTGGAGCTTAACATGCTGAGGCCCTCTGGGTCCCAGTGTAAAATCTGTGCTTCAGAGTTACCCCACCCTAAGAGAATATTCACCCACTATGCCGGTTGCACTGAAAGTTACAGTTTTAGCCCTGGACAACCCCTCAGTCCCAGACAATCTGGGGTAGTTAATCACCCTACCACCAGCTCTTATCAAGTTACTGGTTGAAAGCAGCTAAGGGGAGGCCAGGTGACTGGTGGAGAAGGTATTGATTCCCTGAGACTTCCAGCCTGCTCTGTAGATGGCAAAATTAACTTCAGTGACTCAAAAGCCCCCGGGGCAAAGAAATTTAGGAGCTGGCAGCTGAAAATTAGGCTCGTAGGGTACACCAGATGTGGTACATCTGGGTCTCCATAGCATTTGCTACAGCCTTGTTTACTGTTCTAGACTAAGTGCCTCACAGTGTCTGGTATGTAGTAGACACTCAAAAATATTAATTAAATAAGTAAACTTTTTTCCTAAAAAAAGTAAGAAGCAAGTTTCTGTCATTTGTTTGTTCTATTCTTAGCATGGAACATCATTTCTAGCACTTAGTAAGCTTAATGAATATTTTGAATGAATGAATAATTGAATAAAGATCTCATTGAATAAAGTAGATAATCTTTAAGATTCTTGTTATCTGTAATCTGCGATGTATGATAATATTAAAAAATTAATATGCATCTTCCATAATGTCCTCTTGAAACATGTCACTTTATTATCTTTGTGTGGGCACTGCGGAGAGCAAAGCTCACTATTTAATCAACCTTAGCCAACCCTCCTCAGGGAAGAAGAATATTGCAAAGTTCTTTCTTCAGCCTCACAACAGAAAGGCTGTGACTAATTGGAGGAGGGCCACCATGACCCAGTTTTAGGGCCCTGTCATGTCAGAAACATTTAAACCTACTCTGCGGGATGGTGGAACAGAGATAGACTATTGTCACTTGAGCTTTACTAATGACGGAAACGTAAGAGAACTCCAGTCTCCAGAATTATCATTCGATGCTCCCTAGGAACATTTTCTGTATTTAAAAATAAATGAAATTGAAAGTGGAGGTGTGGGTATGGGAGAGGCTGAATCTTCACATAGCTTCCTGAAATGCCGTCTGGAACAGGAAGGGCTTGGAGGAAAGGACGATGGGAATGCCTTTCAGCAACAGCAGAAAGTGAACGCACTCCATTTATGGTTTAAAAAAAATTTTTTTTCTTTTTTTTTGTGAATTGTGTGTGTGAGTATATATGTACCACTGAGGTCTGCTTTGCTGGTATTAATTTTTTTAGGTAGACTTTCTTGTTCTTTAAGAAAACTTTCATATACTGACCACATATAATGTACTTTAAAAATCTAGATTTATGTCATAGCATTTTTCTAATTTAATATCATATCATTTTCCTGATTATTAAATTAATTCACATTAATTTAATTAAATTAATTAATTAATTAATTAGATTAATTGCAATTGAGGATTTTAGAAAACAGTGGGGATTTTTGAGAAAAGCATAAATAATCTCTAGGCTCGAGAAAACATAAGTATTATTAGCAGTTGTTCTCATATCTATCATCCATCTATCTATTATCTTTCTATTCATCCACCTATCTAATTTCTATCAAATTTGGGAGTTATCTATATGATTTTCTGATTTAAAATTACTAGGAGCCCAGGAATAGGCTCCCAGAGAAGTTGCAGGTCATGATTTGCTTTGAGCATGAGTAACTTTTGTAGCTTATTCTCAGATGGGTGGCAAAAGACTTGATGATTCTCTTTGGAGGGCTGGCTTTAAAGTGGCTGAGATGTCGGCCCAGCTAGAGGGCCATATGACTCTGGTCAGAGATGACAAGCTCACCAGTATGGACAATATGAATAGAGAAAATAGTGGTTTCGGGTCACATTTCACAAAGGCAGTTAATTCTTATGTGCCGAATTCTCGACTGGTAGATATTTATAGCACACATCAGGATTAAGTGTTTCCTCATTTGATGAGGGTTCATGATTCTCTCAGACTAAGTGAAGGCTACCATACAGATATGAATAGGTATATTTTTCACAACAATTCGATTATTCTGTTCATATATCTTGGAGAATATTTTTTACTTACTAAAATATTATTTTAATTTCTCTACTTGCAGTTGCAGAGTTGAAACTTGTGACCAATCTAAGAACTGCATTTTGTAAACACATATAAACCTACGTAAACATCTACTGATACTCAAAAAACTTTTTTCTCTTTATTCTTGTTCAAAGCCACTGTTAGCACTTGGGAGGTTTATGTGAAATTTTATACATAGCTTACATAAAGTATAAGATATGAAAAAGATAAATCTGGAGTTAATATTATCTAAATCGCTCATGAGAAAATTCTGAGCCTACCATTCCCTGCCACATCTCTCCAAGGTCACAATAGTAGTTAGTTGCAAAAACAGAACTAAAATAAAATCATTTTGATTTTTCTATCAACATCCTTTATATTGTACCCCATGGCTTTATAGCCAAAGGGTACATTTTATTTTTATTGTAGATTGATAGTGTTTGTAAATAGATGTAAATGAATCTAGAAAATGTATATGTGTAAATATAGCCCGTTAAGGATTTTTAAAGTTTTTATTGAAAAAAATATATATAACCCAAAAAGTATACTGATAAATAATTTTCATAAAATGACCTACCCATGTACCTAGAATACAGATCATGAAATGGTACTGTCAATGTCCCAGAAGCCTTTCTTCGTGCTCAGGAATCCTCACCCCACAAACACACCCACAAGAATTCTCTTTACTTCTGCTGCATAGATTAGTTTTGATCCTTTTTAAATTTTATATAAATTGAATCTTGCAGATGTTCTCTTTAGAGTTTGTCACTTTGCTCTTCCTTACAGATGTGAATTCATTCATATCGTTACTTGTAGTTTATCTGATTGCTGTGAGTTCTACAGTGTAGAATATGCTTTTGTGAGAATATACCACAGCTTTTTTTTTTTAATCTATTCTGCAGTCGACAGGAGTTTGAGTGGTTTCAAGATATAAATTATAAAAAATCAGCACTCGTAAGTAATCTTGTAACCATTTTTGTTTTAGTGAACATGATGATGGTTTTAGGAGAGGAATTGCTGCATCATTTGGGTATGTGTAGTTTATTTTTAATAGATTCTTTCAATGGTTTTCCAAAGTATTGTGCATTTTACATTTCCACAGCAGGTGTGAGAGTTTACATTGTTCCATAGTGGCCAACACTTAAAGTTTTCTGTCTTTTTTTTTTTAAATCAGTTTCGGCAGTTGTATAGGTACATAACACTGTCGTTTTCATTTGCATTCCAATGATAACTATATAAAATTATTTGAGTAACCTCGTCTGTGAAGAGCCTGCTCACTTTTTGCCCATTTTTCCATTGGGTCATGTTTTCTTATTGATTTATATGACTTCTTTATGGAGTTCTAGTGAGTACTTTGTCATACATATATATTACAGAATAATTCTAGCTCCTCTATAGGCTGTTTTCTTAAATGTGTCTTTTGATAAAAAGCTTTAATTTTAATATAGTCCAGTTTATCGCTGGTTGACATTATGGTTAGAACCTTCTTTATCTTGACTAATATATCTTTTCTTCCTTCGAGGACCTCTTTTTTTTTTTAATTTTTTTAATGAATTATATAACACATATCTCTACACAGGATGATTTGTTAGGGGGGAAATAGAATAATCTGGGTATTTCCAAACATCAAAAATATCAATGTCTATGAAGTAAACTTTATAAGAAGAATGTGTATCAAAACATAGAGACACATCTTTCTTGGTATGTAATTTTTTTGTTATTAGCATTGTCACTAAAGCAGACATTGGGTGCCAGCTATGAGCAGCATACTGTGATTAAGCTTTAAGTCATAAACAGCAGAACATCTTGAAAAATTGTGAAGTATTTTCTATTAAATATACAAATATAAATATAAGTGCTAAAATGATTACAAGTGGAAATATGAAAGCTCATGCAAATTTTAATAACAAATAATTCAAATCACAATATGACAGAATTATTGTGTTTAGAATTATAGTTAGATTACTCCTAACATTAGTGGGTGGATCAGAAAATGTAAATATCTCCATCCTTTCCCTCAGGTGCTATTTACTCTCTCTAACTTTCTATTGGTCTTGCTTTTACTGTCAATCACTCAGAAGATATAAAGATGACCTATTTATTATATTTTACATAAAGTGCATGAAATAATCAAAATAATTCCTTGAAGGATATAAAAGATATACAGAATAACCATAAAATAATCATCTCTTTATTTTTTTACCTCTGATTAGATATTAGAACATTATGTATGAAAAACAAGAAGTCCAGAAAATGGGTTTCATGAGGGCTTAAGCAAATTGAGAAAATTATAAATAATAGCTAAGTTATCAGGAAAAAAAAGTATTACTAGTCTCACCCTTTGTTAGGCAGATTCTGCCTGGCAAAATCTAATTTAAGTAAATGTTTTTCTCATTTCCTCCCAAAACTAATTGAGTCTGTTGATTGTCATTGATAAATAATTAGTGAATAACAAACGTCATTACATTTTCTGAAATTTTATTGTTTTTTTGACATTGGCTTTTTAGATATTGTTTATAGATATTGGCTTTGATGTTAGTTTTACATTAACACCTGAAGATTACTTTTGATTTCTTAAAGTTAGCGTACTTTTCTGAGGAAGGATTTGTGGGTGGAATGCTTCAGGTGATTGTTGAGAGATATAAAGAAGTAAATTAAAATAAATAAATAACAATGACCTGTTTCAAAAATGAAAAAATATGAGTATTTTAAGTGAAAATTTCACAAATAACAATCAAGTGGCATTTGTTTTACAGTTTTATTTTGAAAACTCTCCGTATCTCAAGTGCCCATAATGGAAAGGAAAGGATGTTGCTAGGCAGGTAAAGATTTAGAGGTGAAATCTGCAGCCTCTACTTTTAAGGATCTTATAGCTTTACAAGACACCTTTGTAGGAAGATGCTTTACAGGAAACTATGTGTATGCATGATACACATCATGTAGTTATTTTGCATATTTGGGGAGGGGTAAGGATGTGCGATCATTTCTTTACTTCTGAATTGATAATTCTCACTACCTACTGAATTTCAAATTTAATTGTTTTTCCATTACATAGTGTGTGGTACATGTGTATTAGTTTGTAATGTAAAGTGATTTCTTACCATACATCAATAGAAACTTGAAAGCCCCAGATTTCATGATAGCAGCAGGAAGTTTTTACTTTAATAATTGTTACCCATTCTCCATCACCAAACTGGAGAGGTCAAGAACTTAATATAAAGCACCTTTCAGAGAACTTCAATAGTCTCTGTTGTTTAATTCCTAGGTAAAAATCTCCATACATGAAAACCAATATGTATTAAAAAAAAAAAAAGCACATTGGCTGTATAACTTTATATAACACACACACACACATACATATATATATGTGTACGTACATATATATATATATGTACGTGTACACACACACACACACACACACACACACACACACACACACACGTGCCAGAAAAGGTTTTGCAAGAAGAATTGATTCAGTACTCTATTAGGTACTGACAAGAGTTCTCTCCTTGAAACTTTAATCAGATTCCTCTGAGACTTTTGCTCAATTAGACTTAACCTTTGGACATCTGTATTCATCTTTGCATTGCCCAGTTTCAACAAGAATCCTGAGTTAGTATAGCAAAACTCTCCCAAGCTTCGATGTTTCCTCTTATTCTTTTTTATCCACTGATCCCATCATGCTCCATGTCTTATATTTGTAGTTGAGCCCAGTCTCTGTTCCCTACTGCAAAACCCCCATCACAGTAGTCCCTCTTGAATAAAATATTTCTTATTGTCTTTAACAAGTGTCATGAGTAATTATATTCTAGTGATATTTTCTAAAAATGAAAAATGTATTATACTAGGGAAACCCAATGATCCACCAATTTTTAGACTTTTTTTCTATTTGTAAGATATAAATATATTAAAATTAATGAAAGAACACCAGCTTAAGGCAATCTCCATAAACACACACACACACACACACACACACACACACACATATGAATGATTGGAGGAGGGGTAAGATGTTCGTGATCACATCTTGTACATTAATAATTCTCACTACCGACTGTATGCCAAATTTAATACTTTTGGGGTGTCATACTATAAACTCTATAGGAATAAGGCCTTTACTGGTAGTTTTTACCATGTCTCCAAAGCTTAGTGCAATGCTTAGCGCATAGTAGGTGCTCAATATACTTATTGAAATGAAGCACATCTTCATTACCTTAAAAAGGCATCATTTTTTTATGTGTGAAAAAAAAAGTGAAAGGGGAGAGGAAGTCACTAGAGGCTTAGAAGTAAAAAGGAACTAAATTTAAGTACCGAGTAGAATTGTCCTACTCTTCTCTTCAACAGAGCTCAGATCTAGACCTGATGAGGACTTTCAAGGAAGTAGGGGCTGTTCAGTAAGGAAGTCATAGTCTTATTCTGTTGGGTGCTGGGTTCAGAGTGTCTACTGAGATGATCTGTTCTTCAAATGGTTCAGCTATCCTCACTTTAGGTTAAGTTGTACCAATTAAGTTTTAATTGTCCCTACAGTCATTTTGTTTATAAAAATAGGACTCTGGCTTTGCTATCTTTAGCCTTGAACCCAGTATAGAATTGTACCCTTGGGCTCCCACTGACTCGGAAGCCCTGTCTCTTTTTAAACTAAGCAATAGCAGATGAGAAATATTGGCTCAGAAAATCCATCCCTTGTTAAAACAGCTCTAGGCTGCTTTGGACTGCAAATCACTGACTGACTTGGCACCCTTGCATAGGGCTCACCAGAGGGCCATGGCTATTAACCCACATTAACTCCCAAAAAAGCAGTTTTCTGAAGGCGTTTGCTTGACCCTTATAAAGCCAATTGGAAAATTGTTTATGTTGACATGGAATAAAATATATCGGTCTCTAGTGTTCCAATTGTGATTCTTTTTAAAAGACTCCTTTTTTTTCATGGAATAGGAATCGGTTGAAAAGTCTTCAATTTTACCTTTATCATTAGAGAGTTATGACTAGGGTGCAAATAAAGAGGCTCTGTCATGCACTAAGGGTATTAACTTTTGGAGAGGTTTGCTGGATAATGTCCATCCATTTCTCTAGATCCATTCTCTACTCTTCCTCCACATGCAGCGTGTGCCGTGAGGCTGACCTGTCTGGGCCACACTATCTGGGTTTCTTGTCCTTTGGTTTCCACTTGATCTCACCAATGAGATGCTTTAGGTAGGAGAAGAGAGAATTCTGGGTTCTTATTCTCACACTCGCTCCCTGCCTGCCTACTGTTTGGCAGTATCATATATCTAAAGGCACAGCACCTGTTGCCTGGCTTCTGTTCTACAGCATTTTTAGGTCCCATTACTGCTACTTCCTCTTGCACTTTCAGGATGAGAATGGGGTGGTAGACAAAATAATGGCCCTCAAAGATATCCATGTTCTAATCCCTATAACCTGTGAATATAATACCTTATTTCGTAAAAGATATTTTGCAAGATCTGGAAGTGAGTGGATTATCCTGGATTGTGTGGGTGGGCCGAATGTAACCACAAGGGTCCTTATAAGTGGGAGGCAGGAGGCCAGGGCTAGAGTTGGAGATATAATGAAGGAAACGGGTTGGGCTGAAGTGATGCTGACTTTGCAAATGGAAGAAGGCTGCTAGCCAAGGAAAGCAGGGGGCTTCTAGAACCTGGAAAAAGCAAAGAATAGGTATTTCCTGAGTGCTTCCAGGAAAGCGGGAACTCAGAAGGAACTCAGCCCAGAAGACACCATTCTTTTAGCCAGCGAGACTTCCAACTTTCAGATGTGATCATAAATTTATGCAGTTCTAAGCCACAACATTTGTGGTAAATTGATACAGTGGCAATAAGAAGCTAATTCAGGTGATTATGGCTTTCCACTGTTGCTAGACCCTTATACTATGCTGCCCTGTTGGTGTATTATAACCTTGCCCACATCTTCATAAACAATTCCTTCACTAATTTTTCTTCATTTTTTTCCTTTGAGTGTATGACCTGATTTCTGCTGGGACTCTGTTAAATGCTTATACCTTTTTATTCAGCAAAGCCACTTTTAGAGATTTATTCTATGGAAAAAGTAGCAAATGTGTACAGTGCCTGAGATATAGATAGATAGATAGATAGATAGATAGATAGATAGATAGATAGATAGATAGATAGATATCGTAGCATTGTTTATAACAACAAAAATAAGAAATAATCCCAATTTTCAGAATAGAGATTAGCTAAATTATGATACAGCTGTATGATATAATAATAGAATGCCAGAAAATATTTATGTTAATGTGTACATACATACATGCATAATTATGTGAAAAAAAACTGCTACCAAATAGATCTATATCTATACTTATACTACTATGTATCTTTGTCTGTCTGTCTGAATTTTCTTTCTTTCTTTCTTTCTTTTTTTTCTTTTCTTTTCTTTCTTTCTTTCTTTCTTTCTTTCTTTCTTTCTTTCTTTCTTTCTTTCTATCTATCTATCTATCATATTTCTGTTTAAATATGCTAAAAAATAAAAAATAAAAAAGAGAAAAAAGGTAAATGATGCATTTAGTGGTTAACTCCTGCTAGTAGATAAAGGATAATATTTTTTTCTTTTGTGTTTTCTTATATTTTTAAATATTCTTACAAGGTTTTTATTAATAGACAAAGTTTTAAAGCAGTAATAGGACCTCTTCACATGTTTTGGAATGCTTTGTATAACAGAAAAAAATCTTTTTTGGTTTCACCCAAAGTCAGATTTCTTTTACTCTCAACTATTTTTGTGCAGCTCCATTATAGTTACTTGTGTTCTTATCTGAGTCCTCTATCATATTATGGGCATTTGAGAACAGAGAATGCCCTAAAATTTATTTTTTCCTACATTCATATTACCTTATGTGAGGCTTGCAAAATATGTTTATGGAAAGCTTCATGCTGAATTGAATTTATAGGTGCTTAATCAAAATTTCTTTGATTAGAAACTTATTTCCAGAACCATAAAAAATAGAAGTAACAGAAAGAACTATGAGGCAAATTTATATAGCCAGGAGACAGGCAGAAGATAAACAACCTGATTTAAGATGCAAATGGATAGTGAATTATTTATATCATATTCTTGTACAGAATTGTTCATTTAAAAGTTGTTTACTAAGAGGATTGGATGAATGTAAGTACTTAGTGGAGATAAACATTAGGATTAGGCTACTCAAAAATCATATTAAGTACTGGAAGAGATAAAAAAAAAATAGCCTATTGTACTTTAGTCAAATCAGAAAGTTTTTATGGACCATGTGGAATCTTTAATTAGTAAGTGACTGTTCAGTTTGTTGAGCAGAAAAAGGCATTCTAGGGATATGGCACTCTTTTGGAGAAAGTTCAAGGAGAAAAGAGGACAAACGAGTAAAGATAACTGTGGAGATATGACAGTTGAAGGAAGTCTGAATATTAGAGGATAATCAATAACATCATACCGTAATAACAGCAGAGGAGTAATAGAATTAAAATATGTCAGAAGAAGAGGGACCAAATAATACCCTCATTGACATATGAGACACTGAGACTCCCAAGTTAGAGGTATTTAGGAAAATCTCCAGGTGTGACTTGAGTTCTTTATCCCTAGTCCAGTGACTTTTTTCTTTTTCTATGGGAAGATTGAGAGTCTACATGTTCATTTTATTAAGGATTTTGTGAATTTAGCTACAAAATAATTTATTAGCTTAGTTATATTGTTAAAAAATACTATATTAAAACAAAACTACATATTTATTGATAATGGTACTTATGTTTATTCATTTAGCAATCCAATTAGGCACTTCTATATATTTTTTTTTATTATTGTTTATGCCTACAGTACTAACCAGGCCTGACCCTATTTAGCTTCCGAGATCAGACATTGGACTTGTGCAAAGTGGCATGGCCATAGACCATGGACTATGTCTCCACTGGGGCATGAACCCAGAACCTTCTGCGTATAAAGCAGACATGCTAATCGCTACATTATGGAACCATGTCCAGCATTTCTATATTTTTTAGAGAAACTTTCTTTCTTTCTTTCTTTCTTTCTTTCTTTCTTTCTTTCTTTCTTTCTTTCTTTCTTTCTTTCTTTCTTTCTTTCTTTCTTTCTGTTGAAATAAGATTTATTCAAAATATTTCTTTATTTAAAAAAACAAAAAATTTAAAAGTTTGGCTTCAGCACATATCCATGTCACTGTAACAGCCTTCAGAAATATTAAAATCATAAACATCAATTAACACTCTGATCTTCACATATATTACATATAGTGACTTAAATGATATACTGTTCCTCTTGGAAATAATTACCAGTACTTAACTCTATAATTTTCTTTATGAACCTTAATTTCCCAAGTATGGCATGATGTCAGTAAAGATGTTTATTGTACTGCATCCCACAAAATGGAAAAATGTAGTAATTAACTTCATAAATGATAATTATTCTTAAGCAAGGTAGACTGTGATCCTTATGCTCTTTCTTTTCTGATACTTCATATCTGTGCTGAGGAAAATTACTAACATTTAATTTTTCTTTAGTATTAACTTAGTTTCTCCTAATAATAAAACTATGAGTTATAAACCATTATTATCCCCATTTTTCAGATGAGGAAACTGAGGCAGAGAAAAGTTGGATAACAGGTCACAAAAGTGCCAGGATTTGAACCTAGGCAATCTGGATTTGAAGTCTCTGTTTTTTCATTTTGTAATGCAAACACTAGTAAGTGAAAACTTTTCTTTATTATCCCAAATATCACAAAAGAAAGTTGTAACTGGTTTTTATAACTGGCCTATAATTTCTAACCTCAGAATGAGTAATAATAGTTCATTCCCACCACTTTCCTGATACAGTAGACAGGATGAGTCTATAGACTAGTCATAGGAATCTCCATGGTTGTTTAATGCCAGTCCTTGAGGCACAAAGGCCAACTCTGGGTCTGCAGTTTTTCAGATGATTGTAGATCTCTTCTTTTAAACAGAATTCTAAAAGCAGTGGGTAACATTAAATATTAATTGGTTATCTTAAATAGAGAATTAAAAAATACAAACCATCAACTTATCTGTTGCTAGGTATTCTAAAATTTTTATCTCATTGCAATTAAAATAACTAAAATGAGGTCAAAATTAAAGAAAGTAGACATCCTCAAGTTTGGCAGATCCTAAAGCATTAACAGAAAGATAAAGTGTTTCAGAATGTTCCTTCTAAATCCTGAAACACTTTCAGCAGAAAGAGCATCGCTCTGGTGGCTCTTCCAGGTTTACCATTAACAAGCTATGTGACCTTTGGAAACTCAACAAGCATTACAAAATATAGCAGTGCTGTTGATTTAGGTCATGATCCCTTTCTCCCACACATTTGACAAAAATCCGTAGTGACAAAGCATAGAGATAGCAATTTTTTGACATAATCCACAAAGACTGATTCATTTGGTTAATTTGACCTCCAACACAGATAAAAATTATTGCTGCTTGTTGGAATAATATTGAGATTTTAAAAAAAGGGACGAAAAACATACACTGAATATCCACTCAGCTAACGGTAAGGGCATTGAGTTAGACTGCAGACAAGATCTAGGTGAAAACTGGTTTTTTTTACATATCTGGAAAGTGAGAAACACGTGTTTAAAATGGATGCAGGAAGCCATGAGGGGCCAAGAGAATGACAGGCAGAGGATGGTTAGGGCAGCTATGTTTGTAAAAAAATTAAGCTATTCTTTTGAGAACTTCAAAGGACTTCAAGAAAATGTGGCATGGTTTCTACAACATGGCTCCCTATGTTTTTAAATTTTGAGAGTACAGAGAAGGGTCCTTTGGCCTTAAAAATAACTAATCTAATGTATGATATTTTCTCAACAACAGACTTAAGTTTTCAACCTATTGGTTAAAGAAGGTTTGCAATGTAAATACTCTTTAAAAATGAAACATTGTGGTGTAGTGTCACATTAAGACATATATAACTACTGCTGGATTATTTTAGGAAAGCTGATTGATGGAGGTGCATGGCATCAGAGCACTGGAGGCATTAGAATTGAGGGAGGGAGTTTTTGACGACTTGTTAAGGGTCACTACATAGGATGGCATTATTATACCTAATTTATAGATGATAAAATGGAGACTTATTAAGGCTGAATTGACAATTATCAAGCAACTGGTAAAAGAAGGTTTGGGACCTGTTATGTCTAACACCAGTGTCCATAATTGTAACCACACCAAAGTTTTGAGATATAGAAGGTGTGAGTTTTATTACTGCATGACATTTCTGCCTTCCATCTCCACGCCACACCCCAAATTAATCTATTAATTCTTTTGAAGTGAGGAGCATCATAACACAAAATATCATCACACTGCTCATAAACAAAGCTCACATAAAGAGAAGGCAGTTGGGGAATGAGGCAGGAAAGAAAGGTCACAATGTTTTAGATAAAAAAGTCCAAACAGACCACCGGCAGGCCACCATGGATTAGAATGCAGCATTTTTATTGTAAAAGTCCACATATTAGGCAATTCCCTTTGTGAAAAGGTTTTCAAATACATAGACAGGGAGCAACTGGTAATTAATAATTAGATTATATATAATATATATTCATATTGCCAATACTATGCACACATTGGAAAGCTAGCTTTTTTGAGTATCCCTGTTACGGAATACATTTCAAGTTGACAATAATAACATGTTTCTCACCATTGAAAATTTGCCAACAACTCTCCCAAAGGGTCAATATTTAATATGTTAATAACAATTCAAAACAAGAAAATAATTAATTCTATTTACATGTGTTTGAGGTTATATACTAGAGCACTGATATATTAAAGGTTTATAAAATTGGCAGCTATATGTGTTTCAAGATTTGTCCAGATGACTTGATGATGCCTTTATGTGGATTTATATAAACAAAGTCATTCTCTCTTCTTTTCTACTCTTTTTAGGTTGTCTATGAAATTTTACTAGCTGCGATGAAATTCTGACTTAGAGCAACGATTGCCATAAAGAAGAATGGACAAAGGGTGCTATTTTAGAAAAATAAGGATTCAAGATGAGTACATGAAGATGGAGCCCAACTCATTTTTTTTTGAAGTCTTGAACAACTGCTTCATGTGATTACAGTATAGTTGAATGAGGCTACAGTCATAGACTCGACCTCCTTGTAAGTCATTTGTTCTTTCATCTTTCTAAAACTTAATCTCTTTAGTATAGATATATTTTCTTTTCACAGAGCATATAATACTACATTCTGAACACTAATCAAGTGTGAATCTTGCTTATGCCTGTCATATGTCCTCAAGCGCTTTTGTGGGAGGTCAAAGCTGATTCATTCCCAAACCTAGAAAAATAGTACACAAACTCTAATCATCCTCTAGTAGACTCATTTTTGTATACAAATATAGGACATAGCTATTGTTTTTAAAGGAGTATGGGCATTGGCTAAAATAAATTTTTGATAATGAATATAAATTGCCAGAGTTCTTTGGATCCTTCTATTTATTTCTTCAAGATCAAATATCACTTGACAATGCCTATGTGAAAAGATGAATCACTGGTTCCAGGCCAGCACAGAAAGTTTCACCAGAAGCCTATGGGGCCAATTCACTTCAAACCATATTTATTGAGCACCAACTATGTGCCAGGTACTCTACAGCTGCTGAGAACCCAGAAAGGGATGACAAGGATACTGCCCATGAGGCACTCACAATCACTAGAAGCAGATTTTAAGGTGGAAGGTAATTTCTGTTAAGATCTATCATTCTAAAACGAAGAAAATATAGCGGCAAGCACATACAATTACTTCATAGTCTGAAATTGGGAGTATTTAGAGGTGGTAAATTCAGTCTATATTTTACTTAAAATGTTTTAATATGTCATACATGGAAAAAAAATAAGCTTTTCCAATCTTCATGCATAAGGGAGAAAGTAGTGAAAATTCTTTCTTCTAATTCCAAACTCAAACCCTTATAATTACATTCACGATTCTTTGATAGCCCAAAGAAGCAGAATAAAAGACAATACTTTATGATGTTAACTTCAATCCATTTATTTTGGCTCTAAAGACATGCATGCATTAAACTTGAAGCATTCTAAGTTATTGAAATATTTACATCATTGTACATGTGATATGGAGGAAATTTTCTTCCTATCTTGCGATAGAAGCATAATAGATTTATTGTCTAGGTTCTTAAATTTAAAGTGAGTTGTGATTTGTCTCAAATGAGGGAGATATTCTGTTGGGATCAAATTTACCACAACCTGACACCAGATGAACATAGGGTAGTTTTGGACCTTTTGCATCTAATTGTATTTTGAATTGAATAAGTACACCACCACTGTAAATAGTCATGGCTTTTACTATTTGATTGCCATAGCTGGAAAATATCTTACTTGGTTTCAATGTTTTTGCTCTAATTTCACTTTGCCTTGCAACTTTGCAGCACAGAAACATCACACTTATTGAAGGGGAGTTGGGCGCAAACAATATGACATTAATACAATTTACCAGGTTAGGACATAGAAACAAATTCAGATCATTATAAACCACATGAAGCATTATTTCAGTGGACTTAGAAAGGACATCTTCTTTCCATGAGATTTAATGAATAAGACCCTTATCAATAAAACCCATATCTATTCACAGGTAAAGGTAGGAGACCCAATAGACCAGATTGAACAAGCAAAAAGCAGTAGGGAAGAAGATCCGGGCATATGAGTCCATTTTGGCAATACGGATATGTATCCTCCCATGTCTCCAGGCTCCTGTTCGGCAATCTTCAAAACAGCAGAAAAAACTGGCACAGTCCTTGCCGTCCAGACACTCATACCCATATTCTTCATCTCTCTCTTGAAGGTGCGTGGCATTGTTCATTTGAATGGTTGCTGATCTTGGGCGAATATCAATAGTAGGGGCCTGAGACAAGGGTAGGGAAAAAGAGAGATCAGAGTTAGTTATACTTGATAAGTTCTCGACTAATTTTCCAAAATGTTACCAATGTGAATGATGAATCTGAAAATGAATACTCAGGAAATTGCTATGACATCATGATCTACAATGGTAAAATTGAACTTAGAAGGATAGCACATTTGCAGATTTCAAATTTTGAGCTTAAGCAGTGCAGCTGAAAATAATACCATTAAGCTAATAGCTAGAGCAAGATTAAACACCAAAAGAACTCAGACTTAAACCAAACAACTACATGGAATCTTATTCTGGTAAATATTAGATGTGAGGTTGGTTACATGAAGGCATTTAATGATATTGCATGTGAGTAGAACAAAGAAATAAAAATGCATCAATTTTGAAATCAAATTTTCTGTCATGCTTACCTATAGGCAAATAGTAAACTCCATTATACTAAGCAAATATATTAAATGTTTTTAATATAAAACTGTTAATTTTTTGCTATATTTATATATATAAATATAGAAGTTTTCTGAGCTTATACTACAATAGTATGGCTTATGTTTTAAAGGAATGTGGTGTTCTGTCTAACATTCACCATGTAGAAGCTTCCAAATGCCAGCAGTGTTTACTTACATGTGGGTGAAAATTCAGAAAAAATAATGTTACTACCTGTCAAAGTTTTTCATCATTTGAGAAGAAAATAGTAGCAATTAACTAAATGCTAATCTAATTTTTGCCTTCAGACCAATTTTAAAATCGCCGTAAGACTCAATGGTCTGTCTATTTCACTTCAATGTGGAGGAGTTAGTTTTAGGATAATGTAAATACATAAATAAATTATGTATAAATATAAATATAAATTCTAATATCTCTGAATCAGCTGTCACAATTCAACTGGGAATAGAAACCTTGTAATATTGCATGATAGAGCCAAAAGGCTTCTGGATCACCCTAGAAGGAAGGGTGTTTTAACTTACAGCATTTCAAAGAGAGTATTGTTTTTATAGAACTGACAGGTACAGTTTAGACAAAGGCAACTATTAAATTTACATATCGCAAAACAATCCTGTTTTAAATTAGGATTTACAGAATTAAATTTTAAGGACACAGAAGATGTGGGTAGTGAAATTGGATTCCATTTTCATCTGAGAAGAGAAGGTACATTTTGGCTTTGCCGTTTAAGGGGGCTCTCAGTAGTAATGAGAGCTTACAACTTTTTAGTTTCATGTAAAGTCAAAACCTCTGAGAATTAGTGTAGGGTTGCTAAGTCAACTCTAGAAATCTATAGAACTTTCTTCATCTTAACTGTGTTGTCTCTAGTAGAATGCTTAAATGTCTACCCCATAAAATAAATAAATAAATAAAACACCATGTAAGCGTTAATACTTAAATTTAGCAGTTGCATGCAGTGAATTTCCATTCCAAAAACATTATACCTTGAAGGAAAACATCCGAAGAAGCTTTGGGTTTGTAGACAGAAAAGAGAAGTGCATTTTTTTTTTTTTAATTAAAAGAAGGAAAAAAGAAAAAAAAAAGAGAAAGAGACAAAATAAGATAAATTAAAAATACATTTTTAAAATATAGTAAGTAAAATGAACTGAAATTACAAACACAGAAGGACAGTTCTGAACTTGGAACAAAATATATGCCAAAAGTTGGAAAAGGGAATTTGGAAATCTTCAATAAATTAATCCACAGTTATCTAACTGCAAAAGCCACTGTCGTTCATTCGTGAGGAACCCTTCAGTTGCCTGGTTTCCATGTATAGAAATACTGTGATTTTATATATTTTCTAATTATCATCAAGAAAGCCTTAATTTGTGAATCCTGACATAATGAACCAAAAGGCATATTAATTGGGAAAATAAAAGTTCAGCTTCTAATTCACACCCTAGGCTCTTGCTTATTTAGATAAATCATCCAATTGGATTAAAGGGGGAAAATGCATAAAATTCTAAGGTCATTTTATTTTCTCAGTTTCTTTAATCCCCTTCCTCCTCTGCCTTCTTTTCTTCTGTCATCTTCATGACCCTGGATTAAGGAATCCAGGTGTTGACCTGGCAGTTAGAGGGCCAAAGGGCTTTTTCCACAGCACTCTTCATTCTTGTTAGAAAGGCAGTCTTCATACCCTCCTTACTGCTGGCAGGTAATAATACTGAACAGCAACAGAACCATCTTCTTGGGGGAAAAGGAAATGGAACGTGAAGGAGGGGGAGAAAACAAACAAACAAACAAAATAAACAACACAACAAGGAAACCAAAATAAGGATAAGAAAATGCGAAGGCAAAGAGAAGATCAGACAGGGAAAGAAAGGACTGCATAAAGCATAGCAATTATCTGGGAGATTAAAGATAAGCATTTATTTTTTTATTAATCATCAAGTATAATGACACTTCTTTCTTTACTTGTTATAAATTCTTATATTCAAATAAACACCATTTATAGAATTTCACTGAGGTTCCTGGAGATGCATCAGCTAGATTTCCTCATTAGAATTCGATCCCCCAGAGTCTGTGGATCAGACAGCCAGCCACTATCAAAGCCCTCAAGTGAAAGATCTGGAAAGGCTATACATCAGGGGAATTCCTTTGCCTCTTTTCTTGGAAGAGAACGGACTTTAACTTTCATGGGGCCTCCTGTGAGCCAGACACTATGTTTAGGAGGGTAAATGGATATCTATCTACATGCTCTCTTTAACATTAATAATAAAAGACAGTTGCTTTAGGCATTCACATTTGTGCTTCATCATCTCTATTTAAAGTTTGGTGGCAAGGTGAAGTCATCCTTCCTATTTCCAAATCACTGAGATCAATTCAGGTTGGTAATTATAAATCATCAACAACAATCATCATCATCAACTATTAATGGTAAAGGCTTTCATGTATAAGTTACTATGTAATGCTTTTTACCTCTGTTACCACATTTATTTTCACAATGGCCATATGAGATATGTCTTTTTTTGGTGTTTTTTTTTTGTTTGTTTTTTGTTTTACAATACTTATTTCATATATGAGAAAATAAAGACACAGGGAGGTTAAATAAGTTGCTAAATAGATGAGCCATTTCTTTTAAAACGAAAAATATACATTTTGAGTTTGAAATCAGTAGAAGTCCTCTGGTGGCAACACACACCACACACACACACACACACACACACACACACACACACACACTAAATTATTTGCAAAAGTGTGGTGATCCTTGAAATTTCAACAATCTTGTGGCTTCCTAGCAGAAATCTCTGGATGAAAATTTTAATTTAACACAGTAATTTAAAAATAAAGTAAAGAGGCGGTACGATAAAACCTAGAAAAATAACAGCTAGAAAATAAATGCATTTCTCAGCAGTGATTATACTTCCTGTAAAATGAAGAAAGCAAGAGTCTGCCTTAGTGAATCAGGTCTCTTTCAAGTAACTATGACTCTATTGAATCCTTATATTTTGATGAAACTCACATATTCACTTTTCATCTTGGAGCCCAAGTGTTGAGATTTAACCTGCGGATAGGCTAAGCAAGACCAAACAAAAACAAAAGCTGATGGTCTTCCTGCATAAAAATTTCAGTGGTCCCAGTGAGAAGTGATACATACAGGGTTTTTCTTCTTTTTGTCTTTGTCCTTGCTTGGTTTCCGGTTGCTGACAAAATAATGTAGGGTGCCATATTCCACCAAAGCAGAGAAGACAAATATGAAGCAGACAGATACAAAGAGATCCATTGCTGTGACATAGGAGACCTTGGGGAGTGACTTCCGGGCAATGGTGCTGAGGGTAGTCATTGTCAGGACAGTGGTAATACCTGAAGAGAGGCACAGTTAAACAGATCATGCGACCACATCAGTAAGTAGGGTAACTGAGTCACTATGGAAACTAAACTTTTTTTGTGACTTGATACGCAACCTAAGTAATGGGAAAGGAAGCATAATTGGAATTCATTCACTATGCTCACAAATATTTATTGCCTTGAGAATGTCATTTAAACATAGCACCTCTGCTTTCTTAACTTTAAAAAATGTGATATTTTTATAATAATTACAACTTCTACATTCTGCTGTTGTAAAGAGTAGAAAGGCATGGGGACCATATTGTACATGCCTGACTTGTAGTCCACGATCAATAAATAGCATACCTGCTATTCACTCAGGAGTTTCTCACTTATTCCTAATTCTTGAGCTCACTCACCTTGATCCCTTCTCCCACCATGGTCTTTTGCCACTGAGCATTTATTTAATAAGTGGTTGAAATGAGCTACTGGAGTTGCCATAAGAAGGATTTTGACCAGCAAGCGTCTAGACTTCAAGAGGAGAAATTGATATGAAATATTTTCCTTAAAATATTTGCGAGATGGATAAATTGGAATGTATCAGTCCATCTGTTCCATCCATTCATAACCGCATACGTTACTTGAATAATCATTGTGGTACCAACTATGTGCCAGGCACTATACTGAGAATGAAAAAGACATTTGCATGCTGATATGAGAGGCAGACATAGAATGTAATGCAACACATTCTGCTCACAGTGACGATTAATCATCCTAAAGTAATAGACTCAACACATTTGTGGTTTGTTTCAGCATGTAGCATTAGACAACTTATTATAATTATTGAATAGGACTTGTAACATAAAGTACTGCATGTAACAGAAAAAAATCAAAATAACTATTTTGAAACAGATCGGAGACTAAATTAGGTTCTGAATAGGACTAATATGGAAATGACGGACTTTGCCCCCAGTTATTTCTTCTGCCCTCAGTTTTACAAATCATTTTGTCAGAAAATGACTATAGTTGCTAACATTTCTGATGTCTTACTATGTTTTGTGCACTTTGCATGGAATACCTTATTTAACCCAATAAAACCTTACTAGTTATGTACAGGAAATGATACATGTTTTACCTGTGAAGAAACTGTGATTTACAGAGATTAAAGGTTGTTACCAAGGACATTATAATTGTGGGTTGAAATCAAGATTGTTTAGAGTTTAAAACTCCAGCTCTTAAATTTTCATGATTAGGCCTCTTTAGCCAAAGAGTAAGCAAGAGATATGGTTCTAATTTTCACTTAACTGATAAAAGAGATTATGATTTAGTGTTTCATCTTTCAGTAGCTTTATTCTTAGTTAAGGCTTTAGAGAATTTTATGAAAATTTTATTCATGGATGTAGACTCCAATGTCTCTTTGAGCCTTGTGGCTTTGTTATAAACTCTGTGTGCCTTCTTCTTGATGTGAGGAAAAATATCTGAAAATCTGAATATTACTATATACAATAGATTGAGCAAACTGTAAATAATCTTAAAAGTATGAAAATGGGTTCCCAAAATTTCATAGGGAATTGAGTTTTTTCCAAAATAATTTTTTCAGTGGCTCTTCTAGAAAAAGACAATATGTATGTATGTCTTCAAATGTCATCATGATAACTATGCATGTTATAATCAGTTAATAGTCAAGGGTATGCTGATAAATGTGTAACCATTGACTCTTAAAAAAATGAAGGTTGTGATTTTTAGCATTCGCCAATTTCCATGGCGTTAATTTTCACCTTGCCTAATGTCAAACTGCCAGGGCGACCTGTCCAGACACACTGTTGGAAAAGCACAAACGATCGGCTCTTACGAGCTGGTCTGAACAGCTACATCATGTAACTAACTGCCCAGAGACCAAAACAAAAAATCTGTTGAAATTAGAAGTTTTTTTTTTTCTAATTAACTTAAACTTCTTAAGACAATTTACTTAAAACAAACAAACAAACAAAAAACTATTGAAATAATAAGGAAAACAGACTTGGGAAACGATGAACACTCTCATTTTTAATATGCTAGTTTTCTTTAAAATGAAACAAATGCATTTCTATGTAATTGTTGACTGAACCACAAGCAAATCAGTTTAGAAAGCAGAATAGGATTACTTCCATTGGGTACTTACCTTGAGACACTACAACACAAACAGATGTGTCTCACCTAAAGAAGTTCTGGCTGGAACAGCATCCTTATTGATCCAGAAGGACACCCAGGATAGAACAACGATGAGTGTGCAAGGGATGTAGGTCTGGATGGTGAAGTATCCCATTCTTCTGCTCAGGTCAAAGTAGACAGACATAACCACGTAATCTCCTAGAACAAAACAAAGATAGCATCGTGCAACCCCTTACCAAAAACGAGAACATTAAAAAAAAAAAAAAAGCATATGTTTAACTTTTATATTCACACATTTAGATTGAGCGTTCCATACCAGGGGTATGTTGAAAACTATCCTCTACCCATTTGGGTTAAAACAAAAATAAAAACAAAAAGCAAAATCCAAACGAAGTTGAGGTCTGATGCTTTTTAAAAGCAATGTGACTACTCGGCAGAAGGAAACACTTTTGAGCATATTGATCATATTTTCTTCTTTCATGTGACTTTTGATGGTATCTTTTCTTCCTGCTTAATACACACAATATAAATTTGTTTTTGTTTGGTGGGGAGGGAGAGGAGCAGTGTGCTTCTCTTGCCTAAAATGAACCCTAAGATTTGTAAATTTCTTCTTGTTCTCGAGATCTGTCTCCACACAAACCAGAGAGAATATCTTAGCGCTTGGCACTAGTAAATGACTAATTTCCTCAGTTTATAATGAAATTCCTATGCTAAGACAGTTTTTCCCATGTTTTCATTGAGTCATATTTTCCTTCATAGCAATTACTTCAGTTGTAATTTCTCATTAATTTGTGTGGTTATTTTTGTAATAACTGTCTCCCCTATTAGACTTCATCACAGTCCACAAAGTGTGCCTCTTTTAACTCATAATTGCACTATTAGTCATTAACATACTGCTTGATTCTAAATAGGTATATGGTAACATTTGCTGAGTAAATAACTAAATGAACGAATTCATTTATAAATTTAAATGTAAAGAAAATAGACAAAAAAAATCAAGAAGCTGTATTCTGGAATATATGTGTTAAAAAAAGTTTATGTAAATAATTCAGAAAGTAGAGTAATAAAAGAATTAAAGAATAACCGTATAGCTATGTATGAGAATGTGACACAATTTGAATGTCTGATTTTTTTACAATTAAGATGCATGTGTTACTTTTAAAATTCCATGTCCTTCATTTTGTATAATTCCAAGTAAATTTTTAGGAAATTTTAATTTTTGAATTTGGAAAATACGCTTTGTAGACATATCCCAATTACTATATATCAATGTTTCCTTTATACTCTTAGAGAACACCGGTTTCAAAAGCTATATTTGCTCTTGCAGTGCGAGGTGAACTCAAGAGAGATCGGTTTTCAAATGTTGCTTTTTTTTTTTACTAAATTATAATTTGTCCTAAAATTGATGAAGAATGAAATCCAAATCATGTTTTATTTTAATTATTTGGCTTCATGCCTGTATTTCTGTACTTACTTGGCTGATTTAGAACTGATTTGAAAATAAGGTGCTTTAGAAGCTTCATGCAGAGAAGATTGATTTAGTGAGATGAGTTATTATAGCTCAGTCCAGTTCTTCCTCCCACTCTCAAGCTTTATTTCAAACCTTCTAAGCTGCTGAGACAGAAAACCCTCATTGGCTCCTCTTCGAGGGAGCAAAGCCTCTCCCCTCCAGTATTTCCTAGATGGGTTATGAATACCTCCTAACACTACCCTTTGGTGGATTAGTACACGATATTATTTGTCTGAGTCAGGCCTGGTTAAGGTAGTGACAAGGACCCAGATGCTAACTAGAGAATTTAGCTTCCATTGGAATATTAATTCCTTCTAAGAGATCAATAAGTAGCAATTATTTAGTGATTATTTTTCAAAACCTTAAGGTATGCATTTCTTACTGATAACTAGATTTCGATTAGTTCCCTGAGATTATACTTCTCTGTGTTGATTTATCTGGACTTAAGCTATTTAAACTCAAAGCATTTTATAAATTAGTTTTGTCCCTGTTTTTGTTCTAATTTAGAATATCATATACACAGGCCATGATTATGGAGTAAAGATATTTAATTTGAAATAATCCTTATTAATGTCAATATTTCTTCCTGTTTCTTTGATCTAAAGATAAGAAGCAAATGAAAGCTAGGAAAAACAAAAAAGGTTTTCTTTTGCAATAATAACATTCAGAGGGTACTTTTTCTCCCTATTTTCCAAATCCTTGAGAGTTTTCTACCTATTTTAAATGTGTTAAATGAAACTTTACAAATTATAATATTTTAATAAATCTAGCTGATTTGAGTAACTTTATTTATTATGTAAATGAGTAAGAACCTACACTTTGACATTAATGATCTGACTCTCTTAAAGGTGAACTTTAAATTTGCCTCAAGTTAACAAGATAATTATCTCGATTCAATTTTCCTCTTCCCTTTAGGTCAGAATCTAAATTTCCATGGCCTATTTATCTATCGATTTCTATTTTAAGGTAATAGCTCTGAGCATCTTTCATCTTTACCAGCAAATTCAAAGCTTTTCTACCACGAGATTACAGATTCAAACTTGGAAACAGGCCATTTAAAAGCAAAGCAGCTTCGCAGTGACAGCCTGGTGCCTTTCTTATCTCCAAGGCCACATCACTTTTTGTATTTTTAAAAACTCGGGCTGAGGAGCCTATAAAATCAAACCTCCTGAAAGTACCACATCAGTGATTTCTCAAGCCCAAAGGTTTAAATGTCTATCAGTCAATGATGTTTGTTTCAACCACTTTGAATTTATTCTTTTTATTGACTTATGCTAACACCCCGGAACACCCCGGAGTGTTTCGTCATCAGTAGCTAAAGTCATAGCATTTTATAAATTAGCTTGGTCCCTGCTTTTGTCTGTTTAGAATATAATAGACACAGGCTGTGATTAAGGAGAGAACACATATAATCTGAATATCACTTATTAATGTCTGTTCTTTATGTTTTTATAAGCTTCTTATGTCTAGTTTCAGGAAGAAACCATCAATATCAGTGAACAATGAACTCCAATTATTATTATTTCTTTAGTGTGATTAAACCATACAAAATTCAGATTTATTAGAGTGTTTAAGCTCTTATTTCATATATGGAACTATTTCCTCTTAAACACTTGAAGATTCTATGATAGAAAAGTCTTCCCCTCCATTGAATAACTGAAATGGTAAAAATAATTATTTTCTAGTTACCAGTAATGTGGCCCTATTATGTGCACACACTGGGCTGAAAGGTTTGCATATATTATGTCTAAGTATCCTAATCACTTATTTCAGAATGGTGAAAAAGCTAAGACTTCACTTTACTTCTCTCTCGTGATTCTTACTCCACTTATAGTGAATAGAGTATATGTTATTCTACTAGGTTAACTTTGAAGGAATAGTTACTGCTATGATCTTTACATTCCTTTCTGTAGACTCATCTTGAAGTCAAAAATATTTTTTATCACTGCTATGTATAGAGTACTATATTAGGCAGTGTAGAGTTTACGACGAATGGAATCTCACAACTAATTCTAGATTAAATGAATTAAATGAGGACAAGATTACTTTTTCACTGACTACAACTCAGATAGAAGGAACAATAAGCTAAGACAATGCATTAGATCTGTCTTTATCATTCCTTATTAAACTCTTAAATCTGAGGCATGATCCTATGAGGTTGATTTTAATTGTAGGCAAGCAGGATGGTTGATTGGTTACATTTTCATTTGAGGAAATTGTTTTCCAAAATTAGACCTGTACCTTACCAAACACATAAAAATAAATTTAAGATGAATAATCCAATATTCAAATTTAAGTGTGAATATAAATACTACACAAAGAAACAATATAGGAAAATACTTGTATAACACATAAGGTGGAAAAGGTTTCATCAAGCACACATAACACATAAAAGGCATAAAGAGAAAAAATTACAGGTCATTTAAAACTTAGAACATCAGTATTATAAATATTTTGCTTTAAGTAATATAGAAAGGCAAAACACCATACTTGAATAAAGTATTTCCAAAATAAATAAGAAATCAAAAGCTAGTATCACTGATATATAAAGAATTCTCATTAATTATTGAGAAAAGATACCCACATTTTTAACTAAGCTAAAACATATGGACAATTCATGAATAGTAAATATATGAAGAGTCTCAACTTCAGCAGTCATCAGTGAAATCCAAAATAATATAATAGCATTTCATTTTTAGCCTATCAAATTGGGGGAAAAACCATAATTTTCAGTACTGGCAAGATGTAGACAAAGAAGAACTGCACACCCTCGGTAGGGTATACACACTGACGTGAATTTTTCAGAAGATAATCTGGAAGTATATAAAAAACATTTTTCTTCTAGATATCTGGAATAAACACTGCCAAAGAAAAAGGTTTTGTTTGTTTATTTTAAATACTGCCTTTCAGTTGGTACCAAGGTTTGCTGTGTGCCTGAAAGAAGGAATAGAATACCAAGTCCTTGGGCAGAATCCCAGATTAAGGAGTCTAGAGTCTTTTCTAGGAAGAGAAAAGACTTTTATATTTAATGAGTTGCTAACTTCCATGCATGCCACCCCGGAGTGTTTCGTCACCTGCCCACCATTCCCAGTGGTGGTTGAGGCTCTCATTAACTATTCTAGAACCACATCAACATTCCTCCAGCAACTAAGCCCTGTGAAGTCAAGAGAGGGGAAAACATAGAGCTAAACTATAATCCTTGGCCTTAAGGAATGTTCAAGGAATCCTCAGGCTGAGAAAGACATGAATATAGCATCACTACTCAATGTCAAGGGCTCTCATAAAACATACATATGCTAACTCATCTCACACACTATGATTAGATGAAGTTTCTGGCAAGCACATTTCCGGAAGTTCTGACAAAATAATGCCAATCATCATAATCTTTAAAGAGATTCATGCTCCTCTGCAAAAAAAGAAAAAAAATTCAAATTCCTTAGCTTGGCATGAAAGGCTGTCTATAATCAGAATTTAACCTGGATCTTTCTCGCTTATTACTTGTTTCATGTTCTCTACACCCTAGACAAGATAAATTAAATATTTTCATTTCATGCTTCTATAATCTTTCTGTCTTTATTCTTCCTGGTATCATATCTCTCCAGATCCCTAACTCATCTCCTTACTCCATTTCTTCATTCCAGCCTCCCAACAACCTCCCCTCTCCAACCACTCCACCACACGTCCATGCTCTATGCTGTGACTGGACTGTGCCAAGATGGTAGCCATCTTCAGTAAATGTTAAAAGAAAGTAAAATTTAAAAGTCTATTTCTTCAGTTGATTAAGTTTCATTTCAAGTGCTCAGTAGCTACATGTGGCTTGCAACTATTGTATTGTGATAGTATGGATCGTAAAAAAGTTACTTCATTGTGGAAAGCTCATTTGGACAGTCCTGGTCTACATTAACTTTTCTAAAATGCTTTATCAGGTTCTTCAGTATAAAATCTGTACTGCTTAACACATGGTTCTAGTCCATTTTGCTCTGATCCACTACTGAACCATCCCAGCCATGTCTCACACCACTTATAATCTCTCCATCTTATGCCCACCCACCTGGATTTACTTTTTTCCCTCCCAAAGGGCCCTGCTCATTCTTTTGTCTTCATTTGCCATAAGTTACCTCAAATTTCTGGAATATTCTCTGCTCCTCTGATCATGTCATATACATATACATACCTCCAAACCCTTCCATAATTGCCCATTGATATCAGGACATCCTATAAGTCTTTAACTTATTCTGTAAGACTTTGGGTGGTCTTTTCCCTGACTGCATCACTAGCCGCATCTGAAATAGTATTTCTTTACACTCCAGCTGGGGTTTGTACAGTTCCTTCAATGCCCCCTGCTACCTCTTGCCTTAGAGTCTTTTCACATGCCTATTCCTTTTGCTCAAACTTAATTAATTTTATTATTTCTTAGATGTCAATTTATCTCATCATCAGAGAAGCCCTTATTAGATCAAATGTCTTCAGTAAGATCTCAGAGCTGATCATAATCGAGGGTATATGAGGTATGAATTTGGATTACATTCTAGATTATAATTAGCACATGAGCTCTGTGAGTGAAGTAGCTGTACTTTGCTCACTGATGTTACTCTCAGCGTCTAGTACAGTGCCTGATACATAGGAGGAGTTCAACAATTATTTGTTAAATGAATAAATATCACTTAGCTCAGAAGGACATGAATAAAATCCTGAGTGAACTATACACCAAAAGTACTTAAGACCAAGGCAGAGATCAACATGGGCTTTTAAAATATTAAACTTCTACTTTAGAAAGTATTGCTTCTGGAAATATTTTTACTGGATACCTTGCTGAACCCTCGCAATGTGGATATAAAGTCACAGTGTAGCAATCTTAACTACTTGCCAAAAAGGAAAAAGGGAAGGGAAATCAGCTACATCAGGGTGGCTGCATTATGCTTATTAAAGAATTGATCGGTGATTTCAGCTTCTCAGCCAGATTCAATTAGTGAGAGAAGAGAACAAAGGGCTTGGCTGCTTACACACAACCATCACAGTCTTCCAGGTCAAGTCTAATATGTGCATTTTCATCTCAAAACTGCATTATTTTTATTTCATCTGTTGACTGTTTAAGCTCACATGTTGGAAAAGAATAAAATAGCAATTGGAGAAAATAAAATGAAAACTAGAAAGTATAAGTTATGATTATTTTTTTCCAGGCTAAATTTGTCTTTTAAAGACTCGCTTTGACATCCCCACTGAGAAAAGAGAGCATAGAATTGTGGCAAAGAATAAGGGCTGCTTCAAGTCAAATTCCCTAGAAGCGGAGCTGGAGGCCAGAATTCTTGCAAGGGTCACTTGTTGGGATTTAGCTGTCAGACAAAGAGGATGAGGGAAGCAGGAGAGAGCAGCAGAAAAAAGCTGGGCATGATTTACTTCAGTTGAAGGAGGGAAGCTTCCAGATGGTTCTGGAATAAAATGCACCACAATTAGTCTCCCCTTGAGGCAAGAGGACCGGTTATTTGTAATCTCTGTAAATTGAAGCAGAGTGGTCTTAATCTCCTAATTGAGATGGTCCTATTTTGGCCAAAGGCAGTTCTCCAGAAAAGGAGTCAGTGGTGGGCTGTTAGCAGCCAACCCTTGCTACACCTGGGGAATGGATGCACGAACCAGAGAAGGTCATGGGAAGGAGTGGACATTAGTAATGCCCACTGCTAAAACTGTGGTGTCAGATTGGCTGGGTTCAAAAATCTTCGTCCTGTCACTAACTGGTTTTGTGATTTGTTGCAAGTTCCTTAACTCTCTGAGTCTCAGCTTCCTTATTAGAACTCACTTCATAGATTATTGTGGACATAGTAAAGAGTTAATACATATAATGTGCTTGGTATAATTCCCGACTCATAGTAAAAGGTCCATTAATGTCAGTTATTACAAAGTAATGTAATTTATGTAATATAATTAGCACTATTCTGGTGCATATAAGAATAGAAGAAATGTTACTAAACATTCAAAAGAGAACTAAAGTTAAAAAGTCTTTGAATTTATACATATCAATTCTGTTCTTTTAAAGATTAAGTAATTGAGATTCCTCAGAGAAGATGGTTCTTTTAGGAGACAAGACTGTTTAGTAGCAGACCCAGGACTCCCACCTCCCAAACTAGTACTGTTCATTTTGAGCCAGTGGTTAGGATCATAGACATAGAGCAAAACAGTGGAAAGTTGAGTAATTATTGAATATGGTTAATATAGAAAGCTGTTTTGGATAATTGGGAGCCCCAACCACAAAGAGAACAATTTATTTCTTCTTGAACCTTATATAATAGATATAATACTTTTAGGAGGATGGAAAGTAACTCCTTTGTCTGGAACAACAACCTATTTGACTCAACAGACTATACTAGAGGGTTTTTCGCCCCCTAAGAGAATCGCTTTAGACAAAAGGAAGCTCAGTTTTGCAAAACCTCTAGAGATTAGTGTTTATTCTCTAGAAAAACACAGGGGACCTAGGTATTTGTTAATATCTCAGTTCTCTGCACTCCTTTACCAGACAATTCTCTTTATTAGTGTTACAGCTTCTCCTTCTTGCCCTCTAAAAAAAGCCACCACAGATTCTTAGCTCAATATGGCCTTTGTAATATAATTTATTATTTTGAGCCTGTCATCAAATTCCAACAGTGCAGCAAAAAAAAAAATTCACCTGGGATTTATGTAAATAAAACAACTCTTGCTCAGAAATCTGAATTTGAAGATACCAGTGAATGCATTTGCCACTTCGATCCATCTAAAGGGAATGAAATTTCCCAACATAGTTAAATCTAACTCCCACAAACATCTGACTAGATAATAAAACATATTGTTGTTGTTGTTGTTTGTAAGTACGAAGTAGTTCATGGTTGCAGAAATTATACAAGGTTCAGTCCTAGGATTCAAGTACCGGTGATGTTAAAAAGGTAGAAAGGCTTGGGAAAATTATTTAAATTATCTCAAAATAGGGGTATCATACCTATCGCTAAGGCTGTTGGGAAAATCACATTTGCTAATGGTAAGGAAAGTGTTTTGTAATCTTTCAGAAACAATGTATAGATGACATGGTACTTGCAGCTTCTTAAGGATAGTTGTTTTTGCAAAACAGCTTAATAGCATTGGTAGGTAAGCTTCCTGTTGAGTGATATTTTTTAGACTTTGTTAAAGGGTAACTGAAAGAGTCAGGAATAGTAGTAAAGCCATCAGTCTGGTTCTTGTTTATATGAACTTCAGTGTGTCCATGAAAACAATATCATCATTTTAATATAGTTCACAGATTTGTGTCACAAAAATTATATATTCTTTTCTGTTCTATTTGGACTCTGAACTACGGACTACATGTCAACTTGGCTTGATAATCAAAGGCAACAAAATACCCTTTTATGTGTGGATACTCCTTCTTTAGAGTCTGTGACACATGCACATCTTCTAATTTACCTCTTTCAGAAGTCCCATTTCAGGAGAAATTTTAAAATGTGAATTCACATTCCACTGTTAGCTCTCATGGCTCTAAGTTGCTTACTGGAAATATTTTCAACAGCTCCAAAGAGAAATACCAGTAAGTAGCACATGCAATAGTAGAGTTATACCTGTTTCTGTTAGCTTTGATAATAATATTTGACTGGTTTAATAGGCGTATCAATGGAAATTTGAGAAACCCTAAGAAAAATAGCAGTCCTTTACCTCCAGTCAACCATAGTTAAGTGCTAGTGAGGAGGGATTTTATGCACCTTAGAATCAGAGATTATAACTGATCTGTCACAGTTGTAACCCATGGCCCCAGAGAAGGGGTTAATATGTCATATTTTGCCATTCTGGCATAGAAATGATGAGACTGCAGTTCACAGAAGAAATGAGTAGAAATCCTATTTGTGATCTGCAGAAAGAAGCAAAATTTCCCAGTAGGAAAGTCATGGTCCACAGGTCTGCAAAGATTCCCTGGAAAATGGAGTCTGTAAACCATGGGCCACCACAGTTACCTTTGTTGTCTCTCGTTGTTTCCTGATCCAATAAACTAGGACACTTGGCCACTTAGGTATTTCCTTATTGAGTGGATCTAATAATGTATGGCATCTGTTATGCATTTGGTAAACTCTCCTGAGTCAAGGCATGGATTAATTTTTAGAAGTTAATCTGAAATTTTGTCTCAGTCAGCCCTTCTGTTAGGTACTCAGTAGGTGCCAGCCAGGTATTCTAAGCAAGTATATTGGTCTTGCACATTCACTGTCCTTCGAGTTGTTAATACCAAAGGTCAGATTTGGATGAGAGAGTAAGAATACTATCTGAGACCAAAGACTTATCCTGTAAACCAATACTACTAGCAATGAAGGTGGTATTTTAACTCTGTTGAATTTATGAATGTGTCTCACAAATGGTTCCAAAATTAGGAAGCAAAAAGAGGAATGTTATTTAATGGTTATAATTCAAAATCCAGAAACTTCTGGAGAAATAAGCATGTTAATAAGAACACTTACTTTCCTTCCTTCCTTCCTTCCTTCCTTCCTTCCTTCCTTCCTTCCTTCCTTCCTTCCTTCCTTCCTTCCTTCCTTC
>NW_006431919.1:10176179-10267808 GCF_000325575.1 Pteropus alecto | reverse complement strand
GATTCCTCAGAGAAGATGGTTCTTTTAGGAGACAAGACTGTTTAGTAGCAGACCCAGGACTCCCACCTCCCAAACTAGTACTGTTCATTTTGAGCCAGTGGTTAGGATCATAGACATAGAGCAAAACAGTGGAAAGTTGAGTAATTATTGAATATGGTTAATATAGAAAGCTGTTTTGGATAATTGGGAGCCCCAACCACAAAGAGAACAATTTATTTCTTCTTGAACCTTATATAATAGATATAATACTTTTAGGAGGATGGAAAGTAACTCCTTTGTCTGGAACAACAACCTATTTGACTCAACAGACTATACTAGAGGGTTTTTCGCCCCCTAAGAGAATCGCTTTAGACAAAAGGAAGCTCAGTTTTGCAAAACCTCTAGAGATTAGTGTTTATTCTCTAGAAAAACACAGGGGACCTAGGTATTTGTTAATATCTCAGTTCTCTGCACTCCTTTACCAGACAATTCTCTTTATTAGTGTTACAGCTTCTCCTTCTTGCCCTCTAAAAAAAGCCACCACAGATTCTTAGCTCAATATGGCCTTTGTAATATAATTTATTATTTTGAGCCTGTCATCAAATTCCAACAGTGCAGCAAAAAAAAAAATTCACCTGGGATTTATGTAAATAAAACAACTCTTGCTCAGAAATCTGAATTTGAAGATACCAGTGAATGCATTTGCCACTTCGATCCATCTAAAGGGAATGAAATTTCCCAACATAGTTAAATCTAACTCCCACAAACATCTGACTAGATAATAAAACATATTGTTGTTGTTGTTTGTAAGTACGAAGTAGTTCATGGTTGCAGAAATTATACAAGGTTCAGTCCTAGGATTCAAGTACCGGTGATGTTAAAAAGGTAGAAAGGCTTGGGAAAATTATTTAAATTATCTCAAAATAGGGGTATCATACCTATCGCTAAGGCTGTTGGGAAAATCACATTTGCTAATGGTAAGGAAAGTGTTTTGTAATCTTTCAGAAACAATGTATAGATGACATGGTACTTGCAGCTTCTTAAGGATAGTTGTTTTTGCAAAACAGCTTAATAGCATTGGTAGGTAAGCTTCCTGTTGAGTGATATTTTTTAGACTTTGTTAAAGGGTTACTGAAAGAGTCAGGAATAGTAGTAAAGCCATCAGTCTGGTTCTTGTTTATATGAACTTCAGTGTGTCCATGAAAACAATATCATCATTTTAATATAGTTCACAGATTTGTGTCACAAAAATTATATATTCTTTTCTGTTCTATTTGGACTCTGAACTACAGACTACATGTCAACTTGGCTTGATAATCAAAGGCAACAAAATACCCTTTTATGTGTGGATACTCCTTCTTTAGAGTCTGTGACACATGCACATCTTCTAATTTACCTCTTTCAGAAGTCCCATTTCAGGAGAAATTTTAAAATGTGAATTCACATTCCACTGTTAGCTCTCATGGCTCTAAGTTGCTTACTGGAAATATTTTCAACAGCTCCAAAGAGAAATACCAGTAAGTAGCACATGCAATAGTAGAGTTATACCTGTTTCTGTTAGCTTTGATAATAATATTTGACTGGTTTAATAGGCGTATCAATGGAAATTTGAGAAACCCTAAGAAAAATAGCAGTCCTTTACCTCCAGTCAACCATAGTTAAGTGCTCGTGAGGAGGGATTTTATGCACCTTAGAATCAGAGATTATAACTGATCTGTCACAGTTGTAACCCATGGCCCCAGAGAAGGGGTTAATATGTCATATTTTGCCATTCTGGCATAGAAATGATGAGACTGCAGTTCACAGAAGAAATGAGTAGAAATCCTATTTGTGATCTGCAGAAAGAAGCAAAATTTCCCAGTAGGAAAGTCATGGTCCACAGGTCTGCAAAGATTCCCTGGAAAATGGAGTCTGTAAGCCATGGGCCACCACAGTTACCTTTGTTGTCTCTCATTGTTTCCTGATCCAATAAACTAGGACACTTGGCCACTTAGGTATTTCCTTATTGAGTGGATCTAATAATGTATGGCATCTGTTATGCATTTGGTAAACTCTCCTGAGTCAAGGCATGGATTAATTTTTAGAAGTTAATCTGAAATTTTGTCTCAGTCAGCCCTTCTGTTAGGTACTCAGTAGGTGCCAGCCAGGTATTCTAAGCAAGTATATTGGTCTTGCACATTCACTGTCCTTCGAGTTGTTAATACCAAAGGTCAGATTTGGATGAGAGAGTAAGAATACTATCTGAGACCAAAGACTTATCCTGTAAACCAATACTACTAGCAATGAAGGTGGTATTTTAACTCTGTTGAATTTATGAATGTGTCTCACAAATGGTTCCAAAATTAGGAAGCAAAAAGAGGAATGTTATTTAATGGTTATAATTCAAAATCCAGAAACTTCTGGAGAAATAAGCATGTTAATAAGAACACTTACTTTCCTTCCTTCCTTCCTTCCTTCCTTCCTTCCTTCCTTCCTTCCTTCCTTCCATCCTTCCTTTCTTTCTTTCTTTCTCTTTTGATGGATCTGGCATAACTTTGTGTTTGAAGCCAGACCTGGTTAATCTAACCCAGGCATTGACATTTTCTTAAAGAAAAGACTCCACAGAGCTTGAGAAACCTAATGTTATCAGAATACCAAGTTTTCTAAAATGGCTTTGAAAGCAGCTGGAAAAAGAACGTTTAAATTCAGTCAAGTGTAGGCAATGGTTGCAAAAGGTCAGATCACAAAAATGTTCCCTGAGATGTGAAATCACTCCTGGGGATACTCTGCAAAATTATAGGCTTAAAAACTTAACCTCACTTGCTCTTTGCTCTGTGCCCAAGCACTCAGTTCTAAAGTGCTTTGTTGTTGTTGTTGTTCCCTGCTGGAGTTCTCTCACCCAGGAAGGAAATTTTGCATTTTGTGATATTCAAGGTAATTTTTAATATATCCGTCAAAAATCATTACCATTATAAATATAATATATTTGTATATTACAGCATACTACATAGAATTTGTTCTAAAAAGAAAAAGCTCAACTTCTCTGAATAAACTTTCGCTGTTGATAAGGAAAGCACCCAACTCAAGTCAGCGGACCTAGGTTCTGATTCTTGCCTAGCTATGATCATTTGTGACCTTAGGTAAATCTTTTTTCTTTCTGGTGTTCCCTCTCTCTCTCTCTCTCTCTCTCTCTGTCTCTCTCTCTCTCTCTGTTTTTATAAAATATAACTAATTCAACTACATAAAGGATCTTGAGAGAAGCAGGCAACCATATCTATTTTCTGGTTACATCTAAGATTCAAATACAAGGCTCTGTTGGTTTCCAGTTTATATGTCAAAGAACAAATTCTAGTATCAATCTGTGTGCCCATGGAGTATTGTGTCTCATTCATTTTATAAAGTACAGTCTAGATCAGGGGGTTGATGCCCAGCATTCTCTGTCCACAGGGAAGATGAGAATTGCATTTTTGAGAAAAATGGGCCTCTGAGAGCAACTGCTTTGAGAAAAGGATCATGTGAACCAAAGTTTGTGGTATCTGTCTCATATCTGGTTTCTGTTATTGCAAGATTTATGTAGGAGATTATCAAAAGCCCTCCAATCCTTTTTTTTTTTTTTTTTTTTTTGGTTCTTTTTTTTTTGAGTTGGCATTTGTTTTATTTTCACAGATGGCATTCCATGTCTAATCAGCATCAGGAACAATGGTGTAACACTGCTCACCAAAACTGAAGCTGTCTTTGGACTCATTATATAGGGAATTTTCAGTGCTTTTGTCACTGAATTAGAATTTGGGTTTTGATCCTAGGCATCAGAGCTGAAAAGGAATTTAGAGATCAGGCCTGTGTCTTCGTTTAACAGATGAAAAAGTAGAGCTCTGAGGAGGACTGGTCATGTTTCATACCATATAACTTGTACCAGAAGCTAGGTATCTCAGTTTACCCCTGAGTGCTTTATTATTTGTATTAATACTGTCATTTAAATTACTATGAGTTGTAAAGTTGAATTATGGTTTTATGCATTAAAGATTTAATTAGATTTTTTTCTCTCTCATTTCCCATGCTTGAGTTCCTGAAAAAACTTCAAAGTTAAATAATCCTTACTATGGAGTAACAACACTTATTATTTATAAAGAATTATATGGAAAAATAATGATAATTCTTAATTTTAAAAAGCTATGTTATTTGCAAAATTTCTATTTGTTCCCTCAGCAGTGAAGCAATAGCTTCTCAGCCAGCTGATCAAGAGAGATTTTTCAAGGAGGATTTGACATTGGCATTAATGAAATTGTAGTCTATTTGGAATCTGCTCTTTAAGTACAGAGCATATTGAAGTCCCTCCCTTCCCCTCTATAGCCTACCTTGCAGGGAAAAAAAAAAAAAAAAAAAAACCTCTTTTCAAGCAGTTTCTGTAGAATGAGCACTTTGTAGAATTTATTAACATTAATGTATAGCTCCTTCACCGCAAACATTTATTTAGCACCATATTGGATTTGGCGGCATGGAAGTACTAATGGAAAAATTTGTAAAAACTAGATTTCAAGCTATGGGACATTATAGAATTGAATATAGCTGCTTAAAATATCAGTATCTTTAATTTTTTTTCAATGATAAGGAAGATACTCTTGGTGATGTTTCCAGACTCACGTTCTGAAAAAAAGAAAAGATCTTTTTTTTTTTTCTTTTTTGCCATGTGTCTGCTTTGGTGGACAATCTGTAATTGACCCCGATGGCAAATTCACCAAGCTTATGTGAAGCTCATCTTTTGTAGAGCAGTAAAGAAATCTCTAGCAACATAGTAGAAGAGAGAAAGGAGCTTGACATTGGGGAAAATCGATTATCTGCCTGCTGAAAGCTGAGTGTGAAGCAGCAGCATTTTGCAAGTGCTGATGTTTCCTTCCTACATGTCATGAGAAGGGGAGCCAGGGTAGTTTCTAGCATTATTTCTTGAAGAGCTGTGGCATGGTATTATGTAAAACAAACCTAGACAAAGAAGGGATGCCAACAGTCTCACCACACTTAGTCAACTGTCCTCCAGGGAGAGACTGACAGTCTGTCTGCCTCCAAGAGTAAAAGAATGCCACTTGCTGAATGTAGGACGAATGACCCAGATGAAAATCTGAGCTGAAATCAATATACTTCCTCACTGTTTCTCAGCCAAGGAAGAGAACTTGGGATAGCCAAGCAGAAGAGATACTTGGCTTGGTATGTGGCCACATTCCTTAATCACCAGTAAAGGAAGAACAATCAGGAAACTGGACCTGCAGTTATAAAAAAAATAAGGTTTTCCTTTTTTCTGGTTAATTCTGAGGATCTAAGCAAAAGCATGATAAAGGCTGACTTTATTTCTCGTGATTTCCACTTCTCTGCTCTTTTCTTCTGGGTGCTCTCTGTCCTATGTGACCAACGATCTCCTTTTCATCCCCTGCCTTTCTTCACAAAGGGCCTTTCCTCACCTGCTTGCCCAGAGCAGTGCTCTGTGCTCTGATTATGTTTATGCTTTGAGATCAGATCTGGTTCTGCAGCATGACTCTAGCTCTTACTGGGCATATAACTTTAGGTAAGTTCCTTAACTCCTTGGAAAATTGATTTCTTCATATCTACACTCAACTCTTTTCTGTGTCACATTCCCTTCTTTCTGGTTTAACTACCTTCGTTAATCCCAGACTTCTTTGTGCTTCATTTCTGCTCCCAGACAAACTGACCTTCTTGCTGTTCCTAAGACAGTCCAGGCGTCACCTTAGTCACTTTGCAGTGATTAACAGGGAGTATCTAGAATGCTGGGAATCCTAACTTTCCAGAATGGTGTACAGGTTCCCAACAAACCTTTTAAGTCAGGCCTTAAAGTGCATCTGCTATATATGTTTGCACTGAGGCCTCTTTGGTGCCCATAATTTTATCACCCACAATTTTGGTGGGAAATGGCCTGGTGATGTGATCCCAGACATTCATCAATTATTTTATATCTTCATAATAAAATTTAAAAGGATTTGTAAAAACAGACACTAATGACAAAAAGGATACATGAGGAAATAGCAGGACAACATTGAATACCCAGAGGATTAAAAAGGATTCCAGCACCAAATATAGGTGGCCCAAAGATTCAGCTGGAAGCAAATAGATATAAATTCTAGGAATTCATAAGAAACAAAAAACAGGCAATAGATTCCTCTAGTTGTTCCTCTACCAAAAAGTACAAGTCTCTCACCTCTCAGGATACAGCATTTTCATCCCAAGGTCTTATCTTTCCAGATTTAGTTATTTGGACTATTGAACACAGATGAGGTACAGTAAAAAAAAAAAAGAATGATCCAAGCTGAGAAACCTTGTCTTGCATGCAGGTTTTTGTATGCTTAAGTGCAGATATACACACATGTCCCTCCATCGCAAAAGGGGCAGAGAACAGTGCATCTTGTTTACTTCAAGGCTGTTCTTATGTTTAAGAAATACTCTCCCTAGGTGACTTATAAGATCTCTTGAGACATTCTGCAGAGAACTATTTCAGTTCTATTTATTTGCTGCTGGGAATATTTAAGAGGAGTTAGGAATGATGGACTGGATCTCTAGTGATAAATCAAATCAGGGTTAGAACTAGAGTTAAAGCAACACAAAGTATAGGCATGGAGGTACATGATAAACCCGAGAAGGAAGTACTAAGCTTATTCAAGAAATTGCAAATGTTGAATTTAGTTTAAGGAGTCCAACAGAGTTTACAAATAGCCAATGGGAAAAACAGGTTTATATCTGTAAATTCATATTCATCTCTGTTTTACCATTCATGTCACTGACACCCATAGAGGTTATTCATAAATACTCCAACAAACAGTTTTGTTTTCTTGAGGCTAATAACTTCCACTTGTGCTGTTTATGAGGATGCTCCCAAGAGCATTTTGATATTCTTATCTGGAGGTATTTTCCTAGGAAAATAATCCAGTTCTAGAATGGGTTGAAGATAATCTTCTGTTAAATAAAACACAAAATGTCAAGCACTGTAATTTGTCCTCTACAGTATTCATTTAATCCAAGTAAACATTATTTTTCCCACTTTATAGATGAAGAAATGTCCATTTAAAACAGATAACATGAAATGACTCACTAAACTGGTTAATCGTGGGTTTGTGGTTTAAACCTCAGTTTTTCCAACTCCTGAGCCCTATTTTCCCCTGTTTGTGTGAAGAACCTTGGCCAGTTGGAAGTTAATGGCTCTAAGGTAACACAATAATGTCTACTTAGATGTTTGCTTTTGAAACACTTGAAGCTCTATGGTATTATTTGATAATAGAGACCATTATATCACCATATGCCTCTTACTAACTTTGGTCAGATGTAGTAAGAAAGAAAATCTATCTCCCACTTTATTATGCCTAAGAATCACCTTGGAAAACTGCTTAGAATGCTGATTCTAAGGTCATACTTCTGGAGATTCTAATTCCACAGAATGGGATGTGAGCTGGAAATCTACATTTTGAATAAGAAACAGAAGTGATGCTGAAGTACTTGTAACATATTGTGAGAAATCAGTCTCTAAAAAATAAAAAAGGTAGAGGACCAATTAATAAAGTTTTGGAATGATTCCAATCCTTCCACTTTTTATTTTGAAGCCCTTTCATTGCTCTAAAGGGGGAAAAAATCGATTGTCTCTACAAGTCATTTTAATGACTGACATGAGTGGATAACACAATCATCTATATCAATTGAAGAGATTTAAGTAAAGAAATGAAATCCTTTATCCCATACCTCTTGGGAATAGATGTGTTTTTGAAGCCATTTTTTAAAAGATTTTAAAATAGTAATACTGCATATGCCATTGGTTGTGGAACAATTCAGAAGAGTCGGGGACAGTAGCCATAATCAAGTATATTAATGTTTCTGCAGGAAAATTCATGAATATTTATATTAAATGGGACAAAGTCTATAGCAAGCTACATGTCTTTTCAGGTCATTTTTTTTCCTGCCTAATGAGTTGAGATCAAATCATGTTATTTTTATGACAATGAAATAAAAACTTTAATTTTCAAATTAATACTGTGACTTGAGATTAAATACTGTGGATAAGACACTATGGACTTTTAATAGCTATAGTTTATTGAACACTTAATATTTGCCTGGCATTGCACTCAGTGTTTTATACATGATACATGGTTTTTGTGTGTGTTTTTACAATATTCCTATGAAGAAATGTCCTATTGCTCTCATTTTCAAGGTGAGGGGTAAAGTGATTTGCTCAAAGACAGGCCAGTGTGTGGCACAGCCAGGATCAGGGCATGGCTGATCTGATTCTAATGATTCTTTATACCATGCTTTATAACATGCTAAACTGCCCTGCTCAAAAACCTTCTCGTTCACAGTTAAATTAATAAAGAAAAATGAGCTTCAGTGCCAACATAAATGCAACTTTAAAATCTTTTTTCATTGATTCGTAAAATGTTTTGCATATAACATAATAAATTTATGCATTCCTATAGTTCTTAGTGCAATTCACACATTCCCATTCTCCTTCCTTTCTGGGCCATGCTAGAAAACCATTCATCCACCCCCTTCGCAGTTACACGTGGTCGTATGATTGCTGCTGTAGCCTAATCCCGGATGTTACAGGACTCCATAATCCGCTGTTACCCAGTTTTGCTGCTTTGCATCTATATTATTAACTTCAGTGTCTGTTCTTAATCTATAAAACGACCAAAGTAAATATCAATTAATAATGTTGTATAATAATTTTGGTATTGACATTACTATTGATTTCTATCCTGAGGCATTTTCACCAATGAAACACAGTTAAAGGAATACAAGAAAATATATTTTGATATATTTTTGATCTGATGCCAAAGATTGCTCTGAACCTCTACTCTTAACATTAAACGAGAAGTAAATTTGATGTTAATATATTTTTAAACTGATTGTTCTTTTTTTAGCTTTCTTCTTATTACTGAGATTTCATTCTTATATTCTCTAGGTTTAAGAAAAAGAGCATTATTGTAATGGATGTTTACTGGTCATTTATCCCTTCCTTCTTCTTTGACCAAAGTTCCCTAATTTCTCTTTGGGAATTTATTTTTCTTGTTTCTCAGCCATTGAATTTGAGTAATCATCTCACTCTAGGTCCAGGGTTGAGATTATCCCTATGACCAGAATGATTAATTCAGGAATGTGAAACCTGGCCATATTTAGAACCAGTAAAGAGAATTACCAGAAACTCCAAGGAGAGGAGGGTCTCTTTGATAGTGTGGTGGGAAGATATGAGGTCTGGTCTCACTGCAGCCTTTGTATTACTGCAGAGTAAAAAGCTGGATCTCCATGGGGCCACTGTGTAAAGTCTGGGGATGAAGTCAAAACCATGGGCAGAGTATGGAAGACAGAGAGAACCCAGATCTTTGATAAGCATTTTGTGAGTTACTGAATCTGCTACTTGTGACTTAATCGTGTCTGACGCATATTTTGATTCTGAAAGTAAATTTTACTTAGGCTACATTGGGACAAAGGGAACATAAATATCTTTAAATAACTTTGAAAATGAGACTGTTCTTTCTTGAGTAGAACCAGTGACCAACTAGGCTTTAGAACTGACCCAAGAATGCACTAAGCTTCCACTACATAGCCACTCAAAATCATATGACATGAGGGGTTCATTTAATACATCTATGGTTTCAGTGAATTTATAATATATTTGAAGAGGCAAGAAACATGTGCATTAATTAAAGAAACACAAAGTGCTTAGCTGCATGGTAGTAACTGTAAGTGCAATAAAAATATTGAAGATAGAAATATGTTCAACAAGAGTCAGGGAAAATGTCATGTATGCAGTGTCACTTGGTCTTGGGTTTGAAGGTTGTGTGTGATTTGACCGTAGAGAAAGGGGCTGAGAATTTCAAAGAGGGGCGATCTACTTGTAGTGGGATGATAGTGGAGAAACTGATACTACCCCATCATTCACTCTGTCAGCTATGAGGCAAGGCCCATTTCCTACAGTGTATCCTTTACATCTCACGATAATCCCATAATGCAGACAATATTAATTCGTTTATGGAACAGCTGCCCAATTGGTTTAGTTTTGGTTTGATTGCTTTGGTTATCACAGGCACAGCATTGCAGTAGAAATCTATCTCTTACAGTTTTTAAGATACGAGATCTATGGATTGCATTTAAATATTCAACTTCCTGCTTAATTATAATCAATGCAACTTTCTTTTAACTCTGAATAAATCAAAATTACTTCAAAGTATGTAAGTATATATTTTGTCAGATTTTGAAATAAAGATATATATTTGTGTGTGTATACATCTTATAAAGTCAGCAAAATATTTCAAGTTATAGGCTAGTGCAATAAAAAAAGATATATATTAAACTCATCTCATTCAACTCCACAAATTCTATTATGCTTCTTTTTATAATTTAAAGTTAAGAACTTTTTAAAACCTGACTTTTGCCTTCCGTAACACTAAGACATTGCAAAGCTAGTGAAAGCATTAATTTATTCATGCGTGTGTACACAGCTTCTGTATGACCCTTTTATTTCAACTCTTCTACATTTTATAGTCACAGACATTCAATTGCCAAACTAAGATCTTTCAGGAAACACTGTCAATATTTTCCACAGAGATAACAGAAAGGGTAGCTATATAGACTAGTTTGGAGTGAATTAAATAAAGAGGGTAAAGAGTGCTTCCATAGTTTTATAATTATTTTAATAAATAACTAAAATAACTAGTCCTTAAGTTCCTTAAAAGTTAGATCCATGGCTCATATAACTTTTAACCTAATCTCCCTTGGTACAGTGTTGTATTTATCACATGTGCTCAGGAACTACTAAATGAATAATGAACAGAGTAACTAACTGAAGAATATCTTGGTTAAGGAAAACAATGTTGGGTTTCATACCATGTTTTAATGAGAATTTTTATTATAAACTGGTGAGTTTCCTTGTATAATGCTGTATTAATGATTCTATAGAGTTATATAGTGCTTTGCAATTACAAAGCCATTTTCACATACTTTAATTTCACTTAATTATTATAAAGATTCTATTTGGTTGGCTAAACAGACTGTGTCAGTCCTTATTTATAAGCATGGAAACTAGCTCGGAAATTTGCCCTAGTCCGTGCAGCTTGCAGACATGGTATCAGAGCTCAGATTATCAGACTTCTCATCCAGAATTCTCTCAAGTCTACCTCTTAGGCTAGGAAGATGCATTATTCAAGTAAAAGCTACAATGCTGGAGTACTGACTGCAACTTCCTAATTTTACCATTGTACAGAGAATTCTAGGTATAATCTCATGGTAGATATGAAATTTCAATCCTAGAGTGCTGGATCTCAGAGAGAGCTCAACACTCTCCTTGCCTATGATCTGTTATATTCTTCTCTACCCTAGAGAGGACTCCTGACGGACCGAGGGTAGATTGAAAGCTTAAATGTAACATCACGTGACTATCATATCTAGAGCTACAGACAGATCTGATTTATCTGGATGTAAAGCTCATACCTGATACTTCCACAGGCCAAAAATTGAAAATAAAAACAGGAGAAGGGAAGCAGAAATCACACAGCATCTCACTCAGTATTAAGCTGGCAAAGCTATGGAAATATTACGTTGGCTGATGTTTGAGCGAAGGCTCCCCAAGCAACTCCAGTTCTCAGATTTCTGGGCTGGCAGCTGGCTCTGCAGACACCCCTCTCCCACCAGCTCTGTCTGGGAGTCACTAGGTACTGCAGGCATGGGGGCGAGCATGCCTACTGCCAGAAAGAGGGGTGGGTAGAAGTAGGCAACTCGCTAAAATAAGCTCCTGGAGCAGTCACAATTAAGAACTACAATAGCTCTTAAACTGAATAATGACTATACCCAAAACTTTCAAATTATATTCCAAACATATACTAAGGTATTTTAAGAATTTAAGATATTTATAGAATAATAGTTTCTTCACTCAGGAAAAAAAAAGGTGAGGATGACATGCTATTGAAGCATGTATGCATTAATGTGCTCTGCTATCATAAAAAGTATGGATTTTTGTATGTGATGCTTCATTAAGCTTGTCACATAGAGATTCATGTAAAAATTATTTAAAACTCAGTTAGATACAGCTCATTGTCATTCTTTTGGACTGTGGGCTGCTCAAGGGCAAGAACTATATCTAATTTATTGTCTTGAACCCTATTAATGGTGCTTGAAAAATAGGAGGCTCTGAATAAATAATCAATGAACTGAACTTAGCTAACCTCAAAGAAAAGAGCTAATGATAGCTTTTGGCCACTCTTGATAGAATTTAGCAGCTTTGCACAAATATATATAGGTAGGCAGGTGTTGCGGTCTGAAGTGGGTCCGAATCCTGGCTTTTTTGCTCACTAGTTGTGTGATATTGGGCAAGTTACTTATCCTTTCTGAGCCTCTACTTTGTCATTCGTAAAATGGCTGTATCAGCACCTACTGCATGGGGGTAATAGAGAGAATTAGATTTAGATAACATTGGTACTGTTATATCCATAGTAAAAAAAAAAAAAGTCTTTTTGGATTTTTTTCCCCCCAAAATGAAGTGTATTTTCTTTAAAGCAATGAAAATCCTGAGCCAGTTAAAACGATGAAGAGATGTCTTTCTATTCAGTGTGTTTTCTGCAGGTTTACCCATGAACTTACCTGAGAGTTGGTGAAATGCAACAGTAAATAAACCTTTAAGAAAAAAGGAAGCTGACATATTTAGGAGCCTGTTGGGTGACCTTTAATTTTTTTCTTTACCTTAGTTAACACATGGTGAGGAAACTAGATGGAGAAACTAAAGCAGCACTGTTGAACTTGTCTTTGGCAAAATCTAGAAACACTTTGGCATGTGCCTTCTAGGCATGCTGGTCTCAGTTTACAGTGGTTTCTAAAGCAGAATTATGCTTTCCCTTTTTTTCCCATCTCCTATCCCTCACCAAAGGCATCCACATACAGAATCCTGCAAAACAGAACATTTAAGAACCTGGGGTTTGTGGCCAGTACAATCTCATTTCAAATCCTCTGTTTCTCTTACTGGTTGTCAGTAAGATGCTTGGACTAGTTACCTAATGTCTTTGAGTTAAAATTTTCTTATCTCTGAAAGGTGGGTAGTAATCATATCTACTTGGAGTTTTTTTTTTTTATGGTAATTAAAAGAGATACTTTGTTGAAATTGCCATGGGCAGTTTGTTATAAATAGTATGTTCTAAATAAATAAATAAATAAACCATGTCATTAATTACTAAAACATTAAATAACTGTGATTAAATATCTTAAACAGCAATTATCCTGAGAGAAATATTCAGCTAGGCTATCAGTTTTCAAGAAGAAATAAGCATTTGTTTCTATCATGACAACTAGAACAAAGGCTAGCATTAATGCAGTTTTGTAATTTTTCTTGTAACCCCACTTCAAGGCAGGAGAATGCACTGAATGCATTAAAAAGAGAAGATGGTGCTCTTAAGATTTGTTTCTAAAACTCTACATGAATTCTAATTTTAAAATGTTTTCCATCCTACATTTCTCATCAAAAAGTTTACTTTTGGGTTCTCAGAAAAATTAAGAGTGATTTTAGTATGCTCAGCTCTCAGAAACACTTGGGGACTTCAAAACTGTCAAATGCTGCATGGCCCCTTATTGGCTTTAGGTAAAAATGCATTAATCCTAAAGGCTGTCCAAATTCCATTCCTCTGTCTTCCTCTGAGTATAACTTTCTTCATCTTTTTATTTCCACATTTAGCTTTGACCTTTTAATAGAAGTTTCCCCCACCAAGAGTAGCAATAAAACGTCAGAATTTTGCCTTTTGTATTGCTTTAATAATATCCTTGATTGTTATCTGCTTGTTATCTTCATTAAATGCAGATGACAAAATCTGATCACAGGAACTCAGAGTGAGAAGCAGGAACCTGAGTCACACTCCCAGGCTTGTTCCTTCTGGAGCTGAGATAAATTATTCACTCCTCCCCACCACCCCACCTGTCTCAGTTTCCTTACTAGCACAAAGATATAAATCTTTTAAGTCTTAACTCCTAGCCATGACTTTAGAACTCTGGATCTACAGAGAATCTTATATATAATTATTACATCAATGATGATGATGCTTTTTGCATATGTGTGACACTCCTAACATGTTATAAAGCATTTTCATAGCCATTAGCTCATTTGGTTCTCTCCACACCTCTCTGAGAAAGGACACCCGCTACTGTTATATATATATCTTACTCAAGAGAAACTAAAGCACAAAGTGATAAGATAATTTGATCAAGGTAATGCAGCAAGTTAGAGACAGGCCTGGGAGTAGAACCTGGGTTTTCAAACTCTTACTAAAGTTTTTTTTTTTTTTTTTTCCTAACACTCCATGATGTTCTAATAACTTAGATTTACAAACACTATTAAAAATGCTAAATCGCATATAATTTATTCCTCAGAAAGCCTAAATGCTGACATCTTCCAGCAATATAGAAGTAGACACAGGTTATCTTTTTAACTCAATCATTCTCTCCCTCTTATCTTTATTCCCTTTGACCTCAATACCTGATGCAAGAGAGAGGACCTGCCAAAGTAAACTTCTTAGTTGTAGAACTTAACAGGGAGGCTTGGGAAAGGTATGCTGGAATGAGGTCTGAAAACCAGTTATTAGATGGTTTCTTTCCCATGAAACTAGCTGGGAGACCTTAGGCAAAATGAAGTCTCTGGACTTCATTTTTGTAATTTAGGGAATAACGGAACTTGACGAGGCAAGTCCGGGCATCTTTGACTTGCAGATTTTTGTCTTTATTGTATAACTACGGCATACAGTATTGTTAGTAGTGTGGAATGGAAAATAATGAACTCTTCTGATGCATCTAGCAAATGTAGATGTGTGTGTGTGTGTGTGTGTGTGTGTGTGTGTGTGTGTGTGTGTGTGTTTGTGTGTGTTAGACCCCCTAAGTTAGTCATGGTCAATCAACAAGTCAATATTTCTTTCGAAAATCTTTAAGCACTTTTCTTCCAAAGCCATATTATCGGACAGCTATTAAAAGGGCACTCCTACACACATCTCTGCCCTTTTTGGACACAATTCAGCTTTTCTCTCCCTCTCCTTCATTAGCTTAAATGGAAGGTTGCAAAACAATCAGGAAAGGACCATTGCATCAACCACTACATTCTACAAACTTTCAATAAATTATAAATCTCTCTTCTTTTCTGAGTCATTAAATATGCCTGTAATTTTCATGGAGATTTCTTTTTTTTTTTTTAATTTTAAGGATTAGAGAGACAAAAAAGAGGGAAAAATACAATTACATTATGGTCACTTGTTATCTGTTTCCAAGCCTATTCACAATTTCCTAAGCATTTTCAGATACTTACCTGAGTTAAGTCTCATAAAAACACTGACAGGGCAGTTGTAATTCTCTCATTTTCAAGTAAGCAAGGTGGGGTCTGAGGGACTAAATGACTTGCCCAGATGTATACACCTGTTGATAAGTTCAGCTAGGATTTACGGACAGATCCTCCTGCTAGCCCAGTATTCTTTCCTTTCAAATTTTATTAAAAGTGATGTTTTACTAATATAGCATTCATGTAATTTTATCCAGAATTTTCCTTTGAATCACAGATAATACTTAAAGTAATAGGAAGTATTTTAACTAACCTTGTTTAAGACACTCTATTACTTCCTCATTATCTTTGTGAAAAGAAAGCTGGACATAGCAAGTTAAAGTCAATTATCAATATTTTAAATTTTGCCATCAACTTGTATAACAAAACATATTAGGTTGTTACACTGCACAAGTGGAAAACATGTGTTCTTAATCTTTATTATGTATTACACACACACACACACACCTACATACCTGTTTATGTGAATAGCGTTTTTCCTTAACAAAAAGAAAATCACTACTTTCTACAAATATGCTGTGGCCTACTCTTAAAGCATAGTTTCAAATCTTAGCTCTGCCACTTATAAGCTATATGATCATGGAAATAAAAATAAGATCTACTTTCTAAAGTTGTTGCAAGTTTACATGAATCTTTTACATACATGCAATGCCCAATAAAAGATGGCTTTAACATTTGCTGCATCATCATCATTACCATTATCATCATCATCATCATCAATCATATCATTAGCAACATTACTTCTCTATATATAGATTAATAGTGGCAGATTTTTAGGATCAAAATATCTCCTACTATTCACTTATTCAGTGTCAGCCAACAAAATGGAAATTCCTTTTTACGTTAGATTAGTCTTAGGTAATGACCAAGGAACAGTGGCTTGGGAACATAGCTGCTTGTTCGTTAGTTCTAGTTCTACTAATAACTGGCCACAAGAAAATGTTTGAAATTACTAATAACACTATACTTCATCTATAAAACAGAGAAACAGAATTAATTTAAAAAATGTTTTAGAGAGGAAAGAGTTAAAATTACTGCTCATCATTAAGATTAAATAAAACATTTAAGTTTTATTTGAAACTTTTTGCACTCTTCTTACACAGAACTATTAGAGCCATTAAGGATTTTTTTTCCATGCAAAAAGTAATGGCAATCAAGGCAGCCTGAACTATTCATTATTTTGTAGCCATTCTTTATTAAATCATGTTCAATTACTTCCTCCTACTGACAAGAGGATGATTCTGGTTTATTGTTTCTTAGAAGTTACCACTGCCTAATGTCTGTAAAATTGAATTTAGTATGGAACCAATATTTATGGACTTATTTGTTGTTGTTTGTTGTTGTTGCTGTTGTTTGTAATTAATAAAGCTGCTCCAGCAGTGCAGCAGGGGAAATGTTGTTCATATTTATAAAATGTGACAGTTCCCATCACCCTACAGTCATTTTCATGTTAATATCGTGTCTTCTCACCTGCTCCTTCTGAAGTCAATTTTACATGAATAGGAAATCATGGCTCTGGGTCACTGACAAAGTGACGTAGGCTTGAACCAAAACAGTCTCTTTTCGAGAGAATAGTTCTCAGTGTGAGAGAGATTTGTATGCTGATGCTCTATTTTCTTGGTAAGTCATTCCTTTTCCTTGCTGAGGATGACTTATCCTGACACTTACATGGCCAGATCGGAGGACCATGTATAGCATAAAGGATGATGCTAATGATAAATTTTGGTTATGTTTTTGTAGTTCAAAATATGTGCTATCTCTTTCTACTAGGTCCATACCTACAGAAGTCTTTCCTTGTGGTCCTTTGTATAAGAAAAACGTGCAACACACCCCAGGGCATCAGGCTTGCTGTGGCAAATAGAATGTGAGCCATATTGACTCATTCCTATCATAGCAAAAACTTTAAGAATCATTTTATTATTTTATTTCTCTCTTTGACTATGATAACAGCAAGCTACAGAATGAAAAAACACAGGAAGAAGAACATTATCTAAAGAAATATATATATGTGTGTGTGTGTGTGTGTGTGTGTATATATATACACACACACACATATATATATATTTATATTTAGTTTTATACCACTAAAATTTGAGAGCTGTTTGCTACCATAGCATAGTCTATCTTAAACTGACCAATATAGTCTAATTCTGCCATACTTGTATGCAACCATCTTCAGATGGACAGATGATAGATAGGTAGATAGGTAGGTAAGTAGGTAGGTAGGTAAATAGATAGACAGATAGACAGACACCATAACAATAAAGATAAAACAAGGTATGCACTAGATAAAGAAAATTGGTCAAGGGCAAGTCTTCCTGCAAACACAAATTCAGGAGCAGCCTTGGTGTTCGAGTCATCACTAGATTAAAACATCAACCTGTTTGTCAGAAAACATAAGTGTCTGTTTAGTAACTTACTCTATGATTTTGGACAAGGTCCTTAATGTCTCTGTATATGTTTCTACAAGATTGATTGTACATAGTAATCTCACCTGGAAAATGAGCATCACATTGTAAAATTACTGTGAAAAGTGAATGAGACAATTTATATATAAAGGGCTTACAAATGCTAGCACGTCATATTAATATTGCAGAAATGGAAGTATCGGTACTATTTTAATGGACTGCCAGTTCACAGCACTATATACATAAACCCAATTTATATAATTAAACTTTTTAAAGTAAAATAATTAAGGTCATACTATGCACTCTTGCTTGCAAGTATTATTTCTATTTGAAGACAGTAAATGTCTGTTCTGTCTCCTCTAAGAAAGCCAAGTCATAACCATTGTCCTATCTTCACCTTTTCCTAATTTCTTATTCACAGTAAATTCATTTAACATCCTCCCTCACTCCTCACACCTACAGTGGACCTATTTTTTCTGCACCGAATTCATTTTTTCAGACTTACCAACCATCTCTATGCCAGCACCCTGGGCCCCTTGCCCCATCAGTTGCCACCAAAATTTTCTATACATGACAGGTAAAATAGATCTGTTAATTTCTGAATTTTACAGAATAATAAAAGATTAGGACAGAATAATTTCTGTTGGGAACTTGTGAGGACATAGAAACCTAAATATCCGCCAGAAGTTTGCTTTATGACAAAGCTGCTAAATATCAGGAAATAACAGCACAGTATTTTAGGGGTAAGAAGGACATTCAGTTTCAATCTAGTCTGATTTTTTTATTTTGAGATGAAGAAATTGAGGGCCAAAAAAAAGGCTTGCTCAACATTCAACTATATGGTAGCAACCCAAATAGGCAACTCATCAATAGGAATCAGAGCTTTTTGCTCTATCTCCAACTGTCTCATTTCATCAAATAATAATAATAATATAATAATAATAATAATAATAATAAGATGGCTTTATTGCAGAACAACAACTGTATTCATCTTCAGAAAAGTACAATAGGAAAAAGTGTTAATTGGTTATGCAAGACTACTAATCAGTAATGTGCAGGAAAATTGCAACAAAGCTTTTAACTGCTTAGATGTGACCTGAAAAAGAAAGAAAAATACAGACTAGATGCACAGTAGTCCATATGTGAAACTTCAGAACTCCATGTCTATTTAAAGTCCATCTTCCATGAAAGTGGATCATAAAGATAAACTGAATGAACTTAAAATTGATTTGCATTGTATGTGGTAGATGTTCATGATAAAATAAACCCAATTGTGGAATATGCAAAGCAAGGGAGACCTAGATTGGCCAGGTTCTGGCAATTATCTGTAACTCACTGTCTATTCTCAAGCAAATCTTGGTTGAGTAATCGTTTTCACATTCACTTCTTAGAGTGATGCTTTGTGATAGAAATTCCTTTTGGCTATGAAAGGTAAAAGAATATTCATTTCCACAGACACATATGTGCTCTCATTTGGTCTCATTATCTTTAATTTTCTCCAATTTTAAGTAGGGTTATAAAGGCACATTATTTTTCAGAATAAGAAAACAGTAATTGAAAGAAAAAAAAGGACATATAGCCCTAAAAATATAGCAGGGAGTGGTAGGGACTTTCACAAACTGGAGATTCTGCCTCACCTACAGGGAAAGCTCTACCAAGTTGTTTTCAAATGTAAATGAATACCTAGATGTCAAAGATGGAAAGATGCTTAATGTTTTCATATGAAATGATGCAATTGTGCAATGTTGACTAAAATAAATAAAATTTAATTCTGTCCTTGTCTAATGACCAACGCTCTAGGCTGGAGTTGAGACAATTGGCTATCAATTTATGACCACTGCCTTTGTACCTCTTTGGAGTAATTTCTCTACAAGTAAAATAACAATTTGGCTTTATCTTCAGAATTTAACCCTAAAAATTTATTTTTCTATTAGTCTAATTTTGTTCTCAGTCACTGATACTGGTAACGAATCACCAAACTATGAAAATGTAATCATTAGGTGGTTACAATTGGTGTCCATGATTGCATTATTTCTTTAACAAGCAACTATTATGCAGCTCATGAATTATGCATTGTATTGTACAGTACATACCTCTTTACCACTTAGCAGTGAACAATAGATATAATGAAAATCAAGGTGCATGGTGCTATAAGTCATATGAGTATAGGCAGATTAGAAATCATTTTTGGAAACTATTTAATAAACTCAGTTGTCTAAATTGAAGCTTTCATACCATCAGCAACATCATGTATTACACTTTTGTATTTGTAAATTAAGGTATCTTATATTGCTGATGGAGGAACACTTATGTGCAAAAAAAAATTAGGTTTTGGTGGGGATAGGAGAAGAACTGTAATTTAAAAAATAAAAAACACTGCTTTGTGGGGGGGTTGTCCTTATTCTGAAAAATGATTTATAGCAAAGAGTAGTTAATTTTGGAGTGAAGAAATTTGAAGAAAAATGTGAAAAATTAGACATTTATTATGTGGTTAAGACATTAAGTGTTAAGCATTGTCAATTTCTTGAACAGCAGAGACCCCCATATATAAACATAAATGAAAAATAATATATTAAGTGATATCTAATGTATTTGTCAATTCTCTTTTCCTTGGACTTTTCTGCTCTTCTCGAATGGAATAATTGATTTTTATAATGAAATAGATTACAGGAATGGCAGGTGAGAATGGTAAACAAATTCTGGTCAGCCCTAGCTTGTATGGCCGGCACATTCTTTTCTGGGCTGTTGTGCATTGCATCGTGCAGTGATCTTATTATAGTCTTATTTTGAAAAAAAGAAAGTTAAATTTAAAAACAACAACGTTATTTTCCTCATTGGTGTTTGCGACCCATTTCAATCTCCAACATGCTTAAATTTGCATATCAGCAATGCTAAATAGCATTATTTTCTGAAAATGCAAAAATAAGATGAAGAAATTATTCAATTGCATTAAATACAGTGACAGGAAACTTGAGTGAGTTTGAGTGTACAGTATAATGTCTGTAGACTCAGTCTCCATTATCTCACATTTCTATAGGTTTAAAAATCATTTAATATTTTAATTTATTTGGGGGCAGCAGCTGGACAGGAGGGCTCTATTAGTTATAACAATCATACTGATGGAGGTGTCTTTTATATGTAGGAAATAGGATTTTCAATTGAGTTAAGAAACACTAAAAGCTTGGATAAAAGGTAATGTCATTTGACCTCATTGGTTTTGATAGACTGCCAAAATAAGATATTAATTTTCAAAATTACTGTAAATAGTAGTCACACAAACCATTCATTATGTTTTCTTTCTGATGAGATTTTTCTGCAAAGAATAAATTTATACAAATATACTGGACCCAACAGATTTTTAATTAAGGCCTGATTTTGATGATAACCCATAGGTCCACTTAGCAAATGAATAATAATATAAGCAGTAAATGTGTTTCTGAAAAATGAAAGGATATCATGGCTAAATTGTTTTTCACTTGATATTATTGCTATGTATAAATATAATTGCTATTCCTACAAGTTAACATTTTGTTGATGCATGTATACAGTTATCATATTAAGGGCTATTACTTCACTTTACTGCCTCTATAAAATTAGCTATTACTAAGCTTAGGAATAACTTTTAATTAATTCATCTCTTTACCTTATATGTTTATGAGAGGCAGTGGGGCAATAATTTGGGATCTGGATAAATAACTCTGCTTTATTGAATATCCTTAGCCCTCTAAACTTAAGTTACTTCATCTGTCAAGTGGAAATAGTATCTTTCTCAGAGGTTTGTTGTGAGAAATAAAATGATATCATGCATGCTGCACAGATGCTAGAAAGTCATATGATGCTAGAATGTCCCTTCTTAGCACACAAATGAGCTGCACTTCCCAGTCCCATTTTATCTCCATGGAAACATGCAACTAGTTCTTGCCAGTGGAATGTGAGCAGAAATGAAACGTGTTACCTTGACACCAGTTTTCATTGGATTTTATATGACTTCTCTAAGCAATCTCTAACTCTCAAGCTCTATCTTCCCACTATGTAATGTCAGAGCAGCCTTGAAATTTTAAATTCTAATGTGAGATATTCGAATATAATATATGAATATTCCAGTATTGCAACTTAAAGAAAATAAAAAATAAAAAATTTGGTTAATACTGTGTGTGTGTGTGTGTGTGTGTGTGTGTGTGTGTATCATATCACTAGGAACAAAATAGATAAATAGATGGAGTGGGAGTGTTATTCCCCCTGAATTGAAAACCTAAAGGAGTTTTTACATTTGATTTGCTATAAGACATGTTGAAAACTTAATGAAGAAAAACAACCTAGGAAAACATTAATTTATAAAGAAAGTTGCTTTTACGTTAAGACATCTATTATGTAACCTTGGTTACATCAGAGGTTATGAATAGCTCTAAGGACAAAAACTTCAAGGAAGCATCTAGTCAAATGAATTTCTTTTATAAATAAGAAACTTCTATCTCAAGTGACTTCCCCATGGCTCTTCCTGGCCCAGCTGTCTTTATAGTAATTCATATATTTTCCTCTCCTGAAATCAATTAATTTTTATTAACCAAAGTTTTAAAAAATCTATTATTATGCAGTTTTCCACTGATTTATTTTAAGATATTATGTTACTTCAAGTAGTTTGAAAAGCTTATTATTGACTAAAATGGTCAAACAACTCACTGTGACTCAAAAGTGATGAAAGATTGTAGGATCGATGCTGTAGTTTTCTCCTCTCTTATCATTTAGGTTTCTATTTTTTGTTTGTTTGTTTCAACCTCTTCAGTGAAAAAACATACTGTTAACTGTGTCTTTTTTTTTTTTTTTTTTTTGCTTTCCCTTTCTCTTTCCTCTAAAATAATTCACCTCAATGATGAGTAAAAGTCATCTTAATTAAAACGCAGCCTGGAAGGTGGGAACTTTTTTTTTTCTATTTGGAGAATTATTTGACCAATACACATACACTGATATAGGCAGATAAGGTTGGACTTGAGCTTAGTATTAAATAAAGAAAACAGGGCACAAGAACCTGAAGTAGATACAATCTACCTAGAAAACGTCGGGAAAGATAAAGGGAGGATGGTGGGCAAGGTTTGAAGTTATAAGGTTGATTATACATATTTTAGAAATCAAGCAATGAACATGGACTTCATCCATGGAGGTGGCTTTTCTAAAATTGCCATCTATATAAGTCACTATTAGAAAGTAAGATGAATTTAGTGGTATGTGGACTTTTTTTAAATATTTATGCATTTCTTGTAATAGAAATCAGGAAAATATAACTAGGACATGGAATGTAAGCCAAAAAAGATGTTAAAGACAAAAAGGAAGCAAATAATAGTTAATGTACATAAGTTTGCCAAAAAAAAATTGTGAAGATATTTTATGAAACACTGATGTTTGCATTGCTAAAGACGACATGGAAGCTGTAATGGTTTTCTACTATAGGAAGAATGGGATATATTCTTTTTGATTCGGAATGATGGTATTCAGATCCTATGTATGTAGGTTTCCCCCATTTGCCCACTCTTCTAGCCCACATGTTGAGATGAGAACTTGAAGAAACAATGTTCTGCTTGATACTAATCGTGCAGATAATTTGGTGAGCTGGTAATGGTGACATGACCACATGTTGAGATGAGAACTTGAAGAAACAATGTTCTGCTTGATACTAATCGTGCAGATAATTTGGTGAGCTGGTAATGGTGACATGACCAAATGCTTCTACCTTAGAATAAACAATGAGTAATGGAAAATACATATACTAGAATTACACATTGCTTCTTAAACTGAGACAAAATGTACAGTTTTATCAATGTAATTATTACAAGTAATCAATTCTAAAATTACCTACTAATCAACAACTCTAAGCAAGCCACCATGCTAATAGCGTCATAGATACAAAAACAAAGGTAACTTCTGTTGTGCAGTTTGTGATATGTTGATGTGAAGACAGAAAAGGAGGAATAAAACCAGTGCCCAAGCAACATGAAGTAGAAATTATGTTTTCATTAGGTAGTTGAAAATTCTATGAGGGGAAGTAATGGAATAATAATGAAGAGAATAATAATGATAAATAATAATAGAAATAATAGTAACGCCTTCTATTCACCGAGTCCTGTTTATGTGCCAAGCAAAGATTTAAGCATTTTTAATGGAGTATCTTAATCCTCAAAGCAACCCTGCAATATTGATGATATTGAACTTAGATGTATTAAATAATTTAGAGAAGCCAGTATTCAAATGTGAGCTGTCTGACTCCAAGAGCGCACATTCTTAAAAATTGTTTGACATTGTTCTGGTGGTATGGTCAATAAAAGCCTCATTGAGGTGATGCTGCTTATTTAAGGCTTAAAGTCATAAAGAAGGTGGGGATGAGTAGGTAAGCCATTCAAAAGAGAAAGGAGACAGAGATTCAATGTGTGTATGAGATTGGCTAGTTATATTCAATAAACCATGACAAATTATTTCTATCACAAGCTGGGAAATTATAGAAAACAAAGATAGAAAGTTTCTGAGATCAAGTGCTTACATATTAGGAACAATGGCTTATGCTAAATTGAACCTACTGGACTCTTGAGACATGGTAGAAGTCGTGCTTCAGGAAGACACATTGGGCCACCGTGGGAATAACATAGTGTAGTGATTAAGAGCCTGAGACTATGAGCAAGCCACTTGAATTTATAGCCCAGATCTTGTAACTGATCCCTGAAAATAAATAAACTCCTAGAAGTCTCATTTTCCTCATGCATGTGATACCTTTGGTATTGATGATAGTAAATATGGCTATGATTATGAGAAAGTAAGTCATTTACATAAAATGTTTGCTATGGTGCATGTAGTTACTGCTCAGTAACTATTAGCTTTTATGATTAATGTGTAAAGGTTGAATTGTATAAAGGAGAGACTGACAGCAGGGATGTGACTTAATAGGCTACCAACACAGTCCAGATGAGAACAGATAAAATTGTGAACTAGGACAGTGGCAGTAGCAACTGAAAAGAGGACAGTTACACAAGATATTTCAGATGCATAAGTGCCTTCATGATTCATTAGATGTGGGAGGCAGAGACGTGACTCTTTGAGTGTTCATGCCTGGCTCGCTGGGACAATGATGGTGCTATTACTAGATATAGAACAATGAGGAAGACATCATGGTTCGGAGGAGAAATCATGGATCTAGAATCTATTTTGATGTATTGACTATGGATTCAAGTTTTATCAATCTGCCACGAAGGCAATATTTTTCTCAAGTGTGATATAGGAGTCGATTCAGGTGGTGGATGCAAGGATTATCAAATAGGATTACATTCCATTGTGAAAAAATTATTTCCTGTGGAATGCTCCCTTTATCATTCGGTTTACATCAAGGAAATGTTTTGCTGTGATGCTAGCTGTGCTTTGCCATTTCTCTAATACCTCTCTCTCTTTTTCAACATACTCACATTCTGGGGAACACAAATATATGCACTTAAAATTTAAGAATTGTTTGTGTTTCATGATATATTTATGTCAACTTCTATTTATGTTAAAAAATTAACAAAAAACACTGAATCAATTTAAAGAAAAAAAAATACTAACGAACCAACAGTACAGTCTCTTGGATATAACAACATCATGAAAGGTGGGCTTGAATGAATGAAGGTTAGAAATCCCTACAATAAGCTGGGTAACATTTTAAGCAATGTTCCTGCCCAATTTCCACAGAGGTTTCTTAAAGGGACACATTTACTATAAGTCTAGGAGAAACTAATATAACTTCTTTGTAGATATAACTAGTTACAGAGCTATTCTTGAAAATAAGGATGACATCATAAATCAAACAAAAGATTATGCAGAAACTTCCAATCATTACAAAATTAATTACACAAGAATCATGTGCCTCTTTGTATTGGTGTTAAGTTTCAGTTCAGCCCCTTTCTTCACAGAAGCAATTGAAATAGCACTGCATACAAAATACAAACCAACGAAAGCAGGGAATGGGCAAAAAGACCAATGTGAAGGCTAATGACCATATTAAAATTCACAAGGATTTGATGCAGTCAATTAAATGACGCTACCCCAAATCAAATCTGATATCAATGCAGTTTTGCTTTGATTTCCCTAAGAAGATTAATAGCTTTGTAACACACTGGTTATTTTTATTGCTATGCTTTAAATAGATCGTTTTCTTCTGAAGTATCTCTTAGGAGACAATTAATACTCTAGATCATTCTCAATATGAGACATTGGGGAGGGGGGTGATTTTAGGCCCTGTAATATAAAGCCAACCCTTCTCTCACAACTATTGGATTGTAATATTTCTTTGAGCTCAAATGACTAAAGAAAAGATTGGCTAGTCATGAATTTGTGGGTTCTGTTTTAGGGTGCTGGAATAATTATAGAAATATAAATATACAACAGAACTCAATGTCCAATTTCTCATTCTGGAAGCATGCAGACTTGGAGATTATTTTTACACACGTTCTGCATTTCACAGATGGAAGACTTCAGTTCTAAGGCAATCCTTAATCTTTTTTTGGCACCAAATGAAAAACTCTTCTAGTACTTGATGGTCAGGATTTCTAGAGAATAAGGGAGCAGAAAGCTACTTTTCAAAAATATACTTTAGCATTTCTTTGACCTTATCTCAGATTCTTTTTGTAAAATAAAAGACTTTAGGAGAAATCTGCAAATATCAAAAGTAATATTGGGGCCAGATAGCTCTTTGATTTAGAGGATGGTGTTTGTGAAGGTAGAATCTTAAATTTCCATCTTTGTGTAGCTCCTAAATTTGCTTCTCTCTGTACAAAATACCAAGGCCTTATTCTAAATTAGTCAAGACAAAAAATATGTCGTAAGTTCCAGGGGGAAAAAAATCAGGTATAAGTGAGTAAATAGACAGAAACAGCTTAATTCATGGAAAAGTATGTCTTAGTAGATGATAAGCTGAGAACACTATGATTATATTTGAAGTTGGAACATATTTAAATTTATGTAGTTTAAACAGGTGTAGCTGGAGAAATCTGTATGGAGTATATACTTAGAATTGCAGAAGGTTCATACTGTCCACCCATGAGACAGATCTGGTCTGGAAATATGTTTAACTTGCTCTCACATGAGTTTTCTAATTAATTCAATGAATACCATTAAAGTCATAATTTTTAATATAAAAATATAGATTTTAGCTTTTCTTGAAAATTTGAAATCCTGACCACATAAGGTGTCATGCTTGATAAGTATAATTCATATTAGTAAAACCTATTATTTATTAAATGTTCACTACATGCCAGATATCGCTCTAAGCCTTTTACTCTTTTTTTTTGTTTTCTATGTGTAGGATGCCTGTGATGCAAATCATTTTATTCACATTGGTTATGTGGGAAAACTGATCTCCTAAGAAATTCAGTACTTTTCTCAATATCTACAGCTCGTAATGGATGGAGTTGTGATTTGAACCAAGGCCTGTTTGATACCAAAACCCAATGACCTTCAAGTGATAGAGTCAGTTCAAAATACTAAATTACTAAACAGAATTAGTCCATATACATTATGGTCACTTTTCTGGACCGTATTTGTGGAAAGTTCTTTTTTTTTTTTTTTCCTGTGAGATTACTTTAAATGCTCCTATTTCAATATATTATAAAACATATTTCCAAAAGAAACATTACACCTATACCTAATAAATATTTTCTTCTTTTAAATAATTGCTAATCATTTTTGCTTAAACAAATTAAGCAAATAATTCACTTATCCAATGCGCTTCAAATTGATAGAATCCATTTATATTTATCCATTATACTAGAATACCAATTATAATTTCCTCTAGTAAATTAAAACACTTCATTTAATTTTCTGAATATCATTTTTAGACAGATAATAAAAAGCCTTCTGAATCATATATACCAGAATTTTAACTCTGGAAGGGTCACTCAAAATTATTTTCAAGTACATCTTACCAGAAGTTGTCTTCACTACTTCAGTGGTATTTCTCAGTCCAACAAATGAAAATTGATAAAGCCTCCAAGATCTTGTGTCACCCACTTCAACAGAACTACGCTTCCACTGATAGACAATTTCTTCACGTGGATATCCATCTGCCATGAGATGGGAAAGCACATATTTAAAATTATTATAAATAAACATATGTAGCAACCACCTTCCAAGAACAAGACGCTGAGAAAGATACTGAGAGAGAGTTGTGACTTAATGAGAATCTCAGACTAAAGAGTTTCACGGTAGAGAAAATAAATACAATGCCATCATATCCTGATGGGTAGTTAGACTTACAAATCGTGAGATCAGAATCACCATTGAAAGTCACTTAAATTGCATTAAAAATATATTACATATACATGATTTTGTATATATAATATATGCACACTTTACATACATAGTCTTGGATAAGATATAAAAAGTGGCCAGTATATAATAAATAGTACATATACAAGATATTATTTCATCGTGAAAGGGGGTTAACCAGGGCAAGATTTTTAGAGTTATACAGAAACAGAAAATATTAAAAGAACACACTCAAATTCCTCTCCAGAGCATGCACTTGGAGTGAAAGATGATTGGGAAAAATAACCTCAACTATTTACATTATTTTCTCTCGATTTGCTGGGACTTCATTTTAATATACATAGAAATCTACAATTAAAAGCAATGAATGGAGATGCCAAGGGGAAGATCTCAATTAGCACTGTGTAGGTTCTGAGGAGACAGCCTTGTTCAGCCAAGAGAACAGAAAGCCTTCATAAAAGAGGCAGTAAGTACACTGATGCAGTGATTATCATTACCATTTCCTAGTCCTGATACTCTGGACGAGTGTCATAATTTTTTTTTTTTCTAAATTATTTGTTTCCTTATGGGGTGGTCGATAGTATTTATTCCATGGAATTGATGGTCAATGTATTTATGTTTAATGAATAAACATTAAACAGTAGACTAAACTATCAAGTAAAGATGACTGATAGATTATAGATGATAGATAGATAGATAGATATTTTTAAAAAACTAGAAATCATCTCAACTGCATCTATTAACAATGCTATGTAAAGATAAGTCTTGATTATGGAGGCTGACTGATCACTTGGAATAAAATGTCTTATGTTTCCTCCGTTTCTTTCAATCCAACTCTTTGTCTATTATGTGTTTATTAATTAAGAAGAAATGAAAGAGAAAGCAGGAGACCCAGATTGCTATGGAACAGGGATGTCGGTGGGGGCAGGATGTGGTAAAATCTGAGAAAAAGAATAATGATATTAGGAAACTTCCTATGGAGACTGTATTGGTAGATTTAATTTTTTGATAGAAATAAGTAATGTTAAGTTGTGTTCCGGTTCAGGAGACAGTTGTCAATTTGTGACCTGATGGCACAGAAATCACCAGTTCTTAAGCTTTACCTGACCTAGGAGAGTAGTCTCAGTTGGAAAATTTAAAAAAAAAATTAAGTCTAGTCTCCTAAAGTTTAGGGAAGCTTTCACTTTAAAATATTCCATTCTTAGATAAAGTAAAATATGTGAAATAATATTTATAATGAGAACTTTTCTAAATATATATGATGTACAGTGATTTTTTTTTTCTAGTTCCCTCTGGAATTGGGATAATGATGAACATATGATTGCTTCTCTAATTGTTTTTTTTTTTTTTCAAAGTATCATTATGATGATTTAGTTGGCTCTTAGGAGTCTTCCTCGCTCCCTGACTGGGAAAGTATATTTATAAAAATAAAAACTTAAAATTCATAATCAGTTTTTTATTCTGCTTGGTATGCACGTTGGCAGACCAAAAATTAGGAGGAGCTGAGCAACTTAACATGTATGCTGAACAAGTAGCAAGGCAAACATTTGGGGAAAATTGAGGCCTGTTTTTGATTCAGACAGGAAATATCTGAAGTTTACAAAATTTCACTGTATATTTTGTTAGAATCATCATAGATCTTCTCACTTTATTCTATTACTGATGATAATACTACTAATAAAAATAATAGAGATTTTTATTGAATCTTATGTGTGAGGTAGCATACCAAGCATTTTACATACACTCTATCAACAAAACAGTTATGGTGGGGCAGGTCTTATCATCTCTTTTGGGCACCTGGGAATGAGGACTCTCTGAGAGATTTAGGCATTTGCTCAAGTCTGTAGTGATGGAGTTGGGATTTGAACCAGACCCATATGATAACATAAATTAGTCTTTTACTCACTGGAAGGGAAGTAGGTCTAGATATTACTAGAACTCTAGGAGGAAGAGAAGGTAATTTTCAATTTTGTTATCTTTAACAGATATACTAAAATTGGAATGAGCAGACAACACTGTTGGATCTCTCTGCATCCTTAAAGGTAAGGGAGAAAATGAGCAGCAAATGTGCCACCCCTCTCTTCTCCTGGGCCCATGGGAGGAGGGTCATGAATAATCCACCATTACCTTTTTCTATTGGGACCAGGCCTTGCTCTAAAGTTCTTCTCAACAAAGGACTCCAGGCAACCTCTTCCAATTCATTAAAAGTTTACGCCTCAATGAAACATTTGTAATTCCCACTAAATTAGATTTCTTTTTGCAGGAATCTCTAACAGGGACAAACTAGTGTTAGGATGAAAGAAACTGTCAAAATCTTCAAAATCAATAACATTGCTTAATGCAATTTTGCATTCCCTGTGAATCTCTCAGTTATTTGTTATTACAATTAGATTCTTGGTGAAAGGGAATACAAAACATAGAATGAGTATTACTTACAACTGGAGAACTCCAAGGGGCAGGAGTGTTCATCCATTGGGAAATTGTGCAATTGTAATTGGCACTCAGCATCGATAGTCAACCTAAGTAGAAAGATATGAAATGTAAGTTGAAAGATTTTAGACATAGTTTTAAAAATGTACAGTAGAACAATTTCTAATGACCATTCTTGATCTTTATTCCTGGATAGTATGTCTATCTCATATTCTTATTGATAACAAAAGGTGATTCCCACTGAAGAAATCCACTAAGTCCAGGAGAAAATTGTTTAAGACTTAATGCAATCCATTCATTTTAACAGACCAAACAATAGGTTCTCATTGTCCTCAACTTTATTTATTCAAAATTTATGCTCATGTATTTATTCTTTTGGCAAATTATTGCACAGATGAATTACTCAGGGAATGTATTTACGTTACTTAACAGAACAAACTGTTTTAAGAACTTAAGCTCATTTACTGTTTGCATATATATGAATGCTGATAATCCTCAGATCTTATCTGCTAATTAAAGTAGAACCTTCTGTTAATAGTACTTGTTAGCTTTTAGCTTTAAATTACTATATGTGATTTTAAAAATATCTATGTTTCACAATGGAGTATTGTGCTTTTTACGATAGAACGCTATAAAGCTATTAAACAGGATGTCGAAGTAGAAAAATATCTAATGGCAAACAAGCAATGTTAAATACATACACGCAGACATACTACAAAAATATTTGCAAATAAGTCTCAAAATATTTGCAAATGAGGTGCTTATTAAACATGCAGGTTTTCTGGATCTCAGTATAGGCTAGGATTCTAGAAGGGAGAAAATTTAAAGGAGTTCTAGATGTTTAGATCACCTTTGAAGAAGTCTGAACATATTCTAAAATTGTACTGCTGATGATTGATGATTTTTAAAATTTCATATTTGTTAGCTATTATTTCTTACAATGATATCAGTCTTGAAGTAATAAAACTGTTATTTTATGAACATTTGTTTACTTTAAAAGATTTTATATGTTAGCATAATTTTTAACTGGGGGTATTTTATTTTTCTGTGGTATAATAGAGCAATTACTGATATTAAAATATAACTAATAATCATTGAGCCATTAATTGTTTACATGGTACTTACTAAGGTTAATTGTTCTCTCATTTAGTAAGCGTTATTATGGCTTTATTATACTTGAACTTGCACGAAGTCACAAAGTTAGTGGCACAATTGAGATCTGAACCCGATTATCTGTCTCTAAAGCTGAAGGTTTTAATCATTGTCACTCACTAATCATATGCTCTTCCAAAGAAAATATTAGTTTTATTCATAAGTGAAATTATAATTAAATTTTATATTTTAGTATTATTTCTCCAAAGTAAACTGGAATTATTGAAATTAAAAAAATATATAGATAGATTGCAGAAACATAGAGCATATATGTATTTTATTTATACATACATACACATTTATAACTCATTATAGCTAAGAACAAGAACAAAACCATCTCATCTATGACCATGCCACCCTGAGCAAGCCCGATCCCATCTGATCTCGGAAGCTAAGCAGGGTCGAGCCTGGTTAGTACTTGGATGGGAGACCACCTAGGAAGACCAAATGTTGTAGGCGTAAAAAAATAAAATAAAATAATAAGAGATTGTGAGCTGACAAAGTCCTTGCAATCTGTGAGGTCAACGAAGGGTTGCCTCGCCTAAAAAAAAAAAAAAAAGAGTAAAATCATCTCTCAGTATAGATTGGCAACTCATTCAAACCTTGAGCAACAGTTTTGCGTTGGTTTCCCTAATTAAATATTGTATAGTGATTCTGCAAATTAACAGAAGTGAAAAAAATGACTAGAATATTCAGAGAATGTTAAATTAACTTGAGATAGTGTGACTGCCTTAATATTTCAAAAGCTAGACTGAAATCTGATTTATCATAAAAACTTTTATTTCCACTGGATTCTAATTCTAGTTATTACCTTATCTCTGACTTAAAACCCGTGATAAATTCAAAATATACGCAATGAATTTCTTTTATAATTGTAGCCATTTTTCCTAGTAATTGATGTAATTGTTTAATTAATATAAAGGTTCGTAGCCATTTTAAAATATTTTATTTTGTATGTTGAATATTATATTAGGCCTAAAGTATGTCACAAAGGCATTTATCATGAATTATTTTGAAGCTAAAAGTTCCAGGATACTAAGAACTAGAAAAATTATATTTATATTTTTTACTAAAATATATATATATACAAATAAATTTAGTATCTGCTATACTCCTGTATATCAGGTTCTACATTAACCATTTTACATATCACCCCATTTAGTCCTTATAACAACTCTGTAAGATAAGAATCGTTGTCTATTTTATAGAAATTAAAGAAATGAAAGGTAAGAATTTGTTCAATTGAGTGTGGTGCATATCATGGGAATAGTGGTGCCTTCTTTCCTGGTAATCTCCATCAGTTTCCACCTAATCTCTCTAATTAAAAACGTAACCAAGTAAAAGTATTAAACTTGCTATACAAACAAAGCTTTGTGATACGTCTTCTAGACCCCTACTACTAGATAGCTGCACCAAGTTCTGTACATACAATCTCTGTAGAGTTACCTTAATACATTCAGATAGTACAATATAGAGCTAAGCACTAAAGCGAGATTTATCAGATTCTTAAGTCTATGTACTTACCTATTATGTTGTTTAATAATACACTCTCTTTAGCATAAAAATATTTTAAATGTTTGGAAATATGAAGTGCTAAGATAATAGCATAAAATAATTTAAGTAGAAATCTTCCAAATGTCACTTAATATTTAAGTTCAAAAAAATATAGCTCTAACTTTTTCCAGAAGATGTCTATTTCGAAAAAATAGCCAATGAATTAAGTCAAACAGCCTATATCAGTGTAGTGGGGAGCGGGGGCTCAGAGATAGAATTTATTCTAGTTACTTGCCATTGTGCAGCTACAAAGAGAAAGACAAGTGGGAGATTTCCATATCAAAGTTCTCCTTTTGCAATGGTTTCCTTGGAAACAGAGGCTTTTCCAAGCATAACAAATGGTGGTCCCAAGGATGACTAACTATTTTAGTTTTCATTTTTTAAAGTAGCAAGACACACACAAACAAAAGCCAAGACTGATGCAAAGATCAGGTGATCTTACAAAAGAAAGGGAAATTTTATGTCCTTCTGAGAAAACTGAGTTCTCACATAAGTCGCAGAAAATGATTTCTACCTATGACTAGTCCTTTGGAAAGGCTCATCGATAACAAAAAGAACAACTAATTTTGTAGTGTCATGTACTGTTTTGATCAAACATGCCAACCCAGAGGTAGGCTTGAAATTTCTTTTGTCTTAAGAGAGTGTGTTTGATCTTTATTTTATTCCCATCAATTACTCCTTTCTTTTCCCAGAATACCTTAAAGTATAGAGCACTCGACCATCATTCCAAATTCTCAGCATCCTATTGGGGGTGGTTATCCAGTGTGCATCAGCCTTTTTTGAATTTCTGAAGAAAGTGTCTGGAATCCATATTTTCCCCACCATGTTGCTATTCAATCGGAGAACTTTAATGGTGCTGTTAAATTTCAAACGTCTGTCATACCATGTTTGGGCAAAAAATATATCAATCGTATATTCCTGTTTTAAAAAAAAAAGATGAAATAGAACATTTTAATACATAGGATTATATCATAGAGCATTTGTTTGTATGTATAACTTTTGTTCTCACTGTCAATATGAAGCAAAGTTACTTTGGCTTTGAATAGTCCAAATGAAAGCAAAAACTTTGCTAAGAACACTCACTCAGCTTTTGTAGACCAGTTGATATTTTTAGGGAAAAATAGATTCATCTAAATAAATTCTGGCAAAAGATCATAGCTCTGATACAGTTGTTTGCACTTGGTGTCTATGAAGCAGAGTTTCTCATGTGTTCTTGGCTAGCTAATTCATTGTTGTGGGGCTGTCTTGAGGGTTTTAAGATGCTTAGTAGCATTCCTAGCCCCTACTCACTTGATGCCAGTAGCACAAACATCAACCCCTACCCACCAAGTTGTGACAACTAAAAAAGTACGTCTAGACATTGCTAAATGTGTTATGGAAAACAATTACCAAAGTTCAGAAACTTCACTATCAGATAAAAGTCCACAACACTCAAAAACAGTCCTAAACTGAAGCTCTGGAGGCTCAGTCACCTCATAATACAATGGGGACCCTAAAGAACCTATCTTGTTAGGTAGTGTGAGGATAGGAAAAGGGACTACACATAAAGTTCTTTTCACTGTATCTGGCAAATATAACAAACACCAATACAATATGTAAGATAACATTTTTTAACTATTATAGTTGTTGTCCTTTCTCTAAATAAGGGGAAATTAACCAATGAAAAATAATTTTAAATTGTGCTAATCTCTGTCACAAAACATATTCTCAAAGTTCTATTATGACAAATTATTATCCTCAAGTATATACCACTAAAATGACAAGAGATCGATTTTAAACAAAGAGAAATAAGTGTATTGCGAATTTAGATAATTAGGCCTGGAGTCAGAATGCCCAAGTTGTAGTTTGACTATCATATTTGTGTATTATTTAAAATTATTTTATAAATTGATTTTAATCATGCCTATCAATGAGAAAATTAAAAACAACAACAACAACAATATTCTTAGAAGATGAGAGCTGAGGGATAGGAGTTATCCACATTTCCTAGTTCAGTTCTCTAAACCCACCACCATTTTCTGATGAAGAACGCCAAAAGACAGAAAGATTATTCCTTTGCCTCCTTGTACTTTTATGTGTTATTTCCTTGCATCTCCTGCTGCTGTGTCTCATTGTAATAGACTATATTTCTACTGGAGTGAGCCATGCCACTTCGTTCATCATTTAGTTCCACATTTGCAATCTACAACTAATGATAAGGAAACTTATCATATGAAATTCTTTGTCAACTAATTAGTGATGTGCCAGAAGATAGAGTAATTAAATAATTTCTAATGTACATTTTGGAAAAACACTCTCACACAAATAAATAAGTAAAAATAAAATCTTTAAGATTCTTTAAACAAGCTTTTCATAGACTGTGATCCTGGGACAGTAGCTCTGGGGACGAGTATTCTAAAGTTGAAAGTTCTATGCTTAAATAACCTACATATATAACTTCTTCATCTTAAATGTTACGATTTGCATCAGAATGCTAAATATTCTGAGAATTTTGGTTGTAGAGAACAAACATGTTGGCATTTGTTTAATGATTAAACAAACAAACTTATTTGCATAAACTATGCAGGTTTTTCACCCCAAGTGAGAGCAATTAAAATTTCTCATCTCTCTACTCAATGTAGTGTCCTTATAGTTAGCTTAGTAAAAGCTATATTAACGTTTTCATCTTATTTATGTTATGTTGCATGTTCTACTCTATTCTATTATAGCCTCCAATGGTTTCTAATTTCAGATTTGGATAGAAAGTGTTATACAAGAAAAAGTTACATTTATTGTTACATCTAATCAACTGTTTCCTCTGAGAAACAATCTGATTTGAGGCAAACTATGCCCTCTCCACACCATCAATAGTCTAAAAACTAGTGGGGTACTATGTTTTATTTTGTGCTAAGCAGTTATCATTGAATTTTAAGAATACAGCATTTTTACAGAAATTTTATACATATCACATTTAAGTCTCATGTCAAATCATTAAAAAATTATCTTCATATTGCAAGAGAGAATAAAAAAATCTGAAAGATTATCTTTCCCTTCCAAAACTTTTTGTTGGCATATGTCTTGCTATTTGCATCATACTACAAGTCTTCTCTAATATGTTAACAAAATAGACAAACTATTAGAAACTTACCATATTGATAGCATTCACTGGACCAATGCTATTCACATACATGTCTGTGTGGATTAATGTTGGTTTCACTGTAAAGAAAACCATAGAGATATGTGCATGTAGAGAGGCACAATATTTCCATCTTTGCTATCCTAGAAATACATTTATTTTGCTACATTAGAAATGATTTATTTGCAACTAATTTGGTGCCAGTAACTAATTTGCTACATTTAAATAACTTTATTTTCAAAGGGATATCTCCATTTAAGTATAAAATACATAACAAGTAAGCATAGTAGAGTTTTGAAATTGATTATCCTTTCAAGACTATATAGAAATGAACAAATAAGAAAAAAAAAAATCAGATTTTCTTCATCCTCTGAAATATTCTGAATTTTACTATTTTTCCTTTAAGCTCTTAAATCTCTTTGGGCATTGTAACCTGAATTAATCCATGTAGAAGAAATAACTCCTTAATAACCTAGAAAAAATAGCATTAGAAAGATAAAGTAGATATAAAGAGTGACAAGTATTATGAATCGGTTTTGAACCATTGTACCTGTTGATTCCTCTTATGATCACTTTATCCTCATACGCCTCTAACCAACACAAGATTAATCTTTCTCAATGACTTAATGGATTTTGTGATTCAGAGGAAACCATATGGAAATCCAGTACACATCTATTTGTCAAAGAGGACTAATATTAAAAATCATGTAGTATTACATCCATGACCAAATGCATGTGCTCCATTTTCATTTGACATTTAATGAACAAGGATTCATAATATCATTCTGGGCTCTGATTCAAAAAGAACATTTGTCTCATTTTTATCCACTTTCCTTGAAAGAGCCATGCCCTAATTCTCTATGGTGGATTGAATTCTTCACTGTTCTCTGTGTCTACACCTTTGGGGTCAATCAAGACTATTTCTCTGCCTCTGAACTTTGGGCTTGATCATTTGACTTGCTTTGGTTAATAAGATAAGGACAGAAGTGCTCATTCTAATCTCAAGCATTATGAACTTCTTCTACCTTATGAACTTCTACTTTTTCTCTTATTCTTTGCTGTTATCACGAGAAGGCTACTCCTAGCTCGTCTGCTGGTCCCAGGAGTGGAATGAGTACAGCTTCCTAAATGAACAGCCCCAGCTTGGCTTAAATTAAATTAGACCACCCCACCAAAGTGCTAAGTAAATGCCTATTATTATATGCCACTGAGATTTTTATAATTGTTTGTTGCACAGCAATAAGTAACCAGTATATCCTTTCTTTATGATTATTTGACGTTACTTCATAAAGAAGTGTCACTTTTCTTTTTCATCCTTTGTTTGGGATATCTCAGAAAAGTTTAATATCTAGCTCTCAAGTTTCACTTGAAAATTATCTTTCTTCATTTGAACTTATCAATGCCCCTTCCTCCCCTAGACTGGAATGCTAATTATACATCCTTTATCTATTTTTACAACATAATGAAAGTATCATTTAAATAGTCCTGGTTATTGAAATATGCCGATGTTTTCTTCTAATGTGGTAGGCATGTTTATGACTTTCTTGCTACACCACACTACAGAGGACTTTACAATACCTCCTATATCAGGTCGAAGTTTATTGTCGTAGCCTTCCAAGAGGTTGTTTAAGATAACAGTAACATCACCCTCAGGAACTTTTGGTGTCAAGACCCATGTTTTGTTAGAAGCATAATCTTCATAGTCGTCATCAGATTTTTGGCTAGTGAGGCTAAGAAAACAAAAATGTTGGTCAGGAAACATATAGACTACATCTAAGTTAAATTTTACCCCCAGGCCACTGGTGGAAAGAGAAAAATGAAACCAGATTACAGGAATGGATTGAAATGGATTATAGTGAAAATTCTGATCTGAGGGTTAGTCTAGCTAATTAAACTGCACAGTGTGCTCTGGGTTTTCAGAATGCCTTGCCTGGCCATCTATAGGTATACCATGTTTTACTACTTATTTTTACCTTCTTAGATGATGTTATTCATGCCCATCTGCCCAGCTTTAGGAAGAACCTTGAAAAAAAACTGTTTTTGTGAAAGTGATGCTTAAATGAAAATAATGTAGTCCACAAATTCAGGCATAATGTCTACTATTTTTCCTTTGAGAAGTTAACTTGCTCCAACCTATTAATGAAAGTAAGAGACTGATAATTAGATTCACTCCCACAAACTGCCAGACAAGCCTCTCCCCCCTCAATTGAACTACTAAGGAAAGCTCAGTCTTGCTGCCTGTTTTTCCCCCAGGGTGTGTGTATGTGTATTTTTTTTCCCAGACTTGCACTGAAGGCAAGGGCGGTTCATTTATCTTTGATCGTTAAGAACCTGGTTCTGTGAAGAAAAAATATAGTTGCAGGCCTTAAACCACTCTTTACTACAGTGAAAATTCCTAAACTGGAAACTCATTCTATTGGTTAGTGTACTACAATTATAGAAATGAAATTACCTATTTTGAGTGATCAAGAAGCCACATCATATTCTGTGGTTTAGTTTTTTATGCCCAAACTTGTCAGAACACCCCCACATCTGGGCCAGAAGCTAAGACTGACTTTGGAAGGATGTTGGAATTCCTGTAGTTTGTCTCTCTCTTGGGATTCCATCCCCCTCCCTCCCTCAACAAAAGATAAATATATTTTCCAGATCTAGGCATAAAGCGAAACCTTGCAAATGCTGCAATTTTCATTTTTATTAGCTCTTAGTAAATATAGTTACTTCTATGATTTACAGTGAAAAAATTACAAACATAAAATATAAAATTCCCTTCCTCATCCCTATCTTCAGTTTATTTTCCTAAATATATGGTATAGAATGGGTCTTGTCAGAAATCAAATCACTGCCACATTATCCTGAATTAATATTAATGCATATATTTTGTGTTTATTTTGAAATATATATAGATATTTCTCAAATCATGTTTATTACCTTTCTTCAGTCATACTCAGTTATACATATGACTATGTTTTATATAAATGTAGCTTGAAGATTAGATAGATAGATAGATGATTAAATATGGTGGAAAAGTTGATTAATTAATCTGGTGTAAGAATGAATAAGGTAGATGAAGTTTTAAGAGTAATCACTGTCGTGAAACAGTTTAGAAAGTAAGAAATCTCTTTTTATAATCCTTTAAAGCTTTATGAATAGAAAACATTATATAAACTGAGCCACACATCTACATACAATCTAACATAGCCAGTGTCTTTAAGCAAAATGTGAATTTCATAGGTTACTCATAGAGAATATGATGAACCGGACAAAGCTTCAAACAGCTCTCAAAGAGAAAGACCTCAATACGGGCTATGACCAGTTCTCTGCTAGGGTAATAAATCCCTCTTGGGCCTCAATTCATCATTTCTCCAGAGCACTGTGAACTCTGCCTAACAGAACCCTAATCCTATGACCTAAATCTTACTAGTTTAAGAAGAAACATATAAACAAAAATAGCTAAGAAATTTGTAAATCTTTCCATTGACAAAAGAATGTGATTTCTTTTTCACTACTGTTTAATTTCTTTATGCAAAAAGATCTTTCCAAAAATAATCTCTCCCTCTTCCTTCCCCTTTCTTCCTCTGTGTCTGTCTCTGTCTGTCTCTGTCAGAAAAATGTACCCTATTAAAATTTCTTCAAGGGAAGTCGATATATGTTAAGTTGTTTTGTTTGCTTGTGTTTAGCCCTTTCTCATACTTAACAAATAAATGATCCAAAGCTGATGGTGCTGTATTATCATCACTACTGTTATCTGGTGAACTAGAAGGAAAAATACATTAAATGAAAAGATAAGGGATACTTGTTTAGTAGGAATGCTACTTTCCATAATTGTACCAATAAATCTCATAGCATCAACATCTACTGGATGCCAGACAATAATCAAATTGATTATTTCATATAAAAGTGTCAGTGACAGATTTTTTTCATACTTCGGGATGACTACTTAGCCATAGAAAGGTAAAACAGAGTAGAGAAGTTAAGAGCATATATTTGGGAGTAGGAAATTACCAGGTCTGCTTTCCGGATTTGTTTGTGCCTCTGTCACTATTTTATGACCTTGGGCAAGATATTTAACCTTGCTAAACTTCAAAGTTTTTATTTTAAAATAATGTTAATACTACTAGTATTCATATTACATTTTTGTGGAAGGTTAAGATAATACTTATTAAATGCTTAGCACAGCAACTGACACATAGTGTTAAAAATATGTTTATAATTATTATTATTGCAATAAAATGTCCACTACTGGATTTATAACATCAGCTTCAACCATGTAACTAAAACTTGCTTCTACAGATGCTTTTCCAGGTTTTTATCTAATATGGGCTGAGAACTGAAAACCGATGTTTTCCCAGAAGAAAAACAGTGAGCCCCTACCTTATAAATAAATGAAGTTTTATTCTCTAGAACTTTCTCACTGAAGTCTAAATTAACAGGGATGATGTATAAGCTGGGATTGTTTCCAGATTTGTCTTGTAAAAGGAACCTCTCTCATTCACTGTTGGCTATTTCTTTCTCTAGAATTCTTTGGAGTCAAGAGCGTCCACATTTATAGGTGAATGATCTAGGGATAATGAAGTCTGACCATTAGATAAGGCATTCTGTAGAATTATGAACTGCATGAGAATGCCAAGATAAAAATAGATTAATAAAGATTCAGTGAAATTGACTTAATCATTGAATGGGCTAAGAGCAAACATAGACTCGAACTTCTAGCTTAAGGCACATATCTGGATAAATAGCCTTTAGAAATGATTACTTTTTCTTCGGCTCTTTATTTAAAAAACATAATTTTGTAAAGGGAAAAGATTGAATTTGAAGTTATTCTTTAATTAACTTATAATGGAAATTTTTTTTTGTAGTCTGAGTGATAATTTCTGAAAGACAGTACCAGAAAATGTAAAGTTTTCATCTTTGAAAGCTTTTAAAAAATAGTTAGGAAGCCATCTGACCAAAAGCCTTGGACTAGCAAAATGAGCATCTGGGAAATTGCTAGAAATGCAGAACCCTGGGTCCCACCTGGACTCCTACATAGTGGAATCAGAAAATAGAATCAGAATCTATTTTAGTAAGATCTTTGGGTAATTCATATGCATATTAAAATTTGAGAATTTCAGTCATAGAATGTTCAAAACAATGGTGCTCGTGTGTGTGTGTGTGTGTGTGTGTGTGAGAGAGAGCTCTTTTAAAAATACAGATTCCCAGGTTTCTACTTTAGATCTTTCAATTCTAACTCTTCGTGTTATAAGTTGGATTATTAATTTTTATTTTCACCTTTACAGTTTTCTGCATTTTTTAAATTTATGCATGAATCAAACATGTAATGAGTTCATGTTTATTATCAGAAAAAAATGATTCTATTTAGGAAAAAAAAGTGACTTATAAAAACAAAACAAATATTGGACAGACATAGTTTAATGAGAGGTTGATGTCAATGGAGATTCTAAATATTTGAATTTTTCTGTGTATTTGCCACTGTAAAGATTAATCATGTAGTTAATGGAATTTTAAATTTTAATCCAGGTATTTCATATTTCCATAGAGTCAATAAAACTCTAAGCTTTGTGGGGAATGAGGGTAGATCTAGTCATTATACTCTCCCAAGGCTGTACAACAACAAACATTCACATGAGATATAAGAACAATTACATTCAGGTATCTTCAAATCTCTTGATGTTTGGCATCGTAAAGACAGAATATATGTTTGTCTTTCTCTGTCATATGTAGGTAAATAGATGAATAAACAAAATCTCACTTATTTTTTTCTTGCAATATTTTAATGAGTAGCATTTCATTCCTTTGAAACATTAGTTTCACTAATATTTTGTTGGTACAAGTTTTGGCTTACATTTATTTTATTTTATAGGCACAATGAGTCAAATGCAGAGTATTATAAATATGTCAAAATATATCTCCCAAGGCATATATTTCAGCAAAATGAGAGTACAATGACTAGATCCATCCCCGGCCCCACAAAACTTAGAGCTTTATTGAATCTATGGGAATCTGATATATCTGGATTAAAATGTAAAATTCCATAAACTGCATGATTTCAAAACTTTTCTATCAAGAATTCTTGTGCATTGGATTTTCTGCTCTGTTCATATTACCTGTATTGTGAATCTCCACTATGTAGCACAAAATCGATTCCTTCTTTCTACTGTACTCATAAGGATCTAAATTCTCACCAGGCTATAAAATTCAGTGGAAATCTCACACTCCTAAAGCATCAGTAACAGAAGAATGTATTGTTCCTTACACCATCATGATACCTGAGAGTTTGTCGAGTTCCAGAAACCTGGCCAAACTCCAGTACCTTGGCAGATTTATCCTTTCAGCCTATGATCTTTTCTGTTCTCCACTTCCCAAAACAATATTTGCATGGCTCACTCCTTCTTATCTTTCAATGTTCAATACAAATATCATCTTCTTATAGAGGATGTCCTTTACATTTATCTACCTTTGTCACCCACCCCACGTTTATATGTTCTAGTCCATTATTTGCTTCTTAGCATTTTCATAAGGTGTATTTATTGATTTACTCATTGTCTGTCTGCATTGCTAGGCTATAAATTCCATAAGTGCATGATTAATTAATATTTATGGAAAGAATCAAGTTTTTTGCTAACTAGTTTTCCTAAGATAAATAATAAAAACTACAATGGCTACTGTTAAATATTTACTATGTTCTAGGAATAACAAAGACTTCATATACATTTTCCCACTTAATTCTTAAAACACTGATATTTCTATAATTATCCCTACTTTACAGATGAAGTAAAAAACAATAATATTTACCAATAGTCACTTCAGCTTGCCAAAGCCAAATGTTTAACCATTATGCTTTCAAGGCTTTGAAACAGGAATTGAGGCCAAAGAATCTGCCATTGTGTATTCATCAAAAAATAGAATCATCCAAAATACATGGTTGTTTAGGCTCATGTTTTTCTTAGGACAATAAATTAGTTTATGCCTAAGCTAAATTAAAGTATGTTAACTTCAACACAAAGTTAATAACATTCAAATTTCATAAGCTTGCCATAGCAGATACCAATGAATTGATCTCCTCACAATGGGAAATAAAAGCAAAACCCACAATTTAACTTAATGGATGTGATAAACTCCCTCACTGAAACAACTTCTTGGCTTGGAAATCAATGCAAACTGCCAGGACAAGGCATGTTCATTTAAGCTAGTTCATTTCATAGAATGTTCACCAGACATTGCAGAAGGTAAATTTTGGTAGAAAATGTAGGAGCAGGTATGGTATGTGAGCATATATCCTCAAAGGGCATGGGGGACTTAGAAACTGATCATGGGAGGAAAAGACTCTGCTCTGTACTTTCCAGGTGGACTGGGAGATCTTGAGGGACACTGTGGTGTTGTTCAGAAAACAGGAGTATTGGGATAGCAGTTGCTTTTTCATATAGGGCCTTTAGTGACCTCAGGGATTCTATACCTCCCAGGAAGGACACGTAAGGCACAGAACCTGCACAGAACCTGTTGGGATGGGTGCTCTATGCACAGGCATGTACGGACAAGTGTGTGCATGTAAAGAGGGTAGAGTTAAAGCAGGGAAGTAAATCATTAAATATCAATTCTAATAGTGAATTGTCCTACTTATAATGACTTCCTTAGCTAGTACCTGATTTTTTATATTGGGTTAACAACTGTTGAGAAATGTTTATTCAACTGAGTCAGTTACCAGAACTATATATTCCAATATGTAAAATGCAAACTGTTTATTTTATTGGCAATCACTAATGTCCCATATCAAATAAATGTGTAGGGACTTTTTTAGCTAATATGAATTTCATTGTAAGTATCAGAATATTTAAACTAAATTGGGAGGCATAGAATGTATAATTGTAAAGCCAAATGTAGGTTGAGCTTTATGGTGCTTTGATTCAGATTCTCAATTACATATTTAAAAACTCAGGTTATTTCTTTTTTATTTGTTTTTCAATTACAGTTGACATTCAGTAATATATTCATTTCAGGTGTACAACATAGTGGTTAGACATTTATATAATTTGCAAAGTGATGTCCCCAGTAAGTCTAGTACCCACCTGGCACCATACATAGTTATTACAATATTATTGACTATATTTCCTGTGCTGTACTTCACATCCTGTGACTGTTTTGTAACTACCAAGTTGTGCTACTTAATCCTTTTACCTTTTTCACTCAGTCCCCTAACCCTTGTCCCATTTGGCAACCATCAGTTTGTTCTCTGTATCTAAGTCTATTTCTGTTTTGTTGTCCATTTATTTTGTTCTTTAGATTCCATATATAAGTGAAATCACATGGTATTTGTCTTTCTCTGTCTGATTTAATTCTTGAGACACTGATATTCCTATAAATATCCCCATTTTACAGATGAAAGAAAACAGTGAGATTTACCAATGGTCACTTCAGTTCGCCAAAACCAAAATGTTTAACCATTAAGCCGTAAAGCTGTGAAACCAGAATTGAGGTGAAAGATTCTGCTAGTGTACATTCATTAACAAATAAGATCATCCAAAATAAATGGTTGCTCGGGCTCATTTCACTTAGGACAACAAACTAGTTTATGACTGAGATCAATAAAAAATATGTGGTACATATATACCGTGGAATATTACTTGGCCATAAAAAGAATGAAATCTTACCATTTATGACAATATAGATGGTCCTAGAGGATATTGTGCTAGCTGGAAAAACTCAGATCCTTTTTATTTCGCCCTTCTATCATCCATGGTCAGCTTCGACCCAAAGATGGTTTGACTTTGTGGCCACAAGATGTTGGCAGTAACTCTTTATCTCTATTATTTCTTATTAACATCCATGGAAACAGAAACAAACTCTTCCAGAAGTTCTCTCAAAAAAGTGAGATGTCTACTTGTCTAAAAGTCTCTAGAAAGTTTTGTTTTGTGTATTATTAGCCCAAATACTTATGAATTCATACATCTGAAACCAAGTTCTATGGCAATAGAAAGGGACTATATTGACTATTTTAGTCTAGTTGTATGTCCCATCACTAGTATCAAAAGATGGAATCAGCTTCCTAAAAACATATGTGCTTCATAGATACCAAATGAAAATTGGGATAATTAAGAAAGTAAGGAGGGAAAATGTGGAGAAGGTAACCACAGTGTTTATGGGGGTCAATACGATATAAACAGGAAAAAAAAATTTCAGCTCATATTCTAGGATTATCACTGAAGTCCATTTTCTTTGGGTTAGCCCACTTATCGTAGTTTTGTTTGTTTATTTCAACCTTCTTTAATAAAAGTGGGAGAATATGGAGTACCTAGGACTCATATATTGCTGGAGGGACATTTTGGCATTATCTGCTAATGATGAGCACCTGTGCATTCTGTAACTCAGAAGGAACAACCCTACATTTATTCCAAAGAGAAATGCATGCATATCTCTACTCAAAGAAGATGTTCAAAGTTGCATCATTGGTAATAGAAATGAAATATGAAACGATGTTCATAGTTGCATTATTGGTAATAGAAATGAATAAAACCCAAATCAACAGGAGAATGGATAAATAAAATATGGTATAGTCACATAATAAAATATTATATGACAATACAAATTAGTGAACTGCTATGTGCAGCAAAATAAATATAAAAAAATAAAATGAGCAAAAGATGCTACATACACATACAGCTCCCCCCACAAACACATACATTCACATACACGTGTATAGTATGTTTCTGTATATATAAAATTTAATAACAGGTAAAATTCAACTGTAGATCTTAAAGTCAGAATAATGATTACTTTCAGGGAAGATAAAAGGCTAGAGATCGAGAGAGGGATGAGGATGTTTTCTGGAGTGTCGGCAATATTTTATTTCTAGATGTGGTTGGTGGTTATGTGGGTTTCTATTTCAAGTGATAATTCATATTTATGTCTTATACACTGATTCATATTTATGTCTTATACACTTTTTGTGCATTTTACCTCACAACGACAACAAAAGCATTTAGTTTAGGTGTAAGAGTTAAAAGGAGAATATTAGGTCTCTACGGGCAAGAAGTGTTTGTCTTCAACAGTGTCATTTTCCAAAACTTTATAAGTGTCTGGCACTTTACAAGACACCAGATGAATGCTTTTCAAAATATTGAATGAATTAATGTGAGTATGGGTTATTTTTAAAGATTCAGTGTTTGTGAAAACTAACTTGGTAAAATTCACTCTCTTTACAAATATGCATATATAACAGTTGTAGCTAATATTAAAATGAGCTGCCTAATTACATGCCATCACATGATTGCCATCAATATTTATGTCCTATTAAGATCGCCCCATAATAGTGTTTCTCAAAGCTTAGGATATCTTCCCCTGGTACCCAAGACAATTTGAATTGTCACATAGCCATAACATTAAAAGACAGGGAAATACACAATTAGACAATTTTTCCCTTTTTAACATTTTTCAGCATATTCAGTTATAGTAGGGACAAAGTCTTATTTTATTTGTAATTCATCTTAAACCACATTCCCAATTTGCTAATCTACTTTCTATGGAGAGCAACATCAAGCTCATCACTTTCGGTAGATAATATGTATTTAAAATATGATAACATAGTTTTGGTTTCATTGCATTTACTTTATGAAAAGTGAACTTGATTTTTCAGGTTTTATTGCATTTATTAAGTGTGTTAAATCAAATAATTATATTAGAAAGATATCGGTTTTATGACAACTAATAAGTAAAAAAAATAACTAAATGTCACCTATATGTGGTGAAAACCATGAAGATGGCCCAATTTGGAACACAATGACTTATAGATTTAGATTTCTTGACCTTTCAGTTAATCAGCAATATTTGAGACTCTTCTGTGCAAGGCACAGTTGCAGATGGAAAGAAGTTCAAAGAACAACACTGATATCAAAATGTCTCTCATCTATTCAAGGAGACAAATATCTGAAAAGCTAGGAAACTTAACAGTGCAAAGCAGTAATAAAAACATTGTCACACGGTAGAATATGACTAATCTCTGTCTACCAGTACCTCCAACATGATATGAAGGTTATTTCTATCGTTGTCTGTATTCATTTCCAAATCTCAATTTCTTTCGTAAGATTATTTTTCTTGAGAACATAAAACATTTTAGGGAACTGATAAAACATTGGTTTCCTCTTTTAGCAAAGTGTAAAGTAATACATATAAACATGCAAAAATATTTCACTTATTTACAAGGTGGATAAGAGAACTCTGTGGGCTTTCTCACAGTCCATGAACAAAAAGTTAAACTATCCCAGATTTAGGATAGTTTAAAGGTCACCGAGAGCCAGTGTATGAAAATGAAAGCTGATTCTGTTCATTATCTTGACTTGAAATACTGAATTATAAGAATTTGCGAATGTTTAAATTTACACAACTGTATATGAATAAAGATCAATTTTGCTCTATGCAAACTTAAAAAATTTTTAAAAAGCTATTATGCTGGAAAGTAAATCATTGAAGTTTTCCAAATATTCAATGACATAAGATTTTTGTGAAATTGTCTGATGCTAATGAAGGCTGATACATATATTTAGACATATTTCAAGCATATCAATTCAAATACATTCAAAATGTATTGAAAATGAGTAATATGTTAAGTGCATGTTTAATCTTATACAAAATTGCCAAATTGTTCTTCATTCTCTATTCCCACCAGCAATGTATGAACATTTCAGTTGTTGCACTAACTAAAAGGTATAAAAGCGCCAGTTCCATTTTTACCAACGCTTGGTCTTGCCAGTATTGTTTTTATTTTACTCATTCTCATAGGTGGATAGTGGTAGCATATTGTGGTTTTAATTTGGATTTACCTAATGAGTAATAATGTTGAACCTCTTTTAATCTGCTTAACACCTCTGTAACTTAGATGAATCCCAAAGGCACTATGCTCGGTGAACTACAGTGATCAATAACATACTAGTTGTTGCCGGGAGTTAAGAATAGAGGAGGGTGTGACTACAAACAGGTGGCAAGAAAGAACTATTTTGAGGGTGAGATACAACTGTTCAGTATCTTGACTTGGGATGCTAAATTACAATAATTTTCACTTGTTTTTAAATTCACACAACTGTATACTGATAAAGGTCAATTTTGTTCTATGCAAACTTAAGAAGAAAAACAAAGTTATTATGCTGGAAAGTAAATCACTGATTTTTTTCAGAATGTTCATTGAAAGGAGATTTTTGTGAAATTTCCTGATACTAAAGTATGAGGTAATGGAGCCTAAAATTTTTTAAATCTCCTGGTAAGAAAGAAAATGTTATTAATGAAGTGGTACTGTGGTTTCTTTTTATTTAGTACATAGATTTTTGTATCTATTTCAGGCTTTAGGTAGGATATTACCCTCCCTAGTTCTGCTGTACACAGATTAAGTTCAACAGTATATTTTATACATAGGAAATAAGTGTATTTTTAAAAATTTTCTCTATGAGAATCCATTAAAATTTTAAAATTAGTCATTCAAATAAATGCCCCCAAATCATATTGATTAATTTGGAATTTAGAGACCTTCTTTGCTCTTTTCTGAGATGCAAAGTATTTATCTTTATAAATAAATATATATATGTAATATATATATGTAATAAATATATATAATAAATATATATGTAAATATATATGTATATATATGTATATTTATACATACATATATATGTTTAAACACAGTTATATATAGTGCAAGATTTTTATAATGATGCCATAAAATAATTACTATGCCTCAAATAATCGACATAATAGCTTCATCAATAACTATCACTGATCCTGCTAAGATTTTGTAGCAAAATGTAGAACAACACTGTGTAACCTTAAAGAAGCTAAAAGTCAACAATTTAGTTAATTGCCAGACAATTGAAAACAGATAGATAAATTGCAACCCTCACCATTTCCCAAATCATAGAGACACACTTATTCCTTAAGAATAAAACAAATGGTGTTATTATATGAAGTATTTCCCGTGATGCAAACTCCTTACCTGGAGTATAATTCAAATTCTTCCCTATGGCTGTAAGGCCATACAATAGGAAGCAGCTTTCTGCCTCCCAAACTTTATATCTTGACTTTTTCATACTTAGTCACTGTCCCCCAGCCATTTGGGCCCGTTTTTAGTTCTTAAGGCATGCCATGTTATTATTCCTTGCAGGGTCCTTGCACCAACTATTACTCGTGATGAGAAAGCTCTTCCCTTCAATCTTCTCATGGCTAGATTTTTTTTCATTCCCTTGTAGTCTCAACTTTTTATCCATTACTCAAGAGTGGCCTTTCCTGACCATCCTATCTGAAGTAAATGTTTTCTTAAGTTTCTCCATGACACCACATTTTCAACATTTACTACATTTTGAAGTTTATTTATTTACTGTCTGCCTGTCCCTAGACTGTAAAGTCTAAGAGGATTAAGAAGAGGTCTGTTTTTCTCACTGTTTTATCTCCAACCCCTAGTACAGTGCAAAACAAGCATTAGGAACTCAGTAAATATTTATATATGGCAGAAAGGCAGGAAACAAGAAGGAAGACATTTGTCCACTTTTCATTTTCTTAATCCTACATTTAACCTCGCAATTTAGAGCTCAACAAGAGTCAAATGATATCCCAAGTTAGTCTAGTTCAAGGGAGAAAAGAACAGAATCACATGGTTTTGCAGGTTTCAAAAAGTGATTGAGTGTAAAATGTGTATATGGTTACATAATTTCCTTAACTCAGAGGCAGTAAGTGAAACAAATCAATATAAGGTAAAATATTGTTGATAAGTAAATTTATAAAAGTATGGTTACAATATATAATATGCTATTATGTATAATATGGTGTTATGACTTTAAAAGCATGTCTTTATTCTAGACTATAAGTTCAAGAGCAAGCACTGTGTTTGCCTTGTTTAATGCCTCAGTATCAGGCATAGTGCCATGAACATAGCAAATAGGAATTAAACAAAATGCGTTCCACAAAATAAATATGAATTAAAAGAGTATTATTCAGATCAGCTAAATCAGAGTGTGTAACCCCTTTCTCCAATCTTCTGCTTTATGTGCATATGCATTTTTCTGATCAATTTCATCGATACTTAAGCATCTACTAAGAATATGTTTGTGAAGTTACTTAGAATCTGAAGTAAAAAATTGAGGATATCTCTCTTTCCTCATGAGATTCTCTACAGAGTTTACTTTGATGCTCATTCATCAGAGAAATCAATCTGCGAAATGTAAATGGCAGCAAATCTACAAATAGGAGCTCTCATCATGGATCTTGGAAACTCTGTTAATGGCCTGTTGACCACAAGGGTACCTGGAAAATCATAGTCAACTGAGATGGATGTTTCAAGGAGTATTTGCATGCCAACATATCCTTGGCTTTATCACAGCGAGTTGATTTTATTTGCTGTTTATTTTATTTTTATAAAACTTTTGAGTGAAGTGACATGTGATATGACTGGAAAAAAATTTTAATCTAGTCAGTCACTTTTCTTATTGAATATTTTTCATGCTTTCAAAGATAATAATTAACTGAGTTAAATATCATTCATTATGACTTCTATTTAACCATGAAATAGAATAGATTTATAATAAAAATATCTCTCAGATCCTAAAACATCTCTTAGATGAAAATTCTTTAAGATTAAAGGGTTCAAAAGAAAATGGAAAAGAGATAAAAGGCCCTGAAAATGGTACTTGGAAAGGAGGTAGGAAAATAAGACTGGTGTTTAAAGGAATCTAATAAAATACAGTGTGGCTGTCAACTGTGTCTAATGGAGGGGCAGGAGCTGATGCTGGAGAAGTTGTCAGGGATCAGATCACGAAGGACCATATTGAGTGATCATATGCCCAGTTTGCCTGGGAAAGTTCCAGTTGGCATCTGTGGCCCTGACCTAATTATTAATAATTATGTCCTCTTTCACTATAAAAATGTCTCCATTTTCCACAGTAAATATATGGCCATATTGCCTACAACTCTAGCTAAGACAATTGGATTCTATCATATGAGAGAAAAGGGAGTCACTGCAAACCTTTAACATAACTATTTAACATAACCATATTTTAAGAAGTCAGCGTGAAATGAAATTGTCTTTATTTTCAGATTACAATGTTGTATATAAAAATCATAAAGAATCTACAAAAATTATTAAAATTAATAATTACTAGAACTGATATAACAAGATATAAAATTAATATACAAAATAGTTTTTCTATGTAATAGTGATAAACATTTGGAAAATAAATTTTAAAATATTTAAAATGGAATAAAACACACACAATATTTAAGGATAAACTTAAGGAAAATGTGCAAGATGTCTACACTGAAATATAGAATAAGGTAGGGAGAAGAATTAAAAGAAAACAAAATAGACTGAGAGAAAATTGTGTTTATGGATTGAAAGACTTAAGATTTTCAAAATATCAGTACTTTCTAAATTGATCTGTATATTCAATACTGCTTCAATAAAGACACAACAGGACATTTTTATTTTGTTTTAGTATAAATTGGCAAATGTCCTAAAACATATAAAGATGTTTTAGAAAGATTTAAAATAGTCAAATCAGTCTTATATATATATAAGAAAATATATATATATATATATATATTTATTACCAGATTTCAAGATTTACTATAAAGCTACAATGATCCAAGTCATCTAGTGCTGACATAAGCATAGACAAAAAGACCAGTGGAATGAAATACAGATTTCAGGAATAGGCCTAGACATTTATGCTAATAACATTTTGACAAAGTTACTGATGAATGTCAATGGAAAAAGGAAAATCTTTGCAAAAACCGAGGCTGAAACAATTAGGTGAATGAATGGGGAAAATGCATATTGACTTCTAACACATATTAATTAAGATAATAATAATTTGAGACGGATCATAGAGCTAAATGAAAAAGCTATAACTACAAAGCTTATAAAGATATATAAAAATATCTTTCAAACTTAGAGGAGGTAAAAATTTCTTAGGACAGAAAAAAACACTAACTATAATGGAAAAAAATGACAAATTTTACTTTATAAATATTTTGCATATGTAATATATATACAACATACCAAAAACTGCAAAAAATATTTTCACTATATACCTGACAAAATATTTTAACCTAAAATTGATAAAGTACTTCTACAAGTTAATAATAATACATAATAAAACAAAAACAAATACCTGACACATACAACTTTACCCCCACTTTAGCTATTGCTAAAATTCAAAAGACTCTTGAGATTTTAATTGAATATCCAAAAGTTTCAGATTTGTGCATGAGGATAAGACACCTCGCTTTTAGAATGATGATTATTTGAAAGGAATTAAATACTTGCTTATTCTAGTAGAATAAGATGAATGGGGATACTGGAAGAAAATAGATAAAATAGCTTTTAAAAAGCAGTTGATAACTTATTAACATATAATCACTAGTATTTATACTCTAGATTATAATGAATCAATATTGAAAAGTCACTGAGGCAGTTAAAGCTCATTTTGTGAGTATTTTATAGGCCATATATAGGGTATTTTGTACTTAATTCAAAAAAGCTCCAAAATATTACTGTTATTTCTTGATCTTTTTATATCCAAGTTTTCATGCCTTAATATTTATGAAATTAATTAAAACTGGTATGTATAGTTAAGGTAATAATTTTTTTTCACTATTTGACTTATTTCGACTACTTATATTGGATTCAGAAAGTCTCAGAGAAGATGAATCAGTTGCAGATGATGGTGGGAAAATAGACCATTTTCATGCATGTAACTTGAAAACCTACAGGATAGAAAGTAAGTGGAGTAAAAACCCATCAACTGGCCATTGATTTGTAAATTTAGTCTATGTTAAAATAATGTCTTATATGACCATGTTGCTTTGTTTGTCTTTAATATGATCTTTGTTTATTACATAGATACATTTTTAAATACTAAAGAAAATATTTTTTGGAATATTTTGAAAAAATTTACACCACTTCAAAACAAATGCTATTCATTTTGAAGTGAAAACCCCTCCAATAGAGGACAGCAAATATAGCAAAAATTATTATGACCAAGAAAAGAATTTTGGAATATTAAAACCAAATAGATGATTGTCGATCAGTTTTAGCTGGTTTGTTGATTGCAGTATTTTTGTCCTAAGCTTTCACTATGCTAGAGAACTATTATATTCTCTCATAGCACCATGTGACTTTCTTGTGTTGCATTTACCTGAGTTAAAATTTAATAATTATTTGTACATGTTTTTGATCATTGCCACCCCATGAGATTTCAAACCTGATGATGACAGACAGCATGGCTTCCACAGCCTCATAATTATATAACCAGTTCCTAGCACAGACCTAACAGAAACCCTGTACCTACATATCTTTTGAACCTAGAGTTGTTTTCCTCAATTATGTATTTAAAGTATGTTTTCAAAAGCAAATTATAGAAAAGGACTGATAACTTGCAAAAGAGAACATAAGAGTCAGCCATTTATTTCTTCCTCTTGAGATTATGTTGACAAGTTATATTCAGTTTGTTTTGGCTATATTATTTAAATAAGTCCAAATAAATTATAGAGCTCAGTATATATTTGTCTCACCACATAAACTTTGGTTCTACAACTAAATTTCAGTTCATGGTAGGGTTTCAATTATTACAAAGGATCTTTGCTAAAAAAGCATTCCATGTTTTCCCCACTATTATGTTATTGGTATTTATTCAGTTTTCTTTATGAATGGGTAGAGAATGTAATATTCATGCTACTTATTTAGCACTTAGACATGGTACTTTATAGAATTATACAATGAGTTTTTAATGACATAGTATTATTACCATATTTTACACTCATATTATAATATTATGGGGGGTTAATATGATTTGTAGTTAAATTTTATTTTTAAACTAATGTATAACTTAAAAGTTTTTTTATTTCCTTTTAAAAGATATTTATTTTCTAAAATAGGAAAGAAATGAACAACAAATAACCCTCCCAGTAAAGCAAACTGAAGAGGCCCTTTATATTTCAAAGTAATCAAATTATTTTCTTACTTTTAGAAAGAAAAGGGGTAACTGTGCTTGTGTAGTGTGGCGTTAGCACTAGAACGTGACTAAGGGTGTCTAAATCTGGCTGTACAGGAAGTATTCAAGGACTTTGGACAAGTCCTGTAACCTCTCCGTATCTAATTTTTTACAGCTCTTTGAAGGATAAAACATTATCTTCTTCATCTAACTCTTCGAGGCTATAGACAGAATAAGAACATGCATGCATTCTTAGAAAAAGTTAAAGCCCCAAGTTTTAGAGATTATAACTTCTTAATCCCCTAGAAATTTTACTTAATATTAAGTTATTGCATGCCCTAGGTATCTAAACAATTGCTTGTATGATTGAGGTGATTAAAAATGTCAACCTTAAACATCTACATATTGAAGATATACATATCCAGATATTAAAATAGTAATGTTATTTCTATTTTAATATTCAATATAGTTGCCTTGATTTTATCTTTTACTTTTCTAATGATTTTTGCAGAAAAACTATAGGACAGCATTGAGCAAATTATTCTGTAAATTTTCTCAATGGAGGGGCAAGATCTTTTCTTTGAAAATAGAATGACATGCAGATTAAACTGTGCTTTATTTACATAGGCATAGACATAGACATAGACATAGACATAGACAGACATAGACATAGACACAGACACAGACACAGACACAGACATAGACATAGACATAGACATAGACATAGACATAGACATAGGTATTACGAAGATATATTTTCTAAGCATAATTTTGGTCCCAGATCTAAATAATGCCATTTAACATGTTCTTAAACTCATAAAACAACTGAATAGCATGTTATTTCGAAGCATTTCTATCTAGAGCTTTCAATCAAAAGAAGGTAAATTTAAGATTATTGTGATTGATGGAGACTAAGGATCTCAAAACATGCTACTATATAGATTGAATATTTTAATTTGTTCAATGGGCTGATTGGAAATAAGATGTTTTAAATTCTATTGTCTGAAGATAGAATCAGATAATTATAAAAATTAAAGCTGATAAATATACATAATCTAGACTAGTTATTATACTTATGAGAAAACAGTATTGGTGGGATGAAACTGGTGAAAATTTCAGAAAATAATTAATAATAGATCTAAACTATAACCAGTTATCCTTAATATGTGTGTATATGTATTTATTTAAATATTTTTTGAGAGACAACTCCAAATTGTCTTTTATTTATACAAAAAGGGGCATACTGAGAAAAAGACACACTGAATAAGAGAGGTTCTGGCCCAGGAGACAAGGCAGGGAAGTGATAGGCCTTCTGAGACCCCGCTGGAGGAGGAGGGGGCTGGGAAAAAATGTTGAGAAATACTGAGTAAGTGCTGAGTGGTGGGGGCCACAGAAAGAAAAACTTCTAGCTGAATCACTGTTGGCAGATCGTGGGTGGGATCACAGTGACCTTGATGATAACTGTGTTGGGGGTCCCAGTTAGTGCTGCTGACTGGACTGAGAGGTGCCCTCTAGAAGCAAGACAGGAAGCTCAGGATGAGAAATATATGTACTATATGTATACATGTTTACTTATTATAAATATATATCTATCTCTTTCTCCATGTACATATTACTTATTTTTTTTTATTATTTTATATCACTTCTAATTATGTGTTGCTTTTAAGCAGGTGATTTAATCTCTCTATAATGATTTCCTAGTTGTCAAATGAGATTGACAATAACTACTTCACAGATCTTAGTAAAAACTAAGTATATATAATATATATTAATTAACTTTTATATGTGAAATCCATGCCATGACACATTTTTATTAACTATATATAAAATATATATTGTATATTTATATTTATATATAAAATTTTGGTTCAGTGTATGTGTGTACATGATACAAGTAGCTTTGAAAGTCCAAAATTGATATTATGTTGGGACTATTTAATTGGTGATGTAGGGATTCTGAATGAGCCATCTCAAGGTGTGCTTCTGTGGAATGTGGATTATTTTAAGCTAAAGGCCACTGAGACCCTGTGAGCTCAAGAGAAACTCCCCATGTTCATTAACTACCCAGAAGAATTTGAATTAGGAGTCTTGCCCGTAATAAACTATCAGAGATATCCTTTTTGATATACGTATATGGCAGTGCAAACTACTAATTACTGAACACCTGATCTTCTTATTGTCCTACAATGACCCTCTGAAGCACCGAGGTGCCTCACCTCATCCTTAGCTCAGAATGTTATATATGTGTATCTAATTTTCCCTTTCTATCTCTGAAGCTCTCATGAATGTGAGATCTCTGACTCTCTCATATATGCGAGGTTGCCATGCATACATATGTAATTAAATTTAGTTATTTTCTCTTGCTAATCAGTCTCATGTAGATTTAATTATTAGACCAGCCAAAAGAACTTAAGAGAGTAAAGCTTCTTCCTCCCCCATACTGACTTTGAAGATGTCACACATCTCTTATAACCCACTAGTAGAGAGATGAGTTCTTTTCTTCACATCTACCTGTATAGAGTAGCACATCTGGAATGCCTATCCCAATTGAAATCCTGAATATTTAAGTACTTAAATTGTGCCAACACCCACGGTGGTCAAACAATTCCTGGATTGTGCTAATTATAACTTTTAACCAGTCATCTGCCACCAGTGAATTTAGCAGAAGTAATTTGGGGAACCATGTAGGGGAGGAAAAATAAATTTCTCCCTAACTTTCTAGGTTCTTGGCTGTAATAAAAAGACAAATTAACAGGAGAAAAACAAATAAGTTTAATAACATGTATACCATATACCTCCTGTATACACAGAAGCTACCTGGAAAACTGAGTAACTCCCTGCAATGGCCCAAGCCACTACCTTACGTACCATCTCTAGCTAAAGACAAAAGATGTTAGGGGTAAGGAGAGCCGGTCATGGGAGGTTATCAGGCAAAGCACAGTAAACTGAAAGTACGGTTGTTATGAAAATTTAAATCCTTGCTTTCTCCACTGATAAGTTGCTAGAGATTTAGGCATCCTTCACTTTTTAGTACTGGGAGAAAGACCCCTTTACAAATGGAGACTTCCCTCATAAATGTAAATGTCTCTTATAAAGGGTAACTTCCTAGTTTTTAGAGCTTCTCTTATGTCTGCTGTTTCTTAAAAATAATCAGCCATAATCCTCACACCAAAGAAGCATATTTTTTATGGCAAATTCTGTTCCCCTTCAACCACAAGTATGTATCATTCCAGAACAGCCTGCTTGTACTTCAACTGTAAAGTCTGTCTTGGAATGGCTAGGAAATTGTGACAGAAATGGCCACGACTTAAGTAATATAATATAATATAACAGATAGTTTCTAGTGTCGGTCTTAACCTCATTTCAATTTTATTAAAATCATTGCATGAAGCACATTTTAAAATGTATAGAACAGATGACTCTATCATTAAATATTCTGTGATTCAGTTATTTTGTTATCAGAGAGATATTTATGTAACTAATTATCTAAAAGCCAATTTTTACGTTCCTGCCTACAACCACATGTTTTATCTAGAGGTGGTGGACCAGTGGATTCTGGAAAGTACTTGGTGATATGTTTTTCTTTTTTGTCTTTTTTTCAGATAGATGTTTGCCTCAGAGTAGACTATTTGCAATGTTATGCCTACAACTAAACAATTAAATATGCTCAAGGAATAAATTTTTCTAGATAAAACTAGGTAAAACCTTAGGAAAGAATGGACACAACAAGCTTGTCTGTTGAAATTAATTTTGTAAACAAATAGGGTTATAGTTAAGAATTATAAAATTCCTCTACATGTGTAGTAATAGCCTGCTAAATAAACACTCTGAAAAAATTAGTTATGGGATTTAAAAAAAACTTTAGCATTTCATAAGAAAAGTCACCTGAAGTATTTCTGTTCAGGCTACAGCTAACAGAATATATTTACAAATCTTTAACTTGATTTTCTTTTAAAAATTAAGTGCTAGCATATCAAAGTGAGAGTTAGATTATTCAAAGTTAAATCAAATTCACCTCTGCTCAATCTAGCCTTGTAAAATAATTCTTTATTACTCTAAGTATACTATAAATTCTTATTTTATTCTAAGAATAAAATAAAACACCTTTACTTCTTGCACTTATTCCTTTTTACTCTAAATAATTTTTTATTGTTTCCCAATTTCTTTCTTTTCCTTAAGGAAGGTATTTTTACACTGGTATGAAATATAGTTACATCAAAATAGTTTATAAAATTAGGAAATTTGTTTTAAAACCTATGCGTATGAATATTTGCATGTGGAATATATCTAGTTGTAAATATAATTACATACTCATGCATATACACCTTTAATGATGGAGATCTCTATTATATTTTCAACAAATGTTTTCTCACACATAAGGTGAATTCATTAAAAATTTTTATAACTATCTCTCACCCTTTATGGTTTGTATATTACACTCAATAATTTTCCTACACAAAATAATCTGTATGTGACTCATTATACTCAATTGAATAAAAAAAGTAGCAACAATCAATGCACTTGTAAACGTTAAATATAGTGATGAATAAACTTTTGGAAATGAGCAAGGCATATACCACTTTTCTTCAATGTACAGTCTTGGGTACTTGTTTAAAATTAATATTCCTGGACTCTACCCCAGACATAATGATTTAGGATCTTTAGGTGTAAGGTCCAGGAATCACCATTTTGCAAGTTCTCCAAGTGATGTTTATGACAGCACTGTATACAAGATATGTGACAGTTTAGATAATTTTGAGTTTCAGAAATTAACTTTCACATATAACAAGAAATATTAACTATTGATATCTTCACTCCAGTGTTTTCTTTTCCTCCCTGTTTTACTTTTGTGTAAACACTACCTGATGAATTTAATCAATTTAATGAGTGGGGGGAACTTACTCTTTGGAGTTATGTAAATGAAAAGGTCAATTAACTTTTTAAAAAATTTCCCTCCAACTTTCTAGGTGGTTCTAATGCCACGATTTACCCAAAATCCCTCTTTTGAATTGTTTCCTAGGACCCCACATTTTCCCAGTCACTTATGGTCCTTCTTTAGGATCAGCTTCAGGTCAAAGCTTTTATTTCTATCTAGCCTTATTCAGCCATTCAAATGTCTTCTTTATGGAATTGCAGCAAACTGATCACATTCTCTGCACCAAATTGCAATGACTCGATTCTCTGTCATTACTGAGAAATGTGAAAAATTATCCCATAGGAGAATTTACATGACACATAGCTCACATTATTTGAAACTATTTAAAATGCTCATTTAGGCTACTATGCTAAAAATTGAAGATTAAAATGCACCTCTAAATTTTAATTTTTATATAATATTGGAAAAGAAAATGTGAGACTGTTATAAAAAGTAGACATTTTAAGTGTGATACTATTATGAATAATAATAAAATTACACATTTTTGGTTAAAATAAAACCATTAGAGATAAAAAACATAAGAATATCCTCATCTATTTAGTTATAAAATTGTTTACAAAGATGGATGTAAATGAGTAGGAAGGAAAAACATATTTCCTTATGTCTTCTCTAGATTATAATCCACAGGTTTCATAAATGGTAGGAATATAAGAATGATAGTTTCTGTCTGTAAGTAACTATCAACTCTAATTTCTGAAACAAATTAGGAGTGGCATACATTAGACCAAAAAAAAGTATGTGTGCAAATTTTGAATAGAAAAATGTTTTCCCAGGATTCCACTAAAATGTATTTGCACATAAACCATTTCCAATAAAAGGCTCTCTCTTCTTCTGAGGAAGCTACTTATCTTATACTCTTAATGAAAATGCACTTTATTTTTATAGTAAATGAGGAAAGTATGAAAAGTGCTGGAAGAATTAAGCAGACCCTCTCTCTGCTTAGAAACTCCACAGAGAGATGTTCACTCCTTATTTTGCCTGGGTCTCTTCTTTATCAAAATCTACATCCCATTAATTCCCCTAGAGAATTAAGGATCAGAGAAGTTAACTTGACATTTTTAATAAAATGTAGCAATGGTTTAATCCCCATATCTTTTATCTCCCTTTGTTAGAACTACTACATAAGAGTATCAACTCTAACAAAAACCTTAGGACAATGGCTTAATATATTCTATAGCTAGCTTTTATTTTCTGTTTTGGAGAGGAATTTAGAATTAGTCTAAATATAGAGCTTTATTTCAAAATGACATTACAAAGAGTGCAAGTAATGTAAATAGTGGAACTCTAACCTGACTTTGGTCCTTGCTGGAAATACTGAGGTGTGTGGGATGGGCCATTTAGGTGGGTAGATAAATGGTGAACTATACATGGAGAGATATTCCCTGGTACTTTTAATAAGAGGAAGTTCAAGAAAATTTAGGCGCAAAGCACTTCAAAGTACACACCTGCTCAGGGTTTTGGGGAATCCATCACCCACCCCTTCCAATCTTTTGCTACTCAGTGCAGCAAGGCTCTGAGGCACCAATTCATACTTCACAATTCTGGCATCACATTCCCCTGGTTCAGCATATTTTTTTTTTTCAATACTGCAGCAACGCAGACATACATTCCTCCATGCATTCATTGACTAGGTTTTCTAGTCCATGCCCAAAAGTGCCCCTCCCATCTCAAAAGGGGGGTCGGGATAATCAGAACAGGGTCCCCAGATGGGCCCCTGGCCCCAACGTCCTTCTTTCTGCACTGTACGGGTGTCCTGTTTAAATTTAGAGAAGTCCTAATTGGTTAGATAAGCTTTTTTCTTTTGGCCTTAAGCGGGACTGCTGTCCCTGGTGCTGAACCATGGTTGCCCGTCAAGGAGCCTGCTGCCAAGTCAGTGGGGCTGGAAAGAAAACCTGGCTGACTGATTTTGAGAATGCCAAAGTACAGGAGCAAGTGATACTTTCATATTCAGGAACAGAACCCCTCCCATCTCCCCCCTCCCCCAAAAAAACACATATCTCCCATATCTCAGGTGTCTGCCAGGAACTCATTTGCAGTTTTCTCCCCCAGACCCCCACCCAAAATGCCTCCAACATGGCCTCAAACGCAGGCATGTATCAGCACAGCCTATCTAGACCTCATTTTGCAGTAATATCAAAATGCTACTCCCCGGACACAAAGTCTTTATGACGTTAGCTTTTCCAATCTAAAACAAAACAAGTAAATCCAATAAATTAATAAATAAACAAAAGTGACCTTCCTCTTTCTTCCCTCCTTTTCCCTCCCTGCAGGTTCACATCCCCCTAAATTATAAAGCCCCAAATCCCAGAAGAGTGCTTTAAATCTGGGTGGTCTCCATGGTGCCACATTCCCACCCCTTCCCCCACCTCTCTGAAACAAAACGAAGCCGAAAACGGCACCTCTTACCCCGGGTAGAGCGATACCAGGAGCAGGATCCACACCGTCATTTTCTGTGAAAGCACAGGAGTCGAGTAGACTGAGCATTCTGTGCTCCATATATTTGGTGAACTCATCGCTTTTTTTTTTTTTTCTCCTCTCTCTCGCCTCTTGCCTCTCGGTAGCAGAAGAATCCCTCCTCTTTGTATTATTATGCTTATGATCTGATGGTGGCTCCCCCCGCCTGCCTCTAGTAGGTCCCGTCACTGGGGAGATGTATTGCTACCAGCTTCAGGAATTAATATTCAGGGGGCAGAAATAAGATCAGCATAAATGCTTGCAGATACCATCAAAGCGTTAGCTCAGGGAGCAGCTTCCAAGTCTGGGGTAATAATATAATTGAGGCAGGGGGAGGGTGCAGGGAGAGACACAGAGAGACAAATAAGAGAGAGAGAAAGGCGTACAAATAAGGGAGAGAGAAAGGCGTGCACACTTGTACACATACTCATGCCCCTCACACTCACACATACTCCTCCAGGTCCATCGTTGTAGGTTTGTTTGTTTGCTTTGATATGATTTTTCTTTTAGAGGGAACAGGGCTGTGTGTGTGTGTGTGTGTGTGTGTGTGTGTGTGTGTGTGTGTGTGTGTAAAAGAAATAGAAAAATCACAAGAATCTCTGCATGATCAACTAACACGCAGATTAACTCTGAGGTCAAAGTGGAAGTGATGCATGCACGGTGCTGCAGCATGAATTAACACATGCGTGGTATCTTTCCAGCACTTTTTAACCCTTCACTGCACACACAAGCATGCAAAGACTGGCTTTTATGGGGACAAGAGATGCTTTAGCAAGCCCATAAACTATCACCAATGACAGAAGGTTTGTCTCCTCAGATTGCCAAGAATGCTTTTTTAATACTGTGCAGTCTTAGAAACCTTGATCACATTGTGGGGGAGGGGGAGCAGAGATTGGGGAAGGACTGTGTGTTTCTCTATAAACCATTCTGTTTCAAAGCAGACTTGATGACTTTCAATTTGATTGAAGGGAAAAGATACTGAATTAAAAGACATGAAGAAATTCTGTGCTCCCCAGGATTCACTCCTCCCTTTTCTGTCCTCTGTCTCCAGTGAAAGTGTAAGGACACAAACTACTTAAAGGTTGAAGAATATAATTGTATGGAGATAGCTGGCTGAGTAAACAACATAGACCACAAAATAGAAGAGTGCTTTTTGAAGGGAAGTTGGACAAAAGGAGAGTATTAAGAGGACATTTAACAATATAAATGGATTTCTGTTTGCGGTGTGGGATCAACATTTTTGTTTGTTTGTTTTGCTTTGTGACAATCCTGAAAACTTCCGAGGTGAATGAGTAGTGTTGTCATGCTTCCTTCTTGCCTAGGATGTTACTGTGAATACTTACACATGGGAGATATCCCTCTATGCCTACCTAGTTTATCCATCACAGAGAAAACTCCATTCATTGATCACAGAGAAGAAAGTAGAAGAGTGTTTCAAGGTTCCTGTAGAGTCAAGACCACAGCAAAGATGTTTATAAAGAGGTGAAGAGAACCAATTGGGCCCCTTCCTGGAACATAGCAGGGGGTCATATCAAAACCAGTGAGTTTTCTATAAGAACCAAGTCTTCCAAGTAGGGAACATGAACAAGGAGTCCAGGAGGCATAGGAATAGAATATGAGATGGGTAGGTCTGCAATTCGTCTCCAACCCTAAAATATACCCAAAGGAAGCAGAGAGAATTACCTGTGTCTTCTGCTAATGACATAGATTGAGGAGACACATTGTGACTAAGAAGCAAAAAAGGTCTAATAGACACACTTGGAAACTTTCATGCCTTTAGAATTCTGCCTTAAACAGTTATTTTATGACATAAGGGGAAAAAAAAAAACAATTAAAACAACAACATTCACTGCTACAGTCAGTTAATTTCTTTCTACTGTGATTGAATTGGAGTCAGAGCAAATGTAAACCCCCTTTTTTTTGTAATTCCCTTTCTCCTTGTTGTACCATGAGGGACTTTGTCCCTCCTTATATTTACATTTTCTTTTTTCTTTTTCTTTTTCTTTTTCTTAACAAAACCCCCTCTAAGTTGTTTATAGTTGTATAATTGTTTTTAGTGGAGATATTCAATCATATTTTTGTAGGCTAAGGCTTACATACTCAGATGCCTACAAAAAAACCAAGCAAGTGAGACAAATGAAAGAGACAGGCTGGTTGTGAGTCAGGGCAGTGGTGGAGATCACGCACGCTAGACCGACCATGCCCTGTCTGAATGGAGTTCTCACTGCTCTGTGCCATTAGCTTCCAGAGGAAATGGAAATAAAATTAGGAGAAATGTCCTAATTTTTAAAACACAGAGGAGGCCAAACCCAGCAGATATGTAGGCTATTAGGTTGCAAATATTGTTTCATACCATGTAATAAATCAACGTGACAATTCTTTTTTCTACCATCCAGAATATTTCCAATTTTCTAATATAGCTTCTTTTTCTTGAGTTTAGTGATAAACATTTTGAAATTGTGAGAATAGATGCTATCACATTCACAAAGCAGTAATTCATCTTTCATCTACCAGTCCCTTATTAGTATCATAATGATCCCTATGAGTTATAATCTTTTTCAATAATGCAATACCTTCGAGCATATTAAGAGAATCCATAGAGAAAATTTTACTATTTATAGTATCTGAGTGCAATTTTAACTGTGTTATTCCTGGCCAGTAAACTTTAATTGGCCTCTTTTGGATCATTCCCATCTGGTGGCTGCTCTCTAAAAAAAGTATTTTAATATATTTTCTAAGATTTAGCAACACATGTTAATTCACTGTTACTTATGAGACCTCATCTAGTAATTTTTTTTCTAATCACCTTTTAGCTATATTTATTTTTGGCCATTTTTAAGAAGATATGTTAATAACATTAAAATAGCAATTACTTGATAACAATGATGCTTATACGTTTATTATAAATAATATATGTGTATATTTATATTAAAATTTTTTAAATATGGTAAAGTCAAAAGAAAAAAAACTACCATGTATGTCTTCTCATCCAAACAAGCCATTGCCAATATATTGGAAAATCATTTAACAGGTTATTTTTCTCAGGAAAAAAAAAGTTTTATTTTTGATTTCAATTTGACAATGAGTTGTTGTTGTTGTTGTTGTTGTTGTTGTTGTTGTTGTTGTTGTTACTATATCCAAAAGTGAATTATGAGGTCAAAAGTTTCACCAGTTTAGTTGTTGATACCATATCTCTTAATTGGTTGGGACTTCATGTTAGTTAGGTTCTGGTTTGGCAATTAGGAAGTAAGCTAACCATTCTGCAGAAAACAATTATAACTGATAGGCAAAATATTAAATAACTATGTGAAGTAGTAGAAAGTTACCAAAAGCATGCAGTACATGGTGAAGATTTGACCATAGATTTGAACTGAATAAGAGTTTTTCCCATGAGGACACAAAGGATAGCCAACATTTTTTCCTGTTTGCCTGGAACTTACCTGGTCTTAGCATGAAAAGTCCCACATTCCAGGAAAACCCTTAATCCCAGGGATGGCTAGAATCAGCAGAAAGGATCAATCTTATTGGTTTGAGGTTTAAGAGAAGAGTGTGGGGCTGCCTGAGCCGCAGGTATTGAGGAAGAAATCACAGAAACAAAGTAACAACAAAGAGGTAGGACTCCAAATTTGTATGAACCAGGAGACATACAAAGTGAGACATAATAGGACACATATTTTTAAAAAAATAGCAGTCAGTATAAACCAATAAAATCTGAGATGCGATTAGCAAATAAAGACATTCAGTTAACAAAATATTTTAAATAGTTCAAGGACTTAAAGGAAAAATGGTCATGATGTTTATATGGTCAATGAGTATACAGTAGGGAATCTCAGCAGAGAAATTAAAACTATTTAAAGAAAAAAGCAAAACAGAAAACTCTAGAACTGAAATTTGTAATGCCTGAAATGAAAAATTTGTGCATGGGTTTTAATAGCGGATTAGCAATCACAGAATAGCAGTAGGAAAAAAAGAATGATCAGTAAACTTGAAGACATATCAATAAAAATGACCAATGTAAAAATCACAGAGAAAGCTATTGCAAAAAAATTAAAAGAGTTACTGGAAACAGATAATATCAAGCCTCCTGACAAAGTGGTATATAAAGCAAAAACATATTTAAAGTAATAATGGTCAAAAATTTCCCAAAATTTTACAAATATTACATATAGATCCAAGAAACTCAGTGGATCTGAAGCAGAATGAATTCAGTGAAAACTTTTTAGTGACATATCTAAAAACTAAAAATTAAATGAAAATTTTGAAGGTATACAGGGAAAAAGGAAACATCACAATTGCTGGAAGCTAATACTACAATGATGGCTGACTTATTAAAATAATTGGTGCCAGAAAACAGTTGATGAAATCTTTAAAGTGCTGAAAGAAAATGTACACATAGAATTCTATGTACAGTAAATAGAGTCTTCAAAAATAAAAGCAAAGATATTTTCAAATAAACGAAGGCTGAGATAATTTGTCACAAGCAGAACTGAGATAAAAATAATACTAAACAAAATTCTTCGGGCTGAGGGAAAGTGACACCAGATGGAAACCCAGATCTATGACAAGCGAAGAGCACTGAAAATGGTTAATATGTAAAAAGACAAAAGATATACTTTTTAAATCTTTATTCCTTTAAAAGACACCCAACTTTAAATGCAAATATTATAGCAGTGCATTTGGGAGTTTATAACACACACATATTATAATATAAATATATAAACATATGTAATATACAGATACATACATACATGCTTTCAGTAACATGGTTGAATCTCAAAGAATGGTAAACCAAAGAAGCTAGGCAAAAATCAGTACAAACTGCATGACGATGCCATTTATATCATCTTCAAAAGCAGCAAAATAAATCTATATGATTAAAATCAGAACACAGGTCACCTATAGTGTTTAGGGCACAAGAGAAATTTCTGAGGTGAATTAAATATTCTATATCTTAATTAGGAAAGTCATTACACAGTCTTATACACTAATAAAACACATGAAATTATATACTTAAGACCTGAGCATTTCACTGCATGTTAATTTCACTTTAATGAAAATCTTATTGATAAAATAAATATTCTTATCAATAAGCATAATCTGTGACAGGCACAGTGCTGTGTGACAGGTCTTACTTGATCCTCATTTAAAAACTATAAGACAAGTACTATTAATATCAAGGTTTTATATATGGGAAGATTAAAGTTTAGGGAGACTAAATTACTTGCCCAAGATAATCCATAGATCTCATTATATAGTTTATGGCAGAGCAGATTTTAAACTCAGGCAATCTGATATAATAAACTGAACTCTTAAGCATGGTTGTAAACAGTGTCTTAGTAACGTGATCGTGATGATAAATAACATAGTTATTAATTCACTTCCTTAATTATCAACTATAATAAAACTTTTAGGCAAAATGATGTAATACAAAGAGCATACAGCCCAGAGTCAGAAATCTTGGCTTTGTCTTTAACTCTGTGACTTTGGTGAAATTATTTCATTTTCCTAGGTCTTATTTTTCTCATCAGTACAATGATGGGTGGTATAAGTGATATACATGGATCTTTTCAATTTTAGCATTCGGTGACCTAAAATTTGGATAGCATTTTTTAGGGGAGTGAGGTGGGAAAAAATATCTGTAACTCTTTCAAATAAGTTAGCTCTTTTAATTACAGCATGACATTAAAGGGGTTAATGTCCATGCTATTGCATGTTAAAATAAACTGGAGAAAAATGTTTGGCTTAGTTATCTCAATCTTATTCTTGTATCTCCTAGGAGAGTCAAAATAGTTCATTGCTCAGGATCCTAGGTGAGCCAGTCTTAAAGGTAGAGTCTCCCCATGCTTGAATTGGAGCTGGCCTCAGAATTTGTTTTGTCCAACAGAATGTACAGATATGTAAGTTCTGAAGTCTGCACCTCAAAGGGCTTCTCCACTTCTGTTTTCATCCTTTTGTATCACACCTACATGTCAGTTCTCCATGACATCAGGGCATTAACTTGTCTTATTCAATGCACTTTCCCCAGCAGCAAGAAGAGAGCCTGACATAGAGTAAATGTTCACTGAAAATCTGATTCTTATAAAGTATCTTCCAGAAATATTGTGTCATTTTACATTTGTAATAATAGTGTATGTATCCTAAGTTGGCCATTCTTTTAAATAACTGGATATAGGTTTTGTTTTTTTTTCCCTCAATGTCAAGCCTAAGATCTGAAAATTGTGAGCATTCTCAACATTTACTCTGGATGGCACATGATATAAGAACTTGACCAATGCTGTATATTATCTTGTAATGATCTTCAGTTCTAGACAGTCATGACATGGTGAGGCGAACTTTCCCCAGGCTAATGTCTCTCATTGCTAATGATGTGACTCCCAGGGACTTTCTTTTAGACTTTGGAGTCACAGGAGTGTTATTTGGTGCCACAGTGTTAGTGGACAGGACTGGTGGGACATCAGGCCTGGAACTATAGTATGAATCGGCTTCAGAATCCCGTCAAGTACCCTAAAAAGAGGATTTTAAACTGTAGGGTAAAATAAAGGATAAATGAAATGGCAGCAAATGATTATAGTGATAACTTATGGTATTCCTGGAATACATTTAAATTAATTTCCTTTTCTTGTGTGTGATTCAGGTGAAAGGTGAATCACTTCTTAAATAATTGATTTCATTTTTAAAAATTTTAATTGTGGTAAAAACAAATATAAAATAATTATTGCAAATACCACAATTTATTTGACACAGTTTGAATCAGCAGAAAACAAATGTGTTAAAAAATTCACTATCGATCTACCAAACTTTAGGAAGTCTTTTAGCTTAAAATTGTCAAACAATTTTATTGAGGAAACTAATATAAGCACCTCAAATTGATACTTAAAAGAAAACATGACTTATTTGTACTTACAGAAAATACATTTAAAAATTCTACTGTCTTTATAAAAAAGTGAGAGGTTTCAGCAAGAAAACTGATCCACTTTTTAAGTCTTAGAAATTTTACTATCATGCCTGGGTCACAACTGATAGATGTCTCATCAGCTCTAGCCTAATAATAATACTGAGCTCATAGAGCTGTATAGATTAAATGAATTAATATATGTAAACAATTTATAAAATTTCTGGCCTATATTAAATATTTTTAAAATATTACTCACTGTTTATGATGATGATGATGATGATGATGAATTTTTTTTTTTACTTAACAACAGACATCAACATTTATTAGTATCTAATAGTTACGGAGCCTCAATCTGGGTATCATTTAAACAAAGTGGCATCAAACGTATTTCTTGCCTTTGAGAAGAGATTATAGTTTAGTGACTTGATTTTCTACCATTCTTGCTTTTACTGGAAAAGGCAGCCCTTTTCCAACACCCTTCTGTGTTTCATAAACAAATATCAAACTGCCTAGTAGACCCTTTCACTTTATTCTCCCAGAACAACCAACTCAGTGTATCTAAGGCATAGGTTCTTATAAGATCTTTCTCAAAAAAATTCATTTCAAGTCTCTCTGTGAACTTGTTATTCTTTTTCCCTCATGAAATCCCAGGCATATCCTCACATTTTCCCTGGCACCGTCAGCTAATAAATAAATAGGTATTTACCAAGTATTGACATGTGCAGCTCAACTTAGCCTAAAACTCTAAACACCTTGCTATTTAAAACACTCTGAAAAAATTTACTTCAGGATAAGAAAGCTGAAAAGGGAAGTAGACTAACTGATATTTCTGCTTTTTCTTGGTATATTTTCCCTCATTCTGTTGCTACATGGAAACACACACACACACACACACACACACACACACACGCGCGCGCGCGCGCGCACGCATCCTATAGCTGCTTTTTAACAAGGGCAGGGAGGAGAAAAGATACCACCCAACTGGCACATTATCATCTGGTGTAAAGGCCTTCGATATAGAATCACTGTCTGTTTTGAGGCACTTTGGAGAGCTCCTAAGAGATCCGACTGAAAGCCACCAGAAGTTTTCTGGTGCAGAAAATGCATCTGAGTGGTGTTGATGATCATCCTCAGTTCCTGAATCACGAGGTAGATCTCAGTATATTTGTACTGATTAGAAGTCCTTTATGTGGAATCTTTAAGGATGCCCACAGCCAATCCCCCTTCCTGGGAGCTACAGCTGACTCATGGAGAACGCACAATTTTGTTGCCAAGCTCTGAAGGTACAGAATGTTTGCCATGCACGCAGTCTCTTCCTGTTACCAGAAAGCTCGAATCTCAGCATCTTGCCTTGAGACTGCTACAGTTATGGGTAGGGAATAGATCCCTCTGCCTTCCACATTCTTCAAGAAACACATATCATTCTCTGAGTGATTCCCTTGAACTCCCAATCTGTGGCTTAAAATAAGGGGAAGAATTCACAGTAGCTAAAAAGTGGAAGCAATCCAAGTGTTTATTAGTGGATAAAGGAATAAGCAAAATATAGTATATGCATACGATGGTATTTTATTCAGCTTTAAAAGGAATGAAATTCTGACATATGCAACAGCATGAATGAAACTAAAGGACACTATGCTAAGTGAAATAAGCCATTCACAAAAAAACAAAAAACAAAACAAAACAAAACTGCATGATTCCAATTACATGAAATTCTTAGAGTAGTCAAAATTAGAGAGAGAGAAAGTGGGATGGTTGCCCAGGGACAGTGGCGAGGGGGGTATGAAGAGTAATCATTTATTGGGTATAGGGTTTCAGTTTTACTGGATGAAATGAGTTCTGGAGATGGATATTGGTGATGGGTATACAACATTATGACAATAAATAAGACAGAGAATTCCTTTGTCATTACTGCTCAATTGACATTACTAAAGCAGCTGGCTACTTCACTTATTTAAAAAGTTTATTCCTACTTGCTTGAATCTTATTTCTAATAGAAAATCCTTTTGAACTTAATCTCCTAAAACCTGAGCAAACCAATATGCTTTCAAGTTAATCAATTCCATCATTTAACAAATACTGCTAGTTGTTGATTAAGGTGTCAGACACTGTGCCAGGTGCTGGGGATATGAGTGAGCAAGCTATGGTTTTTGTCCTCAAGCCCCTCATGGTCTCACAGATTCATGAGGAACATAGCCTGGTGATTTCTTTTATGGAGCTATGTGTACATTTTGGAAAAATGATTTAAGTTGATGAAATATTTGTCAACATTCTAAGGTATTACACATGGCCACTTATGGGGATTTGACATTGAATAGACTATCAGCTAAAACTTTTTGAAATTACTGTAGTTTATTGATGTTATACTTATGAAATTAGATATTTTATAAATACTTGTGTTACTTCCTTTACATTTACATTAATCAGTATCAAATTAATTACTCAGTGAAGAAAGTTATAATGGTAGACCTAATATTGACTTTAGAAAATATTTGGCCAAAGCTTCTCTTTGTACAAAAAGGAAAATGTAGGCCCAGAGAGGCTTAATGCCTGGTCCAAAGCTATCCAGATGATTAATAACAGAGCCAGAATGGGAAATGCAGATTTTCTGACTTCCAGGCCTCATCCCCTATGAAAACAACTTCAATTTGCAGTTTAAGACAACGATAATCACCATAAAGTATTTGTTTCAGCTCTTCTTATTCAGTATTCTGCAATATATGAGATTGTTTCTTGTTTGTTTGATTCAGTCTTCAAAAGATGATTTACCTTTTTTTTTTTTTTTTAAGTTAGGACATTTAACATTTCAATATAGCAGTATGGATGGCAGTTATCAGTTATGATACTGGGGATGCAGAAGAAAAAGAGTGCTTATTACTTCAAGGCATGGGGGATGGGATTCAGTTAGGTAGTTCTGGTTGGCTACAAGTTTGATTTAATGATAGAACTTGGTCTGCACCATTGAGTTGGTGACATTCTCAAACTTTCTCTCTTTCCTTCAGCAGGTATTCTTTTCTTTCTTTCTTGGAATCTTGATTCTACCCAAGTAATTACCAAACTGACAAACAACTGGTTTATTTTGGTTACTTTTTAAAAAGTACTTTGTATTCCTTAAGTATACAGAAACGTAAGCAGCGATATAAGTTTTATTTCTATTAGAGAAAAATTTGTTCATTTCAACTAAGATAGCATAAAGCTTTTGGTATGAGTAGAGAAAAATGAAAAACAAGATGTTCTTTCCTAACATAATAATTCATGCTTTCAAACATTTTTCATTTCCCTTTAGATCATATTAACCTTGTCATCTCCAGCTGCCTGAGGTGGACCCATTTAGTCATTTATCATTTTATTTTAGACTTTGGTCCTCAGCTTTTAAATAAATAAAGAACTCTTGGAAAATTCAAACTCCTATGTGATGTGTAATTACTTAAAGGGACTGTTTTATTTATGAATTATGTAGTCACAAATTAAGTATAAGTTTAAATTCAAGACCACATTGACATATTTTATAAATAATTCTTGAGTAAAATGCTACACTTTTGGGTTTTTTTTAAGAAGCTAAAATATAATTTGTGTTGACACACAGGTTAACAAGAAAATAAAAACAGCACAATCTACTTTTATTGAAAGAGGTAAAAATCTTAAAAACAAGGAAATACATATGTTTCATTAAGACTATATTAAAATATTAAATGACATAGAAAATGTTAATGATACTTTGCTGCATAACTAAACAGGATTAGGGAGGTATGCATTATATGATTTTACATAGATGTATAACTGAATAAACTTGGTGCATTATGGAATATCATGGAATTCTATGAAGAACGAGGTTTAAAATGAATAAGGTAGATCTATATTATTTAAATGGAAGAGTCTTAATGTCTATTTATTTATAGTTTGATTCAAGTTTCCAAAAGAATTATGTGTTAGGAGAGTTTTAAAATCTTAAGCTTAAAGGAAAAACTGTGATGGAATTTTGAGCAGGGTTTAATCTGAAAGGGATCTTAAAGATCATCTGCTCCAACGTTCTTATTGTATAAATGGGGATACTGAGTTCTGAAGGGGAAATGTGACTTCCCTCAGATATCACAGGTAGAAAAGAATCACAGCATCCTGAATTTCACATCTGTATATGGATAAATCTGTCCCTGACGGTGAAATAAATGTAGGAGTGATGCCAGATTGGCTTTCTACATAGGGGACATAACAACAATATTACTTCAAGTTTCAAGAAGACACCTCTTCTACATTAAATGATGCTTCTGATGTTCTTAGGGACAGCATGTCTTAGTGCTTAAGATATTGGGTGTTGGAATCAGAAACATTTGAATTGGAATTCTGTATTTGCCATTTCCAATATTTAACTCTCATTAGTTTAATTAACCTGTCTGAGGAATGGTTTCCTATTGTATAGAATGTGAATCAGAATATTCTGTAAGAACTGATTCAAAGCTTAAGAAACATAGACATATGGAAACATTGTCATTTAACCACTGACAGTTTACTAAGCTTTTAAGAGGTTGCATTGAAACCAAAGATTTGCTTCATGTTCTCGGTCTACAGAGTAGTCTCAGTGCACAATAAGGAATGGAAATGTATCTTTCTCTTATATTTTTCTACACTTAGGTTGATACCTTAATCTCAACTCCTGATTATCCTTTGCTCATGTGTACAAACAATCTATGTGGAAATTGCAAGAGTCATTATCAAATATACTTGGCAATTGTTTACCCAATAGCTGACATTTCTACCAGACTTCATTTTCTGGAGATTTTATAGCACAGTCTTAGACCGATGGTATGTAAAATATAATAGAACCATTTCGAATGATAGTTTTCCAGTTCCGCCAAACTATAAATCTTATCCAGTCGATAGACTATGAATTATGGAATCGAGTATTACATCATTTGCCGTATTTTTTAATTGTTTAATTTATTTGAAATCTATCCAGCTTCTGAATGTCATTTTATTTTGTTTTATGGACTAGTAATAGGCAGAATTCCACCTATTGTAGACCAAGGGGTTATAATATCCATCTACGCATGCCCAAGCAAGTAGGGCAGAAACGAACCCAGGTCAGTCAGCATTTGCTATCACATTGGACCCTAAAATGAATGAGTGATTTAGAAGTTAGTCAACGTGGTTAGAATCAAGCATCAAGACTTTTCCTGAGATATGACTTCAGTTGTATTTATTGTTGCTATATCTCCTTGATGTTACTGGAATACAGTGAGGCTAGAAAGAACATTATCACAATATAAAATTCAATAATGTTAAATCTAGAATTAGCTCTTAATGTTCATTTAAACCAACTCTCTAGTTTTATGAATGTCACACCAGCCCCTGTGACTTTATACCGGTTATCTAAATTTGCTGTCTTGCACATTTCCAATCATTATATAGAAACAAAAATGATAATCCTATATTTGCATGACCTTGATAAAGTTGTGGAAGAAATGACTGGGTGTAAATTAACTGAAAATTCTGAAAACCCACAAGGTAATAATAAAAGGATAATAGGTTATTTTCATTCCAACTTCACACTTAAATAAAGCATAGTTCCATATGGAGTGTAAAATAATGTTTTATTCCATTCCATACAGAACATTAACCTGACTTTTTCTCACCTCTTGGTCTTATCCTTTTATGAGGACTAAGAATCTAAAAACAACCAAATAGGATGTGGGTCGCATGATATTTGTAGAGAAGCTTGAGTGAGACACAGTTCTATATTTAAAGTGAAAATTCTTTGGCCTGATTAAAGAGAAGGTGAATTTATCCAAAGATATTTGTGTATGTATGTGTGTGTGTGTGTGTGTGCATGTGTGTGTGTGTATTTGGGGTCTCTCTCTTTCTCTTGTAAACTTTAGAAGCCATATTCATTTTAATTAATTTAGGGTATATTGGTGGGCGGGAGGTGGAACATGATGATGAAGAAATATTAAAGGCAAAGGGAGCCTTTAATAGTACCTTAAGATATCAAAAGATGAAAAAGTATGATTTTATAAAATATTTTTTGTAATATTTTATAGATTATATGTATACTGTTTCGCTTTAGTTTGCTTCTATGACTACTCTGCCACCGCATAATAGATTCTAATAGGATAAATTTTAGCAGCATTTCTCAAAGTCTGTTACACAAATCACTAATTTTATAAAATGATTCTTCAAGGAGGAAAAACCAACATAATCAAATGAATTTGAAGAAAAATGTGTGCAATGTCTCCCACTTAGAGGAGAATCAGAATGCAGGTTAGTGTTTTATGTCCTCTAAAATGTTCTGTAGCGTCTATGGCCATGCCGCCCTGAACAAGCCCAATCCCATCTGATCTCAGAAACTAAGCAGGGTCGAGCCTGGTTAGTACTTGGATAGGAGACCACTTAGGAAGACAGGTGCTATAGGCACAAAAAATAAGAGATCGTAAACTGACAAGGTCCTTGCAATCTGTGAGGTCAACCAAGGGTTGCTACGCCTAAATAATTAATAAATAAATAAATAAACAAATAATTGTTCTATAGTAAAGAAACTTATTATCTTTGTTTGAGAGTGTATTTCCCAAACATATTCGCTTGTGAAAACACATTTTTTAGAACTTGAGTTAGATGAATAAAGTAATTAAAGAACTGAGCATTGGTTAAATCCCAGGCTAGCCTAGTCAAGGGTTGTTGAAGAAGTGAGATGGGCCTTGGGCATTTGACATATAATACAGGAAGAGAAATCTATGTGAGTTGACTTTACCACTTTCTACTTCCCACAAGTCTTTTGGGAGGCCTGGTAGCTTTGACTTCCCTCGTGATTGACAATTCACAATGTACAAATAGTGATATGTATCAAACAGTCAGGTTTCATTTAATTCATGAAACATATTTCTAAGCTCCTGAAAGGAAAAATGATTTCTCAAGTGAGATAAAATGTCAATCTGGTTTCGGTTTTCAGAGTCCTGCATATTTGTGGTATGTGTGCATGTGCACATGCGCATGCGTCCACACACATACCTACCCTTAGGAAATACAGACTTAAACTTAGCTAAGAACCTGGCTTCTGTGAGAGTCAAAATTACAGCAATTCTAGTTCTTACCAGCTATTTTTTTTAATGCAGTATATTCCAGAAATAAGATCCAGAGACAGGCAAAGTTCGAGTTTCACCACAACCACATGATGAGTGAGAAATAGGTGATAATGATAGCTAATGCCAGGAATCCCAAGCAGTACTGTTTGTTCTGTTCTCTCTCTTTTTAAATTTTATTTGGGGTTTTAATTTTCATTTAATAAGAATAAGTAACTATTTTAAACACAAATATATAATTTCTATCATTCTTCATTAATGGCTTTTAAATTAAATATTCAGTAAATACAAAAGAATATTTATAAAATATATGTAAAGTATAAAGAATAAAGATATGGTAACCCCCAGTGGGCAATTCATTCAGTTCAATTAAAAGATTATTGTCATTAGCCTGAAGTTCTCTGGGTACCCAGTCTTTTGTCTTTCTATCTCCTCCCTACATCCTCAGAGTAAACACTATATTGAAATTTTTTATTGTTTCTTTGCTTTTCTTTAGCTTTTCTTGGAGATATGTGTGTGTCCCTTAAAAATTTTCTGTTTCTTTCGAAATATAGCTTAATGAGATTATTCTGTGTATTCTTTACTTTTCATTCAGTTCACATCTTGTTTTGTGTAGCTATAATAAAATTGTTTCCTCTGCTCTAGTATAGTCTATTGAATTAATGTATCACAAAATTATTTACCTCATCTCTTGTTAGTAGTTATTTGGGTAATTCACTGTTTTTTTCAATTACTAACTATACTTTTATAAACATTCTTAAAGATTTATTCTGCTGCACGTATACAAGAATTGAGAATATATAGGGTGCATAAGTATAGAATATATACTTAGGAATGAAATTGCTGAGCCTTAAGGTGTGTGCAAATTCAACTTTAACAGGCATTTACTAAATTATTTTTCAGTCACTGTATAAATTTACTCTCCTACCAGCACTGTATTCTAGTATCACAACACGGCCGCAGACATTTGATACCATCTATTAATAATTTTTAAAGAGGTATTAAGATCACCCTTTTATAGTCTCTAAGCTGTGATTAAGTACATATTCTTTATAGTTTCTAATCAGTGATTGAGTATGTAATCCTTATCCCCTCACTTAGAAAACATTTACATTCATCAACCCATATTCCTCATAAAATATTCATACATAAATAGTTGTGAATGCAAGGGAGCTAACTCCCCATGATATATGTATAATCGTTGATAGTTTGATTAATGAACATATCTTAATAATGATTGAGATGTATTCCATTGTTGATCACTAAATATGCCCTAAAACTCAAAAGGCACAAAGTGAGACATGAAAATGCAAGGTTAACCAGCATATATACTTAATATGGGAAAATCACAGCCCATCAGTTTTTGCTTAAAAGCCTCTGCATTCAAATATATTTAAAATAATCTTTAAAAAAATGATACTTCTAAAGTTTACTTAAGTCTTTTTAGCCATAGATATATTCTTAAATGAACTGATAATTTAATTATGGCAATATACTTTATAATTAATGTATGTTAAGTGTATGTCTTCCTTTCTTCCTTTGGTGTAATTGAGTGTTTTACTAAATGATGGGTATTATGTTAGGTCTTAATTTAAATAAATGTTTATTTTAAAATATTTTTATATTCTAGATTTACTTAAGTAATATTTTAATCTATCTATATAAGATATATATATATATTTTAATTTTCTATATAGACAGGTAGTGGAAGAAGGAAGGAGTCTAAAATATGTTGACACTCAAGTCGTAATTTCTTAGTCGTGTAACCAAAAACTTGTACATCTTATGTGAGTCATTTCCCTTCTTCATGTCTCTATTTCTCTCATTTACAAAAAGAGGATTTACTCTTGAAAGTCCATAAAACATAGCATAATACAAAAAAATCTTTCCTTGTTGAAGGAATTACAGGCCCATCTTATTGTTATAAAACATATAATGTTTTATATGTAATGTAAGCTGCCTAATGGTAGCTGGTACAACTGAAAGACCTAGATTGATGAAAGGTGAGCAAGTGGGTATTTAAACAACCACTCTCATGAGCCATTTAGGCAAAAGCAATAATAAAAAAAAACCCTGCAACTTACAAGTAAAGTTACAATGAACATTTATACATATATTTATATATATATGATTTATGTATACATATATGTGTGTGTGTGTATTATTTTATATTTTATTTCCATAAGATAGATTTCTGGCATTTGTGTTAGGTCAAAAGAAGGGTACATTTTAAAGTATTTAAATTATGTGCTTACAATTATCCAAAAATGTTGCAATGATTTTTATTACCATTGCTAATGTGTGAGATGTAATATCAGGCTGCTGGCTGCAAGTTAACAGAAAATGTTGAATTCAGTTTATTTAAATAATAAGAAAATTCATAATTTCCTATAACTGGAAGTCATAGAAAAATAAAAATTGTTTCCCACAATAATCAAAATATTTAAATAAATACCTTAATTCTTCACTATATTTATAGAGTTGAAATTCATTCATTTTATTCTGTCTTTATTCACTATATTTATAGGGTTGAGATTCATTCATTTTATTCTGTCTTTATTCACTATATTTGTAGGGTCGAGATTCATTCATTTTATTTTGTCTTTGCTTCAACATCACTTATGCACGTGTGTGTAAGTTTTTTTTAATCAAGTAGAGGGATACAAGTTCAGGACTGTATATAGATAATTCTGAGTGTTAGATTATGTACATCAAGCTCTCTGGTTTGCCTATGCCCTACTGGAAACACTTCAGTGTTTATATATGTGTTGTGGGAAGAGAGGGACAGGAGATGAGAAGGTGAGTTTTTATATAAATGCTGATGAGATAAAGTATTCTGGGGTTCTCAGGTAATTGAATAAATTAACTGAAGTTACATGGTAGGCAAATTAAATCACACTTGAGCCTTAGATGATTCTGGGAGAAGAAAGTATCACTATGTAATACCATTACAAAGAGAGAGCAAGTAGGAGAAAACAGGAAACATTCTTTCTTCAAGTAACCATCCCCCACGGACTTTACAAGAAAGCGCTAGAGAAACAGAGGGCTGAATATCTGTGTAACAAAAATTCAAGGACATGAAATGATTATTCAGACAAGATAAAGGAGTTAACAAAAAATTAATCTTGGTTACCAAATCTTGCCTTTAGTAATCATGCATTGTATGTGGTACCTGTCATAGCTTGTTTTTGTTTGTTTGTTTGTTTGTTTTAATAGATTTTGAGCTTTGTTTTGGAAATATAGCTATTTTTAAATGATACACAAGCCACAGAGAATTCAGTTTGGTTATGCTTATGCAGTAAGGCCTAAGCTCCAGTGAAGTGAAATTCTTTGCAATAAATCTCCAAAAACACCTTGTTGAAGCTAACACAAAATAATTCAAGAAAGCAAAGAGAGCAGATGGCTCTACTCTCGCCTTTCGAAATTATATCACTTCAATTAATAGGAAGCATAAGAAAAAATGTTATATACCTTTTTGGTAATAAGAATATAAATATTCTTTTAATCATAGTTTGGCCATAGCAAAACAATATGTAATTACCATTTACAGTGCTATTTCAGAGTTTTAATAGGCGTTAGATATCTTGTCCTCCAAACAAAGAATATTTTTAAAGCCTTTCTTGTCAGTAGCCCATATTCTCCAGTGTAAGGCAAGTTTCTAATTGCCTCTACATTCGGTGTTTTTATTTGATGCTATCAGGAAATATTGCAAATAAATTTTTAACTTAGAAGTTACTTTAGTAAAGTGAGCAGGTAATAAATATAGAAGTGTATTATAGCGAAAAGAATTTTGTGGTGTTTTTAATTTTTACTTGTGACAAAAGCTAAGCACAACTCGTCTCTGTGAGAACCGCGTGCTGGAGGTTTTGGTCCTAACTTCTCTGTTTGGAGAAGCTTCATCTCTGGTGTGAGGTCCTGTAGTAAACTGGTGAGGGGGAGGAGAAAACAAAAGCAGAGGTCAGCTTTGAAAAGTCCATTTTTATGCATTTTATGCATTTTTTACTACAATTAAATTGTTAGTCCAAATGGAAAATATGATTCTGTGTTCTGTCTCCCATCAGAAATCTAGAAAAAAGGAGAGAAGCATCTTATAATACCCACAAATACCATTTCCACTGTTATTTTATTATTATTATTATTATTATTATTATTTTAAAGTAAGAGTTAGTTAAGTATTTGGTTCATAAAACCTGTGAACAGTTATGCAATTCAGGAAAACCAACTAAACGCTAGTGCCCACAAGGCTAGTGAGTATTCTGACTACATTTCATCCATTCTCCTGGTTAATTAATGCTTATCTTAACACATTAGGGAAGAAAGAAACTCACCACCATGTCATGAATTGACACACCCCTTCCACTAAGCAGATTACTCATCTCTCACTGTTAGAGACATGTTCAACAAGACTAACAATGAGAGAAAGGGACCTTTGAAGTGGTAAGGAACAAGCAATGGAAAAAATAATCATTGTCTTTGAAGTTACACTATCCCAGGAGCCAATTATTCTTTTCAAAAAAAGTTCTCTCTTGTTTAAAAAAATATCTGTGATTAGAAAGAACTTTAGCAATAGAAGGATGCATCTCCATCTCAGGAGCTCAGTAACGCTTCCTGTGAAGCAATATTAAAGAAATGAAGAGCAAATTTGAATTTGAATTAACTAAACTCAAGACTTGACAGGTATGAAATTCAGGCTTCAAAATGTTGAGGGTGAGTTATCATTTTATCAATTCCAATGTGAATTCCATGCATACAATAAAAGGGTCTCCCTTGACTGCCCTTTAAACTTAATTCCATTTCTATTTAATAATTTTCACAGAATTTATCACTATTGGAAATTATCTTATTTCCTTTTCTTCTGTATTATGCTTACTGTCAGTCTTCCTCACTAGCATGTGATTTCCATAAAGCAAGGACTTTGTCTTGTTTTAAATTTCTAATGTCTGAGGAATTTGTATTCAATAAATATTTGTTAAATGAGTTAACAAAAGAGAACAAAATAATGAAAATAAACACTGCTTTGAGGTAGATTAGAAGTGGTCTCACTCTCTCCCAGCTTATAATATTATTGGCTAGTCAATAAACCTATTGAACTAAGTTTGCATACCTGTCATATTAGCTAGAGGCAGAATGGCACAGGCATTGAGACCCTTACCTCTGGATACAGAAAGACCTGAGTCTTTCTGCTTGCACAATGGCTAGCTCTCGGATTTATGAGAAATCACTTAACCATCTTGGCTCTCAGTTTCTTTTGCTACAAAATGGAGATAATACTTTATAAGGCTTTGGGGAAGTTATAACAGTAACCTATGTAATAAGTATTTGGCATTGTATTAAGTACTCAGTAAGTGGTTGCTCTTAGGATTTGTAATAGGAATCTGTGTGGCTTCCCCTGTCCATAAGTCATCAATTGCAATAACTGTCAAATAGAATTTTTCTTGATGTCCTTTAATTCTACATGTCAAAGTTTATATTTAGAATGGGATCTTCATTTATATGACAAATAAGGAGTTGACACTACAGTTATATTTTAAATATTTTCTTCTCGGAGGCAATTTAACCATCTATATTTTGGAAATATTTCTAAGCTTTCTTCTGCATGAATATACCTCCAGCAGTTACAGCAGGGAATGCCTCTTTGTGACAATTTAGTATTCTTTGTTTCATATTGGATTCAGCTCATTGAAAGTAAGTGATAAATCAAGGGTATTTACCTGCAATAGATTTATGATTTTACAAAAGCAATTCTAGTAAATACAAATGACTTGGCTTTATTTTAACATCACTTCAGAGTCAAGAGAAGAATGTGAGCTGAATTAAGTCAGAATTTGAATGCCTGTATAACCTTGAGACATGGATATCGTCTAATCCTAGTTTTGTGGGTCCCCCTCCCAATGCTTTCTAGCTACATAGGAAAAAGTATGACTCAGTCTGTTTTCTTTGAATTTGGAAAATAACCTCATAAAGGAAAATAATTTTTATCCTAAGATATTTGAGCTTTAAGTTAAGAACTATATTAATAACTTTTCTTCTCAAGTAGTAACATTATTTAAGTCCTAGCACACAACACTCTCAGAAGGCATTTTCTATATATTTAATACAGAATCTTTTACAAAAATAATAATAATTAAAGATCAGGAGAATATAACAACAGCTTCTAACAACTGAGTACCTCTTAATTATACATGTTAATGGAAATGGGAAATACTTCAGAGAATTCAAACTTAAAGCAAGCTTCAAATTATTTACATATTGCTCTGAGATATTTATATATTTCTCTGATCAGAATATATCTAAGATTTGTGTTAATCAAATGAGAAATGACAGTAACTAAATTAAAAGGCCCAAAGCAAAAACGTTTTCTATTCAAGTTCACTTTTGAGACAGAAATAAAATGTAACTTCTTTGGTTAAAACCAAAAAATATATAACAATTTCCCCCATCCCTTTTGTCATCTGTCTTTATTTCCACCCCCACCCTCCTTCCTTTAATCTTTATACCTCACATCTGCTTTTGAGGTTGTGGAAGAAATTTAGCATTACAATATAAGCGATATTTACTTTTTGTTAAAATTGAACCATAAACTTCACATGGAAATAAATCTGATAAAGTTGGATTAGCTGTCATCAGACCATCTCATTATTTAAAAAAATACCTATAAAAGCTGAATAGAATAACTTAAAATGTCAATCATTTCTTTTTGTGTGTTCTGCATGGCAGGTAAAATTATTGAGAGAAGGGATGCAAAAGAGCCGAACTTCAGTTTTACTTTTACCCTGAGAGCGTGTTGTAAAACAGCGGTCAGCAACCTACAGTCACGACCCCATTAATGTTTTCTATTATTCTCGGTTCTAAATGTGGTCTTGGGAAGTAGGTTTCATATAGACAGTAGTGGTTTCAACAGGCAGAGATCATAGTGTTGAAGTTGAGAAGGAAGCAGGGAAGCAACTTTGAAAGTCACCCTTCTTAGCTTCTATACCAACTCCTAAGCTATATATTCAGAGGAGAAGATAAGATGTCCTAAAAGTGAGAACTGCTTGAAGGCTGGAGAACAGGGCAGATAGTTCAGATTTGCATACTGTTGTTTAAGATAGGGCTTAAATTCAGAGCGCAGCTACAGAGACATCCAGGAGAGGCATAACCTAGGAATAAGGATCATGCTAAAATTTTAAGGGAAAAAAATGAAATAGACTCACACACACACACACACACAAAGCCTAAAACCAAAGTTAGACATGGTTAAGGTGATGCCTGTAATTTAATTGCCCAATAGATTATAATACTCTTTAGAAGAAGGTAACATTATATATGTCAATCACATATCTTTCATAATGCCCAATGAACAGTAAAAGAAATACATGAGGAAAAAAGAAGTGACAGGTAATCAAGAGGGAAAAAGATTCAGTGGTAGCATAACCAGAGATGATCAAAATACTGATTGTAGACAAAGTCATTAACATAACTATAATCATATATTAAAGATAACTTAGAAAAGGATGAAAAAACTGGAGAAAACCCAAACTATACAACAAGGAAGCTTAGAGTACACTAAGCAGAATAAATACCAAGAAATCTGCACCTAGGTATATTATATGTAAAATGTAGTAAATTAGAGATAAAGGGAAGGTATTATAGGAAACCAGAGGAATAAAACACTTTACTTATAGACAATTAAGGGTAAGAATTACAACAGACTTCAAAAACAATGTAAGTATGATGAGTGTGAAGTATTGAAATTTTTTAAAAAGCTAGAATTCTATATCCAATGAAATTATTCTTCAAAGTGATGGAGAAATAAAGGTATTTCACAAAGGTAAAATGTTATCAGTAGACCTGCCTTGCAAGAAATTTCAAAAGAAGTTATTTAGAAAGAAGGGAAATTACATAGCTCAAAAGTGCAGATCTGCATACAGAAAGGAAGAATGTTAGAAAAGGAATTAATTAAATTAAGTGTTTTTTGTTTTTTATTCTTAGTTAAGCTGAAAAATCACTAAAATAATAATAGTAACAATGTATTGGTGGCAATATTAACAATGTAATCTGATGTAATTACAGCACCCAGATAATTTAAAAAGGTAACTGGAATATCACAACTAAAAAGAGGGCAAAATTAGGAATATTCTGATAAAAGATACATGTTGTACATATGAAGCAGAGTTGTGTTATTTGGAAATGGACTTATATTAGTAAAAATCATACATTGTAAATTATGGGGTAACCACTAATTTTTTTTAAAGAAGTCTAATTGACATGCTGAGAGAGAAGATAATTGAAACATACGAAATTCTCAGTTATAAACAGAAGACAGAAAAAGTGAGGAAAGAGCAACAAAGAACAATTATGAAGAATGGAGAACAGTTTTAAACATGGTAGATATTAATCTAACTATAACAATAATTTTAAATGTGAATTGTCTAAAAAACAGAGATTTACCGAGTAAAAAAAAAAGATCCAATTATACTATACCTGGTCTAATAAAAACCCATTTTAATATAAAGATTTAGCTGAGTTAAAAGTAGAAAGATAAAGAAAGATATATCACACTGATATTATCAAAAGAGAGCTGAAGTACTTACGTTAATTTGAAACAAAGAAGACTTTGATAAAAGCAGAATTATCGAGGATCAAGAGGGGCATTTCATTACACATGATAAAGAAGTAAATTCTCTAAGAAGACATAAGAATTCTAAATGTTCATGTACCTATCAACAGATGTCAAATTACATGAGGTAAAACTGACAGAAATAGAAAGAGAAATAGATAAATACACTATTATAGTTAGAAAATTCAGCCTCCACTTTGTCAGTAATTGATAGATCAAACAGGCAAAAGATTGGTAAGATTATAGATGAAGTGAACAATGCTATCAGTCAATCTGATATAATTGACATTTAGGGAATACTCCATTTCATAATAGCAGAATATACATTCTTCTGTAGCCCACATGGAATTCTCGCCAAGATACCTGATGTTAGGCCATGCAACACACATTAACAAATTTAAAAGATAGAAATCATACAAGGTATGTTATCAGACCAAAATTGAATTAAAACTAGAAATTAATTTTAAAAACATAGCTGGAAAATCCCCAAATATTTGGAAATCAAACAACATACTACTAAACAGCATATACGTCAAAGAATACTTCCCAAGAGAAATTAAATTTTTTTTAACTAAATCAGAATGAAAATATATAACTAATTGAAATTTGTAGAATGCAATGAAAATAATTCTTAGAGGGCAATTTATAGCTTGAAATGCATATATTAGAAAAGGGGGAAGATCTGAAGTCAATATTCAAAGTCTAATTTTTTTACCTTAAAAAAACAGAAAAAAGAAAAAAGTCAGTTTAACAAATAAAAGAAAAGGGATATTAAAAACTAATGCTAAAGTCAATAAAATCGAAAACTAGAAAACAATAGAGAAAAGTTCTTAAAGCTTTTGAGGACAGTCTCAAGCCATTGAACTTTGAGGCATTAATGTCAGGGTGTAGTGAATCTAAGTTAATTAGACCCATACTGATAGATGACTACTAAAATTAGAATCTTTCCTTTGGAGTTGACAAAATGACAGCCTAAGTGAATTTTGCTCCCTCTTGAGAAAATGCTAGAAACAAGATACCATCTGGTAGGTGTATGTACACGTGTAGGTGCATAAGAATTCATCATGTCCTTTTGAGAAAAATAATGTGGCCGAAAATTAAAAGTTCACATTTTGAATAGTGTATTTCACAGGTTTATTGGCTTTACACCAAATGTTCTTCCCAGTATTTTGTGGAATAAAGAATGATAGGTTATAGAATATATTTCACAACACTATAATTATGATAGTAAATTTGAGTAAAAGTTACACACATCTTGAAGTATTAAATGCAGTCTCAATATAGGTGACCACAGATATTCCTAAATATGTTTAATTGACATTTTTACAGTAAGGTGATAAAGTGTGGTGTGTGACTTATTTAGATAGCATTTGGCCACCAATATTTCTCTCTATATATGTTTACTCATATATGTATACATATATGTATACATATATGAGTAATGCTAGAAACAAGATACCATCTGGTAGGTGTATGTACACGTGTAGGTGATAAAGTGTGGTGTATGACTTATTTAGATAGCATTTGGCCACCAATATTTCTCTCTATATATGTTTACTCATATATGTATACATATATGAGTAAACATATATATTTGTCTTTGGGGTGTGGTTACCATTATGAATGTGTAAAGAATATATATATGTATGTATATATACATACATATGTATATATATGTGTGACTGTATATGGTTGACTGTGTATATATATATGTATGTATATATATGTATATATATATTCATAGATATGTTCCAAGCTTATTTATCAATATAGTAATATCTAACAAAATGATAGCAAATTAAAACCAACAACTTAAAATCAATGATAAGAAAGTTACAGGTATCACAGAAGGTAAAAGAGGTAGTTTAACTTTAGAAAATTAATTGCTATAATCCATCAAATTAAGAAATTAAATTAGAAAAGCCCGAATGTTAATAAACATTAAAAAAACAATTCGATAAAATTCATTATATTTCATCATTGTTTTTTAAGTAACGAACTAGGAAAGTCCTGATAAAATTTGTTCACAAAATTTCTACCAGATTTATACTTCTAAGGAGAATACAGTTGATATAGGCAAAAACGCTTACGGCATTGTTGACGAAAGAAATGTCCAAACCTGTAGAGAATTTTAATGAATTTATTTGTGCCAAACTGATGGCAATTGCCAGGAAGCAAATTCTCAACGGATTGAGAAAATGCTCCAGAGAATGGCAGTTTTGCAGCTCATTTTACACCTTAGAATTGAAGAAGTCATAAAGAGAATTACATGAAATCATTGGTGGTAGATTAAAGGGATAGGAGAAAGCAAAGCAGAGAAATCTCTGGTATTGGATAAAAAATAAAGCGAAGAGACACACTTCTATTACATTGATAGGTACAGGATAGTTAATATAGATGGTATTCAGGGACCAAGAAACACTGAAAGGTTCTGTGGTCTCCTGCTCTGGTGCAGTGGGTTGTGCCCTGTGGGATCCAGAAAAAGGCGATTACTCTGATATTCCAAGGATGTGTTATCTTAGACAAATAGACTCATTTAAGGTAAAGATTGATCTTTGTCAAGGAAGCTAGTGGCCCAGGACATGACTACAAACTATGACCTGCTTTTAGTTAGGATCATCCTATGTGGTTAATTGTGATCTCTGAGTTCATAGGGCCCACCATGCTGGCCTCCCCTGAGCTTGTCAGGTTTAGTATGTGGCCCCAATTTTTGTCCACAGTATCAACAAGATCAAGCCAAGTGTATAACAAATGCTATGTTTTTAAAGGGACCAGAGGACAAATGCATTGCAATGAAATTGGGGATGCATTGAGGACAAATACCATTTCAGAGAGGGGAGAATCTTTATAAGAGAGTGGATAATTATCTGCTGACCAACTGTTTTTCTTGTTGTTGTTGTTGTTGTTGTTTTTCTCTCGGGAGCTTTTATTAATTCTGGGCTTAGGTTGAGGCTCTTATATACCCTAGGCAGATGACTTAAGTTGGACACCGGAAAAGTTTGACTGAGACTATGGGGCTATAGTGACAAACTAGAAAACCGTGGAGCTTAAAATTCATGGCTAGTGTTCTGCAGGGGACATTTTCTGCATTTGGAGGCTGCATTATCATCCTGACTGTACCTTTTATAAGTAAGTAGCCTAAGGTTACTTGGTATTGACATATGTCTTGGTCTGCTTGGGCTGCCATAATAGAATACCACAGACTGGGTAGTTTAAACAACAAAAATGTGGGATATTCTACAGTTCTGGAGGCTGGAAGTCCCAGGTCAGGGTCTGGCAGGATTAGTTTCTGGTGAGGACACCCTTCCTGGCTTCCAGATGGCCATTTTGTCTTCATATGGCCTTTCCTCTAAGCCAACTGGAAGAGAGAGCTTTCTAGTGTTTTTTCTTAAAAGGATTCTAATCCTACCAGTTTAGGGCACCACTCTTAGGACCTTATTTAGCCTTAATTGCTTCATTAGAGGCCCCATCGCCAAATACTGCTACAATCTATGGATTTTTAGGGGGTATACAAATATGTTTTTCCTTTTTACGAAAATATGTTTTTCCTTTTTTACAAAAAAAAAGTATATACTAATAAATAAGAAATAAAATCCTTAAGCCAAACTATCCATTTACATGATTAGTTCCACGTCTGTCCAGAGGGAAGATGAGTGATATTCACTTTTTCTTGGTTAAATTTCACTTTTGGTTAAGAGTATTCTTCATTTGATTTTTTGATAAATAGATCTACATAAATATATTAGTAAGAAACTCGGTTTCATACTATTTTAAATATTATAAAAAAGTTGTAATTGGGTTTCATTATGGACTCAAAGTTTAAAGAACAGAATTGCCATGTCGTGGAGTCTGCTAGAGTCTTGGATGTGAAAATTTGGCCATCATTATTCCCTTCCCTCAGGCAAATGCAGTGTCTGCTGCCAGGTCCTTGAACTTCCAGAAAATTACATATATACACCTTCAAGTAGAGATTTAAAAGATACAAAGATCCTATGTGGGAATAAAGTGGGAAATTGAAATTAATAAGGCATAATGGTCATGTGAAACCTTTTGTCCACTCTGTTCTTTGGAGTCCTGAAATTTATATCTCACTGTAATTACAGTGAATCGAAGCATGGTCTAACTCAGAACAGGGAGATCTCTTCACTGTCTAAACACCCCAATATAAGGGTGAATCTGAACAATGTTTTTCCGGAGTGTTAGTGTCGTTCTTTTCCTTCTTTAGATTGCCATGCTTTGTTGTCATTGTTGTTGTTCAAGATGAATGTCAAGAAAGGTTATAAATATCATGTTCCAGCAATGCGCTTTTATTTTACTTCTTGTGTTTTGCTCAAAGTGAAGGAGAAGAAAGAGGGAGTTTGTGACTACACCAGATGAATGAAATTCAACCCATCTTTAAAATCTTTTTTTCTCCTTAAACTTTCAACCATTTAGGAATTTCTAATTCATTCTTTAAACTCTGAAAATGCTTTAGCAATTTGGATAGCCAACCAAAACACTGACATTTTCAAATGACGTCAAAGAGTCTCCTTGACTTGAAACTTAAAAACGAGCCATCAATTTTAGTCTCACTGTCATTTTAGAACTGCAGTTAAACATGCCATATGTTAGCTAATCTGCAAATAATATGCTTGTGATCATTTGTGGAATTTCCCTCCTCCGGACTTCTATTCCAAGCTCCACTTAAATAAAGGAGTGTCTTGTGAGTTAGTTTCCACGCTTTCCTTCTATGGGCTGAAGATTTTGAAGGCCTCGAAGTAGCCACACATAAGCACAATCTGAATTTAGCATAAAAGGATTAGGTTCATGGGGGGAAGAGACACAGAAGGATAATAGAATCTTTATCACCTTTTCATCGATAGTCAAAATTAACTAGCCGTTACTGAGTATCTGTAATTCATTAAATAGCTCTGTTAGGAATAATAAGTAAGTGTAACACATAGTTTTACCTTCAAGGAATGTGTCATATGATTGAAGAGACAATGTTCAGACACCACATACAGCCACCAATTATATGAACTAATAGATGCATGGGAGAAAAGTATGAATTAGAAGAGTCGGGAGAAGGGAAAATCATACCTTTGAAACTCGTCTTTTCTCCTTCTGGCAAATTATCCATTTTTTAAGAACCCACTTAAGGTTACTTCCTCCATATATGTTTTCCTGGCCCACCTTTGGCATTCCTCCCACCCACAGATAGGTGGAAATCTTCCTTTTACTTTGTTCTCACAGCATTTAGCTCATGTTGCTAGGAATTTCATGAGCTGAGTCTTTCCCTTCAGCCTGTTATCTAAAGAGGATTACAACTTCACTTAGAAAGCTCCCCTCCGCACACACACACACACACAACATGAAGAAAAGTGTCACCTCTGTTTTAGGGTAAGTGGTTTTGGTCTTGAATAATCTAGTGAGAAGCAGGATGAGAAGACAAGTCGTCTTTGGACCAACTTCAGGAGGGGATGTGTATCTTAGTGTTTGGAGATTAAAAGGATATATTAGAAAATTTGCTAGGTATTTATGAATCAGACTTTTCTGTAATGGCCTTCAGAATATGTGAAGAAAAATAAGAATCTCTCATTAATATTTGGTTGTAAATATTTCTGCATAATAGCAATAGCCTTTAGATACTGAATTATATGAGTCATGGTTTCATAACCACATAGCCATGGCATCATGGACCCAGAACACCTGAATGTTACACTTTTCACAGTGCATTGAAATAATCTATTTGTAGTGAGGTAATATTTTGATATGATAACTCCTGGAGATAGCTTCACCTATCAGTTATCCTCCCCTACACCACACCCCACTTTTTACATAGCTATTCATGTTAAAATAGATCAGAGTAATGAATCAAATGTACAGAAAAAAAAAGTTAAAATCAAGAATGCTTTTGAAACTTTTGAGGGATAATTGAACCTTGAAAGCAAGAGATTTTAGTTTGTATGAGCTTGTTAATTTAAAATTCAAAAGGCTAAGCCCTGAAAGAAGTTTATAACATAAAAAAATATATATTTTAAAGATAATAAAGACAGACAAATCTGCCTTCACCCATAAAGCCTAGAAATGTCACTCAATATTTGAACTCAGGGTTCCCAGAACTACATAGTTAGCTATTTCTCCTGATAAATAATTTATCAAAATCATTCGAATGCTGTTTATGAGATCATACATTTTATTACTGTAAATTATTAACAACATGATTGTGATATATTTTATATATTCCTGTTTTAGTTAAGTTGAGGATTTTCTGTATATACAACAAGCAAAAACAACTACAGCAACAGTCATAAAATTAGACTCCATTTTTTCTCTCTCACGTAAGTCTGGAGGTAGATAAGCCAGGACAGGTGAGAATGTTTCACACTGTGACCCAGGACTCTAGGCTCCTGTTGTTCTGGTCCAACACTCTAACACATGGCATCCACTTTTAAGGTCACGTCACAGTTCAAGTTGGCTGCTGGAGTTTTGGAAATTCATCAAATGGCTAAGGAAGATATAAAATAAAAATAATATAGCTGAATTTAGCTCCTAATGAGCCAACTTTCTGGAAATTTAACATAATACTTCTCCTTACACTTCATTGGCAGTACGTAAATCATATGACCCTACATAGCAGGCTGAGAAATATAGTCTTTTGTTCTTTGCAGCAATAGATGGATGGATGGATGGATGGATGGATAGATAGATAGATTCTAGTACTAAAAAGGAAGAAGAGAATGGATCCTGAAGTAGGAAAATGACTTTGTTTCCCTGAATTAAAATGTGGTGCTTTTTAATTAAAGACTATGGATAGGAGAGATTTATAGAGAAAAATGGATTAAAAGTCACTCCTAATCATATTTCTTCAAGATAAGCACTTCTTTATACCACTATGTATTTCTTCCCTAGCTTTCCTCAGTAAATAATTTGAGGATTATTTCTTTCTAAAATTTCATTCGATGGCATGAGAATTTGCAAAGTGGGAATAAGGGAAATGTTCTGGGAGTGGAGACAGGAGGCCTAGCTAGTTTTGAGGTGCTATAGGAGAACAAAGGTGGTTAGTAAGGACTGAGAATAAAGTGCTTTGAGTGTTAGTGGGATTCTTTCTTATGTTCAGCAGAATGCTTTAGGAGTTTTTTCACAAAACGCATCTAAATATATATTGTAGGAATTTCAACCAGTAGTTTGGAATATTGTAAAGAAGGGAAAGACTAGTCATAAAGTTTTACAGTGACAATGCAGTCATGAGATAACAACATCCTGAGGAATAGTACGTATTGTGAAATGGAAGGAATGTAATAGTGCAGAAATAGGAAATGATGGGCTATGGTGCAGGCTGGATAAATAGTTGATTTAAGATTTCCTATCCTTATCTGAGAGAAGGGGTTAATGAAATAATAGGTAGTAAAGTAGGACCATGAGAGAAGGAAATATAAGCGATGAATAATATTTAAGGTAATTTGGAATCATAAAGTATCTAAAAATCAGAAGCAGCATTCCT
>NW_006431919.1:10128537-10176020 GCF_000325575.1 Pteropus alecto | reverse complement strand
GAGCAGAATTCAGAGAGGTTCGTTGTTAGAGATTAGGGCGGGCTGTAATCAAACACTGGCAGTATTCAGAAGGTCACAGTGAGGGTCAGGCAGTGACTAGCCACCATAGTCATGGACATCCTAGGTTTCCAGAGTGAATTAGGACGAGCCTTAGAGGCTCTGAAGGTAAATGTGATTTAGAAAAGGTGAAGAATCCTAGAGGTCAAGAAAAGTCAGTTGTGGCCCTGCAACCATGTTTGGTTGCCTTGGGAGATATTGCTTCTGGTTTGGTTTTGTTGTGCTTTAATATTCTTTGTCTGGGAAAGAACTAATGTCTTGATGGAAACCACTTGGAAAGTGACTGCAACACGTCGGGTAGGGAGATACTTGGTGTCAGATGCTGCTAAGAGCAAGGGTGAGGACACTGAGTTAGCAAGCATGCTATTTAATTTATGCAGAGTATTGGCTTCATCTTTTGCAATGATCTTCAAGCCCCTAGCATCTCTCAAGAGTTAAGTGAATGAATTTTTCCCTTGCCAAATGCCAGATGGCCACCGTCTTGTTTGTGGAATTAAAAATAATTGAGCAAATCACACTCTAATTGTTTTGCCCCATCTCCCAATCCAGAAGTCTTTCTATGTCTGTCTTCCAGGCAATGGGTAGATAAACAAATGCTAAAGTTTTGTATGTCCTTCTTTAAGCTCCAGACTTCAATTTGTTCTGAAATCAGAATTTGAGGCTAAGTTTGCCAAAAAAATTATTGAGCAGCTGTCATAGACCTGACCTTTTCCACTACTGCTGGAAAAGTGATGGACTGAAAACACAGTTATTTCGCTGTTAGAAATGGATCTTCTTTTCTTTTAATTTGTATATTCTAGAATTTCCCTCTCCCCCACCAAAATAAAACTGAGTCCAAATTTCACAAAATAAAAAATATATATTTATTGCTATCCGTTTCATAGAGTTTTGGGGAGCATTAAATTAAAAAGATATATAAAGTCTGCAGCAGAGATCACTAGGCTGTCATGTTGTTTAGGTCTGACCAATAATACCTGGTAGCAATTATGAGCTAAATTAGCTATCTTATATTTATTATATGTGAATCACCTTTTCATAGTCTTGAAATACAGGTTATGCAAACTTCACTCTATAAATTAGAAACTAATGCATAGGGTAGTAAAGTAAAGTTCCCATGGTGACATAATTGATAAGGGGAGAATTGAGATTCAAACTCAGATCTGTCCAACTTCAAAGTAATATTGAATTGCTCATTTCAATGTGAAACTACATCTTATCTTAGACCTGGCTATCAAATGTCCCCATTATCAACATTAACTCCTAATTTAGCTAAAATCATAAGTTCTTTAAGTAATTTCTTAACATGACAAGAAAAAATACTAATTATATAAAACTATTATTTTCATATCTATTATAAGTAGAATAACAGATCTGTTCATTAATAAATATTCATTAAGTATTTAATATGTGTTAGATCTGCACTAGTTTAGAAATAAAAATTAACACAAAATTTACAAATTTTCTACATTTCCCAAATTTAAAAAAAGGGTGACTTCAAATATTGGTAGAGTTATAGTAAAATGGGTAATCTAATGTAAGATTGCTGGGATTATAAATTGGCAAAATAACTTTTGTAGTTATGTGTTATTTACTATAATGGAAAATATTGACTATCCGATTCTACTTCAGGCCCACTATCCAAATATTCATTTACACATGTGAAAGGAGACATATGGAAGGATATTTATTACAATATCATTTGCAGCAGCAAAAACAAAACAAAACAAAAACACAAAAAATGGTAACACCCTAAAGTTTAATAAATAGATGAATGGTAATTATGATATATCTGTGCTACAGAATAGTATGAAGTAGCTACAGAGATGAGGGAGATTTATATCTACTTTTCCAGAAAGAATGCTAAGACATTGTAGAAAACGTTTCAGAGAAAGTGTGTTAATATTTAAAAACAGAGAAATTTCTTTTTATTTCCTCTATTTTGCAAAAGAGGAAACTATCTGCCTAGTAATAACTTTCCAAGGTCCCCAAATACAAACTTAGATCTCTCTAGTACCTTTAGGCCACACTTGCAGACTAGAGAGACTCAAGAGTTATTCAGTATGGAGAGAACCTCATAGACTGTCTAGTTCAGTGACTTGCTCCATATATACCCAACGGCTTGAGAGGGACTGGCCATTAGTGGGAGGGAATAACACCCTAGTGTTTGCCCTTTCCCACTCCCACTGCCCCTTTCTGTTTCAACTACAGCAGCTGCAAATTGGGGAGGGGGGGGCGTGTTATTTAAGAGTTGGATGGGAAAAGTTTTTTTAAAAGTGTTCTGTGCTAATATCCTTGCGAATCCAAACACCTCAAATTAAAAAAAAGGAAACCGAAGCCCAGAGAGGAAACTAGGTTGCCCAGGGTCACCAAAGAGCCAGAAATCCAAGTTCATCCTCCCAGGCCAGAGCGCCTTCTACTGTACTCACCTTGCTGCCTCTGCATTCTCAGAACTGTGAGAAAAAGCCAGTCCTGGGAAAGGTGACATGCAGGAAATCATCTTAGGGGAACAAATGGAGGTGGAGCCTGAAGGAGGACTGAAGCCACAGATGGATAAGAAAGGGTGAGGAGACTTTGTTCAAAACATTTTGCTTTCAACATATATTTTCAGAGGTTCTGCTTTTCTCCTGGAGCTGGAGTAAATTTTCAAAGGGGACTAATTGCACTCTTTGAGGGGAAAAAAAGTAATTGCTTCGCAGTTTAATTGAATGTGGATAGATTAGTTTCCGCCGATGGTTTATTTGTCTTCTTTTAATAAGGAAGACTTGCTGTAAAATGAGCAGCAATGAGCAGAGGAAACCAGCTCTTAGGGCCCAAGCTGATGGGTGTCCGGAATATAAACATGGGTCTCATCTTCCTTGTTGAAATTTGGGGCACATTTGTCTTCTTTTGTTTACCCTTCATCATTAGCTCCTGTGACCTTCACAAGTTACCAAGAAGCTTCAAACTTTGAAATGTTTTTTACAATGTTGTAGGAAAGTATTGGACTAGAAAACAGGATACCTGCTTTTAATAAACTTGGAGAAATCTCTTTTAACCCCACAGCATCACCTTTTTCCCATTTATAATTAAAGCTAAAGAAAATGAATTAATTCTGAGACTATCTATTGATTAATATTAGGGGGAAATGCTTCTCTCTCACTCTAGCTATTTTCTTCCATGTGAAAGGTCACTTAACGTACCTATTGGCTTCTCTCTGTCTCTTTACATACTGATTCTTTGGGGGGGGGCAGTGACCTTATCTAATTAGATTGAGAAGAATAAACTGGCCAGGCTCAGTTTAGCTCCTTGTTTTTTCCCAGTAAGCCAGGAATCCCATCTGATCGTTCAAGGGGTATATTCTTCAGCAATAGGCCTGACCTAGTGTGGTATTGCTTGCGTCAGGGAGGGAGAGTCAGCTAATTTTCATTTTGTTCTCATTCTAATCTACAGCCAGTAATATAGATAGCGCTTTGACCTTCATCTGCCACTCTGGTTCTCTCTCTTTCTCTCTCCCTCTCTCTTTTTTTTTTTTTTTCTTCCTGGAATGCATGTGGAATAGATGTGGCCCCTCCTCAGAGATCTTGATATCTTTAATGTGTTAGCCACTCGTCTAGATCTGGGATGCCATCGTGGCACTGACAGATAGATTCTTCAAGTTGAGCTTGCATTCTTGCGAAAGAAATAAATAATAATAAAAAGCATCACACATATAAGATAATTATTTTACGATAATGTTATGAGACAGAGTAATTAATCGAGGGAGGGTTACTTTAGGTTGGGTAATAATGGACGTTTGAACTGGGTCTGAATTGAGAGAAATAGGCAAGCATGTTGGGGGAAGAACATTTCAGGCAGTAGGAAGAGCAAATGAAAAAGTTCTCAACATGTTCAAGGAACAGGAAAAAAAAATGTGAATATAACTGGGGCAAGTGATAGATGGGAGAAAAGTAGGGAAATTAGAACAAAGCGATATGCAGAAACTTTTTCTAATGAAAGAAATAAAAGACACATTATTTGGTAAAATATCACAGGCATGATTTTTTTTTAGGTGATCATAGGGAGATAGATATTTACGTCTTTATTTAAAGTGGATTTTGAAAGTTTAGAACAGGAGTTTGATTACTGAAAGATTTAAATGGATTTTGTTTGTTTTTAGTTGTTTTACAGATTTTTTTATGCCCAACACCCATTCTCCATTCTCCATTTTTATTTTCAGATAGTTCTATGATCATGCACAAAAATGAGTCTTTGTGGCATTTTGCCTCCTCAATGTGTAACGTGTGTACACACACATGCATACACACAGAGTCAGAGAGAGATAATATATGGAAAGTTTTAAAGACATAAGCAACTGACAGCTGGAAGTTAAAATATCTACACTGTTTTTAGGTCTATCTCTGCAATCAATTGTGGATTTAAGTAAGCCTTCTTGATCTCAATTTCTTCATTTAGTGAAAGGACAATTAAAACTCTTCCTTTCTCTGAGTTACCCAATGGAATTAAATTCTTTCAATTCTACCTCAGAAACATTCCTTAAATTATCTTTCTCCTTTCATCTTTGCATCTTTAACTACACAGAATCATTCTGATCACCCTACTTTTTTTTTTATACTATTTGCCTTTTACTCTACATTCTTTCACAATTTATGGAGGTTTAATATCGATGCAACAAAGAAAGAGTGAAAAGAGAAATGAAGAGCCAGATTAAAGTATGCAGCTCATTTATCTAATGAATGACACAATGCTCCTGTGAAATTATTCATTCTCATAACAGCAGGTGAAGAAAGGTGGAGTAAACACACTAAATTCGGCAGTGTTCACATTGAGTGAAGGGCTCTGAGCTACTTAAAATAGCAGAACATACATGATGACATAAGAAATATTTTGTGTGGCCCACAGTTGTTTTTTTTTTTAATAAATTGGATGCTAAATTTAAATTAGAGGAAATTTCATACCACATTTTCAAATATTCAGCCTCTCTTTAACATTTGGAAGATCCGAAATTATATAGCCTATACTTTTGTGTGGCAACAATTATCTGACACTGAGCAGAAGCTGTGCCCTCTGGAGAAGACACACATACTTGTGACTTCATTTATCTGTATCCCGCTCACTCCATGAATTTATATTATCTGCCTTGCTTTTATAGGCAGTGAAATTTATTTCTCATGGCTTAAGCCAAGAGAATGAAGGCCAATGTCCCTAAAATAGCCAAGTAATTAAATTAGGCAGACAGGCTTTGTGTACTTGCTCATTACTTCACTGGTCATGTACAAATCCCAGGTATGCTTTAGTTTCCTCACCTGTAATATTGAAGATGATAATATTTACCTCACAATGCTGATATATAAATGAAGTGTTTGAAAGCATTCGAAAGCACAATAAAAAACAATTTAGAGCTTCCTACTTAAGTAGTTGTTGCTGAAGAAGATTTAACTGAAATTGAACAGTGCTAGGGTTTCTACAGTAAAAACAGGTGACCTGGAGTGAAACCTGCCATCAGCAGTATAACGGACATCTATTTTGGAATGTGCCAGGCATCTATGTAATCTTGTTTTGATAATATCTTTATTTTTTTCATTGGAGAACAAATGCTTCCATAATAACAAGCCCTTTGATTTGGTTCTGGTGGTACTGAATACACCTCAGGCTTTCGAAGTAATTATGTGACTTAGACTTGACCAATTTAAAGCATTGTGACACTTTTTCTCTGCCCTCTCTTATGTATAGAGTGATTAGTTCAGGGATGGGCATGTAGCCAAACTCAAACTAGTAAAATAGATGATGTGGTCATGAGATTTTGTTGAGATGATTAAAAGAATATTTTTCTCCTGTCCTTGAGGTGGTAAGGATGTAACGTTGGACTGTCAGGGGCCACCTAGTGGACAGAGCTTGAAAGAAAGTGTATCTAACAAGTCAAACAAAGCTGGCTAAAATAGAAAGACAGAAGAGAGAAATGACCTCAGGATATTGTTTGAAAATGGATTAAATTGTTTCTGAAGTTGTCCTTCACCTGCAGATTTTAGTTATCAATTCTCCCCAGCTCCCTACTAGCTTTGATGAATATATTTAAAATTTGTTTCTGCTGATTATAAACAACAGACTACAAATTAATCTTTATCTATACATATTGACGTCTATCACCTTTAGAATTAGTCATTTCAACATCATCATCTATTAAACTGGGTCACTTGGAAAGAACCCACATTTCATTTATTTCTGAATAAGTTTTGTTATTTTTCTCAAAGTTAAGATGTAGGAATTTTCATTTTAGTAGTCAGTTTAATTTTAGTACTCATCTGAACTATTGGGGAGGGAGAAAGTGATGGATATTACATAGTCTAGGTCCTTCAGGACGTTTTAGTGCCTTCGATTCAGAGAACAACACAAAATGTCACCAATCTTTGAAGATGCCTCAGTCTGCCACCTCAATCTCAGTAAATTGTACCACCAATTTTTTGAATCTCTGGAAAAATTTCAATATAAGCTCTATATTTGATGATATGGAGTTATTAACATTGTCAAATATAGTTACAGCATGTTGATAAAATAGACAATGATCTTGATTCTTAGGTGGTGCTTTTTTAGAAACGGGAAATGTTATGATGTGCGCCAATTATTTTCAGTATTTAAGTACATGTATAGGCATTGATTATAGCATCTTTTTGTTTAAGAAATTACTACACTACAGTGATCAATTCTTATGTTTCATTTTCCAGCTCCAGAAGGGCTGGAGCCAGGCCTGACTGTAAGCCACCACGCCCTCGTTTACAGTGATTGTTTCAGGATGAGCATGAGATACAAGAGCAATGAGACACATTCTGAGGACTGGCTACATTTTGAGACTATGAGTCAGGAGATGCCAACAGTTTCACCGGTTTTAATGAGAGCCTACATTAAAATGAAACCAAAGCAGAGGAAAATGTAATAGAGAAACAGAAACCGAATACTGATGAGATTGTTTGATTCCCTAGATCCAGCCATGCCCAATATCTTCCCTGAGTCTTTCAATTATACAAGCCATTAAGTGTATGTTTTTATTTCACATAATTTGAGTTGGATTTTGTCACTTTCATCTGGAGGACTTCTTACCAATACACTGTAACATCAATACTTTCTACATTGATATTTAGCCTTTAATGTTGTAGTTCATTATATTTATGAACGACTCATAAATTAGTCTTCTAATTTATAGAAGAATTAGTCTTCTCTAATTCAGCCCCAAATGCCAGTTCTTTAACAGCATAAATCATCCATGCCTTATACCTCTAAAATATCTCCCTTTGGATCTTTATATATTATTATATAGTAGATACAAAATAAATAATGATTGGTAATAAATATTTGTTGATTAATGAGAAATATTGTGGATGTTTGCTCTTTGTTAAAGAATATTTGATGAGTAAACTTGTGACACAAGAGAAGAAAACTGTCCCTTCCCACTTCTTCTGGAGTGATTAATACCTTCTATCTACACCAGTATTATTCAGAAGTCCAATTCATGTTGTTTATTGTTTTTAGTCAAAAAGCACAAACATTGGTAACAATTGCCTAAGAATAATATTGATACTGGTAACAGCTAACTAACTTTAATTTAAACACTTTCTATATGCTCAATTCTCTGCTGGCTACATCAAGTGTATTGTCTCATTTAATCATACAACAACCCTATGAGGTATGTAACTCATATTGTTCTCATTTTACAGATAAAGGACTCGGAGCTGATCAAGATTAAAGCCTTGTCCTAATGTCTTATAGTGGTGGTACTTCAAACGCAGATAGATTCTAAAGACTATATTTGAGGAAAGTCCATGAATATTTTTTAAAAAGAACAGAAATTAGACTTCCAATGGCTTAACACTCTATCAGGTAAGCAAGATGTGCCTCTAAGTCAAATTATACCAAATATTCTTCCATATTTGGTAAAAATCTACCCAGTTATTTTTGCATAATCTAATAATAGAAATACTAAAAACCAATTTTTATATATAGAGAGATTTTCTAGGAGGAAAAAAAACCCCTGAATATAACAAGATCATTCTGGCTCTATAATCTGTTTTTGGCAAAAAATGGAAAGACATAGTGTTTCAGGAAATATTGTCTTAGATAAATTATTCAAATAGTAACTGTTCTTCATTTCTTCAGAGCATCACATTGGCCTTATGTTCTTTACAGGGCATTGACTTATACAAAATGAGTTCATTAGTTTTCTGATGAATTAGAAACATCTGTGAGGCTGATAGTTTGTTCATTTAGAAAGGACAGAGTAAAATGGTATTAATTCTTTATTAAGGAAAAAGAAGTATCAACATTGCCAGAAAAAAATCCTCATATTTATCCAACTAACTGAAGGTTTATATTCATTAAATATATTGAATGTTATTTTATGTGAAATTTAATTTATGCCTCTATGATTAGCTTTTTGGAAATAAGTAAGCATTTTGTTTCACTTATTAACATGTATATATACAGTCTTAAAAGGAAATTTAGTTCATTTTTCTATTATGTGTTATCAGTTGCTCGACCTGGAGGATATAATGATTATGTAGAAATCTAAATTATTTCTAAATAACTGGAAAAAAATAAAAGAAAAACAGACTTCCAAACTCAAGAAAGTTTATTCTGAGATATTTTAAGAGTTAAATCTCATTTCCTTTCAACTTCTTCAAAGAACAGTTGGTTATTGAAAGAGAAAAGTAAAAAGATGGCCTAAAACCTTTTTTGAATCTTAAAAGGTCAAACTTGATTGTATGGAATTATTTTTAGCTGTGCTTTGTAATATCTTTAGCAATCAAGAAGATAGGCGATTTATGCTTCTACTTTTATCTCATACGATACAGAGACCAAAACCTGGTATTAAATTTTTATTATTAATTACAGAGTAATTTGTATTTATAAAGTTACTTCTCTAATAAGTATTCATAATGAAAATGACTTCCAGAGTCCAAATAAAAGAGTCAAAAATGAAAAATATTTGAAGGATGTATAATTTGTTTAGCTTGTTATTGTAAATTGACTTTCCTGTTGTAATACCAAAGCACAGAATTTCTTAACAAAACTTAGACAGATTATGGATCTTTTAACTATGTAAGTAAACCTATTTCATAGTCTAAGGTCTGAGTGACAAAGCTAGACTCTGGTACAATGTAAGACAGTCAACATTTTAGTAAGGATAGAGGCCATAGAAAATCTGATTACAGGACATTTTTAAAACATCGATTTTAAAACTTTATAGACCATGAAGCAAATGCCAAAATAAATGAGTCCTATGAGTGTAAGCCTTGGATAAAAGGATTATGATTTGTAGGCCATCTGTATTTCTGATTTGGTAGGTATTTACGAATATGAAGAAAAACATTTTTTATAAGGAAATGCATTATAAAGAGATCTATAATCTATTTCCCAAAAGCCTGTGAATATCTTCATGAGATAACTAGGCTCCAGATTCAGTATCTCCACTGTGAATATTAAAAAAAAATAACAATTAATAATCTGAAGGGCAAGGGTGCAAGTCAGATATTCAAGCTAAGAATATGTATATTAGAGCAGGCCTAGGGACTGTCCAGAAGCAAACCAGACAAATTACTTAATCCATCCAGTAGAAAGTTGTTCTGTTTGAATCTTGCTGGGATTAAGTTCTTTAATTTTCTAAGTATACATTTTATTTTAGTTTAAATGAAACCTAATAGAGTTGAAACCAAAATAGATTTAAAAATAGATAAAAGTATTTGTTTTCTATAACTATTTTTTAATTTCCTTTTAATAGCTAAATTTTCTAATAGTATATTAGACTCATAAAGTAGACTCAATTGCCCAAAGAAAGTATACACAAATTTTCAGACCAAGTCTGTTATCTAATAACTGCTAATAGCGAGAAATGCATATGCAAAAGGGTGTTTTAAGCAAGTATCGTTATATGAATTAACATATAATTATTACCTTCTGAAGTTGGCTACTTTATTTCTCTAGCTTATCAATATATGCACAATGAGATCGAGCAACTTGGCCAAATATTCAGCTTATATGTGGCAGAAATGAGCCTTGAACCCAGACATGTTCTACTCCCTGTGTTCTTAACCATGATACTGCACTGCCACTCAAAAAGAGACACTTATTTTTTTAAACATCTAATAAGAGAGTTGTTTCTACCTAGCCGGTGTTTGCCAGGAACAAACATGTGTCACAGTGACCCTTGTAGAATACAAGGAAATTTAGCATTTTCTCAAGATGTCTGTGAAAATATCTGGCATTAAAAGATTCATTATTAAAACCAAAATTGAGTTAAGGAATTCCAGATAGGATGCAGACATATACCTAAACTTTTTTAGAGAAGCTATGATAGATTTCATCTATTCTTTTTTTGTTGTTGTATAATCTTCATTTAGAAACAGTATAATATGAATCACCTACAGAAGTGTCTGACACACTGTGCTCTCTGTGACTCTTGCATATATTGTAACTACCAGTAATGTAGATTTTGAAAGATGATGGGGATTTGAGAAGATGACAGGTTTTGAGCACATTTTTTAAAAATGTTGTTCACTGTTATTTAGAAATAAAACATCTTTTGAGAATTTCATTTGAAAAAGAGTTTTATGATACTAAGTAAAAGTACATAGATACAAAAGACTGCATATTACCTGACTCCATTTGTATGAAAGGACAGAAAAGTCAAGGCTATAGTAACAAATGTAGATCAGTGATCGCCAGGGGCCTGAGGTAAGGAGAGAGGATTTATTGAAGAGGGGCACGGGGAAAGCTTTTGAGATTTTCCTTGTGTATGGTAATGATTATTGTGGCAGATCTATCTATCTATCGATCTATCTGTCTATCCATCCAACCATTCATCCATCCAACCATCCACTCACCCATCCACTCACCCTCTCATCCACCCACCCATCTGTACATACATACACACATGTAAATATATACACATGTGTATCTGTATATACATATGCACATACAGATGAGTAAAGAAAATGTGGTATGTATATACATACAATGGAATATTATTCAGCCTTTTAAAAGGAATTCCTGACATTTGTGAAAACATGGATAAACTTTGATGACATCATGCTAAGAAAATAAGCCAGTCACAGAGGACAAATATACATAATTCCACCTATATTTATGGTACCTGAAATATTCAGATTCATAGAAGCAGAGAGTAAAAAGGTGGTTGACAAGGGATAGGGGGAGTAGGAAATGAAGAGTTGCTAATCAATGAACATACAATTTCAATTACACAAAATGAAAAGTTCTAGAGATTTGCTGTACAACATTTTGCCTATTGTTAACAATATTTTATTGTACAATAAAAAATTTCTTTAGCGGGTACATCTCACATTAAATGTTATCACAATAAATAAAGTTATAAATGGTAAACAGATCAATACACAGTCATAATTAAAGATAACTCAATTTTTTAGTAACTAGAAAAAAAGAAGAAACATAAAAAAAAATAAAAGATGAAGAAACCTAATCTATACAAGAAACACAGAGTGCTATACTAACCCAATGCAGAATAAATAATATGTTATAGTGCATCTAGAATATTTACTAAAATATACCATATACTGGGCAATAAAGAATTCTCAAAATAATTTAAATATTAGTAATTATACAGACTACATTCTCTACTCAGAGAAATTTAGGCATAAATAATAACAGGAAAGTAACTTAAAAAATCCCTCTAAATGCTTGGGAAATACCATTCTGTGTAATACCAAGTATTAAAAATCCAAGTGTTAAAAATTGGGAAATTAGAAAACAATTTGAATTAAATTATAATGTAAATGGAATGACATTTAATGGAAATTTATCGCTTTACAATGTGTATTTGTAAAGTATATAAATATAGAAATATAAATCTTCTAATAGGTCACATTAATGAAACTATATGAACATTACATTTGGTAATCAGTGAAACTGTGGTTTCACCTGTTGAAACTATCCTTAATAATTCTTCCAGTTTATCATATTTTAAATTATCTTGTTTTAAATACATATTTATGTCATTTAAAAAGTATTTTATGATTAGTTTCAAATATACAGTACACTGGTTAGACATTTATATAGTTTACAAAACAATCCCCCTGATTGTTCTTTCTCTCCTCTGGCTCTATACCTACCATTACATTATGGTTGACTACATTCCCTATGCTGCGCTCCTCATCCTGTGATCATTTTTCAACTACTAATTTGTACTTCTTTAACCCTTCACTCCTTTCTCCTAGCTCCCTAAACCTCCTCCCCTCTGGCCATCACCAGATTTTCCTCTATATTCGTGAGTCTGTTTTTGATTTGTTGGTTCTTTTTGTTCCTTCGACTCCATATATAAGTGAAATCATATGGTATTTATCTTTCTCTGTCTGACTTATTTCACTCAGCATCATAATCTCTAGGTCCATCCACATTGTTGCAAATGGTAGGATTCATTTTTTTAATGGCTGAGTAATATTCCATTGTGTATATGAACCATAACTTCTTTATCCAATCGTCTGTTGATGAGCATTTAGTTTGCCTCCATATCTTGGCTATTGTAAATAGTGCTGCCATGGGGTGCATAGATCTTTACGAATTATTCTTTTGGTTTTCCTTGGATAAATACCCAGAAGAACAATTGCTGGGTCAAAAGGCATGTCCAATTTTAATTTTTTGAGAAACCTTCAGACTGTTTTCCATAGTGGCTGTACCAATTTGCAACCCCAACAGTATATGAGAGTTCCCTTTTCTCCACATCCTCACCAACACCTGTTCTTCGATTTATTGATGATAGCCATTCTGACAGGTATGAGGTGATATCTCATTGTGGTTTTAATTTGCATTTCTCTGATGATTAGAGACCTTGAGTATCTTTTCATATGTCTAATGGCTATTCGTATTTCCTCTTTGGAGAAATATCCGTTTAGGTCTTCTGCCCATTTTTTAATTGGATTTTTTGTTGTTGTCTTTGTTGAGTTGTATAAGTTCTTTATATATTTTAGATATTAACCTTTTATCAGATGTATCATAAGCAAATATCTTCTCCCATTCAGTTGGTTGTCTTTTTGTTTTGTTGATGGTTTCCTGTGCTGTACAAAAATTTAGTTTGGTATAGTCTCATTTGTTTATTTTTTCTTTTGTTTCCTTTGGCCAAAGAGATGTATCTGAAAAGAAATTACTGTTAGCAATATCAGAGAATTTACTGCCTATGTTTTCTTCTAGAAGTTTTATGGTTTCTGGTCTTACATTTAAGTATTTAATCCATTTTGAGTCTATTCTTGTATATGGTGTAAGAAGGTGGTCCAGTTTCTTTTTTTTCTTTTTCTTTTCTTTTTTTTTTTTTTTGCATGTATCTGTTCAGTATTCTCAACGCCATTTATTGAAGAGACTGTCTTTAATCCATTGTATAGTCTTCCCTCCTTTGTCATATATTAAGTGAACATATAGGTATGGATTTATTTCTGGGCTTTCTATTCCGTTCCATCAATCACTGTATCTGTTTTTATGTGTGTCATGCTGTTTTGATTGCTGTAGCCTTGTAATATAGTTCGATATATTACAAGTAGTGTGATACCTCCAACTTCGTTCTTTCTCAAGAATGCCATAGATAATTGGGGTCTTTTATGGCTCCATATAAATTTTAGGATTATTTGTTCCCTGAAAAATGCCATTTGTATTTTGATAGGAATTGCATTGACTCTATAGATTGCTTTAGGTAGTATGGCCATTTTAATGATGTTGATTCTTCCCACCCATGAGCACAGTATATGCTTCCATTTATTCGTATCTTCTTCAAACACTTTTATCAATGACTTATAATTTTATAAGAACAAGTCTTTTATCTCCTTTGATTCCCAGGTATTTTATTATTTTATATTTATCTCATTTTAATATGCATAATTGAGATCTTATTTTTTCTTTTTATTGCTAAGAACATACTTTGAAAAATTCATTTACTTTACAAAAAATTATATCACAATAAAGTCAATTTTTAAAAAAAAATAAAAATAAAAATTTCAACTCAACTAACATTGTATTCAGAAAATTAACTGGACTTTACAGACAAACAATTGGGATGGTAGCTCAATATTTTAATTTAATAGTAATGCTTTTCTACTGCAATAAATGTTTAACTCTTTACTATTAAGTTTGACTTTTTTTAAGATTTAGGGCACTTTTTATTCTTTAACATCACCCAACTAGTACATGTTAGTAGAAAAAACAGATCAGCACATGTAAAAAAATGTATACTTAGATGTTAATAAATTATTTTTAAATTAAATTTATTGGGGAAACATTGGTTAATACAATTATATAATTTTCAGGTGTACATTATAATTTGACATCTGTATATTCTATTGTCTGTTTATCACCCAAGGTCCAGTTTCCTTCAGCTACCATATATTTGATCACTTTACCTACTTCACGCTCCCCATACTCCCCTATATTTAACCCCCTTTACGATGTTAATAAATTAAATGCTCATTTTATTAACAAAGTCATCGAACGACAAAGATTAAATTGCACTTAAGAAAAAGTATTTAATGCATTTAGTGAATATAAGCCTTTGTTTAGCTAGATGAAGAAATCATTTTTACTGAGAACAGTGGTATTTCTATTTTCTTAAAGAAGTTTTAATTTTTCTTTTGTTTCAAGAAAGTCAAAATTTCTTAGGAAATCATAAATGCATTTCTGGAATAGAGTGAGGAGATCTGTATCCTATATTCGCACTGCTATTAACATGAAAACTTTGTTCAGAATTTTCTTAAATTTTGCTGTTTGGAAACCCTTTTGACAAACATTTCATAAATAAAAATTTCTTAAGCTTGATTATGCCTGTCATGACACAAAGTGGTATTATCACACAAACTCAAAGTGAGGCACTTGACAGTCTGAAGTGTTTAAGAAGTCACTGTGACTTGTTTTGTTATTAAGAAAGTTCTGAAATTTTAGACAATATGGTATACAGAAAAAATTTTTCCCTTAAAATGGTATTAGCAATCAGTCATTATAGCAGTTATTTGAATGATAATGCCATATATCTTATTAGAAATGGGTTATGACTTCTTAATACCAGCTGAGGGAGGTTGGCTCTGCAGGGATCTTTGGTAGAAACTTTCTAACTGTATTGTTTAGACCTATGCTGTGTAAACAACACACATAGGTAGCCTATCGGATCGTGATCTATAATAACAGCATATCTTTACCATCAACATAAAATCTTCATAAAATGTAGCAATACTAAATCCAGTAAGTGGATTCAAAATATTTTTGGAAAAGATGCATTTTACTTTTACCTATATTATTGGAAAATAACAAGAGTACCTTATATGCTGATGAAATTTCTCATTGAGGTTAATGTTAAATTTTTTGTGCTATTATTCATTTTTTTCCTTCAATTAAATCAATGGATTTTACTCTCCCTTATCTGCTTTGTTCACCTGGCCAGGATTTTTTTGATATTTCAAGGCTCACTAAAAATACTACCTTTTTACAAGCCTTTCCTGACATTGCACGAGTAGAACTGATGGTTATTTCCCATATGTCCAATAAATGCTTTCCACTCTATTACACTTTATTCCACTAGCTATGAAATGCCAGCCTTTGTTATAGACACTGTACTCATATTCTCATTTAATCTTCCCAACAATCCATATGATAGATAGATTGTAGTATTAGCACTCTAATTTTCCCAAGGAAGAAATGAAGCACATTTAAATTCCAATGAGCAAGAAGTACCATAGATAAAACTTCAAACCAGACTGAGTCCAGAACTGATGCTCTTGTCCACACTCCATGCACCATCTACTCATCTTTATGTTAGGAAAAAAAGCACAAATATTTACATTACATAGAAAATAAATCAAAATATGAAAAGTATATATTGATGTGCATATATTTCTTTTTTCCCTCCTTCCTGCTGTCACACATATCCATCCAAACTATCTGTAAATTCTCTAGCTATTTACCATCTGATTCTCTAAATCTCTAATACTTTATGTCCAAAACATCATTGTGTCTTACCTGGAGAACCTCTTGAAATATCCCTCTATCTTTGCTTTCAGTCATGCTCTCAGATAATGTAAAATCCACACAGGAGCAATAAGGGGTCTTTTAAAATGTAAAGTATATTACAACATTCCAAGCTGAAAGTTGTAATGGCTTTTTATTCCATCTGTTTAAGATCTGACTTCCTTTTCCAACATCATCCGATGCCACTTTATCCTTCATTTAATATTGTCCAAGAATACTGGCCTCCTTCTTTTCCTCAAAGATTCCCAAATTATTGCTGTTCTTTCTGCCTAAAACATTACCACATTCTAACTAATCTCTTTCAACTCAGAATCATATTCAGACCCATAGATGACTTTAAAAAATTTTCAGACTAAACTGAGATACTATCTATGCAAAGAGGCTTTTATTGTTTTTCCCTATCACAGCGGCAAGACTTAATTCCTCAAACAAGCTCACTAAAACCAGCTGGTGTTTCTAGCATGTCCCAGTACTCAGGTACTCATAAGGTAGTCCACAAGCATCTAATACATGAGCCCAACTCGCGTACGCCTGCGCGCACACGCAAACACGCATGTGGCTGGTCATCGCGAGAATTCCCGCGTGATTGCATCTGTCCCGAGATGCATTGCTCCCGTCTTCGGGCTGGCTGTCTAATTCTTGTTTGGAAACCTTGGGAGTTTCCAGGGCTGAATCTGAAACTGGCTCCATATGTGGAGTGCACGAAGAGACCAAAGACAGAAGCAGACTACTCCAGATTGGTAGGTGGAAGTTTTAATAAGCAAGGGGACTTTAGTGTGAGGCTTGTCTTGGCGTCCGTAAGAGGAATAAATCTGGGGAGCCGCCTACTGGAATCTTAAAAGTTTATACAGAGGCCTTAACAGGGTTCAGTTATGTATTCAGTTCATATTGTCTTAACAGGCATTACTCTCCCAAGGCTATACCCTTGAGAGGCCACAGCTCCGGCTGTGGGAACAGCGGGTGAACAGACATACATTCCAAGGACTGGGGAGGTAGTGAAGAGCCTCCAGTTGCCCTGGGCCAGCTCTTGCCTCAACTGGTGGTCATTAATTCTAGGTGACCTCCTGCAACAGAATAGCACTCCTGGGCATTTATCCCAGAAAAATGAAAACGTATGTGCACTCAAAAACCTGTACAAGGTTGTCATAGCAGCTTTATGTAATAGTAAAAACCTGGAAATGACCAAAATGCCTTTAATTTGTGAATATTTAAACAAACGGCAGTATAGTCATTACTTGGAGTACTACTTAGCAAGAAAATGAAACAAGTTACTCATGCTGAGTGAAAAAAGACAACTTAAAAAGGTGGAATACTCTATGATTTCATTAATATAATAGTCTCAAAATTCAAAATTAAATAGAGGAAAACATATTATGGTTACTATAGTTTGGGGATAGTGGAGTGGAGGGCTTGGGAGTAACTATAAAAAGGTAGGACCAGGGAGATCATTGTGGTGCTGAAAAAGCTCTGTATCTTGATTGTGGTGGTGATTACACAAATTATACATGTGATAAAATGATATAGCACTGCATACACACATTGCAATAATATTAAATTTCTGGTTTTAATGTTACGCTTTAATATATCCATTAAGGAAAACTGATAGGTACACAGGACCTTGTGCTATTTTTCACCTTTCTTTGAATTTGCACTTATTGCATAAAGTTAAAAAAAATAATTAGGGTACATGTAGTACATGCAAAATGCTGAAACATTTAAAATGCAAATTGACAACATGTAGAGGGATGCTATGGTGACTCATATAATCCTCATTCCTATATTCCTATATTGTTTTCTAGCAAAAAACTTCCTGGCAAAAGCAACAAAGGATTGCTTTTTCAAAAATTGTGGCATTGGTGGTCTATCTACATATAGGAGTAGAGGTGTTAGGGTTTGAATGCAATTACGTGTACATTATTTTAATAAATTCAGAAGGCCTACATTTTCCTCCAAGATGTTTGATTTTCTAATAAATGTCCCATCAACCTCTAAAGTAATATTTAATTGAAGATTTATAGTTACATAACCTTGTTAAATTCAAAATTAACATCACAAGACACACTCTTAAGTTATTGAGGACTGTGTTATAGCTACTAGGTATGAAATTTCAGTGAAAAAAAGATGATAGAAGAGGACAAATTAAGTTGTTATCAGACAAGAAAAAATATTTAATTAAAATCTAGTGTACCAGAAAATAGTTTAATTAATACTAACTTATCACTGTGTGTTTTTGGCTCCAAGTAAATTTCCAATGATATGGAGCAAATCTTAATACACTACTTTTCTAGTTCAGTAACTCTTCCATCTGCATTTAAATTTATTATATACTTTTGACTAACATCCCTTGAACATTTGAAACATGGGTTTCCGAGTATTTGATATTCAACAGTCACTCAATCTTTAAAAGTATACTCAGTTACTCATTCATAACATAATTACTTCAAACAAAATTTAATGTTCCTACTGAGCATCAGGAACAAAATAGTAAATAATAAGAAGTAAAAAATCAGCCCCTGCCCTCAAAGTGCTCACAGTCTATTGGAGAAAGACAGAGAGATAAAATGGAAATTGCAATTCATTGTGATAAGAGCAGCGATGAGGAAATACAGGGTACTGCAGGAGCACATAGAAGGTCATTTAACAAAGGCTGGCAGTAGGGAAGGAGAGAAAATGATAATTGGGCTGATATTGAAAGATAAGTAAAGTTTTCTATATAGAGACAATTGGAGAGTGTTTCAATCTGAGAGAAGAACATGCATGTTGGTCCAAAGCCAAAGCCTGACCATCAGTGGACTTTATGGTGCATTCTAAAGAGAAGAGTGAGATCTGACTGGTTTTGAGTTTGAAAAGAACAGTATTTATAGAATTTTGCCTGGAGAAGACAAGGTCAGCATAATGGAGTAGAGTTAGAAGGCTGTCATAGTAACCCAAGCTAGATATGGTAGCAGTGGGATTGGAAAGAATTACATGATTCTGTGAGATGGTTAGGAAGGAATCAATAGGACATTATGCATGTTTATATATGATTGAAGAGGCTTTAAAAGGTTTCAAGAATGGCATCCAGGTTTTTGTTATGCCATCTGTTATGCTTGCTGGTTCAGTGGTCAAACTAAGATTATTCATGAAAAAAGAAGTAATGTTCACTGACTATAGGAATGTGCAGAATCTAGATGCAGAGAAGGCTGGAATTACTAAGAAGTTAATGATCCAGAAATTACCCTAAACCAGTGGAGGACAGAGTTGGTGGAAAAATAAACCAGCTACTCACATTCCTCAGTGGGATAATTCTGAAGTGTGCTATGTACGGTCTTCCAGAGGGTCTAGAAGGACTAAGCCATGTTGCTCAGAGTAGTAACCTACTCATTAACATTGAACTCTTTATTGACTTTTCTCTCCTCTTTGCCTCATTTTCCCTCTTTTGCCATCTGTCCTTGGATCATATCCCAAATAAATTGCCTTTAACTAAATCCTTGCATTAGGTTCAGTTTCCTTCTTTCTGTGACTTTCTACATATGTTGTCTGATATTTTCTATTTTAAAACAACAGATTTGCTTGAATTAGGATAAAAAACAAGTATATATAGATAGGAAGAAGAGTTTAAGGTAATTGACTAGGTTTCTTATTTCAGAAGTACCCTGATCTACTATATAGTGAAGTACAGTATCTTTAACAGGCAATATTTCCCTTGGTAGAGAGTATTTGGATCTTGTTCGATTTTGTGATTTACATTTGTTCTGTAGGAACTTTAGTTTCTGCTATTGTTTTGTTCACTCCCTTTATCTCTGAACTTCTAAGATACGTCTGGACCTTCTTCAGAAGCATTATTTCAAGACAGTCATTTCTTGTTCTGACAAATTTCAAGTCCTTTTCTGTTGATTCCTGAGTAGCCAGTGTTCTGATCCCCCAGGGTCTTGAATCTGTTCTTATTATGTCCTTGCACAGGTGGAGCTTTCTCTTTTAGGAAGTACTTTCAGCCATTTTCCACTCTCACTGTGTTTGAGCTAAAGCAAGATGTACAAAACCTGGGCATTTATCTTCCTACTTACATGTAAATGGAGAATGTTGTAGGACTCTGTGTGCTTTACATTATATGCATGGGTTTATGTTTTTCATTTTTGTTTGGAATCTCTTCCTATGAGTCTATCTGTATGGTTATTGAAAAACAATTTAATTAGCTGCTATTATCCTACAAACCTGAAAACTCACTTTTGTGAATTTGAAGGTTAGCTTAAGGAATCTAAAAATGTTGCTTATGGCCAGCGTGGGATATCAAAGAATGAAACAATCTCACTGAAAAAATAGAATCAGATACGTCTTTAAATCAAAAATAAAGGTAGTAGTAACAAGCTAATTGTTGCAATTTATCTTTATGTTTCCTCATTTGATTATTAGAGAGGGTAAAGATGACACGGTAGGAGACGTCTAAGAAAACAAATCTTTGTAAATACATTTGATTAATAAATATTGCCATTTGATGGAAACCAAATTTCTCCATTTACCACTAACTCTGTGACTTGGACAACTTACTTAACTTCCTAAGTTTTAGTTATATCACAAATTATTTTGAAATAAAATAGATGTTATAGAAAGTTCTTAGAACAGTCCCAGTACATGATAAGAATTAAAACTATAATAGTCATTATTGCATAATATCAATATCAGAAATAAATTATAAAAGTATATTTAAGTTTTTCCCTGCTTAATCAGCTTCACAGGTTTCTATCATTTCTTTCGTCTAATTGTGATTCTTTGAGCACCATCTCTAAGTAGTCCAGAAAAACATCAATTCTTTGTTGATCCCATATACTTGAAGAGGCCTTCTTTGCATGTATCAACAGAACCTAAGTATAGACACTGAGATGCACATACAAAGATTTCACTTTGCTGTCACAAGGAAAGGGAAAGGACAGAAAATGGATATGTTCTGGTTCTTAATGTTCATTATGTTTTGTAGCACTGTGAAAATGATTAGTTAGCTGCTGAGGTTTGCCAGGTTAAACCCAGCTGGGCCAAATATTGCTAGAGTTCCTCCTAATGGATGCAACTGATGAAGGCGGGACATGTTTGTGAGTATATTTTCGTAATGTCTAAATGTTTATCTTATTCTGAACTCTTCTTACTTGCAATTCGAGGAATGGTTCAGAATAAGATAAACATTTCTTTTGTAATTTTAGGGTTAACAGTTTCAGTTCTAATGATGAGGAGAACTATTCACTTATTTCTCTGGATTAGAAACAATTGCTTTTGATAGAGAGTGGACATAATTGTGTGTCATCTTAAGGTAATCATGAATATTTTTCTCAAGTAAGTCATAGCAATTCGTACATAAAATTTTGCAAAGTAAAAAAAAAAAATCTGTATTCAGAAAGCAAACACATTCAATTTAAACCATAAAAGGATATCCTGTTAAATGTGAGGCTCATAATAAAATTTTAGGATCTCCTGTCCTATTTCAGGTCAAACACAGCAGGCATGTTGTCTCGTTAGAGGGGAAAACACAGTCTTAATTTAAGTTGATAAACTTTCTTTTCCATACAAACATCAGGAATATTAGTTACAATTAGTGAAATGGCATATCTAGACTTCTATCTTTGTAGATAATGATTGTTTATCTCCTTTGTAGATAATGATTGTTTATCCCCCTTATTTATTCAGATGCTTTTGTGTTTCTCCTTTTGAAAAGGGGAGTAATCCTGAAATACTTTCTAAAAAAGTTGCTTTGAGGAAATAAAAAGAAGAATTAAATATAGTCTTATCGAATATTCTTAAATGGCTATTCCTGTCATCCAAGTGCAAGAGAAAAGGAACCCCCCCAAAAAGTGACAATTATTTACATTATATATGATGAAAAATAAGCATTTAACACAAAATACCATATTAATAATGGTTTTATTTTTATGTACAAGGAAAAGAATGTTGGACTATGCAGAAATTAAAAGGAACACTATAATTAGAAACAAGGACTTTATCTGGGTAATTCTCTTGAGCAGTGTGCAATGCTAATGCATGCATTTAGCTATACTTCACCTTGAAAAGGACTTATCTGACTGATTCTAATTGAGAATAAGGTTTTCTCCTTAGGAATCAAACACCTATGCATACAAAAGTGAAGACAGTCTATTTCTTCTTTAACCAAGATTATATCAATAATGGGTAGTAGTTCTTGATTCTGAATCTAAGAAAGGCCAAACTACTGATACCAAGTTTTTAAATGTCTACTTGCTAACTTGAAAGAGCAATAATCTTCATGAACAAAGTGCCAAAAGATATATCTTAATATATTCTTCTTTTCTTTTAAGGGATGGCTATTCATTAGAAACTAAGGGAGAGCAACCAGTAAATATTTTGACTATTATTGATAGAATAAATATCAAGGGTAAATATGAGGTTAAGTCATCATTTGAATTTTAGAATTATAAATATAATTGTTCCTTCAAGACAGACCATTTCTTATTATTCTGTATATGGTTGGTGTCTAACTTGTACCTGATACATAATTTTATACATAGTGGGACAGAGTGTAGTATGCTTACTTTCTTTAGCAGATTTTTAAAAATCTCACATACTATAAATACTCAAGAAATAGTTTTGAATGAATTACAAATATGCAAGATTATGAGATTATAGGTTGGCTTAGAGAATAAATTACACTATTATAATCTTATAATGTTATAATGCTATAATGATGATGTAAAATTCAGCCAAGTTTAATATTTCATTTTTGTTATAAGTAATTCATCTTATTTTTTTCCATTAAATTTCAGCCAACTTTCTGTTGTATTTAATTTTTTAAGGAGTCTTACAATAAAGAAAAATAATCAGTTGTAGTCATCTTATTGTGGAAATCAGCAAATGGTTCTTTCATCCTACAGATCATACTATTCTAATGGAGCCTACTGGCTTCTTTCTAGAAGGAAAGCCAATTCACGAAAAGCTTCAGCAACAGAGAAAGAAAATCTCTTTAATTTTTACACTAGTTTAAACTAATGTCTGAACATTCTAAATCTAAACTTTCAGTAACAAGAAAAACAAAACATTTAAAATGAATAATTTAATATTAAAACTGCTAATATTTCAGTTGTGCTCTAGAAAGTCACATGATCAGTTGGCTCATTTCACCTGGTCAGTTGTGATTTTTAAAACAAATAGAAAATATTTTCTTTGAACATACATCTGTGAAATTCTGTTTGATCATGATGAATGATTTCAGAGCCTGCTGTTACCAGGAAGCAGTGTAAAACAATATAGTAGTAGATGATTCTTACTGGGCATTATCAGTTGTGCTCTCTTCTAAAATAGCAACTTCTTTATTCCTAGCAACGACTCTATATGGCAGGTATTTTACAACTGATTTTTTTTTTACAGCTGAAGAAACTAATGCATAGGAAAGCTAAGAAACTTTTCCAGAGTGACACAGTTAATAAATAGTAGTTAATAAGTTATGGAGTTGAGATACAAACACTGAAAGTCTGGCTCGAGAATGTTCAGAGCTAGTCTCCTGTAGTTACAGAACACAGAGCATGAGGTATGGTAGAAACAAGTTCTGATCCTAATTATCTTAGAACAGCCTTTTGAAAGAGTTCTTCAATTTCAAAATGCAGATACTATGTATTTTCTATGGCATAATGTAGTGTTCGAGAGCATAAATGCTGTAGGTAGACTGGACTTGAAGCCAAGTTCTGCTCCTTACCAGCTGTGTCACTTGAGCAAGTTGTGTAGCATCTTTGTGCCTTAGTTTCCCCATCAGTACTATGGGGATAATAACACACATAAGCTATAGATATTTTGAGGATTAAATTAACACATGTGCGCTGGCTCTCCCCTCCCCCGTAGAAGAAAGTCTGGTAAATATAAGTGCTTGTTAAATGTAATAAAAATAGAAGAATGTAATTAATTTAAATAAATAATGGCTGTATAGCACCACGTAGAAACTGAATAGATAGTAGGCATTGCTATCTCCAATAATCTAATATCTCTATCTTCACGTTTTATCAATCTTATCCTTTGAGTCTGTGCTTTATATGAAACTACTTTTACTGTAAAATTCCAATTTTGTTTTCATTACTTGTTCCCAGTATCTGGACAACTTTTCCTTTCTATCTTTTTTTCTTCCTTATAGTTCCATATTGTAATCATAGTCATTATCATTATCATCATTACTGAGCTTTTAATTTAGACCTTACTTTTTCTGGGAACCCTGCTCTGGCTTGTTCAAGATCAGTGTGGTGGCCTTCACTCTTTGTTCCCATAACACCCTGTCATAACACTTACTAATAATCCATATTACAGTTGATTTCCTGTTTGCCTGTCTCTTGTTTCTCCTCAACTTGTAAGTGTTCCATCCCTCTTATGAAGTACTCCATCCCTCTAGCATCTATCACGGTTACTTATACAGCAGTTTTTTCAGTATGAGTATTTAGTAAATATAATCTTTCTTTTTCAGTTGACTGATAACAAGGTCTAGATCTGTGGTTCCTATAAGATGGGATGTGGAAATAATTTTTTTCAACCAGTGGAAAAAAATAGGACAATGTGATTAGATTTCATAAAGGTGAATTTAATTAACTTTGGAAAAGTTCTGCGATTATGCAATTCCCATTTTTAATCATAAAATTACTTTTTTTTATTAAATAAAAGCAATAATAAATGAATTGGTTAATTTGTATTTTTTTTTAACTTGGAAAATTAAAAGCTGGCAACTTATTACTATTGGGATCTTTTTTTTTTAATTTTAAATCATGATTCCATAATTCTGGTGTAAAGGAAATCGGGCCTAGAATAAGGACATAAGTTACGATGCAGGAAAGTAGAATAGTAAAGAGGCTCTAAAAATGTGAACACATGTAGTATTATTTTTTCATAATATTGTTTATATTTACTGAAAATTTTATTGTTGACAGCCATGTATGTTAAGCTGTTTATTATAACTTAAGCGAATATTCTATTTGTTGTACCTTTCCCCAAACCTAGACTTTATAGACCGGAAGTCATAGTGCTTTTGCATTTCAGTAAAGCATTTGACAGAATTCCAAGAAATGTTATTGGACCAAGTATAGAAATAGTAATAGAGAGAGGTACGAGTGATGGGTATATGCCAACATCAACTTGACATATATTATGGCATTTTCTTTGTCTCCGGCACATTCAAAATTGTATTGAGGAGTTGTATCAGGACACTAATAGCTTGCTAAATTTTGAGGTGACAGGTATTGTAAAGAAAATAAAATGATTGATTACAGTATCAGATATAAAAAAAAGGCTTTAAGAGGCTGGAAATAACTGTCCGTTAAAGAAGAAAAAACTGAAGTGACATGTGTGCATGCTTGCCAAAAGGAAATTTGCAAGAGCAATAAGTTAGTTACCTACCAAAATAAAGATAGAAGAGATGCAGGAATTTTACTTCAAAATGAGCTAATAGTAGAAAGTACCTAAAAGACAGTTGCGATCTCTTTTTGTCTTAATAAATGAAAGGATAGGGTCAACACCGAGAAAACAATTCTTTGTTTTTGAGTAGTGGACAGATACCACATTCCAAGATGGTTTGATAAAGGCGCAATGCATTTATAGATGATCTACAAAATGTTGAAGAGAATTTTCCTGAAAGAAGAGATTCAGAAAAAGTTTTGTATCTTCAAATATTTATTTAACATTTTCATTCTGGAAGTGTATGTGTGTGTTTGTGTGCATGCATGCATGCATGCATGTATGTCTGTGTATTTTGTCCAAGCGGATTATAGAAAGGTATCCATGAAAGAAAATGTTTTTAATTTATTTGTAAAAATATTTCAGATTATTTAATGTCAAAGTAAATGATTGTAGAGATGGTATATTACAAACATAGGAAAATAATAATGAAGTAATTTCCCTGCAGTTGAAAGTCAAAAAAAATTGTATTTTATTTCCTCCCAAGAAGCTGCTAAGAAATGCAATTACTGTTCAAACTTATTTAAATATTGTGAGTTGTGAAATACATATCCATTGTAATAAACTTGCATTTGGTTTTTGCAAATAATTAATGTAATAAGTGAAGGCGTGAACCATATTTAGACGACAATAAGTCAGATTTGAATATCTTTTAAACATTTCTGCCTTCAAAAGTGTATTTTATTTATGATAACTAAAGTGAGCAAATAATATGGAGCTGAGAATATGGCTTTATAAACTATGTTTGCATTTAGTTAATGTTGACTGAAAATTCAGTCTGGGGATGGGAGAGGAAGGGATGGAGTCTAAAAATCCATACATCACTCCAGGTACATTCTTTACCCCAAATACTGCCCTTCCACATTAACTAACTGTAATAGGCCCATGGGATGAATAGGTATACTGGTAAATTTGAAGTTGCCATAGAAGAGGAATACTCTTTAACTTGAATAAATGGACTTTCTTTCTCTCTTTTCTTTTATTGTGAATGTCACATCTCATTGGTCTAGCCTACAGGTAACATGTGTCACAATGATGAATGCCATCCAGTTCTATCAGACAATGCAGTCTAGTGAAATGAGGGCTCCATTACAAGCTATAGTTCATTTCTGATTTTAACACAGATTGGTTGAGCGACCTTGAGTAAATTGGGTCATGTCAGCATGTTGGAGCTTTTTGGCGGCATCCTTGCCTGCCTTGTATATAATGAATGTATTGCATGTGGTAGCCTTTCACTGTGAATAATCAGAGTTATCAATTAGACAGTAACAATATTGTACTATTTTATAATTAGCATTGCTAATTTCCTAACTTCATCTCAGTAGTTCGTTTATCAAGATTATAGGATGCTTTTCTGTTGTATAACTTTATATTTTTGAAAATTTATTTTTTTATTGAGGTACGAATGACATAAAATTTTAAGATATTTAAAGTACAGAATGTGATGATTTGATATATGTATACATTGTGTAAGGATTCCCCCACTGAGTTAATTAACACATTATACCACGTTTCCTTTTTTTGTATAATAGTTTGCAATTTTTTTTAATTTTAATATTTTTACTTATTTTAATTAGTTTCAAGTGTACAGTACATTGGTTAGACATTTATATAGTTTATAAAACGATCCCTCTAATTGCTCCTTCTCTCCTCTGGTTTTTCATCTAGCCAATATATTAATGCTAACTGCGTTTTCTATGCTGTGCTCCTTGTCCTCGTGATTATGTACTACTAATTTGTACTTCTTTAACCCTTCAACCCATTCTCCCAGCCCCCCCAAACCCTTCCCCTCTGTCCATCACCAAATTGTCTACTGTATTTGTGTCTGGTTTTGATTAGTTTATTCTTTTTGTTCCTTAGATTCCATGTGTAAGTGAAATCATTTGATATTTATCTCTTTGTCTGACTTATTTCACTCAGCATAATAACCTCTAGGTCCATTAATGTCATTACAAATGGTAGGATTTCATTTTTTTTTTAATGACTGAGTAATAGTCCATTGTATATATGGACCATAACTTCTTTATCCAGTCATCTGTTAATGGACATTTAGGTTGCTTCCGTATCTTGGCTATTGTAAATTGTGCTGCCATGAGTATTGGGGTGCATAGATCTTTACAAATTATTGTTTTATTTTTTTTTAGACATATTTACTTCTTTGTGTATGTGAGAACATTTAGTTCTATTCTCTTAGCAAATTTCAGTTGTGCAATACTGTCACATATGCTATGTATGTTTTAGTACGTTTTATTGATTTTGGAAGTTCAGCTTAGAAAGTGGGTCTGAACCTTAGAAAGTGCACCAGTACTTCTGCAGTTTAGATATTATAGCTCCCCGGAGGACTTGGGCACAAATGCTTGTTTTTAGCCATATATTCTTTCTCTTAAAAAAATAGCTTATTTACATTTTATAGAGATAAAAAAAATAAAGATGCAAATGTATATAAAGTAAAAAAATTTCCCTCACCCCACTGCCACTATTCTTCTTTCTAGAGAAACTTTTTTCCATCTATTAATATACAGTATCTCTGCAAGTATTGTATATATTTATTTTTTGTTGATTTCAGTGATATTCAACTCTACTTTTATACAACTTTGAGAGTGTCTCACATCAAGATCATGTATACTTTATTCTTTCAATGACCACATATTCTTTAATTGTAGTAATGTATCACAGTTTATTTACTAAATTCCATATTGATGGACATTCAGGTTTTTATAATACTTTGTGATTACAAACTATACTGCAAAGATTATATGTGTGTGTATATATATAGTAATTTTAGAAAATTACATACATAATTCTAGAAAAAATTGGTAGAAGTGGGATTGCTAGGTCATTATGTACATGCTGAATTGTGAATGATATTGCAGATTGTTTTCCAAAGAGTTCTTTAAATTTATCTTCAATCAGCAACATTTAAAAATACCTATTTCTCTTATGCTCATCAATAAATATTGAGGATACCAATAAAAAACATGATTTAAAAAATTCTTAGTTTTCCATTCCTTAGATTTACTATAAAAATAAATTTTATTTGAAAAATAATGCACACAATATCAAATGAGATAAAAAGTTTACAACATCATTTCAATTATTTATATTTTCCAATTATATATTATAATATTAAAACAGTGATGAGAAAAATGAAGAAATAAAAATCATATTGAGGTCTTTGGTTTTTGAATCTGACCACATTCTATTAAATGAAAATTTGAGGACAATAATCATCATTTCAAGATTTTGAAAAATAAAGTGACCAGGCTTCTTTTATTTACTATTTATTTATTTATTTATTTCTCTCTAGTTTTTTTTTTACGGTGACATTGGTTAATGAAATCCAATAAGTTTCAGCTGTATACTCTAACAATAAGGCATCACTGTGTGTTCACCTTCCATAGTTAGATTTCTTTCTGTCACGACGTATTTGACTTTCTTTACCCTGTCTACCTCCCTCTTCCTCCCATCCCCTACCCTCTGGTAACCACTAGTCTATAGTCCATGTCCGTGAGTCTCTGTTTGTTTGTCCTGTTTATTTGTTGCTTTTAGGTTTATATACCACATATAAGTGATACCATGTGATTTTCAACATTTTCTATCTGGCTTATTTTGCTTAGCATGATTATCTCGAGGTCCATTCATGTTGTTGTAAATGGCAGTATTTCATCCCTTCTTATGGCTGAGTAATAGTCCATTGTATATATGTACCACAGCTTCTTTAGCCAGTCAGCTATTGTAGGACACTTCGGTTGCTTCCATGTCCTGGCCACTGAGAATAATGCTGCTATGAACATTGATGTGCAAATAATTGACCAGGCTCCTGATGCTGCAACTCTAAATGTGACTAAAAGTCATTGTTAACTAAAATAATTTATTTTAGATTATTGAGACCCTCGTTGCATGCAAAAAAAAATTTCAGGAAGAAAAATGAATACTATTTTAATCTAACCACCTTACAGAATGTCATTTAAATTAACTTCTTGGGCTTTTTATACATTCATATTAAAATCTTGTTGACCTTTGAACGAATGGTAGTACTGGTATTGTGACCTGATGAGGATCAAAAGAGAGGAAGGATATTGCCTAGTTCATTTCCTTCATCAATGTCTTTTACTTACATACTTAATTAGTTAGTTTCAATTATGTTTCAACAGCCAGGCCTAAAGCCACCAACTATAATCCTGAAATCTCCTCAATATATTTTAAAGATGTTCAATTAAAGAATTATGATTCCATGTGCACAGAATATTATAAAGAGTTCTTTATAATATATGCATCAAGAGTTTGACAATTATAATTCAAATATTAGCCTCTGGAACACATATGCAACTTTTGCCAATTCTTTTAACACTCAGCATCTTTCCCTTCCCATTCATAAAATTGGTGTGTGGAGGATTAAGTGAAAAAACAAAGCAGTTAGCACAGTTCCTATTAAATGCTTTACATCACTAACCCATTTTACAGATGGGATATGAAGGCTCAGAAATATAAAGTCAAATTTATTGAGAGTAAGAAGCCAAAATTAACAAGGAAATCCAGTTATAATTAGTTTTTTAAAGAGTAGAAATAATATCTGAAAAAATACTTTTAAAATTAAGTTTTAGCACCAGAGAGTCCTATCTGCTGATTTTTATTTCACAGTACTTATTTAATTGCATAAAAGAAATTCAGATCTTTCTGACTCCTGATCCCATGTGCTTGGTCATTATACTTTCTAATATATAATCAAGAAAATGTTCTTAAAATTTTGGAATAGTAGAAAGAGGAAATCTTTAATAAGACAATCGCTGTTCTTCAGTAATTTTAACTAAAAAAAAAGTTGTAAAAGGAAAAAATTGGCAATTTCCAAAGAATAAAGCAGAATGATGTGAAATGTTAGAAACTAAAATAGAAAGCCTAAGAATGAGAATTATTTATTTGCAAGGTATTGATGCACAGTACTGTATGATAGCATTTATATGTGCAATCTAAAATCGAATTTATAGAAACAGTAGAAAGTTGGTTATCAGGATCTGGGAAGTGGGAGAAATGGGGAGATGTTGGTCAAAGTGTACAAACTTCCAGTTAGAAGATGACTAAGTTCTGGGGATCTAAGCATTGTACAACATTGTGATTATAATTAATGTTACTGTATAATACACTTGAAAGTTGCTAAAGGGATAGATCTTAAATGTTCTTACCACAAAAAAGAAATGGTAATTATGTGACATGATGGCGGTGTTAACTAATACAATGGTGGCAATTATATTGCAATGTAGAAAGGTATATCAAATCAACATGTTGCTCACCTTTAACCAATACAATGTTATATGTTATTTATATCTCAAACTGGAAAAATGCAGGAAGAAAAAAACCTGATTTTTAAAGTTAGAATTAAAAAATACTTGCAATGAAATGAGTTTACTACATATTAGAGATGACATATAAAAGGTACCAAGCACAATGCATGATAAATGGCCCTCAATAAATGGTAGTAATCATTAATCCTAGATATAATACTAATGGTAGGAAATTATGTAATTATTTGTACCAACCTCAGTGATACAATCTGTAAAAGGCTAGTAACTTAATTGTGCCAATGTATCTTGTAAATTTCTGAAGACACATTTGTTATGCAGTTATGTGAACCTGTGATTATCAGATATTTATTGTGTTTGTCATGAGCATTCTCCCTTATTTTGGGGGATGGATAGGTAGGTGGGTCTGATACCTCCTTTATCTTCAAGGTACCATATGGGTCAGTCCAGGGCAATCAGACCACAGCATTCTCTGTCCATGGTTTTTGGTCTCAAGACAAACATATGGCCCAATCAAAAGTAATTCTTGTCTATATTTCCAAGGCTTATTCAAGAACGAGACATTCTCTTTCTTATAGTCTTAAATCTGTAAATGTAGACACAGTCCTGTAGGAAACTATCTTACTTTCATGGGGAGGTTGAGAACAAAGCCATTTTGTCTGAGCATCTGAATCCAATATGTGAAAAATAAATCCTCCATTTTGTTTGTTTAAACTGATCATCCTCACTGTGTCCCTAAATCTTTTCTTTTTGTTTTTCAATATTTAATTTAGATTTTAACAACATTCTTCACCCAATTTCTTCCTTCAATTCCTAGAGTATTTATGGCTGAGATAACACACATTTTTGTACTTCCTCCTAGTCTACTTTGTATACTGCAGCTTAACTTTTCTTGTGTCCATATCTCACTATTATCCCCAGTGCTCCGCATGACATATACAAATGAGCACATGTGCACGCGTGTGCCCCCCCCCCGCTACACACACACACACACACACACACACACACACACAAACTCAACCAGTATAGAGAATGTAGTTATACATATTTTATTCCCCCACAGGGCTAACACATGCTACTTTTTTCTGACAAACTGCTTAGAAAATACTAGTTGATTTACATATATTTCTCAAAATTTCTTCAAAATACAAAAAATTGCCAAAATGATTAGTTTGATCCTGTTGTGAACTTTGATATATTCAAAAGTTTGCATGGTTTTATAAAAGGGAATATATTCTTACATTGAGACTAACTTGAAGGAATGAGAGCGTGTCATTAAATATGCCAAATGCATGCACGCACATGTATGTGTGTGTGTATGAGAAAGACAGACAGACAGACACCCCAGGCAAATGCATGTGTACAGGCACCAAAGATAATTAGGAAATATTCTTTGAAATGTGTTTGGGGGAAGGAAAGAACTTAGGGGCTGAGACCTTCTCTAAAATAATGCTATGATTATAAATACAAAAACAACTACATTACTTTCATAACTATATTTAATAATTTGAAACATTAAATGATTTTTAGACTGGGACTCTTGAAATCAGTGAACCTGCAAAATAAAGATGTTGAGAATGCTGTATAGACATTTGTGTCAGTCAGTATATTATGTCGTCATTCTATGCAAATCAAGAATAAAAATATTGCAAGATTAATTATATTTAGGCTTAAATATGCTACATTTACTAGCTATTTGTGAAGACAGTAGCTGGAAAAAAGTATGCTACTTCCTGTTCCTTTTATTTTCCCACTTCTTTGACCTTACACCAAGTAAAAGATAAGCATTGATCAGTAGTACTGATTATCACTGTTCCTTTATGTTAAGGATGTGTTTGATGAGATCTGGGCATATCACTGATATCTCCTACAACTACCCAATTTTGGAAGTTGCTTTTGAAGATAACCCTGAAAACTGAACACGATTTTTAAATGATACTCTGCTTCTTTTTTCTTTGAACAATCCTAAAGAGAAACTAATTGAAGGTTAAACAGTAATTTCTATTCCATCAAATTTTCATAAAAAATACATGTGATCTAACAAAATTGCTGATGTGTTTTAACATTATGTCTTTGCACGGGAAGTCCAAATACTGCAGATATTAATAATTTTCTTGCCATATTTATTTAACACTGTATTCTGCCACTTTTTTTCACTTGAAATTAAATAATTTATTTTAGATTATATAATAATAATTCCTGAGTGGTTTACATATTCTGCATTTGGAAATCTATAAAATGTTATTTTTCAATGTTCTTAATCTAGGCCTAAAAATATAAATGATCCTTTTTCGATTAAGGTTATTCTTCAGTGTAAATCTGAGTAAATATAGTCATGGATAAGTATAATTAGTTACTACAGAGAATGTGTAAAAATAAATAAGTAAACAGGAATACATCTGGCACTTCAAATACAGGAGGATGGGTGTCCTGCATACACACCTTGGTAGTATGTCCTCTATTCTTCATGCATACAGGTTATGGTGCTAATTTGCATAAATCATTTCTCATCAATTGTCTTGTAGTGGTATAGAGACCATGCTGACATTAGAAATTTTATTGTATTCCAGTTATCACCACTGTCTTCTGGAAAACATTTTTCTGTATTGCCTTAAATGAAATCAATTATATAGATTTCAAAAAAGTTGCAAAATATATTACAACTATTGTACCTTTATACAAATAATATTTGCATGGGAATTTTGTGTCTTTTGTAAAATGTGACTTTTACTTTAAGCTTTATAGTTATTCCTAACCCCTTAGCTGTTTTACTCTTACAGTTCATGGTTCAAAGCCACTCCAAAAGCAGACCATCATATGGGTTTAGCAATTAATCTTAATTTTTTTAATGATAATGACTATAAAAATAACTCAACATTTACTATACTTGTACCACATACTAAGCAGAGTCCTGTGTAACTTTATGAATAATCTTCTTGGTCCATACAACATAAAGGATATGGTACATTTATCCTCCAATTTTACATTGAGGAAACTTTGGGCTATAAGGATTAGGTAACCGAAAAATTATCTTAACAGTAATTACTGCATGGCAGAGCTAGGCTTGAGGTCAGGTCTGTCCAGAGACTTGAATAGTTACAAGTGGAAGAAATATATCAGGAGTATGGTGGAGTTTCAGTTTATAACAAATTATTTTAAGATGCAAAATATGTCAGTATTTTATTTTACTTAAAAATAGTTGTTTTAAATATAGTTGGTATACAGTCTTATATCAGATATGTTAGTTTCAGTTGTACAATTTAGTGATTTGAAATTTTTATACCTTACAGTGTGATCACCCCACTAATTCTGCCAATCATCTGTCACCTTCCAGACTTGTCACAGTGTTATTGACTATATCCCCTTTCTCATTTTCACGTATCATTGCACCCCCTCCCTTTTCAATAACCATCTCTTTGATCTCTTTCTGTGAGTCTGTTTTTGTTTGTTTTGTTTTTTTTTTTAGATTCCACATGTAAGTGATGCCATATGGTGTTTTTCTTTCTCTGCCTGACTTATTTCACTTAGCATAATTCCCTCTAGATCTATTCATATTGTCTTAAATGGCAAGATTTCATTCTTTTTTCTTGTTGCATAATATTCTGCTGTGTGGGTATGTATTCATGTGTGTGCGTGCGTGTGTATATATATATATACATGCACACATACACCATATCATCTTTATCCATAATTTTCTCAGTCAAAAATAAGTAAGATTGGAGATAAAATATATTAGCTGTATAATTCTATTAAATGGTTTTTAACTATTTATAATTTTAATTAAAATCACAGACCAACTGAAATGAACAGCATGATACTTTCAGTTCAGTGTGAGTGAGGAACAAGTGGTATATGAACTTTTGCCTCCACCATTCTGTCCAGCTCTTTTGACCTAGAACCCTTTAACTCTCTATCAGGGGACATTTTAACCAAATTATACCAATGTTGACAAATTTTTATCAAAAGGAATTTTATGATAACCCAATTTAGCAAATGTAAATCTTTGATCAATATCTTGAATAGAATAGTTTAAGCATGCTTGTCAATAGGAACAGTTGACTTATTGTTGAATTGTACACTTGAAACTTACTGGATTTCATTAATGTCACTGTAATAAATAAAAAAAATGTCTTTATAGTAAACATGTCCTAGGACCAAGTTAGTATAAGTAGAAAGGCAATCAAAATGGCTCTACTGGAAAAATGCACACCAAAGTGTTCAAAATGATTCACCTTGATCTAAGAGTGATTCTAACATAGATAATTTAATTTTATTTCCTTTTGATAATCTGGCTTTCCATATTTTTTGTTATGAACATATATTTTGAATTAAGGAAAATAGATGATGCAAGAAAGCAAGCAAACAAGCAGAGGCAAATGATACATAGACCTAGAGAATCCTTCTGGGTGTTCTGTAAATGACAGTCAATACGTCACAATTGCCGAGGCACATTCAGACTTTGAAAGAATCAGTAGCTAGTGTGTGTAATGTCCCTAGAAATGGACCATTCTGGAGGCTGGGTGTCAGTTAAGGAGGCTATCGTGATATTGTGGGTGAGAAATAACTGAAGAGGACATGGCAATGGTGAAAAGCTAGCAGACCAACAAACATCTATGGCAGGAGAAAGACAACCGAACAGAAATAAACAATAAATGTCTAAATGGAATGGGTTTCTGTCTGAGGCACTCAGTTGGTTCTCAGTGTCAAAAATAAAAGAAAAACACAGAAAACAAAATATAAAAATAAATAAATGGTGATGTGTTAAGAATTCTACAGAAAAATAAATCTTAGTGTCTCTAGATATTTTCACTGAAGCACTTGAATTTCTCTAGAGAAAGGTTTCCAATCTGCTCCTTGGGGTGGGCTGGCAGTGGGGGTTGAGGGTGCCCTTCCATGCCTTTATGCCCAGTTTTTGAGAAATGAGCAGAAGGAAAAGGCTAGGGGTATCTCAAGATTCGGTATTTTTACTTCTGTGTGACTTATGTTATTGTCACGTGGATTTCTCTAGAAAGAGGGAGAATTTTTTGGCTTCTCTCCCGACTCACTAAGCCTATGGTCTTACTAGTGAGCATATCAGAGGTAAGCAGATTGCTCAAGAGCCACTCCTTGTCTTTTTGGAGCCAACCTGACCCATGCAACCTCAGATTCTCTGTGCCTTAAATTTTACAATGGAGAAGTCTACAGGGGAAGCCTAGAATTTCACAGTTCTTATTTTGACAGTGTAGGTAAAGTCAGTGTAATTCTCAGGAGAGGAATTATCAAGCTTATTTTTGTTCTGATCTAAGGGCACATCTTACCAAATAGTGTATGCTCATCAAGCTTATATTTTTATTTTCGTGTATCAAGCTTATATTTTTATTTTCGTGTGTATGAGGCATGTCTATGTATCAGATGGTTCCAAACTCAGATAAGGAAAGAGAGTTGTCATTTATTAGGACTTCTCAAATCCCCAGACCACTGTTGTTAGGATGTTACACCTGTTTCTTGGTGCTTTAGGGTGGAGGTTACCAGGTTTGTTTCATACAGAGAGGGATACCCTTGTCTGCTATCTGCTTGGAGAGGTGACTTCTGGCTGCAAGTGCATGTATGTGGGTGATGAGATCTGTGGGAGCCTAAAACTATGTAAATAGTTTTCTAGCAGTTGTATTTTTGAGATACATTCATCAAGTCCTACAATCATCAGTATCTGGTATCTCCATTCATGAAACTTTTATGGCTTTGTGCATACTGAATTGCTTCTTGTTGAGAAAAATTATGTGCATACATGTTCAACTTTCTCTGCTTGGGTATGTCAGTTACTAGACCATATTTTCTGTCTTCTAGCATTTTGTTGCCACCTCTAGTCAATAGCTATTTTTCTCCTATTCATTTTGTCATTTTAGATGTGTGCCTATATCAAGTGTTTCCTGATGTTTTAGCTGGGGCGTGGGGAGGGAGCAATGCTGATAACTCAGTGTCACATCTACCATATTTTCCCAAAAGTCCCCAAGTATCATCACTAAGTGATTGGCTAGCCAGAATGGAGGAAGCTAAAATTCTTTTACAAATGATAAATAACTAACGATAAATCTTAGCAATTACTTAAAGTATTTTATATCTGTAGAAATGATGCCCATATAAATTATATTTTCTTATCATTCTCAACTACATTCTTAGAAGTGTGTTATGCTCTGTGATCCATTAGAAAAGATATCTAAAGATAAATAAGAGACGTTTCGTGGGAAGAGTGCTAACTCTGGAATAAGAAGCCCTAGATTCCATCATGGTCCTAGAAATTGATGATTTGTGTACCTGTGAAATGTGGGACCATAATTGTAAAATGAAGTGGCGGGTGGTTATAATAGATTCCAGATTGATTTTTAGTTTTAAATTTCTGTGTTTCCTTCTCCTTTAACATTTTAAAATGTGCCTAAATCAGTAATTTGAGTGTATACTGTATACTCATTAATAAATTAAACACTAGATAATATAAACTAACATTTAGTAACTATTTAATATGTACTAGCTTTCTATTTGTCTTAGTCTGTTTAGGCTACTATAAAAAATACCATAGACAGGATGACTTAAACAACGGACATTTATTTTTCAAAGTTCTGGAATCTGGCGAGTCTAAGATCAGGGTGCTAGCATAGTAGGGTTCTTGATGAAGGCCGCCTTTCTGACTTCCAAATGGCAGCATTCTTCCTGTGTCCTCCCATGGTAGTGAGAGAGCTCTGGTCTTTCCTTTGTAAAAACACTAATCTCATTCAGGGGCCTTGCTCTTATGACATCATCTAAACCTAATTACCTCCCAAAGGTCCCATCTCCAAATGCCATCAGATTGGGAGTTAGGGCTTCAAATTATAAATTTTGGGAGGAGGCAAACATTCAGTCATAACACTATGTACTTTACCTATATTAATATATTCTCATACTAAACCTATGGGGCCAGGAATTTTTAATATCTCCCTTTAGAATATGAGGAAGTTAAAGCACAGAGAAGAAGAATAATATGCCCTAGATCACACAGCTAGGAAAGCTTGTACCCAGAAGTGCAAATTACAAAAACCCACATTCATAACCATTTTCTTGTACAATTGTGATTGATTATATGTTTTTGCTACTCGGTAAAATAAGTTAAATATGTATCTTTCAAAATCGGATTATTTATAATATACTGTTTTGTCCACTTCAACAATTGGCTAGTTTCAGGGTCTAGAATGATCCTAGATGGTGAGTATGCCTTGACAATAAAATCTAATTCTTATTCTAAGCTTTGTGCTTTTCTGAGATATTCAGATACATTTTTAACAATAAAATTTTCCACAAGTAATATATGTTATATTAGAACATACAGCTCAAAAATGATAAATATCCCCTCTTAATTCTACCCCCAAGCAAAAAGATCCCTGTAATTATACTTAAATACTTAAAAAAAAAATTCCTAATAACTAAAAAGCATTTAAGCCAAGTTGGTATTTTAGAAAATATCAACATTTTTATTTTAAATCTATTTAACAAATATTTGTTCTTATTTTTGTTGCCTCCATTGCCCATTTTAGCAATGGATTTAAATGCTCTACACCTCAGCTTCTCGAAAGAGTCTGAGCTAGAAGAGACTACACTAGGAAAAACCTTTTTTGTTTTTTTCAGAACAAATATTTTATTAGTTTTATTTTCTCTTCCCCACTCTTCTCTCCTTTCCTCCCTCCCCCCACCCCATCCCCTTTCTTTCCCAAAGAACAGTTTTCAGTTTTGTACCATTAATTCCTAGATCATTCAGTCTGACAACTCAATTTACCTTTAAGGAAAATGTTGAAATTACATGATTTTGTTCATTGATTTCTGGAAAATGCATCAGATATGATTTATGATATAATGATAAAACATTTTTCAAACCATTGTAACCAATAATGGAATCTGGAGCACTAGAATAAGAATGAAAATATATGGCAACTTGATGATACTATGAATAATGAGCAAAATCAATGCTTAAAGTCATATAAAAGAAGCAATTTATCTCCAGATGCTTGAGTCTAAGCTCTCCATTTTTAAATCTGGTTAAACTATAGAGAAATTAAGCAAAACAAGAAAGTCCACAAAAAGTAATAAAGACAAAATCCTAGTAAAAGAAGTTGATGTTAAATATGTTGAAAGAACTAAACATTTTATGTTAGTATTTAATAATTAAATTTAATCTTACTATTCAAATCTAATAAAACTACAAGGATACATATACATGTATGTAAGGACAGTCTGTAAATGTGAAGTATACTTGACACTTCTGCTGAAATTAAATCTCATTATTTTAGAGATAGAACTATGAACATAAGTGCTGCTGTGGCCAGCCGATGAGTAAAGGAATTAGTTCCAATGTAAGAAAAGTTGTAAAGTTTATATGCCTACCCTTTGTTTTCTTACTTTTTATAAAGACACGATATCATGAATTATGATTTTTAAGATAAAACTTTATTATATAATTAAACCATTCAAATGAAAAATATAAATACCCACGACTCAACATATGCTTTACAAGATTTAACATTATGCAATTTGCTTCAAATGTATTTCAAAGAAAAAAAATAAATAAATATCGAAAGAATTGAAATTCCCTGTGTCACCAGGTATTGTTCTAAGACTTTACATATATTACATATATTACCCGATTTAATGTTCATAACATTTTTATGAACTAACCTAATCATTATCCTGATAATCAAGTCAAGAGTTGACGATAATTGAGTGAGAAGGATTTAAACCAGGCTATCTGAATGCATGTGATTCAGGGGTCCCCTACTCCCGGGCTGCAGACCAGTACAGGTCTGTGGCTTGTTAGGAACTGGGCCACACAGCAAGAGGTGAGCGGCAGACAAGCGAGTGAAGCTTCATCTGTATTTGCAGCAGCTCCCCGGTGCTAGCATCTCCGCCTCAGCTCCACATCAGATCATCAGGCATTAGATTCTCATAGAAAAATTCCTGGTGCCAAAAAGATTGGGGACTGCAGGACATAGCTTACTGGGGAGAGCACATCCAAAATCTACCAGTTATTTCCTACAGCTGTTGTATTAGTTAATAATCCCACAAGTTCCATGTGAGAGTTCATGATTCTCCACATCATTGTGCACGGTTGGTATCCTCAGATGTTTTAATTTTTGCAAATTTGGTTATAGTGTATTAGTATGTTTTTCTAAATCCTAGTAAATACCCAGAAGTAGAATTGCTGGATTATATATTAATTGTTTTAAGTTTTTGAGGAATTTCCATGATCTTTTCCGTTGTGGATATACCATTTTACATTCCTACCAACAGTGTATGATGGTTCCCTTTTCTCCACATCCTTGCAACATTATTTTTTGTCTTTTTGGTAATAGTTTTAATGATAGGCATGAGGTGATATCTCTTTGTGGTTTTGACTTGCATTTCCCTGATGAGTGATGTTGAGCATCTTTTCATGGGGTATTGGTGTATTTAAAGCATTTTGAAGATAATAGTTTCATGTCTTCTAATATTTATGCTGACATCTTCTTTTTCTTAGATTTTAAGATTTTTTTAACTGCAATATGCAGTACATTGACTGAGAGCAGAGAATAAAATGATGGTTATCTGGGGCCGAAGAGTGGAGAAATTGAGGAGATGTTGATGGAAGGGTAATAACTTGCAACAAGATGAATAAGTTCTACTAGAGATTTAGTGCACACTGTAGTGATTTTAGTTGATAATATTGAATTATATCTTTCAAAGTAGCTGAGACTAGAACTTAAACGTTCTCACCACAAAAGAGAAATTATAATTATGTGACATAATAGAGGTGTTAACTACAGTGGTAGTCATATTACAATATATAAATGTATCAAATCAACTATTGTATACCTTAAACCTGCACAATATTATATCACTTATGTCTCAATAATTAAAAAAAAAAAAAAAAAGCAAGAGAGAAGAGGAAAGGAGATGAGAAACAAAGAGAGGAAAAGGACAGGTTTACTGGAAGATTGATCAGTTTTTGTCTTTCAAATTTGATGAGTTCATTTGAATTACAACACTCGCCCAAACTGCCCTTATAATCATATTTACTTAATCAAGAGTTAAGTTTCAGTTATGAAAATAGATCATTTTACACCCTTTGAGGTCAGCTTGTTACAGATGGAACAGCACTGCACTGTGTTTATACTAAAACGAGTTTTTGAGCTGTGCAGGACCAGAGGCGGTAATACATGGCATGATTACATTTAATTTATATTTCAATTTTAATTCTCTTGAGCCCTGGCTCTACTTTCTCATTTTTCTTTTTTTGTGACAGTGGTGCATAATGTGATGACTATAGATTTTCATCAGTAACTCCCAAATCCCTACTTGGATTAATATGCATAGCAACCTTCTCTCTAGAATATTTTCTTTTTTATTTTGCTTTAGAAATTTGGTGATTTTCTTTTTCCCTTGCCCATCTCTCTCTGTTCCAGAAACATGAAATTACCTGAAATTTTGGCTGTCATTATTCTAATTTAACAAGTAAATTTAATTAATTTAAGGTCTATCAAAACTTTTTAACATCTACATCTTGCAATTAATTGCTGTCAAATTCCATGTGCAGAGAAAATTGTTTTTATTTTCTCAAAAATGGGTAAAGAGCATTGTTATGTTTGTTACAGTTGTGGAAAAGAGAGAACTTGAAGTTTGAGCTTTGCAGAAACCTCCATCATTAACAAACCTAAAGTTTCAGGTCATTTATCACAATTACTCTTACATATCCAGTTACTAAGATTTTCTACCTTCTTGCATTTTAACCAGTGCCTGCAAGTTTGAAACACTACATTTTTCTATATGTTTCTTTTTCTTCTCAGATGAAAATACTCTTTCAAATGAAATGAATGCATTTCCCCTGTGAACAAATGTGTATTTACTGATAATTAGGAACCAAAAACTATAAAATTGTAGGATTAAAGTAATTATTATAAACGATATGAAAAATGAACAAGTTGAAATATTTGAGATATTGTAATGTATACAATATATATAAATGTAAGTATTTACTAAACACATTCTAAGCCAGAGAGTTCTGCATTTAGTTATAAAGTTATTTGGTGAGCTTGTGCTTTGTTCCTGGAAGTATGCTAACTGCTATGATATAGTATAAATATTCCCTATAGATAAAGATATGATATTTCCTTGCTTTTTTTCATTCTATAGAATTAATAACTCTTGAACCAATTTTCTTCTCTGTCACTCCTGCCACTTTCTTTGTTCAAATCTCTATGCATCATCTCGTACCTGTATTCCTGCCAGCTCCAGGATAGTCTACCCCTAACTCATTCTTCCTTGTGCTTTTCCTTGGGAACAGACCTGCTCATGTCATTCTCCTTTATTACCTGTTCAGTGTGACTCCATTGTCCTCAGTTTAGCATTCAAATTTCTCATCAAGATATAGTAAGCATCTCTTGAGTTTGTTGCTCTTTATTCCTTATAGTTCCTTTTACCAACATAGCACCCCATACATATTTGTTTTGGGGGAAACTACTCCTCCCATTTCATAGTGTGTTCTGTTGGAAATGTCAGCCCCAGTGTCCAAGAGTGACTACATAACCCAAGCCAGACTAATCAAGCTCTTCCAAGAATTGAATCTAGAGTATAGTGACAGAAAAGACCTAAGGCGGTTGGAGCTGAGTTAATGCAATGATCCTGCTCTCAAGAAAATGCCAAGCATTTCTGCTGCTGAGTTCCCTAGAAATCTCTTACTTCCTATGTTTCTTTTGATCTGGCTACATAGCTTCTCCATCAGTTATTTGATTTAATTGATTCAATAAGTTCCTTCATTTTCTAAAAAGTTGTCCATAGTTGATGTTTATTGCTTTTTAAGACATTTATTAATGACCCCCTTCATAGATCTTCAAACTCGTCTCTTAAAATTCTGTCACTTTGCATATGAGGCTTAATTCTCTGTTCTTCATTAGTTCACCAGCCCATTTTTCTCATTGTTCTCACAGTATGTCCCAGTTGTTTCTCATCTGCCTCTAGATATTTGCTCCTCATTCCCTGTTTTCCTGGAAACTCCATTCCTCTTACTTCTCTAATTTCTACTACCCTGTAGAATACAACTTACATTTTCTCCAGGAGGACTTACTTTATATCCCAGATGCTTCTACTCTTTGCTCCTGTAATCCATTTATCACACTTTTCAATTGTTGCTTATCTGCTGTGAAAGAGGAAGTTTTGTTAAGAGTAGAGTCTGTCTGTCATATTCATATTGTATTCATGGCGCCTAGCTCAGTGCATAGTACATTAAAAAATAGCAAATATTTGTTGAATGATGAGTGAATGAATGAACAGTAGAAAAAACTCAGTTCTTCAAGACATTGTATAATCATGCTCCAAATTGAATATAATCATATGAGGTCCAGGCAATAAATCTTCTGGCTACTTAAAAAAAAAAAAGAAGAATGCAGGAAGGACATGGAGTTTGATTTGGTCCATGAAGACAGAAAGGATCCAAGGAGCTGCAAAAAATGAGGAATACATTTTGGCCCCAGCATTCCAAACTTTGTTGTGAAATCTACAGCTTTTTTTCTAGGGTAGCATTCCATCACTATGTCAGTGTGTTGACAAATAAGTTTTATCCCACATGTCAATTTTTGTTTTTGGTGGGATAATGAGGCCTCCTCCAGTCTTGGCATAAATAAATATGGTGATTAATTAGCAACACGTGCCTTGGAAGAGGAATGAGAGAGTGTTAACAGGAGTGATAGGTATTTTTCATTCGTAGGCTGATCTAATCCACTACCCTCTAGTTGCCTTTTTGAATTAAATAATTCTAGGCATTTCCCAGGAAGATGTGTCAAATGTCAACTAGACTGAGAAATCTATTGAGGGCTCATATAAAATTAGAGAAACCTAAAATTGTTAAGATGTCTCAGACATATCTATTCACTTTATAGATTTGTAAGTCAGGGACTGCATAGGATAAGAGGGATTACCCAGAATGTCCACCAACTGATCAGTAAGAATATTATTTTTTCTATTTTCTGGTCTAGAGTTTTCAGGTTATATAATTAAATTTAAATTTTCTTAAAATCAAAGACTCCGAATGAATAAAAGTCACTTTTTAGGTGTGAAAACTTGCCTAATTTCCTTTAGCTCCTCCATTTTTAAATAAATTACATATAGTTAATAATTAATTAGATTATACCATACTGTATATATAGTTATTAGCCAATACTTGGCACATAGTAATAAATTGATAAGTGCTAGCCTATATTTCCATTGTGAAATTTTAGTTTAAGCATAACATTTAAGTGACTCAACTTCCAATTTCCTTGAAAAATCTTTGTCAGTTTTTGAGCCTTGATAAAATCAATTATGTTTAATAGAATTGGACCACATCTAAAAGGTTACCCATGCTGTGGTGACTTTTTTACAAAACTTTTCCTCTACTTCAAACTGTTCAGGGATGAAGACAGTCTAGAAAATTGTGGGTCATGGAGGAAATTAGAGAGGACAATGGGGACGGAAGGAAGTCTGAAGAAGGAGGAAATATGGAAGAGAGACCAAATTATGTGTGATATTTTAAGCAAGGTTTTCTCTAATCTCTTTTGTAATTGTGTTCCATTTTCAAGGTTAAGTTTTCCTTTCCTCAGTATAAATTTTATGGATTATTACATTTTATTTACATAAGTACAGGTGGTAATAGCAACAGGTGTGCCTTAGGGAATCTGCCCACACTCTGAAGCCAAAGTTATTATCATTAATAAAATAATCAGTGATAAGCGGAACTAGCAAATACAGTCCTTTTCATAGGCCAGACACTGAGCTAATTGCTCATTCGCATTATCTTCATCACCATAGTAACGCTATAAGAAAAATGGCCCCATTTTATGGATAAGGAAAATGAGGTTTGCAGCAGTTAACTTGTCCAGAATCACATAAGTATGAACCAGGTATAAAAATACAAAACATCTGTGTCTCCAAAATTCAGGCCTTTAACCATTATTACAGACTGCAGAAAACATGCACCTCCCTCCTCTTTCACCTTGTGATTTTCATGCATAAGGTAACATCCTCCACCATCCCCACTCAAATCAGTGCTGAACAAAAGCCAGATCCTTGGAAAAGCCTCTACCCCCCCCCCCCCCACCTCCTGGCTGAACAGGAGTGTGCTCCAGGAGCACTGTTTGGCTGTGCACTCTCAATTATTTGTGACGCTTTTGTGCCTGCTCTTCCTTCTGCGCAGGAGGTCCTTCTTCAGTTTTGTCAGCTCATTAATTCTATATCTTGGAAACTACTTGACCTTCCAGGCATGAATCGAGTAAGCTTCTCAACCCCCTAGTTCCTGGGGCTGCTCACTCCACTGTGGCAGACCCAGGGCCTTTGTACTTCAATCATATCATATATGACATAGTATTGAAACTGTTGGTTAACTTTCCACTCTCATCAGTGAATAATGAAATGAGAATAGGGACTCAGTTTTATTCTACTTCTATCCCCAGTGCCCAGCACAGCAAATAGAACCTAATGGATACTCCAAACAGAGTATTGCATGATTGAATGAGTAATAATAACAAAATATAATTTTTGAATAATTCTGTGTGCTAGGCATTGTACTTAGTTTTTCTATGCATTACCTCATTCACTTTTTCCAGTCAGTATGGAAGCTAAATAATATTATTTCGACTCTAAATCAAGAAAATAAGACCTAGAGAGGATATGAGATTTACTCTTGTTTTCATAGATAGTGCCTGAGGAAATTTGAATTTTGTTTTCTCTAACGTAGAATCCATATTCATAATCACTGTACTTGGTCAAATCTCCTCATGAATGGAAGTAATGCAGACATTAAGACACATGATTTAAGAACATGATCTTACAATGTAAACTTCTACTATTGTTCTCCCATTTAAAAATAAAATAGCCTAAACAGCCCACTTTCTCATCATTCTAACAGTATGCCCTAGTTTTTAAATTGGCACCTTTGTTCTTGTGTTCTCACGCTCATGATGCTCATTACTTCCAGCTTGTTTATTCAAACCTTACCTGTCCATTTGGGGTAGCTGAAGTAGCATTCTTCTCTTATTTCCTGAGCTCAAACTGATACTCACATCTGAACTCAGTGCATTTTGTCCCTTCTCTTCACCCTTTTTCTTGTGTTGTTAGGGAAAGTCTGTTGAGGTTAAGAGCACAGTCTTTACAAGAGTCAATCAAGCTTTGCCTTTACGTTAATGCAGATTTTACTTTTGGATACCTCCATGGTGAGTTACTTGGCCAGTAAGAATCTCAAGATCCAAGGATGGGTGTGGGAGAGGGCAGATAAGGCTTGAGGCTGTGGGTGCTGGGCAAGGCAAATGAAGGCTGGGCTGCTCATGAAGAGAATAAAGAGAATAAGACAAACCTTCAGTTTAATGGGAGGAAGTAAGAATTAGAAATTGATCTTAAACAAAAGTTATTCTATAGAGGTTGAAGAAGACTTTGAGGTGGTTGAGGTGTACCCCCTAAGGCAAATATTCACAAAGAGGATGTTTAGGTTCAGGGACTTGACCAAGCCTGTGCAGAAGACAGCCCTCTCCAGGGGACAGAAAGTTGAAAACCACACATTCTGTCCGTAATAACGGTAGAAATCTTTGGCCTTGTGGCTATTTCTTCTCTTTTCTTCTCTTACTTTTTTGTCGTCGTTGTTGTTTTGTTTTATTTTCTTCTTAGGTTTATATTTACTTTTTATTTTTATGGCAGGAAAAAAAAAAAAAAGAATATTTGGCCTGACCTTAAAAGCAGGTCCTCTTTGCTCCTGAAGACATTTGTATTGAATGAATATGAGCCAAATGGAACAGGTGGAAAGGGAATGTTCACTTATTTCTCCTGTATTACATTAGGATGCCCTAATCAACATGGCCACCTGCATCAGTTAGCAGTCCTGATTAAAGAGCACAGAGCCTGGAAGCCTGTGGAAGGTTGCTCCCTGGTGCTGCCTGGACTGCTGCGGGCTGCTAGCAGCCTTATGATCTCCAGACAATCTGTCGTTTCTGCTTTGTCCCAATAACCTTAGGCAACAACAAAAGCAAACAAGTACCTGAAAGTCAGGGATACCAATATAGAGAATTTGCCCTTTATTTTAAAAAAATGCAGGTGTCATTGGCGCCACAAGAAGTCATTAGCTCTCCTGAAGGTTCATTTAGAATCAAGCTCAGTTATGGGCATGTTAGAATTTTAGACCAAAAAAATGTGGTCATCATCCTTCTTATGTTGTTTACCCTCTCTTTACCAGATTCTGTAAACAGGAGAAAATATTTTGGAAGATAATAACTACGTGTGTGCATCTCTTTATCTGTGTATCGGAAGGAGAAGGAGAGCTACAAACAGACTCACATACTATATAATATATACATACATATAAAGTTATTATTTTCCCAAATAGAGAGAGAGAGAGAGAGAGAGTGTGTTAAATACCGAGATATATGAAGAAGGCTCTGCAACAAAAGCCTAACAGCCAGTTCCCATTTAGACGGGCACAATGCTTTAGATTAGCAGCCTCCAAATGCCTACAGAGTTCGGAGAGCTAATATCACTTATGAAGCCAGACTTGTGTTCTGGGTGATGGGGACAGCACAGTAGAGGGTGGTGACATAAAGAACTGGAAGGTTCGTTCCCAAACTGGAAGAGGCAGTAAGTAGCCACTTAACTTTCAGTTCACTGTTTGTTGCCTTGCAGGATGCTGGTCCAGTGTTGCCAGATTTTCATATCTCAATAAAA
>NW_006431919.1:10029693-10128497 GCF_000325575.1 Pteropus alecto | reverse complement strand
TATATATACTTGTATGTATATGTACATATATGTATATATCTATATATATACATATATATACATGTATGTATATATGTATACTTAGTGTATATATGTATACTTAGTGGCCCCAGTATATTTATCAATCATGTATATTTGGAAGTTATTTCGTTGGCTTAAAAAATAATGTGATATATCAATAAGCAATAATTTCTAATAGATGGCATTAGGATATTACCAAATCCATGCCTCTATCCATTGAAAGCACATAGAAGGGTTTCCAGTCAGAACCCAGGTCTTCTCATGCCTTCCGGGCTCTTCTGGGGTCATTTATTTGAATAGTATATCCTTGTCATGTCATATTGAGGTTTATGATTCTTTTGTGCATTCTGTCAAAAGTAAGAGTTACAATATTAGCAATATCCTTAACATGAAAAAAATTACTTAAACTACACTTGTTAGAATATAAATATTAATACTCATCAGTAAAACTACTGGCCCATTTTCCTCATGAAGGATCAATTTACTAGAACAGAGGGCAGGACGGACAGAAAAAAAGATAGTTTTTGATAAGTATTTGAAACAAGCATTGCAGATTGTTAAGTCTCATGTAAGTATGAGAATTAAATGAGTTAATATATGAAAATTATATAGTGTAATCTCTGACACTAAGCAATATATTACCAAGAATTATTAATTAGTAATTATTCCTATTATATCACAATGGTTTAGTTTCCTGTGGAAAGTTTTATTTAGGATTCATGGAATATTCAGATATAATTGAACATCAAGATTTAACTTTTTCCTGGGGCACTGGCCAAAATTGGTTGAGGAGACAAAGTCCCTTTTCTTTGGGTCCCCTATCACATTAATCTTGCTATTGAATAATTGCTAACTTAAGAAAAAAATTGTGGAATCAAAAATGTTTCTGATAATACTTCTTCGATGAGTTGTACTTAAGGCTTAAATTTGAAAACAATTTTGGTATATTATTTGTTTCTTTCAATTTTTGGAGTGTCCATGAAGGGAAAAAGCTGAACTGTTTACAGTGACCTCTGAATATGTAGATTCAGTTCTCACATGTGCAGAAAGAAGACTGTAGAGGATTATTAATATTAATTAAAATAATTAAAAACTTTTAACCTTTAGTTCTTGAATAACTTTGTAAAGATAAGTGCTCAGCAATATTTTGATGATAACCTGTTGCACCCCTCACCCTGAGGTAATTGTGATGCCAGAAATCCAAATTATATTTAACAATGTGGTTATACAACCTTCATTGTTATGAACATCTAGGCAGTGTTTCATTATTGTACGTACATAGGCCACCCTCTAAAACTAGATCCTTCCGAGCATAAATTATTCTTCATCTTACAGAATTATAAAAATTTATAGTAATGATAATATCCATAGACATTTCCCTGTTCTAGTTGAAAACTAGAGCTAATGGGCAAAGTAGAGATAGCTATGAACAGCAGGAGCAAATGTTACTGCTTGACCTCTGAATAGCTGTTCTGTAATGCAGAGAGGAGAGGATAGTCTCATGAATAATGTCTGAAATTGACTTACCTCTTTAAAGGACAAAGCAATTTTATTTTCAAAAATATTTGTTTCATTATGTAAGAAAAAAACTTTTAACAGGTTCCTTGAATTTTATTTCTTTATTTCACTTGTAGTTATTTTTCCATTTGTAGGTGGAATTAACTGTAGTTACTGGTTTTATACTGAATGAAATAAAATCTCCAAGATTTATTCTGTTTAACTTTGAATTCTTTGTCATTAGCCAAGTCGTACTGTATTGTTTAAATCCTCAGTCTTCCCTCCTTCCTCACTCCCATGTATTGTTATTTTAGTTTCTGAAATAAGACCAATGAATCAATAAACATAAGCCGTGGTAATGTCACTACCACATGCAAATAATAAAATAACATCTCAAATTTGCTTTCGAGCTCCTCTAGCAACTTTATCACTTCAGTTATTCTTATTTCCAAGTCCAGATGTTTTCTTTAGATGTACTTTTAAAATAATTTTTATATCTTTATTGAAATTCTCTAATGTATCATTGTAATATTATTTTTTTTTATTGAACATAGCTTATTTCACTTTTTGAACAGTTATTATACAGTAATTCGCCCTTATCCATGGGGGATATTCCAAGACCCCCAGTGGATTCCTGAAACTGCAGATAGTATTCAACTATATATATATAGATATATGTACACACACACACACACACACACACACACACACACACACACACAGAGTTTTTTCATATACATACACACCTATGATAAAATTTAATTTATAAATTAGGCACAGTAAGAGATTAATTTAGAATATTAATCTCTTAGAAGAGATTATTATTAATAGAACAATTATAACAATATGCTATAATAAAAATTATGTGAATTTGGTCTCAGCAATCTGGCATAAATTTCTTTTTCTTTCAAAATAATATGAACAAAAAATTCATTTCTTACTGTAGATCTTAAATTCTGCATATTTTTTTTTCTCTTTCCTTGTTAAGTCAAGAACTTTCACCTTTTCACTTAAATGAAACACTTTACAGCTTTTCTTTGGCATATCCAAATTGCCAGCATCACTACTCTTTGCTTTGGGGCCACTGCGAAGTAAAATAAGAGTGACTTGAACACAAGCACTGAGATACTTAGACAACCAATCTGATTACCAAAAGGGCTACTAAGTGACTAACAGGTGGGGAGTGTATATAGTGTGGATACACTAGATAAACAGATGACTCACATTACAGGCAGGTCAGAGCAGGACAACATGAGATTTCATCACACTACTCAGAGTGGTGCACAATTTAAAACTTCTGACTTTATTTCTGGAATTTTCCATTTACTATTTTCAGACTTCGGTTGACTGCGGGTAACTGGAACTGCAGAAAGGGAAACTGTGGATAAGGGGAGACTACTGTAGTGCTTTGAAGTGAGCCCACTATGGGTGTCTTGTTTTCCTGATCTTCCTGTTAAATTTCTGTCTGACTCTTCTACCACTCTTTGTTTGCCCTCATCAGAATTGTTAACTCCTAGTTATCTTCAGTATTGGCCTTTCTATTCATTTGCCTACAGGATGGCTTATGTTGTCATGGATTATGAAACTGTTGCATGCTTTGCCCCAAATGAAAAGCCCCAAGTGGTGAAGATGTTTGTTTATGCAGTTTATCCTTTACTAGTAGCATTATTGCAAAAATGGAGCTGAAGAGGTCAAGAGTGCAACTCCAGGTTAAAACATTACATTTCTTATAAAAGTTTTAGTAGTGTTTTATTGAATAAACACTGTTTATTTTATGGTTTTGGTTGATTTCTATATCCTGAAATTATTGTTTTAGAAAACCTGTCAAGTTTTATCATTGCTTTTGGGAAGTGGATTTACTCAGGTTCTTACTCTGTCATTCTAGAAAGTCCACATTAATTATTATTTTTCCCTTTTCCTGAGAAAATGAGGTTCATAGGGAACTGCTAAATGGACCAAGTGAATATATACAGTGATCTCTGACTCCAGCAGCCATGTTCATTCTGCCACCATGGCAGAATATCAAATATACCATAGAATATCAGAGAAAACCAAAGTGTTCTCATCATCTCTGTCCTATTTAGGATGACTTTTCCTTAGTAGGGTAACTTTTCCTTTTGATGTGAAATGGCTATTCTTTTTATGTTATATGATATATTTTTGAAGGTTATTAATTTTTTCAAACAAAACATCATTCAAGAAGATCCAGTATAATTGTTTAAAAGATGAGTTTTGAAAATATCAGCTTCACAATGAAGTACTTTTTTTTTGAAAAATCTGGCAACATGACTTTCAGTGTTTTAGGCAAATCAGCAGACTTATATGAATTTCTTTCTTTATAACTATACTGTTTATGGTAAAAATCAAAAATAATATGCACAATTATACTTTGATGGACTAATGAAGAAATCATCCTTTCTATAATAACATGTGCCACACGTCATAGTTAAAGACAAATTATAAACCAAAAACAAAAAGAATCTCAATATTTTACAACCCCATAGAAACTTTGACCTCTCTTTAGATTCTAAATGTTTTATTGAAAAATAATGTGACTTTTGAAAATATAGATAATCAGCATTTTTTCAAATAGTTTTGAAGTTTGCTAACTAACAATGAGGAGGCTCACCTTCCTTTTCTCTGTGAAATAATCCTAACACCAAACATCCAGTAGCTGCTCAAGTAGTAATAAATGAATGTATGAATCTGTGTAGACATTCTGAAAACAGAGATCACTAATCAGTTGAATTAGCCAGATTCAACTGGCTTATGTATTATGTTTGACAAACAGTGTAGTTTCAAAATTAGACTTAAAAATGATTTCAACATCTTTTTTTTTTTTTGTAACATTAGAGTATATAGCAATATACAGCTTCTTTTCCCACAGAGCACCACATAGCTATCACTGAAGCTAAGGAGATGGTGTACGTACTGTTTTCCACAGTCCCCAGTGCTTCTTTTAGTGTCATGTTGGGCCTAGTTCACACATATGTCAGTTTCCTGGCAATGGACTTCGTGCCTCTGAGTTAAGTTTTAATGTGTTATTATATTTGAATGAAAGATGTGTCCCTTATCGTGATCGGCCATCTCTGAACACTAAAGTGCCTGATAAATGTTGAATCATCCTTTAAAACCTAGCTCAGCTAACACTTTCACGTGAAAACTTCCCTCGTACCACTTCCCAAGTATAAACTCCCTATACCTTGCACATTTGTCGGTAGTTGTATATCTTGCGTAAAGTGTTGTAATTTTAAGTTTACTTGGATTCTCTATGAAATAAATCATGAACTTTCCAGGGCCATACTATTGTCTTTATCTCTGTAATCTCAGTACCTACTATAATAGCGGAAGAATTCTGAGGGTTTCAAATGTTATTCAGTGGCAAAATGGCTAGCAAAATTCATAGACTGGAATCATATCCCAAGTCCACTGACTTGTGGTTCAAGGCCACTTCGGTTTCTCTTACATTTCCATTTTCAACATTATTAATTCCTACGGATTTCAATTATCTAACCTTACAAAGAGTGGCAAGTTACCCTTACTATGTGTCTCTTAGTACCCTATACTTTTATCACAATATTTATATTATCTTTGCCTGATTCTGTCTTTTGTCCCCATCAGAACTGTGATTTCCTTAAGGAAAAAGGCCATGAAATATTTATCTCTACACCCCTAGCACAATACTTAACACAGGGTAGAGATTCAGCAAATGTTAGTAGAATTTAGTTTAATTAAACTAAATTAACATTTGGAGTTAACTTATTTGACCAAATTGTGGCTATAATGTAATCAAGTCAGATAATTGTTCTTGTTGGTCACAAGAGCTGGATAAATTTTGGGAAACTCCTACAGAAGGTCTTCAAAAACAGGTATAATGAAATTCAAACAAATGGTCAACAATAATTCTAAGTCCATCCTTATTTTGATTTCTTAGGTAATTATTAAGGTGAGCCTTGACATGGATGTTGCTTGACAAAAAAAATCATCATTCACTACATTTGTTATGAGAGCCAAGAAGTCAATGAATGTGATGGTTTAGCTAGTTTACATGGTCAGTTTTATTTGGATTGAATAAGTCAAGATAGAGGACTTGAAAATTATTAATTTGCTAAGTCCCGGCCACCAGTGACACAGAAAGATTTTGCCTCACATGATCTTGTCTGTAGAAACCAGACATAGTTTTATGCCTATCATTGAAACGATTTTTTTGTTGCCTTTCAAGTAATTATAAGATTTTGTACTTGAATATGACTTTGTGGTTATAGACACATTAAGGAATGCAGTAGCTCCAGTGGAACTTTTTAAATAAAACTGCAGTGCTCAGACTTCACCCCTCAAAACAATTAAACCAGAGTCTCTAGAGTACATCTGAAAACAAGTTTGCTGCATTAACAGTAGATATGAACAAACTCTACTCTCATTTCAGCATTTTGATTCCAACCTGTTTATGTTTTATAAATTTTGATATTTAGTAATTTTTTTAAAGTGATTCATTTAAAATGATAGTTTAGGATCATACTATTGATACATCTTCAAAACTCTTCTTAGTAGTCTAGATTCCTACTAATGCTTGGCACTTTTAGGTGCTCCTACCTGAATATGTTTTAAAATAGGGTGTTGCAAGTCCTATTGATAATATGAAAAGAGAGTCAAGTAGTCCATCTTGTTATTGAATAATTTTAGCTTTATTATTGTAGTAGAATACATTATGACATAAAATTAAGAGCTTTTGCTAAACTCTGTAAAGCAATACATGCATCTGCCATAAACAACCTCAATTCATGTTAGGTTTTATTGCCACTTCACTGCACTAAGGTGCAAAAAACATTCAGTGTCATCTTTTAAAAAATATTCCTGGGAGTAAACAGGAACTGTCCTCTATAAGAGTGTATTTCAAGGAAGACTTAACTAGTATTACATGGTTTAGCAAAGCACTGTAGAAAAGCTACATAGAATAATTTGTCTTTGATAAATTGTGCAATCAATTTATACAATAGAATACTATCCACATATACTAACAAAGAAATGATAGAAATGCAGTCATTGCTTAGCAGAAAGCAGACTAATAAGAAATATACACATCTAATGAGCAAAATACAGACCAAATGTTAGCCATGAGGAGTCTGGAAGATAAAATGCTCTTAATAAACACATGAAGTTAACGCCAAAAAATAACAAGATAAACAGCAACACAGAAGTTAGAGCCATAGTTTATTTTCTATACATGATATCTACATAAGATACCAGAGGATGAAACATCCTTGGTTCAGCCTTTATTGGCCTAGCTCATCAAATTTAGGCAGGACCAAATCAAACAATAAAGCACATTTAAAAAGAAAACCAGTTTGTTTAGGAAAACAGTGTATTTTCCTGCATCATTGGATAGCAGCTTTTTGAGAAAAACATTGCTCCAAGCTTGGGTATGGATCCCAACTGTCTTATTTAGCAATTATGTTGACAGGTTTATCATTGTATTCTAAATGTGTTTAGACCATGACCTATGGATTCTAGTCACTAATTTTAAATATCTCCGAAACTCTATTAAACAAAAGGAGACTTCAAAAATACCTTCTGCATAAATATTTATTTCTAAAACATCTGGGAAATAATGAAACAGACTAGAATTTTCATAGGGAGTATTAATGGACCTCTTGTAGTTAAAGCCCTTACATAGTATACCTACAAATATATTGCTACTGTATAAATGAAATCTAGTAGTATTACTCAATAAAAGCTATTTCCTGTACATTCTTTCTTGTATTTTTATATTTAATGCTACATATGGTACAACACTTATTGAAATAGTTGGTATAAGCAAAGATAGCAATAATATACAGTTGATTTTCTAGCTCCCAGTAATGCTTTTCCATTTTCTTTCTATATTAGAAGAGCCTAAAGTAGGGAAATGTGGCATGACTTGAGCAGATAGCAACTGATTTACTACTGTTCATTGGATGACAATTTGAAATTATAAGCTTTCTCTACTTAAATGGGACTTCATACCCATATAATTTAAGTTTCATCTGATTCTTACAAGCTGTTCTGGTCTTAAATGCAGGCTCTATAGGTATTTCTGTAGCACTTAACAACATTCTAACAGCTAAGAACGGTGAGTCTTACACAATATTTTAAAGACACAACTTTAAAAAAAAGTAAAAAATGTACAATCTCATGCTGTATATTTACATATATAATTTATATATTCTATTTTTAATAGTCATAAATTTCAATCTAAAGCTTTTAATGGACTGTTATATAAAATAATACATTCAACAATTCTAGAGCTTGCAAAATATTTTTGCCCGTCTAAAAACAGCTTCATAATGATAATCAAGTGATAATTGGACACGTGCTGTCTGGAAATAGAGTAGGAAAGGGAATCTTTTTAAAATGATTTATTTTTTATGTTTTTTTTTAAAGTTTTTATTGAGTATATCTCTGTTAAAGTGACTCTTCATCAAGTCTAGTGATAAAAGCTCAGATGATAGTGAAATAACCTATTTAAAGCATTTCTGTCCATTGGATTAAATGTGCTGTACAGTGAGGAACTGCTCCTTTGGCTATGCAATTTCCATGAATTTTAAAATAGCATTTAGCAACAAAATAACACATTAGGCATTTTTAAAAGGAAAAAGGATAGTAATCTTTAGCTTTGGGAACAAAATGTTGAAATTACACATCAGTTTAAAAAAAAAACAAAAATGTATTCACACTGTACTTTGTGCAATGAAGACATCGATTCTTTAAAATTTTTCTTCGTTAAACATTTATAATTCTTTAAACACCTTCACATAAAAATATCTTTGACATATACAGTATATCTTCTTTTTTTTAGATTACTTGGAAATATATATCTACAAATGACCTGGAATTATAGTTAAGTTTTATTTTTCTTCTACTTTTCCTCATATCTTCAGACCTACTTTCCCGTTCTCCCTCTCCTTTGTTCTGTCTCCTTCTGTTGTAATTTTGCTCTCTCGCTTGTTCTCTCTCAGAATCCTCTTTTTCAGCTGTATACCCTGCTCTGCTCTGGACTGCCATTCAGGGGTCTGTTGTTCTTATATGAATTATGGAAATAAGGAAACCTTCAAATTCTTTAAGACAGAGGCAATAAAGCAGATGGGAATTACTGCATTGAGAACAAAAAGCAATTCCCAGTGCAGAGGACTGAACAACAGAATGCGAATAAAAAGATCTATTGATGTGGGGTGGGGGCTTTTAGCTGAGGCTCTCTGTTTAAATATGTAGCCCAGTAGACCAAGTTAAAGATTCCAAATAGCAGCGGGAAGGCTATTCTTGAGAGCCGGTCAATTTTGCTGACACTGTTAAAGGTTTTCTTGGGTTCTGGTGGTTTTGTTTCTGGCTTGACTTCTTTCGGTTCTATGGTTGCACTTTTAGCAATGGTGGCTAAGCCGGGGTCACCCCTGGCCAAATTAGGGGTATAGCTGGTTGCTGTCGGAGCGTAAGTGTTATTTTTCTTAATAAGAGGATCCTTCACTTTCTTTGGCTGTAGGATGAAAGAGTAAAAGCATTTTGTTTAATAAACCGTGAGAAGCAAGTTTGTAAGTTGCTGAGCAAAGTGACTTTTATTTTGGAACCAATATCTGTGTTTTGTTTAAAAATCTAAGAAAGGTAATCTTTGACTATTGTTGGGACAGATTAAAAAATGCAGAGACCATGATTAGCAATTTGATTAACAATTTAAGATTAACACTGTGAGGGATACAATGTGCAGGATGGTGGTTAGAGCTAATAATACTTTATCATATACTTGAATGTCATTAGGAGAATGATTTTAGTTGTTTTAATCTGTTAGGATTAAATTTAATCCATTAGGAGAATGGATTTAAATTGTTTTAATTTTTCAATTATAGTTGATATTTGACATTATTTTATATTAGTTTCAGGTGCACAGCATAGTGGTTAGACATTTATATAATTTATGGACTGATCTCCCAAATAAGTCTAGTACCCACCTGGCACCATACATAATTATTATAGTATTATTGACTATATTCCCTATGTTGTACTTCACATCCCAGCAACTATTTTGAGAATAGATCTTAAATATTCTCACCACAAAAAATGGTAACTTTGAGAAAGGATGGTGATGGTAGCTAATGCTATGATGGTAATCAATTTACAGTATATAAATATATCAAATCAACCACTTTGTACACCTTAAACTTACCTAATGATGTGTGTCAATTATATCTTGATAAACTGGGAAAATATACAGACACTATTTCCTAGGCTTTCCTATCAAGAAGTGGACTCCATTTCCCCACCTGTTGAATCTAGAAGGGACTTGTGACTTTGGCAGAGCGATACTGTCCCAACTTAGGAGCCTAACCTCAAGAGGCTTTGCAGCCTCAGCTTTACCCTCTGGAAACATGTCATTGCCAAGTGAAGCAATAAAGCAGACTACAGAATGATAGAGATCATGTGCAGTGAGAGGCCCAGCCAGCATCAGGCTCCAGACATGTGAGATGAGAGAGGCCATTGTGGATCTTCTCACCCTCATGGAGAAGTTAACTCCATCCACGTGAGGGAGCCTAGGTTAGACTAATGGAATTACCACCAGCCTGTTCCTAGCCCAAATGTTTGGTTGTTATTTTAGGTCACTAAGTTTTGGGATGTTTTGCTTTGTGGCAATAAATTACTGAGCCAAGTATATATTTACCCCTTCTCTCCATGTTTCAGGTGAGTGAATGATAAAGCAGAGTTATTCAGGGTATTCTGATTTCATTTTTGTTCAATGTTAGCTGCTTATCAGTGTTATCTATGTATAATTGATGACTACAGCATTTCTTAGGGTTTCTGTCATATAAACATTTCCAAAAAATGGAGGGCCTAATTCTGGTATATGTTGGCTGCAGTAGTGCATCCTATAGGACTTTCTTTGCCTTTACTTATGTAGGAAATCATTGGCATGTTCAACTGATTAATCTTTGAATGAGCAGTAAATCTAAAAGAGCTTTTACTTGGCAGAGTATTTTCTTTCATGCATATAAATGGTATATCTTATAATCAGTAACACTTTAGATTCTATTAAATATGATAGATAATTCTACCACAAAGGCTCTCTCTTCTAGTACATTCGTGGAGTTGTGAGAAAACCACTGTTAACCTAGGTTTTTTAGTTTTTGTTTTTGTTTTTGTGGAGACCCTCTCAAGGTCTTTAACGTACTGCTGTTCTGTGATACAGCATGCAGCACTAGTCACATGTATATGACCACAGAACTGTATTTTCAGGGACTAACACAAGAGACTAGCATTCTGTGGAACAGAATTTTGGGAAAGCTGCTGTAGAGTTATTCCTCCTCCATTATGTCTCTATGTCTTATAGTCTCTGTGTCTCTGACTTTGCCCTTCTTCTCATATTCCCATGGTCACTTGCATTTTGACATATTTTTCCTTCAAACCTCAGAAGTAGAACCTCCCCAGCTGTGCTTTAAAATCCACTCTCAAATAGGTTCTAGTTGAGGAGAACAGTGATAGTCTTGATTTGATAATTTTCTACAATGAAGAACTTTTCTGTGATTTCTTTGTGTTATGATCCTTAAAGCAAACCTCTGTTTTGGAGAGAGAAAATGTTTCTTGCCCTTCGTTTCACTGATAATAAGAGGTAATGCCTTGTGCAAACTCAATTCAATTGAGGCATTATAGTAATAATATTTATGACCAAAGTTATTAAGCTCAAAAAGTAACCAAAAGCCTATTATTTTCAAGCTATAAAAATTATAATGGTGTCTATAAGTTGATTTGCTCCTAATGTCGGGTGTGTTAAAACTCTTTTTAGATCAGTAGAGACCATAGGAAAGCATGTTTGAATAGAAATGTCTACCTCTATGTTGCTCCTTTATCTCCTTCCCTCTACTCCGCACATCTAGCCACTCAAACTGCCATTTCTTAGCAATAACAAAATTATCATAGCACTTAATTATTTATGACGTAAGAAAAAAGAGTAGTTGTTAACCTTTGTCTGCAGCCTTCATCCATTTCCCCAAGTCCAAACATTCCATCTAATACTTTAAAATTATGAGGGCTATGTCACAGGGGGTATTAAAGCGTTTACCTTTTCTGGAACCACACTTTTGCCATCCCATGCATAACCTCTCTTGGTGAAATAGTTTACAGTGGCAAACTCGATCAGAGCTGAGAACACAAAGGCGTAGCACACTGCAATAAACCAATCCATAGCAGTTGCATAAGCCACCTTAGGGAGAGAATTTCTGGCACTGATACTCAAAGTTGTCATGGTGAGCACAGTTGTTACTCCTGTAAAGAGAGAAATTAAGTGAATTCATAGATTCATAGTACATAATTTTATCACTCGGGGTCAGCTTACTGCACAAAGGGAAACCAGTACCACGGACATAGTGTGTTTTCTTGTTCATCCTATTTTGATTTAGAAGGATGAGTTTTAATTTAACCCTAGTATAGTTGGCAGTCCATGGTTTGGCAGTGCGGGGAGGGATTTCTTGGAGGGCTAAACTGCTTTGCTGTTGAGGAGCTGTTGATAAAACAGTGAAATTTAAGTGGGCATCTTGAACATCCCTGGGTAGGAAAAGAAATAATATTACCTCACTGCCCCCAACTCTGAGTTAGAAAGCATAGATCCTCACTGTCTCTGATCCGCAAAAGAAATCGTTGGATCCTCAGCTCTTTTTAATATTCTATCTGTGTACCCCAAAATTTATAAACCAAGAAACAAATAGCTTCTTAATAATTGATAGATAATTGAATTATCTTAGGATAATATTTTGTTATAGTATTTTTTTTCTGATTCTGAAATAGCTACTCTTTTGAAGAAATTCCTGAAATAAGTTGAATGTAACTTGCTTGAGGTTACATCTCAGAAGTGGAAAAACCAAAATTTGAAAACAAGTTTGTTTGATTAGTGTCCACAATCTTTCCCTTTTTGTTAATGTTGCCTCATCTTCTCTATTCTGCAAATCTATCTCTAGTGATTAAAATGGCCTATAATCAAAAGGGTTTTCAAATCTGTTGTTTTTTAGTTTATTTAGATAATTATTATATGTTGGTATAGAAATAATTATGTCCACTAATGTTTCTTAAACAAATTAATCTTATCAACCTACTGTATGTAAAAAAAAAAACTGGCAATAATCCAATGAAGGTGGCTCAGGCTTCATGGTGGAGGAAAAATATTGACTTTTTCCAGTGACTAATCCCCACCTCACCATTAGCTCTATGAACCAAGTAAGTGAATTAACTTCTAGGGACCTCAGTCTTCATATCTGTAAAAGGGATGTTTTAGGAAAAATATAGACTTTTTCCAGTGACTAATCCCCACCTCACCATTAGCTCTATGAACCAAGTAAGTGAATTAACTTCTAGGGACCTCAGTCTTCATATCTGTAAAAGGGATGATTTAGACTTCATTCTCTCAACTGTCTATATATCATTGTTAGAATTCTAAAAGAGGAAAGTTTCTGCATAGTCATTCAAAGACTTTTTTAGAACTAAATAATATGTAAAAGCTTTTTAAAATGTAAATAAAATATTGCTGTAGAAGATATTGTCATCTCATGTGTCTAAAATTCATATCTATGATTCCTCCTTTTGATTAATTTTTAGACAGTATGGTTACACAGCTGGTAGGTGGCTAATTCTTCTAAGCTGCTTTTTAAACCATCCAGTAGTCCCTAATTTTCCGTGAATTTCACGGTAGATGATCTTTGTAACTATATTAGAAAGTGACAGGATTAAGAAGAAATATTGAGACTTTTATTAAACCATAGTTTTGATACATGATCAAAATATGTAGAGAATAGATTTACTTTGCATTTCGTTGGTATTACAGAAAGTTCTGGGGCATTATTCATAGAACATAGCCAACAAATGGTTTAAAGAATGACTGGAAAACGGCCCCTAAATTTACATATCGATATGAACTTGGGCAAAGAGCAAGATAATTAAATGTCACTATTTGGGGAACAGAGTAGCCCAGTTCAGATTCCAGCTCTATAAATTGCTGAGTGACCTTTGTAAAATTACCTCACAATTCTGAGCTTCTGTGTTGTCTTTTTATAATAATTTTCTTGTAAATTAATTTTAGTAAGTCTAACTCAGAGAGCCATTGTGAAAATTAAGTAAACTAAGGTAATAAAGTGTTTAGCACTTAGCCTGACAATTACTAAGGGCAAAGTTAATGGTTATTATTATTGACAGCTTTAGTCATTTTGGATAAATTTCTGCTGCATTTTTTTTTCAATTTTAGTTTATGTAAGCAGCTGTCAGAAATAATTGGAGAATAGATGTTCTTAAACCAAATGTATGCATAAATTGAAAGCAGTTAAGAATAACATTAAGAGAAGTGTGTGCGTGTGCGTGCGTGCGTGTGTGCGTGTGTGTGTGTGTGTGTGTGTGTGTGTTTACAATTCCTGTTATAGGGAAGGGGAAAGGAACAAAAGTATGTTAAGCATCTATTAAGTTAAAAGTACTGAGCCTGAAAATTTATGTATTTTATTTTTCTCAGTCTTTTAAACAGCATGATTTTACTTTGATTGCATTCTTATTTTATAGGTAACTAAAGCTTAGAAAAATGAAAATTGAACCTAAAACATGGATCTATCTGGTAGTAAAATTACGTGACCACAATGACTCCAAACGGAGCAAGGAAGGTCAAGAACATGAAGTTTTAAGACATAAAACAGGTTTCAGCTTTGTTGCATTCTAGATGTTTTTAGTAAACTGTTATAAAGTACAACTTTTTTATGTTTTATTTTGTATTTTTTTAAAATACCTGTGACCCTGTCAGGCATCTCAGACAGCTCAGAGGAATGTGCTGAGTTCAGAGTGAAAGGAATAGAAATGTGTACTAAATAAATGTTAAAAGGCTAAAGGTCTTAAAAAAATTGTATTTGTGATTTTATTGAACTTAAAACATTAGAAATATATAACTTCATGGACAGAAATACTTGACACAACCGAGTTTACAGGTATGTAGTTATGTTCACCAAAAGGGCACGAGTTGCCTGGGATATCAGATTGTTGAAAATGTTAAAAGCAAGATTTTTTATTTATAAAACATTCCAAAATGCTATAGAGAATTTTTAAAAAGGAAAGATCCGATTTGCTGAATGAAAGCAGGGAAAGTGAACATTAAAAAAATTTTTTTTTCACTGTGGTGCTAGGCTCATTCTACATAATACAGATATCTTCTGTTTTCTAATCTTTATTTTTTAGTGAAGAAAGGGCTCAAACTATATACATACACAGAAGTAAACATCTTGACAAAAATTCAATCTTCAGTGCTAATTAGCGATGTCAACGCTGGTTAATATGGACTAATGAAATGATAATGCAGAAAATAAAAGAGTTTAAAGTGAACTCCTCTTTTGCTCTGAGCTGCACTCACTCTGGATCTTGATCTGGCTGTGTTCTTAGGTGATCGTCAGAGCAAAGATTTGATGCTTTCCAACCTGGAAGCAACTTGCTATATTCAGAAGAAAATAATCTTTTCCAGGCATTTGTAGCAGAGTCTTGCTTTTTTTCTGAGATAACTGATTTTTCATACCTTGCATATTACTAAAAGATGATACCATAGGGATCTTTGTACCTGAATGATCCTCAATGTAGATTATGAGCTTTTTAAGGCTTTTATTCTATAGTAAAGAATATTAAATATAGCATGTGTCTAGTTGATATTTTTGGAATGAACTTTGATAATCGTACCTTTCACCAATAAATATGTGGTTGTTATTTCAAAATGAATGATGTTGCTCACAACAACCCTGTTTTCATGTCTTGTCATTACAGCTGAAGAGCACGTTGGTGGTGGGGCAGCATTGTCATTAAGGGCACAGACTCTAGAGCTAAGAGTTTGGGTCTTAATCTAGATTCCTTCACCTGATAGCTTCTGACCTTGGGCAAGTTACTAATGCTCTTGTTCCTTAGCTTTCTTGGAAGACTACCATGGAAATTAATAGTACAGAGGCTTTTCTTAGTGTTAAGTAAGATGGTGTAGGTTTATTTCATAGAGCAGAGCCTGATATAAAAGCACTCAATATACATGATTTTATTGTTATTCAAATTTTAAGCTCTAGAATAATTACCTTTGTGAGGAGAGTGGTTTATGTTAAGGTCACTGCTATATTCTGTGTCCTAGCTCATAGGTTTCACATACAAATTCAGAGTGAATGAATCAATAAATTTATGGTAATGGAATCTTTTGTTTATATCAGTCTGAAAAGTACAATTAAGATAGTATACTATGGTACAGGCAGGAAATATCTCTTCTTATGAAGTACAAATTTCTAAATAAATTAAGGTGTGACTTTTCCTATTAGTAAAGATTATTACCCTATAAGCAATTTTCTGTTAGATTGTCTCACTTTGAAGCATCTGGTGCATTTAAGCCATGTTAATAGAAAAAAATAAGTGCATACATTCGGTAAATGGAGCATTCCTATACTGATATGATCAGTAATGAGCTCTGCCTTCGTAGCCCTGCTTCCATGTATGTAAGTAAGTCGTTCTGCTGATATTTTCTCAGATTCTCAAAAAGTGCACTAATACATGGTTGTGCATTCTAAACGTATGATTTAAACATTAGTGTTTTGTGTGTGTGTATTTTTAATTGAGTATGATGTATTTTATGCCTGCTTCATTCCATTTCTCTCCCAAAATATAAAGTCAAATGTTCATTAATCTCATTGATTAGCATGTACTAAAGCAGCTTGCTGTTTAAAGAAAGAATTTTTAAAAAGTCTTAACCTTAACAAGAATGATAATTCCTTAAATCTTCCTATTGTACTAACTTCAGATTTTAATATATAATTATTATTTTTCCATTCTATTCACAGTGTCACTGGTGTGATATATGTTGACCTCCATACCTTTGCATGCATGTCTTCTTAATTGGCACTTACCAAAGACAGTCCTCGCTGGCACAGACTCTCTGTTGAGCCAGAAGGAGACTTGGGACAGAATAACCGTCATTATGCATGGCAGGTATGTTTGAATAACAAAATAACCAATTTTTCTTTTCAGGTGGAAATGAGTGGTCATAACGACATATTCTCCTAAGGGGTGAAACAGACAGTAAGGGTGAGCAATTTGACCTTGAAAAACAGTTAATCTCTGAGGTTTTCTATCAGCAGCAAAGACCTGAGGTTAGACACAGGCTTTCTCCATGTGACATCTGGTTCCTGAAGAGCAGGCATTTACCCAGGAAAGAAAAAAGGCACGTTAAAAACACCAAAATGGCTCTGAGGATGAGATTGAGGAGCCAGAGATTTCAGGGACAGTCTTACATCCTGATCCTGGCACATCATGCATTTAAGACTTATCTGAGTATATATTTCCATATTGTCTTTAATGGTCTCTAAGGCAATATGCTAGTTCCCGATGACATACACCAATGGATTAGAGAGACCAGATCCCCCGTGTGGGCCTCTGCAGGAAAGATTCAGGCTCTCTGATGAAAGAGCTTTGGTGTCCAAGTCAGAAGAGCTGACAAGTTATTTAACTTAGCCTAATCTTCAAAATAAAGGGACTGGGATAGAGTCTACTGTTTCTCAAAATACATGTTGAATTCACCTGGGAAGGTTTTGAGCCATGCAGTTCTTCAGATTCCACCTAGACACACAAACTATCCTTGAAGGTGGGGCCAGCTTTTGAGCTTATCCCAATTCTTAGGCTAGTTTGGGAAGCAGTGGGCTAGCTAGGCACTCTCTATGGTCTTAGTATATGCCAAAGTCTTACTTCACATAGAGGTCCAGAGCAATAGACACACAACCCAAACTGCAGGAGATTTTTTTTTCTTTTTTTAAATTGGTGTTATATTTTTTTCAGTTACATCTTTAGCTTTATTCACTCTGAATATATGCTTAGCTATCTGTGGGTAGGTAGGAGAGAAATAGGTGTATTCCTGCTAAGAAAACATCACTCTTTGGTGTTCACATTTCTCTCTTTCTCCTTCCCTTCAACTCCAGACTTCTTCCTACTTAACCTAGGATTTATGTCTCTGACATAGCCATCTAGCTTCAGGACCTGTAACATGGCTGGAACTGCTCATGACTTCTTAATATCCATAACCGAAGACATCAGTCTTAAAGATCTCAAACTGGCAGCTCACCTTCTTTGCAGCACTGAGAATTAAACAATGCTGACTGCCCCTACCATCTTGATAGCACACTCTCGATTCACATTCCCCCTTTATCTCTCATTTTCAGTTTCTTTTGATAACTCATGTATTGGTTTTTTTCCGTCAGGCACTAATCTTTTTATCTTTATGCAAAGTAAATGTGGAAGTTCCTGATGTTCTATCTTCAGCATTCTTCCCCCTTTCGTCTTGACTCTAATAAGAAATTTTCCTTCTCACCTCTGCTCCTAATGTCATTTTCATCCATTTAGCTGCCATATCTACATCTCTAAGTGATATTGCTCTCAAAATCATGACTCATTTTTTTCCAAATATTTATGTCATCTCATAGGTATTGATTTTTCATTAATACCACCAACTAAATATGTTAACTGACATTAGTTAACCTTTTCCATAAAAAATAATGACCAATATATAGCAGTACTACTTCTCCACTTTGTGTCCTTCTCTTAATTAATGGCACTGTCATGTGTCTATTCACTCAGGCTAAACACCTGGAATTAATCCTTGAATATTAAGTAGGGCTTTGGAAAGAAAGAGCACAGAATCAGTTGATCATCACAAATTTAATTTCACCGAGGCAGTATCTCTCAGTCTATCTCTTATCCTGTGGTCATTGCTCTTCTTTGTAGAATTCTTACAATAATCTATTAACTGTCTTGTTTGTCTTCAGCTGTGTCTAACTTTGATTTTTTTCTAAATTTTGATGTCACAGTGAACTTTACAAAGCATATGTAATACCTTAAAATATCTTAATGTATTCCCATTATGTACATCAGGATTTCTCAACCTCAGCACTACTGATATTTCATATCAGATAATTGTTTGTTGTGGGAACTGTCCTATGTATTGCAGGATATTTAGCCGCATGCCTGGCTAACCTCTATCCACAAGATGCCACCAGCAAATGCTCTTCCTGTTGTGACAATCAACAGTGTCTCCAGTGCTACATACTAACAAATTCCCTACATAATAACTCGAATGTGCATTTCAGTATCATGTCTCATGTTTTACTATAGATTTTCATATCTCAGTATCTTGACCTACAGAATTCTCTACTTGACATCTCCTATTGCTGAATATGTTGTTCATCTATGAGTTCTCAGTCCATAGTGGCATAAGAAGAAAGGTACTGTAGAGGAAAGTTTATTAGCCCAGGAAGCAAATGAATTTGGGTTTAAAACTGAGATGTGTTATTTTCTTACTCTGTGGCCTTGGGCAACTCACTTAAATTCTCTGATTCCCAGTTTCCTCATGTACAAAACAGTGAGAAGTATATTGTGGGGAAAATAAAGAATAAGAGCTCTACTTAAGATCATGCTACATAGGAGTTTTAAAATGAATTTTAGTTCCTTTCTCTGTTTTCTTCTCTCTTCTCGCCAATTAGAATTGGTAGAAGTATTGGTAGAAGAAATGCATTTACTCTCTACAGTAGGAAATTATCTGCACATTTATGTATGCTTTCATTATTAATTGTGATGAATGATGCCATCTGCCATCACAATACTAAGTAACTTCAAATTTATTTATAGTTCTTATTTACATTTCTAATAATATCTTATACTTTTAATCTATATATTTATACCCTTCCCACTAAACTGAAAGCTAATTGAGAAGAAGGCCTGTACTTTGGCTGGGTCATGAACTTTCATATTATAAGTATTTAATACCTGCCTTTGGTGAAAAGTGGTGCACTGAAACTCAAGGGGACTCACTCAAATTAACATCCATAAGCACCTCTCTTTTAAAGAGTAAATAAAATGTTAACTACAACTGACCCTTGAACAAAGCAGGTTTGAACTGAGTGAGTCTACTTATATGTAGATTTTTTTCAATAAATACATACAGTACTGTAAATATATTTTCTTTTATGATTTTCTGAATAACATTTTCTTTTTTTAGCTTACTTTATTGTAAGAATATAGTTTATAATACATATAACGTACAAAGTGTGTTAATCGGCTGTTTATGTTACTGTTAAGGCTTCCAGTCAACAGTAGGCTATTAGCAGTTAAGTTTTGTGAGAGTCAAAGTTATACTTGGATTTTCAACTGAGTGGGAGGTCACTGCCCCTAACCCTTATGTTGTTCAAGTGTCAACTGTAATTTCATTTTCTGTGAATACCTTAAGTGATGTCTTCAAGGTCATCTGAAAGAAGTAAGTGATTCAAATTTGAGAAAAATGCAGAAAACCAATTTTCTCAGGGCTCTGCTAAAATACAGCCTCGTGTGGGCCTAGACGTGTTACATTTCACCCTCCCAGGAGTATGCATTATTATTTCTAAACTTTCATTCAGTTGGGACCTTCAAAATGCCATCAGCTCAAAGAAAAAAAATTCATCTTTCATATAATGTCAGAAAGATGAGTGTCTACGTATATTCCATTATCATCTTTTGTTGTTTATAATGTGACATTTTGGGAAGATTCTTCAAAGAATATGACTTTGGAGATGTGAAGAACATTTTTTTTTGACATTATATTTGTTTTATAAACCACTTTCTCACAAATTAGGGGAAGAATAGAATTTCAAATCTTTTAAAATCATCTTCCTAAATTAAGCAAAATCTAACATGTTTCAGCCCAAAATGTTTAAATAAGGAAAGAAAAAGGCAGCAAAATCAAAATCATGTTGTGATAATTTAAAAATGAAAGAAAAACATAACAAAAAAAATCAGTCTCCTAAATTGGATTTGAAGAATATGTCTAGACATCAAGTGCTTATGCACTAACCATGTCAAATTCTTTTCCTCTAATTCAACAATCTCAATTGTAATTCAAATATCCTTGTACATCATGTAACCCTGAGGGAGGCTTGTAAATTAGAAGTGACAATATTTCTGATACATTACAATAAAAAATTAAGGAGAACAGAAGAAAAGCAGGAATTTAATTTTATAAAGCAGAATTGAGAGTTTGTTTAGAACTGGCTTCTATTCTTTGCTATCTCAAATATTAGTTACTTAAAGGGTAAATACCTTGCTTAACAACTCTTTGACTTTAGTTTTCTCATTTGTTCAATTAAAATGATAGTGTTTTACTTAATTATTCCCGGAATGCGGTGAGGATAAAATGAACCGATAGATATGAAAGTATTTTTTAAACATAGTGAGTCACATACAGATTTACAATATAAAAATATAGAAAGATTAGAAATGTGTTCTCTCCAGCGCAAGATATCAACCATTCACATGTAGAGCAATGTTGTAGGGAGCATTAATTCCATGTAAGGCTATCATTTTCCTTTCAAGTATTCTAAACTTACTGTTTTCTGTAGATGCTACCTTTTTAAGGTGAATAAGATATCAAAAATATCATTGAGGAAGGTGCTGGTATTTTAATATCTACTTCAAAGAGTACTGAAATAGAAATAAGGAAATGGTGGTTATAGTTTTAGGCCACTTAGCCTCTCTGGATCTGTCTTCTCATCTAAGATATGAATGAGTTGACCAGATAACTATAGAAATCTTGCCCTTCCACCCCAGTTTTCAAATTTTATGGTTATAATCATTCCTCTGGAGATCAGGTACTAGGCTGTGTGAGTGGGAGCCCTGGGTTTCCTTTGATGAATGTTCATTACAGCTGTGGCTCCCTGGAAAGAGAAGACAGTTGAGTCTCTCATTTATTTTGACCCTGCAGGGTCATCCTTAAATCAACTCATCCAGAGGAGACTGTGTCTAGGAAAGATCTTACAATTTCTCTTGGTCATCTGTTCTAAGGATAAACAATAGTCATTCATAAAGAAAGGACATTATTACTCAGCAAAACTAACCTACATTTCCTTTGATTAAATCTGTCTATTGACTTAGGTAAATATGAAGACTCTGCAGTCCTCATTGCAGGTTTAAAAAAAAGCATTACACACTATTACACTCTTACCGTTTTCTGATCATGATATTATTCTTATGCATAAAGACAATTTATTTTTTTACTTCTCTGTGTAAGTCGTATTTCCATGTCCTTTAATCACTATTATAATTTTTGCATGGGTTCTCCTTAAAGAATTACTTAGCAAGCATAATGTAGTATAGTAGAATGAGACAAGGGCCATGCCTGGGTCTATTCTAAACTGCCTTTCCTGATACTTCAGGCAGAAATAACCCTTTCTTCTTTATGTCTTCATGTAGGTGTCTTGTGCTAACTCCATCATCAATAGTAATATCTAATATTTGTTACATAACTTTTACATGTGAGATACTCTGCTAAGCAGTTTACATGCATTTTTCTTAGTTCAGTCTCACAAAAGCTCATGAAGTAGTTGCTCTTGTTATCTCCGATTATTACGAAAGATGGAGAAATGTCTTGCCAAAGGTCACAATGTTAATAAGTAGTAAGACCAGATTCAAACCCTCGTGGTATAACTTTACTCTGTATACTCTGAAACTCTGCTGCGTCCTACTGTTATATATTCATACTCATCTATCTTGTCTGTCACTAGCGTGATATGTAGTTGACAGCATATACTCTGCAGCTAGACTACCCAGGTTCAAATCCCACCTCTGACACTTGGTGTGTGACCTTGGAAAAATAGTTAAACCTTTCTGGGCCTCAATTATGCTCTATCTGTAAAATAAGGATAATAATAATGCCTACATTCTAGGATTGTTGTAAAGATTAGATTTGAGGATTAGAACAGTTCTAATACATGTTAGCTATTTATTATCACTGAATGATGAACTTCTTGAGAACAGGGACTATGCATCCTTCTCCAGACTCTATCACAGTGTCAAACACAGTAAATGACAAATGGTTGAATAAGTAAATAAATTAATGGATAACAGAGAATCGTATTGGATTCAAAAGCTGACTGGACCCATTCTTCTGTGTGCCTCTAAAGGAGAATAATCGCACTTCCAACTGGTAGTCTCCAACTCATTTTCTTCCTTAAAATCTGATGGCAGCCTCTGTGGAAGAGCTTGTACCTCTATGTTTTCTCTGAATTAAAAAAAAAATCCAAATATGTATTGATCCTCATATTTTTCCCTCCTACTTCACTGAAGTAGATATTTTGACCTAAAGGAGGTCACTGGTAGTACGTTTGGATATGTGTTCACATGTGTGTTGGGTGTAGGCAAGTGGGGTAACACCCTCTAAGGGGTGGTCTGAATTGGTTTTCTCTCTACAGAGAAATTAAAATGGAAGAAGTTGCTCTTTATGTAATCATTCTCAATGTGTGTGCTCTTTGCCGCCATTGTTCCTAGTCTTCTGGCAGAAACAGAGAGGTAATAGCATTGAATGTCGTTTATCTTGATGTTTTCAGAGCTCCACAAGGAGATGTGAAATATGGAATTTAAGAACTTACAGAAGATCTTTGTTTCTTCCCACAGAAATCTTATCAAAGTGGATTTTTGATGAGCTAAAGTAGACCCAGTGGAAGTGTAGTTCAGTATCTTATTGTGGAGTCGAAAACGAACATCAAACTGAGCTTCTACATTTGAAAATTTGCTCATTATTTTCCTTCCCTTCTGCCCCCCCCCAATTATTCATTATGGTAATCACAAGAAAAAGCTCTAATTTTATGCATATAAACTTACCGCTCTAGTACAAAATGATGACTTTTAATGGACACAATTTATGAGGTCCAGCCAGCTTAGTAGTGGTGAGTTGGGCCACTGTCTCACCTGTTGCCCCTATTTGTGACTGTGTGTCTTTTCTAAGTAGCTAGAAAGTAGGTTGGCTAAATCCTTAGGAAGCCAGAAATGAAAGAGGTCTCCAAGTTCATCAGACTAAGCTGCTCATTTTGCAGGCATGAGAACTGGGGCATAAAAAAGGAGACAATGATATGTCAAGGTCACTAGTGCTAGAACTAGAATGAAGGCACTCTCTCCTCTGATATCCTCTGTAGCTTGTATATACTTCTACTATTGCATGCATGCTTCTGTGTTGAATTACTGTTTTCCTAACATCCTCCAGCTTCTATTCTAATGATAATAGATGGAGAATTCCTTGAGGAAAAGTTCTATGTCTATTATTCTAAATGCGCTGAGCCTAGAACAGTGATTATTTGGCTCCCAACAAGTACAGATTAACAAAATGAAAATCAAACACTGCAGCAAACCTTCCTTGATTATCCTAGGATAGAGTCATTTATTTTTTATTTATTAATTTGAAATATTTATTTAGTGCCTCCTCTGTTTCAGCTACTATAATAATAGAGATACAAAGAACAAACGTGGTCTCTGCCCTCACAAAAATGTTAATAACAGCACGCACTTACCACCCATTTTGATAATTATAGTTTATGTGTTTGTCTTCCCTTAGACATCATGAGAGCAAGATCTCTGCCTTGTGTACCACTGACTCCCTAGTGCCTGCCACAATATTCAGCTTATGATAGCATTCAATTTTTCAAAAGTAAACACTGCTCATTTTAATATCCTTTTCAATGTAAATTGTGAGAAAGAAATTTTTTTCAGTGTTTTCCACATTCTGTGATATTTTCAAGGCTATGGCAATAACTACTACATACGATTTTGAGCATCTATTATATAACAGTCTGCTCAGTGTTTTGTATCATCTCATCTTTAATGCAAAATTATAGAACCCCTAGTCTTAAAAGAGTCTAGAGATTCTGGTTGGATAAATGACATTCACAAAGTCACAAGGCTTCTAAGGGACAGGATCAGGACTCAAGTCCACACCTTTTTCACTGCAAAACCTAAGGAAGACCTTTTTACTTTGCCATGAGCATTTCTAATATTTGTAAAGCCGAGGAACAATCTTCTCCATTTTTCAAAACAAGAAACATAAATATTTGAGCTTCTAGGGTAGCCATAGATACTTTAAAGCAAGCAAAGACAGATCCTGTTAAGCAGGGATTACCAGTAATCACTGTAAAATATATTGACCTATTGCTTAAACATGTTAGAATGATTAGAGTCCCAATATAACATCTGAAATCTAAGAAAAATTTCTGAGAAAAAAGTATTCCTGTCCTTATTTATTACTAAATTTTCTTTCTTTAGAAATTGCAAATTCAAAGTGAAGGAACTAATTTAAAATTTAAAAACACTCATAAAATTAACTAAGCTGCTCATTTGCTAAGCTTTCAGTAATTAGACATAGTTAAAAATGTTGGGATTGATGGGAGTAAGTTTTCCTAATTGTTAGAACTCAAATTTTATTTATGATTACCTGACTTTACAATCACATTTCAGTTAGCCACAAAATGGGTATTTATGTAGCTAAAGTCCTATTTCTTGAAACAACTTCAAAAGTTTCAAACTTTGGATCCAACTACTAAATAGTATTTGATCTAGTTCTGAGTATTTTCCATTGGTAAACTAGTTACAACTCTAAGAAGGATGGCACTCCACCTACTCTTAATTCCAAAATGGAGTAACCAGTAATATTATGTTTCTGTAGGTTTTAGCTGTGGAAGATCCTTAGCTAGAGATATGAATGGATTTGTAAAAGGAATTGGCTTTTTGGTGTCCCTTGTGTAGTGATCACTGCTACAAATTCACCAAGATTCATTGAGTTATGGCAAAAAATGGGGCCTAGATGATATTAATATCTAACATTTAGTAAGAGCTTTTTATAAGCTGGGAACTGTGATAAATAGTTCTTTAAAAAAAAAGTAAACGCTGCTTATTTTAATATCTTTTAATGTCCATCAACTTTTCATAGATTTAATTTATTCTTTTTAACAACACTGTGGGGTGACCACAGACAACTAGCAAGGTGTAGGAATAAAGATTTAACTCAGATGTTCTTCCTCAAGAGTTCGCACACCTAAATACTCTGCTACACTGATTAAATAGAACCAGTTATTTATTTTGGAAACAAGCAAACAGAGGAGATGGGTATTAAATGACAAGTCTAAAGTCACAGGTCTATAAAGATCACACTAATTCTCAGTTGAACTGTTCCCCAGTTTAGTGTAGTTTTTCCTTTCTTATTAAATTATATTCTTACAAAAAAATTTTTATGCTCCCTCTTCCACATCTTGAGTAACCAAATGGCACTTACCTGTACTAGACTGAACAATTCCAGAGTCTACCGTTTGTCCAAGAAGATCATACTGGTTGAGGCGTGACCCATCTTCTGCTACTACCACTGAGCGTGCTGGCTCCCTAGTCCACTCATAAACAACTTCTGCTCTTGTATAAGCATCTAAAAGGAAAGAACAGAAAATGCTTCATGTATTATGCTACTTTGCTTCTCCTAATTAGTTGGTGTGTTTTTTCAGATTCATATTTTGTCTCTTGGTTCCGAGGGGCAGGCTAGGAAAAGAGAGCCCCATATCCTGTAGTTTAGGACAACTAAAACATTCTCTTGATTCATTCAGTTATCTGTTCACTCTTACAACAGATGGTTATTAAGCATTTGCAAAAGGCAAAGTACCTTGCTGAGCAGCAGTGAACATAAACAAGGTTCTTTGATCTCATGGAACGTGTGTTGCAGGAATGGAGACACCAGATAAACTAATAAATATGTAATTTCAAGTGGTGTTAAATGCAATAGAGCCATACACAACAGGTAAGAGGGTAGAGAATGAAGGGGATGGGGCCTGTTTTAGGTAAGGGACTCAGAGCAGGTCACTGGAGATGCAGCATTTATATAAATGTGGGACAGAAATGAGACAATGAGCCATCTAAGTCTTGGGGAAGAGTTCTCTGGATAAGTGAACTAACAAGTTTCTTCTTCCAAGGCAGGTGAAAGTTTAACAAATTTGAGGAAAGACCTCAAATTTGAATAATAGAAAGACCAATGTGGCTGGAGTGAAGGGCATGAGAGATGAAATGGTGTTAGAGGCAGTGGCCTGGGTCCAGACTATGCCAGGCCAGGGGAAGGTCATGATAAATGTGAAAAGCAAGACTGGAAATTTTACTAAGCATCAATATTTAAAGGAAGTATGATTTTACTTTATTTTAAATTAATTATCCTCTTTGTGGATATTTACTATGATGATGATGATGATGAGGTAGACTGTATAGCTCTTTATGCTTCTCAGTCATTTTTATATGCCACGCTACTTGTGAACCTAGCTATCCTCCTATAGGAGAGGTTAGGTCATAATCCTAATCTTTAATCCAGGCAGGTTGGGGGAGGAGGTGTAAAGAGTGAGAGAGAAGGAAAAGGCGAAGGAATTCCATAGCTTTTCTGGTTTTGTGTCACAGGACACCCACTTCGATAGGTTGTAATGATGACACATATTCCCTTCTGTAGGTGCAGAGTGATATTAAAAATTAAAAGAGTATCACATTAGCAGGAGCAAAGTGTTTCCAGGGTTTTTGAGAAGACGATATGATAGCAAACACTGTCCTTACAGTGAAAGCTTTTCCCTTGGCCAATGCCTACATTAGGCCCAGTAGACACAGTACCCAGGCCTACAATACTTTTAGGTGGCCACAGAAAATCTTTAATATCTTTTAAAACCAGGGGAAAAATGAAAATACATGCAAGTATTTAAATATAAATGTTTAAAATATAAATACAATTTAAAATGAAAATTTAATATATATTTTTAGAGGAATGGCCCACAAAGGCAAAAGTGCCTAGGGCCCATTAAAGTCATAATGCATCCCCTGCTTAACCCATCCTTCACCCCAAAGTAATGAGGCTTGGGTGTTTTGTTCAAATTATATTTGCAAAAGTAAAATATTATGAAATGTAAAATAATGGCTGCCTTTTCACACTGACCTGAAGCTGCCCAGAAAATGATTTGTCATGCCGCTCATTCTCTGAACCAAAGGTGCTTAAGTGACCACTTGTGTCTGAGGTGAGTGATGCAGAAAATGCAGTTGGTATTCCCTAGCTTTTCTGTGGGTAGCTGTCTGCTCCAGCATCATTACTGGACCAACTTACAATCAGTAATCTTTTAAAATGATTTTTTTAAAGAAGTTTGAGAGAATATGCTTGGGATTAATTTAGTGATTATTACTTCTTCCATAAAACATGTAAAAGGAACGAATGGATAATTTTGGAATTTACTGTCATTGCCCTCTCTTTTTTAATTATGGTTGTTCTCACTGACATTTTTTACTACACTAATCTTTAATTAATTTGTTTATTTTCAGCTTTATTGAGATATAGTTGATAAAACTATAAGATAAATTGTATAACATGAGGATTTTATATATGTATATATTGTGAAAGGATTTCTCCTATTGAGTTCATACATCTTATTGACTTAAATTTTTTTGAAGCATTCAGCATTGCATATAGTAGGAAGATTACATTCTTTAGGAGGGTCTAAAACTTTATTTATTTAAAAGAAAATCTCTTTGAAGAGAACAGAGCACAGTAATTTGAAATGAACCATATTGTTTACAATTTGTAGGTACTTATATTCAGTAAAATGTTTATCAGTGATCATGATAAATTCTTGTGTGTGTGTGTGTTTAAACAGAGGGGTCGTACCTAAGAAGACATATCAAGTTTATTGTAACATAGAATCATTGAATGTTAATGTAAATTCCATAGAAGGAATTTATAGGTCATGTAGTTTATCACAATTTACAGATGATAAACTGAGGTACAGAAACATTAAAGGACTTGTTTAAGGGGAGAATAGCTTCTTGGCGGGAAAACCATATGTCATGCATTCTACTCCACTGCTGTTAGTAGGGAATTTCCAGACAGAACTATATGTTATATGCTCCAAAGTCATGCAAGGATACTTGGTAGTCATGTAATTAGTGACGATGCTTATTCTAGACCTTGAGATATTTCATGACAAGTTAAAGCTCTTCCTGCTGCGTATAACTGTCATTAGCAAGAGCGCCTGGACTCTGTCTTTTTATACCTTGTCATGTGTTGCCAGTGGGATGCTAATATAGTTATAGATGGAAAAAAATGTGTTAGTGTCCCTTCTGCATTTCATGCAATCATTTCCTGCAATCATTTCCTGCAGTTTCTTAGAAACAACTCCATTGTATATGAAATCTGTAAACATGAAATTGTTTTGAAAATGGAGATTACTCATTGCTTATGTCACTCAATAGAAATCTCCCCAAATGTAAATTCTCATGATGGAAAGTTGGTGTTTTAAGATGTAAAAGACAGGTATACCTAAGCCCTTTCAGTAGGTGATATATCTTAGTGTTTCTTCCTTTCAGTATCTGGAAAGTAGGTCCTATGAAAACTTCCTTGATTTGAGATTATTCAGCATAAAGATAGGTTAAAAAGCGTCTTCAACTACTTAGTCAACAGTGTTAAGCTCAGATCCCAAATAAATCAGCAGATTACATTAGATACATTTTTTATAAAGGTTTTAGATAGAGTTTTGATAAAACAATACTGGGAGCATAGACAGTATTAGAAGAGCATGCAGTAATTGACACTTCACTTTTATGGACCTTTGTTTTTCCATTTGTATGAGGCAGGTGCACTGAATAATTTCTAAAGTTATTTATTCAGAATTCATTTACATTTCTACTGTTCCCTTTCCTCCGTGTTTACAAGGTGCTGTGCTTGATTAGTCAGGAAACAATAATTTATTAAATGCTTACTAGATCTAGCACTTGCCTAGATCTTATTGTCAGAATATAATCCGAATCTCTTCTTTTAGAATCAAAATCTTATTTTATGTTTTCCTCAGAAAGCAATTAAAAGATGTCGACTGCAGAATTTAACTTTAGCTATCTGCCCTTATAAAGAGGGCACTGTCCCTAGCAAGCAGAAAGTTTAATTCAGCATGATAATCAGAATCTAATGAAGAGTGGCAAGGAAAACATCTGCTTTTCCATGTTTGGTTCTTATCAACATATGGATGAAGTTACTTCAGACGCTTCATAAACATTTATTACAGAGTGTTCTACTAAATCATTGCAAAATCATCTCGCTTATTCTCTGATATGTTGGAAAGACATTTGCTACAAAAATTGGGTCATAGCATTTTTAGCCCACTGTTGCCTCAGTTTCTTTATCTCTGAAGTGTGCTTGTCAGGGCAGAGAAATTACTCTACAGTAAATGGACTATCACTGCTTCTTTCATGCCAAAGGCAGGCAATGGTAATTAGTCATGTGCCATCTGAGCCTACTTTTCAATGTCAAGTCCTGTCTGTTTAATTCTTTACAGGTCTTAAACTGTCTTTTCTGAGGCCATCTTTTCTGAGACTCAAACACTGAAGGGACATTTGAAACTTGATTATTATAATCTTTATTCATTCAACAAACATTTATTGAGTAGCTACATTGTATTAGACTCTGAACTAGGAAATACTGGACAAAATAGATCCTGCTCTCATGGAGTTTTCAGGTCCCCAAACAATAAAAATGTTAACCAATAACTAAAACTAATTATTTCTGTGATAAATAGTATAAAACTATTGTGTATTGTGATCAAGAAGACTGAAGCAAATTTTGATAAGGTCATCAGGGAGGGCCCCAGGAGGTGACATTTATGCTGAGATGTGATGAGAGGAAAAGAAAAAAAGAAAAGTCACCCAAGCTGTGAACAAAGGGAAGAGTGACCCAGGCAGAGGGGGAAAAAAAAAAGCATGTGCAAAGGCTCTGGGGTGGAAAACAGCTTACTTATTTTTCTTTAACTTCGGGTTCCTTATATGACACACTATTCGTTTCCTTCTCACTATTCCTTTCTTTCTTCCTAAAATATCTCTACTTTTCTTCAGGTTGACAATGTGCCCAGTTAAAAATATTTTTTTCCAGCCTCATTTGCATTTTGCATTGGCGATGTGACACTGCTTTGATTAATGAAGTGAGAGCTGTCAGGATTTTAGTAAAAGCTTTATCTTTTTGATATAGACACTAATACTTTCTTCTTCGCTCACTATTCTTCTTTATCTTGAAAGCACATGCAGTGGCTGGAGTTGTAGCATCTATTTTGTGTTCAGAAAGACCATCCAAGGACATCTTAAGCTATCATCCTTATTAAGGTGCTGAACTACTCAGCAATCAACTAGTAATCACTTATGTGAAAATATAAATTCTTCTTTTTTGTCAACTATACTCACTGCTTAACAGCATTCCCGACATATATTAAACGTATAATTCATTGTCCAAAACAAGATATTTTTGAAGGCAATAGAGGGCACAATTAGTAGTTATACTAAGATATTAGGCATAAGTCAGTACTGTCCCAGGCAAACTATGATGCATGATCTCCCTTCCTATAAGGTTATTTTGTAGATTAAATGAGCTAGTGCATTCACAGATGCTTACTAGACTGCCTAGCATACAAGGAACACATGATACATAATATCATTGTTAAAAACAGAATTGGTAATTAGCAGAAAACATAATAGTTCATGACATAGAACATTCATTAAATTGAGAAGAGAATAGAGAGGAGGGCGTTATCACCAAAAATCTGTTTAGCTGACAGTTTTTGAAGTAGCTTTTCCTTGGGTTTCAGTATAGAATGAGATTTATAAATAAAGAAATGTGTCTATCCATGACTAGTGCTGATAGTGCTGAAGGCCCTTTGCTATTTTCTTTGCTTGCTGTCTTCCTACACTACCACTGTTTTTCTTCTATGAATCATATCTTCACCAAAATAATTGCTCAGACTGCCTATCTAAAGAGAACAGAAAGCTGGTTAGGTAGTCCAGCAGTTGATTCCGTCATGTCTGTAACTCCCCTACGCGATCCTAGGAATACATTATTCGCAGTCTCTTTATGCATGCATACTAGTCAAAAGCAGAATGGTAGAGGAAGACCAGAGAACCTGACTCTGCTGGCCAATGTTCTCTTGGCTCCTCTAATGTGTACCCACTTATTTTCAAGTAGCAGAAACCCAGGAAGTTGTTATAAAGGGATTTATCTAAGATACTTTCAAAAGCATAATATATGTATGAATTTTATGGGATATCCAAAGGGATCTGTAACATTACTAAGACTATGATTAGGGAAAATTATTTCCCCGGTTACATCTTTTAGGTGTAAGTTTCATTATTAAGAAACTCCTAATTATTGTTTTTTTGCCAACTATCAATATTTCCATCTGATAAACAAGTCGAATTTTCTTAAGGTCAAACAAACATCAGTAATGATATAAAATTAACACAATCATCTTCATTTATTGGGAAGAAGATGTCATCCATGAGGCATAAGCATCCATCCTCCACTTGTTTTTCTATGAATAAAACTTCAACAAAAATAGAATTTTTCCTCTAAATAGTTAAATTCATTATTTCTAGTTCAGGAGAGAGGGAATAACCCCTTCCTGAAATAACATTAAAGAGTAAAGTCAAAGATTATTACTTATAGAAAGCACTAGCAGCAATTCACTGTTTAAACTTTCTTGATCCTCTTTATCTAACAGAAATACCTAATTGGAGATATCTTGCTTAAAGACTTAGGCCTCTCATAAAAATTTTTTAAAATTAAATTTACTCACAGCTTCCAAATTTGAGTGGGCAGGCATGGGCATCCATAGGGAAGTCTTCCAAATGCATTGGACATTCAGCTCTCACTGTCAGCCTTATCATTTAGGGAAAAATACAGGTTACAAATAAGAACTCTATAGATTAGATACTTTCTGATAAATACAATGGGATATTATTAACTATAGCAAACATGTTAACAAACGGAGAGACAGGAACAAACTCTAGCACTGTATTGAGCTGTTGATAATCTAAAAAAAATTATGTACAACAATGACTGGATTCTGTCCACGTTTTTTGTTTAAGAAAATAGGTGACACCTGATTCTGTATGATGGGCAAGCATTGCCAGTGTTTTCAAAACATGTATTATCAACTAATCCAGGTAGCTATATACGACAGATCCTTTGAGGATAAAGCTGGATGTAAGCAAATAAATACTTGCAAAAACACGAATTCATCCTCAGTTGAGAGGAAGACATGGATAGTAGGGAAGAGAAGAGAATTTCTCTTTTCCTAAGTGTGGCTCTCCCTATCTCCTTCCCTAAAATTGCACCAAATGCATAAAACATTGAAGGAATAGGTGAAGGAGGAACTGTCCTCAGGCTTTGTGTAACTGAGATTAAAGTCTCCTTGAGAGTGTAGATGTAATCTCACTATTTCCCAGCCATTTAGTTTTATTTACAAGTCCACTGCCTAATTGAAGCCAGGACTCTGCTATGCTTCTATTTAGTCCTTATCTTCTGGGAATGTGAATTCTATTTATGTTTTAAAAAGTGAATTTAAGAAAGGAATTCATCGAAATATATTTAATCTCCTTTGTTGGAAATAGGAGGGAACTTATACCCAAATTCTTAGAAAAATATATTTACCCATGTTATTGAGTACGTAAAGAGATGCCATAGAATAGCTTTATAGCCAGTAAAATTAAGTGATTACAATACTGGTTAGAGCAAATATTAAATGTGCAAATTAATTATTAAACTCATTCTTAAGTCAAACTATTAAGGAAAGTGTTAATGCATTTGCAAAAGTGAGAAATTTAGGAGATGGAAGATATAGGCTAGTTTTGGATGATGAACACCGCATACTTAGAAACCGTTAATCAGTAAACTCTTTAGTATATATGAACCCCTCCCCAGAAAATGGGCAACTAGGAGGAATGAATACTGGATTTAAGCTCAAAAACAAGTGTAGGGTATTTTAAAAGGGGAGAATCTTTCAGATTTCGATAGATCCTACCTAGATGATGTGGAAAGATCTCAACACATCTGTCTACTGATCCTTTATTTTCCTGTCTTTTTTTGGATTTTTTTATTCTTTAAGTCATATTACACTTTTACTAGTTGAATCTAAAACCTAAAGTGTTTTCTTGAAGCATTTTTATTTGAATATTTGTGTATAAAAAGCTAGAAATTTGGCAGCTTACTCCAAAGGCAAAATATCACTCTATTCCCATGCTAAACAGAATTTACCAAGGCTAAGATTCTGCCTTCATTACCTTTTCATACCAAAGGAATAATTGAAAAGTCTGAATTATCAGGTGCTGGCCAGATCTATAAAAATAACATTTTAACAAGTCACCTGGGTATGAAATAACTGCTTCTCTTAAAGATGAGTCCAGGGAAATTCTTAATTTCTCATGAATTATAAATAATAAATATTTTAAACATCTTTTTTTTCCTTTAAAATATTCAGAATTTTATTTGAGTCATATTTCCTTCTTTCAGCCATAAACAAATGATTGGTGTCCAGGTGCTAGGCTTTCCAGTAATTTCAAAATGGGGAATATGTTTATGAAGCATAAATATATAATAGTCTTCAATTTAAGCAAAATTAAAAATGTCTACATTCTTAATGTAACAATACTGTGAATTCATATACCTCTTCAAAACTGTACTGTCCATAAATCTATATTTTTAAGAATTTTGAACTTTCCTTACTTCGTTTTTTTTTTTCCCCAATTCTTTTAATTAGAAATATTTTCAGATATAGACCTTGAAATAGTTTCTAGAAATTTAATTTAGACCTTACTGGAATGCAGGAATATACAAGGTTAGTTGTAGAAAAAGCAAGCTCCTCATATTGCATTAGTGCATGTAGGAAAGATATATTGAATTACTTAATATACATTGTAAACATTTTTTCCAATTTTATCTTATCATTTAATACTAATACTTGCAAAATAGTCCAGCCAGTTTATTTTTCATAGTAGAGCAATTATTAAAGTCGAGAAACAGGGGAAGCAGGAAACCAGATGCCCTACCATGGCCCATCAACTTGATGGTTACCTAAATGTGGAAAGGAAAAAAGGGCAGAGAGATTCACAAATGGAAACACAGTTATCTTTACCTCATGGTGTACAACAAGGTGCCATCCTCCGTGATCCTCAGGAGTTTGTTGGGCATGGTCATGTTGTGTGCCACTGACTTCTTTCCATTGTGAAAAAAGGTATCCGGAGTCCAGATCTTACTTGCCATTAGGTTATTTAACCGGAGAACTGTCATGGGTCCTTTAAATTTTAACCTTTCATCTTTCCAGCTTTGACGGAAAAATACATCTATTGTATATTCCTAGGTAATTTTGGAAAATGGCAAAGAGTTCACTGTGCTGTATTTTGCAATGCAAATAGATTACACAGACAATGTATAATTTTTGCAACTTTAGAAGCAAAAGCAAAATATGAGGTAGGTGATGTTGCTAGAAGTAACCATGTAGTGGCCTGTACATGCAGGTGTCAGGTGAATTATTGGCTGGCATCATCGTTTTAAAATATATCTTAAATGCATGAAATAGTCTTTGGTCAAAAATACTCTTCTGATTTTCTCCTCAGGTGTGTGAAATTTAAATGGCATCCTGCCCCTACCCTGTCTCCACCACACTAGCACTTGAAGGGATGAAATATATTACAAATAAAAACAAAACTCATGTTAGAGATTATTACATATAAGACAGAATTTTAAATTAGACAATTCCAGTTATAAAGATAAAGCGTAGTGTTTTGAGGGGCCCTCCCTTGGTCTCTGAAAACCTCACACCCAATCCCAAGTCATCCATGGTTCAGATGTGGGTGTGACAATCCCACCTTCTTTTTAGTTAAGTAAACATTTTCTTCATCAGAGATAATGTATTTAGACTTTCAATTCTACACAATGAAGATGATTATGAAAATAAGGAATCTGTTTCACTGGTAATTTGGATCTTTTCAAAAAAAATGTAGAATGCAGGTGTGTGAGTATGTGTTGGTGAGTGTGTGTGTGTGCGTGTGTGTGTGTAAGACACATGAGAAACGTGTGAAGTGCATCATCATTTGTAACCAAGGACTCTGTTTATTTGAATAAACACAGCATTCCTTATGGCAGTACCCAGAGACAAACATCTGCTAATCTGAAAACAAGCAGTGTGATTTACCAGCTCCTAAAATTGAAAAGGGTAATATCTGTCTTCCTTGCAGGATTTGCTACAATGACACTTAATTTGGAACTCAATGGTTTAAAATAAAGATTACCACACTCTCCATTAATCTTAGCATACTCCAAACTGGAAGGAAGACAGACTTGAAAACATCATGCTACATTTTCTTAATCTCCTAAACCCTGATGCATCAAAAGCTGTTGTTTTGTTAAATCTTACACATATCAACTGTAGGCCATGCAATATAAATAATGCCTGTGTGTAGGTGTTTTGTGCATTAATTTAACTACCTATCTCTTTCACAGGGTTTAAGCAAGATTGGGTAAAGATTGAATGAAGGTTTATCCTTTTGGCACAAGTTTGGCATTGCTGAGCTCTTACTGATCAAGTAACTAACAGTTATTTTTGGATAGTTTGTAATGCACCAGGCGCAGTGCTAAATTCTGATGAAGTGTAACATGTTGCTAGTCTATCTTTATAGGCAAGAGATGTTACCTTGTTCGTTGGCTGGATTTTTCTGTCTGGAAGTGTTGGATGAAAGGCACTGGGATACATGACATAAGAATTTGCTCACCAAGAAACATTTGTTAAGTATCTGTTAAATTCTGCAGAGGGAGAAACTGTTTAATTTGGATGTTGGAAGGAAATTCATGGAGAAGTAGAATGGGAATGGAATGGTATTTTCCACGAGGAGAGAAATGGGGACAGAGCCTGTGGATTCCATCAGGAAGTGATACAGAGTAGCAGTGCTCGCCGGGAAGCCGAGTGAATGGATTTACTGTGGGCTGTGTATGTTCTCTTCTCTACACAACAGACATGCTTATGAGATAGGAATATGATGATGATTTTTCTTTTACTCAGGAATCAGCTATATAAGTTCTATTCTCTGACCAGCTGAACTGCTTTAGCTTGGTCAACAGTAAAGGGAATGGCTGCTTGTAAATAAAGGTTCCAAGAGTATGTAAACTGACCATGTTCTCATAGATCTAAAAATTTTGTTCATCTGTTTGCTTGCTCCAAGGAAATTTTTGAAAATATAATAAATGTTAAATAAAAAGTAAACTTAAACATATTTATTATCAAATTTTTAACAAGATATGTTCCAAAGTCAGTGATTTCAAAAATACTATGTCAAAACTTGACAGAGTTCTGATGTTTGCAAGTATGTCATGTTTGGAGCAAGCTTTACTTACCTGTGCTAATAGCAAAGTAATCCCCAAATTCATTTTAGATATTCTCCCTCCAAATATCGTATTGGTTACACATGTGTATGCATATGTATGCATACACACACACACACAGCAAAACTAACTGGATAAGTTTTCCTTTCCATTTTCCCCTCTGTTAGAAGTGGAAATGAAAACTAAAAAGGTATTGATAATGATCGGCTCCTGCCTACTCAAGAGTATAAATATTCAGTCTCCCATGTTCCGAAAACTGCTCTTGCAGTATTGTCATAGTGTTAACAGGTGACTCTCCTCACCCATCACCGTCACAATTCATTAGACCAAGATGGTCCAGAGCCCCTTTTTCCAGAAATTGGAACAAAAGAGAGAGCAGAGCCATAGCATAATTATTACAGGTGTAAATTCTAAACCTAGAAATGCTAACTAGAACTGAATTGTGTGTCTGGCAGCTGACTGGCCTTTGGTCATTTTCTTATCTTCTCTAAACCTGTTTCCTTATCTACAAAGTGGGGATGATGATAGAACTTCACTTGCCTGCTTTGAGAAGTGAGTTAATATAAATAAGTATACGACTTGCAAGAATGTCTGGAACTTAGGAAACTCTCAGTAAATGTTAGAAGTGATTATATGTCTTTTTAAATCGACACATTTATAATGGATTTCTATGTAACTAGGAATGAAAAGAAGAGTAGTAGGACAGAAAACCCGAGGAAAGTGAGAAGTTTATCATAACCAAGCAAAGTAAAAGCAGAAGGCAAAAAAGACTATGCAGAAGGTTGTCTGAACAAATAGGAAGTTGCAGTGAATTTATTCAAGTTAAGAGTTTCAGCCCCCACCATTCAGGTGTAAAGTCTCTCCACATTACCCGGTTCAACAGTGTAGGTCCCTGGAGAATGTGAGGCTCATTCTGAAGGCATGTGTTATGTTCCTAAATAAATATTGTGTTGAAGTTTTCCCACTTACACCATTGATTGCCATCTGTGTGGCTTTGACTTACTACATTTAAGTACTATGGAAAACAGGGCTCTATGATTGTGCTGCCTGGATATTTCTGTCAGTACATAGTGTCCTGGGAATGTTATGTTTGATTGCCAATTAATGGTTTTTAAAATAAAGTTAAGGAGTTGTCCTAATTTTATTTTCTATTCCAGACGAAGTCAGATGCTTAGGGAGCTGAGGAGTCTCTAGGGACAGACAACCTGAGTTCAAGTTGCTACCTAGCTGGGTTACTTTCCTCCTCTGAAAAATGTGGGTAATAAGAATATTTAGCTAAAATATTTGGCATGAGGATTAGATGAAATATGATCTACTTAAAACCCTTAGTATAGTACCTAACATTTTATAAGCATTCAATAATGTCAAATATTGTTATGGTTATTATTATTAATTAGATATTTTATTAGTTCTCACTTTAAAAAACTACAAAGATTTTCCTGTGTTGAAAATAGCTTTGTCATTCTGCCTTCTAATTTTGATAGCCTCTAAATCATACTGCTCTTTCTTATGCATAATTCTACCATAATGTGATTTAAATAATCTTCTCAAAGTAGTTAGGTGCAGTTTCTACTAGCTACTTAGCAAATAACTTGTAGACCTCTGGCTAATTTAATCTTTTGATAGAACAATTCAGATATTGTCTGGTTCAGGAGTTTTAGGCAATAGGGACAATTAGGTACTCTGCCTCTTCTTCCTATCTGATATTTGACTGAAGGCCATGTGTGAAAAGTAATTGATGATAATCATAGGGTTAATTGCATATCAAAAATCCTAGTGTGCACCTTTAAGACAAAAAAGGACATCATTGGTTCCATAAGTCACAATTAATCTGAAGCAGTAACTCAAAGGCATGCCAAATATTTTTCAAGAGGAAGTTTTTGCTTGCCTATAGCTTCATTTGGGCATTATTCCTTTATAGCTCCTATTGAGCATCTACTCTTTGTGAGTAGATGCTCAATAGGAGCTATAAAGACGGTAGGTCCCAGAGACAGAGAGAGAATAACCATTTAGTATTATTATTGTTGGTAGTAGTAGTAGTAGCAGTAGTAACATAATTATCAGTGTGTGATGTGTGTAATGCTTCATCCCCTCTCTTTATGTGTCCATTGATTAGAAGAGAGCTTCACCAGTGTAAAACTTCCGAATGTTCTTCATCTCCTTGTGCTCTTCTTTTTTGGGAAGGGAGGAGGATAGAGTCTAATTTGATGGTTGAATTTGGGAGGAAAATCAGTCTTCTCTAAGTTTCTTTTCTCTTTTCCATTTTGGATGCTGATTGTCCATAAGACTCATAAATTTTACCGTGTTTGTCCATGCTATAAGTTTTACATGGACAGTCTGCACCCTCGCAGAGGGTGGCCAACACTGTCCATTGACTTGGCAGGTTAATCGAGCTGATCTTGATGTTTACACTCTGAAAACCTACCTGTCTGCAGATATAAGCCACCTCCTACAATATCATCATATTATTAGTAATAAGATGATATTGTCATATTCCATATTTTTCTTTATTGTCTTATTTCTCAAAAGGTTCAGAACTCAGGAAAAAGGGGTGTTATTTACTGAGTCCCATAAGACCTTAATTTTTAAAGATAATATAATATAGGCTTTAAACTTATTATCAATTAAGCAGTAATTCAACACCTACTATAAACCAGCACTGCACTGATACCATGAGGGATGTGGAACAAGTGTATCTTTAATATTTTTTTGGCATTACTGTAGGAAAATAAGACATTTATATAAGAGAAGTAACTTTACAAAGCCATGCTATATGTGAGGCCAAAAGCTAAATTGTATTTTACAGTCAATAAATATGATTAGAATGCTGAAAGGGTAAGTTAATTTGTTATAGGATTAATTTTTTAAAAATGTTTTCATCAAGCTTTTAGGTCTTGATTTGGGCCTTTGTGTAAATACAGGATTTAGATGGGTAGAGAATAGATGAAATTTCCATGAAAAGTACATAGCATGATGAAGGATTCAGAGGCAAAATAATATTATTTATCGAGCACTATCAATAGACACTTTATTTACATATTCACCTATAATTACAATAATATACTCATTACAAACTTAAGTGATTTACCCAAGGTCATACTGCTGGTAATGGGAAGATTTGCATTTAGCCAGCCCGAATCCTAATGCTTCACAGAAATTAGTACTTAACACAAATGACTAAAGAGTCAATGTTGGAAACATGTGAGAACGAGTGGTAAAATCATTTATGCATTGTATGGAATACAGGCAGAGGAGTTCAAATTTGAACTTAAACCTGCTGGGATCTATGAAATGTTCTTGATTAGAAAAGTAGCATGAGAGAATAGTGTTGTGGGAAGACTGAGTTCCAGCCGATCAGTATAACGGCAAATATTGTATCACACAGGATTTCAGAAGTAGTCTACAAACTGACCACAGTGGCAAAATGAGTTGCTAGAGGAATAAATCCACAATTACAGTTAACTTTTATGTTTCTATTTCTTTCAGAGTAATAATGGCTGACATTTGTTGAGTACTTATTATGTATTTTAAGTGGTTTTCTTGTATTATTTCACTTAATACTTGTGATAACCTCATGAGATATTATTATTATGTCCATCTTATATGTGAAGAAACTGAGGCAGAAAGATATTAAGTAAATTCCCCAAGGATATACCCTAATAAGTGGAGGAGCCTGGAGTATAAACCCAGACATCCTGGTTCAAAAATCTGTAGTTACCCACCACTCTGCTGTCTCTCATATGCTTTGCTAATCCTAATTTACATAGTTGGTACATTTTATAACCTGTCTTAAGATCTAAAACATCTATCCCAAGCCAGCATTTCCCAATGTTTGACTTAAAGAGTACTAGTCATACATGTCAACAGGTATTGCATGATGAAAAATGGTTTTAGACAAATATGACTGGAAAACTGTAAATTAGATGTAGTTAAACAGGTTTCTTTACCTGAGGACTGGTCAGAGCATTTACCCTGCCCAGGTGGGTGCGCTGTGAATTTCCACACTTTGGGAAATGCTGATCTAAGTTGATATTTTCCATAACTTTTATTCCAAATCATCTGAACTACTATGAAATCAGGACTTTTATGTTAAGATGGTGTCAACAAAATGGCATTTCAAAAATAATATTAAATTAATATATCTTTGAAATATGCATAATGATGTGTCTTCATGGCCTCTGTGTTTTTTTGCTTATCTAGGAGCTTGGCCGTTAAGACTTTGGAAATATTACATAATATCTGCAGAGCCCTATTGATGTACCAGCTCCCATCAGATAGAAGAGAAATCCATGTTAATTTATGTGGGCTTGGAAAAGAAAGAACAGGTATGTATTCTCTTTATTTGCACTCTTGGTAATAATTTGATGAATGCCTTTTGCAGTAAAGTTGAACATTTCCCATTGGTGTATTTTATTTTAACTATTTCTCTGTGTAATTCTGGTCAAGCATTCAGATTTTATACTCATTTTCCCTTTTTAGCCAAAAGCAATTTAGAATCATGATGTTTATGGCTCTTCTATATGTAACACGGCTGGCTACCCAGAAACCTCACATTCTAGAGTCAACATATCCTCCTAACTAAAATGAAAGCTAACTCACACTGTTTGGCTTACAGAATATACATTGAAATGACCATGACAGTCATTTTAAGGATGGAAAAAAAAGGAAGACTACAGTGGTCAATGGCCATAAATAAGCTTGGTATGGGAAGTAAATGGTATTTTTTTTTTTACATAAATATCATGTAAATATATATTACATTTTATGCACACAGAGAGGCACAAAGATATAGGCAAGCTATTTCAAATTGCTCCCTAAATAGTATATATTTTTTCTTTCAAAAGTAAATTTAGAATATACCCCAAGAAAACCAAAAATGCAGTGTCACTTACCATATCATGATCTGAAACGGGTCCGAAACTGGTGACGAAGATGTCAGTCTTCACTTCAGTTACACGCTCTGATGAAGCAGGAAATTGGGACAGTGAATGTCTATCAACAGCCCTTATTAGATCTCACCACCACATACTTACACCCAAATGGGAAATTTATTGGCTTTGATTAGCTATTTCTAAAATTGGTCCGCTGTGTAGTCCTGATAATTTACTGCTTACACATGAAATTTCACAGTTAATATTTTTCAATGGAGAACGGAGCCTGAATATGCCACTTTGGGAGGCAGAGACTTTATGGAGAAATCAGCTACTGCTTAGTGGATTCTTCTAGAATGGACATACTTTTCCTAAATGATACCAAGCCATTTCACATTGTTATAAAAATATGTTAGCATGTGGGTATGGTTTAAGCTTCAATATTCTCACATAGCTCGCCAGAATCCTCCAGGTATTTAGGCTACTCTTGGGAAGAATATACTATAGCAAGCTTTATTAACTCTTTAAGGACTCAACAGTATACTTATTAATGCTTGTTTTCTGGCACTAAATCATAACTGAATTATCCAAATTACTCCCTGGAAAAATCTGACAACCCATATATGTGTCTTCAATTTTGAGGATAAGAAGAACATACTATGGCACAGAAAAGTTCATTTAATAGATTCCATTTCAACTTCAATGTGATTTATTTTATTGGTCTCTGAGGTATATATATCAACCAATAAAACATATTTATTGTAGTTTGACAACACAGACATTTTCAAGGAAATACATTCACTCAGAAAAAAGAAAACAAACAGAAAGTTGTTTCTTGTATAAAAGGAAACAATTCATTGAGATGTGAGAATGGAAAATATACAACTATGTAATTTTCAACTTTAGCTCTGAGAAATAACAGTTCGGTATATTAAAAGATTCATTTTCTTTATCGGGACATTTAATCTCTGGCATAGGACATTAAAAAGGTGATCCAATATATGCAATAACAGATTCTTTTGAAAATCATTTTTATTCCTCAGCAGTTAACTTGTAAACAATTAATACTCTCAGAACAAATTTCTCCAAAGGAGGTCATATTATACAGTACATATAATGTGTACCTCAAAATATAAAATAATTTGGAGATGGAAATAGTCCAATCTATTATTTTTTGGCTTCTTTTCATTTGTATATTTGTTTTTTGCAAACAATTTCATTGGCTCCAAAATGCTTAAGTGAGTCTTTTAACAGAAAAATTACCTGAGGTTATAATCACATTTTAAAAATTTATTTCTTTAACCTTTTATCTATCTTTGCCCCTAAGCGTATTTGCATTACCTGTTCATCAGCTTCCAGTGCTTCATCTTATTTTCTACTAGCATCCTCCCTCTGAGATTTTTCAAAACCCACCATTGTAATATTCCAAGGCATGCACCTGACCAAGAGCCCTTACCTCATGAGTATCTCAAATAACTTTCTAACCTTGCATTGTAATCGTACAGATATTTTTTAAAAGATTCTAATCTTTGCTCTCTGTTTATCGTCTTTCTCCTCTAAACATATTCACAAACCCTAAGCTTAAGGAAGCAAAATGCCCAAGTTCCTAAACTGAAGGTTGCCTGTAGAAAATTCTAATGACCACTCAACTGCTAGGTGGCGGAGGTGAAGTATGGTATCAGAAGATGAAGAAGCACAGGGCAGTGAAATCTGGGATGCCACCTAGAACTAGGGGTGTGACAATTGAAGAAGATAACAACTACTTTCTATACTTTTCTTTCTAATCTGGTCCCTTGCCACATACCCAGTTTTCTTTGATTTGTTATCAGCTATTAGTGAGTGTCCGGTAGAACAAAAGGTTTCCACTGCTGAAAAACTCTGCTTATTATGTATGCTTCTGGAAGATTCCTCATGAACATTAACGTGCAGATGTCTCTAAGAAATCATGTCTTGAATAAATGTGGTCAACCTTCTTTACCTCAGCATAACTTATTTGATAATGCTATTGTAAAAAATTGCAAAAACTTTAGGGTAAGGATGAGGCCAGTATAATACATTATGTTGTTAAAAAATAAAAAAAATAAAATGTATCATTGTAGTATAAATTTGGAAATTTCACAAAATATGAAAAAAATTAAACATTCCATGAATATCACCAGCCACATAAATCCACTGTTAATATCTTGATACATTCCCTTATATATTCCTTCTATTCAAATATATACGTAATGATTATCCTGAAACCACTTTCTCAGTAAAGTACAATGTCAGTGACAAGGAATTGAGCCCTATGACCAAAAATATGTCTTTCACTACAGCTCACCAGGAATTGCCTGAGCGGCTCACAAAGTTATTATTCTTTAAGACAGAGGTTTATAATTTGGAGTTCAAAGGTTCAAAATAGTCAGAGAACTGTTGTGAATAAGCTTCAACCAAATTGTAAATAGTGGTTAACTTGCTTTTTGGCAAAGAAATGGTACTTTGAAATCAAGACCTCTTCAGGCTTAAGTGAAACATGTGCTCACACACACGTTTTTTGGCTGAGATCTAGGAGACTATTGAAGAACATTCTTTTCCCCAATTCGAAGAAAATTTAGTCATGTCTTACCTCTCCCCTTCGACTTGAAATCCCCATGAGGTGGGAGGAGGGAATATATATATGTAAATTATGTATTATTTAAGGAATACTGGAACATTAGAAACTAAATTATGGGCTCTAACACCAGACTTTACTGACCTAGCACTAGACTCTAAAGTATTACTAGGAATACCTAGAAAGTACTCATTGCCTTTCTATGGATCACATGAGGAAAAGTCAGGATATTTTTATGCTTCAAAATATTCTATTTAAGAACATACAGGATGAGTCAGGAACTTTTAATGAAGTTTAGCTAGAATGATTATACACCTAGCCAAAGTTAAACATGAGTGAACCCCTTATATAAGTAGCAAATTGTCTGAAAATGAAAATCACTTAAAATAACTTGATGGGAGAAATGTTAAGAACAGATTAATCAGCAATTTTTTTTCAATCAAATATTTTATTTATAATAATACTTCCCTATCCAATGTAAAAAAAAAAATCAACAGATTGTTTAAAATTAGTTATATAGTGGTTGCTAGTAGGGCGGGGGAGGAGGGGAGAGGTAGACGGGGTAAAGGGTGTCAAATATCGGGTTTAGGGGGAGGGTGAAGTGGGTAAAGGGGATCAAATATATGTTAGCTGAAGGAAACTGGACTTTGGGTGGTAAACACAATAGAATATATATGTCAAATGATAACGTATACCTGAAATTATATAATTGTACTAACCAATGTTACCCCAATAAACTTAATTTAAAAAAATAAAATAGGATTATGATGATGAAGATTGTTCTTATTACAGTGATTGGAGAATATCTTAAAATAGTACATCGATGTAAATAAAATGTTTGATAAATAAATCAATTAAAATTAGGTTTTAAGCAAGCATACCCTTCAAAGATATGTTTAATATATATAAACATATATACCCACAAATGCACCTATATGTATATGCATATATACACACTATATTATATATTCTAGAACTGCTAGACAGCTGTAGCTCTGTTCTTACTAGGGATTTCTTACAATGTTGATAACTTGCTAAGTATTAAAATAACAGATACTTTGAAGTGATAATTCAAAAAGATTAGTGCTTGAAGTAGAAACGAGAAAAGCAGTGTATGATAGTAAGTAGTAAGCACACTGGATTGAGGGTCAAAACACTCATATTTTGACTGTGATTTTCTTGGAGACTGTGTGATTTTAGGTACTATCCTTTTGTCTCTGAGTGTTTTCTCACCTTTTTAATAAAGAAATAATACCTGTACAGTTGACTACATTGCATTGGAGTGAGGGTTAAATAAGATCGTGATGTCAAAAACACTTTGAGATGTATTTGTTGGATACATTAATTTAGTCAACAAATGTTTATTGAGCATTTTCTAAGTGCCAGACAGGCACTGTTCTAGGTAGTGATACATTGATGAACAGAAGTGCAAATGTTCCTCTTCTGCAGCATATCATAGTCTTCAGGAAAATAAATTTTAGATAGATTAGAAACATAGATTACATAGATGGGGGGAGGGAGTGAGAGAGGAATTGGATATATAGTTATGTACAAACATTCAAATTATACTAATGAATTCAGATCATTATGAATGCTCTGAAAGAATATCTTTTGAAGAGATGACTTTGAATTGAGACCTGGAAGATGAGAAAACTTCAAGGATGAGGAAATCCAAGGAAAAATATTTCAAGGAGAGGAAAGAACAAGATCCAAGGTAAATGTGTTATGTTTGAGAAACAAAATTATAATATGTCTGAAGCTTGGTGTTACCGATGATCATGGTACAAGATGACACTCTAGAGGCAAGTTTGGGCTACACGTAAAGAGCTTTGTGCATTTCACTTAAGCAGTTGACCTTTATTCTAATGCAAAAAGAATCCTTTGGGTAATGAAGTGAAATTATGTCACTTGCAGTTTAAGATAGTTGATGATGTGTGGATAATGGATTGTAACAGTAAAAAAGCGAAGAGGGAATGAACAGTGAAGAACTATAAGCAGTGTTTTATTATAAATGTCTTACAACAATTTATTTAATATGGCATTCGCTGTATTTTCACAGGAAATGCTATATACTGAGGAACTTGGTAATATTCACTGTGCCCAGTTCCATGGACTTGTAACTTATGAAGGTGGTTACTTACTTACTCCCTACTTGAAGCTACTTTGTGTCTGTTAATTCACAGAGGTGATCACTATAAGGAGACTAAATGGAGTAATATTAGTCATCATAATAAAGTGTTTCTTTAAATTTTACTTTGAAACGATTCTGTTTGGAAATTGAAAATATCTTGGACTACCTACATCAATATCAATATCGATATCAACATCAATATCAATATACTCCTGGATTGGACATTGTTTCCACTCCCTCCCTGTCTGCCTGGAACATTATTTGTGCTCTATTCTTTATTTCCGTTCCTAAATTCTTTAGAATAATTGGCAACTTTCCCTTGTTGATATATAGAGCTACTTAATTTTGTCTGTGCTCAGCAACTAAAGGTGGATAGAGGGTAGAGACCCACATTTCAAGGTGCCTAAGTAATCCTTGATCCTTTGTTGTTTTGGATTCCAAGACTCGTGATATAAGCAAGCATGTCCCAGGAAAAAAAGGTAAATTTTATTGTGCAGACATTTATCTCATTTTCACTGAGAATTTTCCTCACATTATGGGCAGTTTCCATTGAGAAAGGGCTTAACTTTAGAAAAGAGTATGATTGCTGTGTTGGAGGAATGAGTTTCTTTTGGTCTGTGTAAGTCTGGATCAAAATCCTATAACCTGCAGTAGCTTTGAGGTAAGATACTTCTAAAATACTTCCAGATAGCTTTTAGTTATATGACAGTAATAATATGACAATCTTGGAGGAATATGGCATCCACTTAGGATTTTGTTTCCTAAGTTTTCCAAAAGAGAAGAGTCCATGACTATAACAATGATATTCTCATCTCAAAAGCACTTTAACATTTATTTCAAACAAAGAATTCAGATTTTACCTGAAAAAAAGAGTCATATTTAGAAAACATTTAAAAAAATATATTCGGCATTGGTTCTAGAATCAAGATGGGAAATGGAAACTATGTGAAAAGTCGGAAGTAACAGTACCTGGAAATCATCTGCAGCCGTTCACTAATCATTTGGCCTTTGTAATGTGAGCATAATCTCAGTGGCTACTTTTTATCTTAGGAAATCTTTGGCAATGAACAGGTAGATAATTTATATACACGAGGAAGAGATAGAGTAGAAAGTGTCTAAACATGCTAGAACATTCCTTTGGGTATTTGGTTGGATTCATTATATGAACTGGCTTCTTGAGCTGACTGGTGATCTCAGCCAGTAAAGGTTAAAAGGTGCTCTCTGTTCATTTTAACAGTTCCTCTTGGGTTTTTGCTTACTGCTTTTTCACTGAAATTCAACTGAATTATAGAATGTCTAGATATAGTTTTTTGTGGAAATGGATTTCATTATGCCAAAGTCTGAGCATCTGCTATACACATTTTGCATTAAAAGCACCAGATAAAAACTACAGCAAATTCAAAAAGAAGAGTTGCAGAATAGAATTTTGAAAGGTAACAATAAATGCCATTATCTGGGAAAGGAAATATAATAACAACATCAAATATTGGATAAATAAATATAACTTTTTAATTTTTTGTATATTGTCAGTTATTTAGAATCTTATTTTATTGAAAGCCACTGCATTGTGACAGAAATAGCTTGTCTTCCACATTTTTGAGATTCTACCTTTTTAATATAAATATAAAATATGTAGTTGAACATGAATAAAATGGTCGCTTCTAATCTCAGTGTCACACAGGATTCAAAAAAAAAAAATAAGGTTACATGTATACCAGATCTCTTATAATCTTGAGATAGAACAAAGCTGAATTATAAAAAATATTAAACTATACTGCTTTCCCTCTCCCCTAGTCACCTAAACTTTACAGAGTTGCACAAAATTTCATAAGAGTTAATTCACTTTCTTTTCCCAGAGCACTTAGATTTCCACCTTCACTTACTCTGACAAACATAACCCAAGAACCTAAGCTAATTCCCCAGGGAGCTAGTACTACCTTGCCAGCTGCACGCGTGTTAGTAAGTCACCTTACTTGGTTGGAGATGTTTATATCTTAAAGCTGAGATCTTTTGCAGTAATTGAGCTAAAGAAAGTCTAAAATGTCTTATACAGACATAAAAAAAATCCAAAATTTAGAAATTGATGAAAATAAAGAGAAAGTCTGCTTTGTGGCATAGATTGTTAAATACCTCGAGAGAAACTCCAGTTATACTCTTTTTACAAATACTTACCTTTCTGATTCTGTCAATTAAGTAAAATCTATAACAAAACAAACCAAAACAAACAAACAAAAAACCCTAAAATCTGTAACACTCATATGAAAAAGAATAAAATATTAACTAAATATCTGTTAAGGGTAGAGTAGGGGCAAATAAAGTCCATTCGTCTACCTGTTTACTTATCTACTTCTCCCACCCATCTGGGTTTGTCATCTAATGAGTACACATTCATCTCTTTTTCCTTTGCCTTCTTTGTTTACATGGTTTGATGATGAGATCTTTGAGAGGTAACCATCATCCTCTACATTATTTATTGAGATTAAATTTAAGGCAGAATTTCGTCAATAAAGTGTAGCCTGTATATATGGTGGAGTAAAAGGAAAGGGAAAGATGTCACTGAAAGGGTATTACTTGTCATTAAAAAACTGAAACTTTCTTTCAGAACTGGATCCGTGTTTGTTTATGAGTTGTTTGTCCCAGAGTGCAGGGGGAGCCACTGTGATGGCGGCCGAACTGCAGCCAGATAGTGCAGATCCAGGGGTGCATCATTTCATGTTTTAGGAAGCTGGAGAAATTCAGGTTTCTTTAGTTTATTATAATCATAGTGAGGAGAAAGCTTGGGAAAATGTATTTTCTCAAAAAGTTTTTGCTTTGGTCCTGATTTAAAGTGAAAGGAGGAATATTCATCAAGGAGCATGTGAGCCTACCCATCCTCATAACACAGATCCAGCTCCTTTCCTGTTTTCTCTTTGTTGCTTTCCTTCGCCTTCTCCATTCCTCTCTGTTCTCTCTATTCTCTATACCCTGTTTTGCTCTCCTTTCTTCTCTAACATTTTCTTTCTTGCCATTCTTGCTGGCTTTTTCTTCTCCCTTTCTCCAACCATTTTATTATTCTATACTGACCATGCTTTAGGCAAGAGAATTTCAAAACTATTTCCCAGCCCCTAATTGGAAAAAAGACCTCCACACCTTGCCCTCAAAGAAAGAGATTTTAAATGAGAATGAATTCCATAATTACCAACAACTTTGATTTGTATTTCTGGCTACTGATAATTTCAATTCAAGTCTATTTAAATGTTTTTTTCATAAACTTTGTACATAAAATTAGAACATGGCCAACATATTTTTCTCTCTGTGTTCCTGACTAGAGTACATTAACTTAGAATTCAACACATTTTATTCCTTTTTATCTTTTCTATCTCAAAAAACAAAAGTTCCTTATAGGATATCTTTTATTATGCTATCCTTTTATTTTCATTTTCTCGGAATTGCTCTTGACCCTGAAAAGGTAGCCTTTTAAATAGTGTTATAATATCTGCAAACTGATTTCTTATCATCTAGATGAACCGAGTTATATATTTTGTTTCTTAGTTATTGGATCTGGGAGTTATATCTCCAAAGTATAATGCCAAACCTCCTGATGCAGTTTATGTTTCTGAAAAAAACAGGTCACAATGAATTTGCACATAAGAGAGTTTCTTATATTAGTCTCAAATATCAGCTTATCATGTTTTTATATTTTCTGAGGCCATCTAGAATAAAATCTCTGCCTTCTGTACAATGTTGTTATTTTTATAAAACCAGACTTTTGTTATAATAAAGAAGAGAGTGGGACCCTTTCCCCTACAAGTGTAGATTATCCCAACTTTGATCATGAACCTACTAAGAGGAAACTTTTAGCCCCTTATAAGCTAATGATAATCTTTCAAGTATTTCCTTCACATAGTATTTTCATTTGCAAGTAAGTGGATCATGTTAAAAAAAAAAAAAAAGTACCTTTTTTCAATGAAGATCTAATGACGTGTATGTCATACTTAACTTATCACAAATCTATGGTAAAGAAATGAAATTAAATAATTCTACAGAGAAATATGTGTTAGATCATTTCAATATATAGCACCCAGAAATAATGGTGTTAACATTTTTCTCTGATTCTGTAGCTGATTATGTTTTTAAAAGAAATCTAAAAACTGTCTATGGCCATGCTACCCTGAATAAACCCAGTCCTGTCTGATCTCAGAAGCTAAGCAAGGTTGAGCCTGGTTAGTACTTGGATGGGCGACCACTTAGGAAGACCAGGTGCTGTAGGCATTAAAAAATTAAAAAATAAGGGACTGTAAACTGAGAAGGTCCTTGCAATCTGTGAGGTCAGCCAAGGATTGCCTTGCCTAAAAAATTTTTAAAAAACTAAAAACTATAATATTTTAAGGTGTAGTTTTTAAAAGACAGATATTCTCAAATGTCTCTCTTAAAATGTATGTAAAATGTTAATGACTCTGGAAATACACGTAATAAACACATAACACATAACATTATATCCCATATTTCTTAAAGCTAAAATATGCACTCCAAAAAAATAACAGAAATTAAATTAGTATTGAAGCATTTCTGTGACTAACTCGTATCTATCAGATTCAATTTCTGTATATTACAGGATGATATATAAAATAGAAATAGACTAAAATATTTGAGCTACTTTTTAATTTGTTTTAATATCATATCCTCAAAATCACTGTGTCCAGGAATTATGAACATCGAAAAAAATAATCTTTAGAAAGATTAAAGCACATGCATTCTTTTCAATTTTCTCGAGTCCTTGAATGTGCTCTTTCTACCGCATGTTTTATCCATTTCAGTTAAAAAATATACCTCGACTGTATTTAGCCAACTATTATTTCTGTTCTTTAAATATATGTCTATTTTAGTTATTTTGGGGGTTTAAATAGATAATAGTAAATTCTACCGAAATAGTAATGTTACATTATGAATTAATATAGTTGTTTTTGTTAATAAATCTACCATTATCTCAAGTCTTGAAAATCAGCTTTTCAACCCATTCTTAGTCTACATTATACATCCTCAAGTTCTGTGGCTCTCCAAGACATAGATATGTATATGAGTAGGTAAAATGCTTTCTGCTTACACTATAGTTGATGATATACATATTTTATAGTGTTATTATATATAATTATATGTTAAGTGAGCAGTCATGGTCTTCATACTTGTACTCCGAAGAATGATACAGCCATACCGCTGATCATTAAAGGGTGTGTGTGTGTGTGTGTGTGTGTGTGTACAATTCTTTAACTGAAAACTATGCACAGAGCTTACAAAGGATACTCATATTCACATGTTAAAGTATTAAGATTTCTTAAACTAGAATAAAGAAAAGGTTTTCTGGAAGTGTTATAAAATTCTGCTGATTTTGTAAGGATTGATATCACAGAAGAGGATGGAGAATAAGTAAAGATATCAGATGCATGCCATTAGTATTTTAGAAAGTCTTGCTTTTTGCAAGTTGTATCTCTATCCTTACTGTTTCTTCTTTTTATGTGTTCTTCCCCTACATGCAGTCTTTCTACTTTATTTCACATTTTATGAATTAAGAGCAATCTTCCTGAAGCCAATTCAAAAGGTTGGATACACACAGGAATTATATTAATACATCACATACACAATTATGCACTCCCTTTTGTGACCAGTACATTTTATATCTTAAGACTTTTTCTGAGAACGTAGTAAAGGAAAACTAAGTGGAATATAAAACAAGGAAATTATATAGCATGTCCTAGAATGAATGTTTGCAATTGATAAGAAAGAACACCTGGTAAGACCTTTGACATATATTCGAGTCATGTCTTTGACAAAGCAGTTCTCCTTAAACCTCTGAGACAGCCTCAAAACAGACCATATCCATGCAATTACTACGTAAAGTATTTCAAAAACTGAACTCTAAACCCATGCTACTGTTCAGTTTTAAAATAAAATTCTAAATTCTTAACCTGCTTATTTGTGTATCTTTGCTGTCTAAATGAAGAAGAGACAACTTTTTAAATATTGCCATTTAATTGTAATTTAAAGATTGTTATTAAATATTTTCTACAAATGCTTTAGAGAAGATGCAGTACAAATTTTAGTTGGGAATCCTAGATTCTAACCTTGGTTTCCTATGTGACTTTGAACGATAATTTATTTCCTTGCTTCACTTGTTTTACTCTTGAGATCAATATAATTTTTTTGGCTTCATTAGTCTTTGTTTAACTAAATAAGATAGGTTGATTATCTTACTCAGGAGTTATTCAAGTAAGTTTGTAATGTCCAACACTTTATTCTTATTGTTATAAATATTATATTCTGTGTAATCTTCTTCCTAAGCAAAAATTTATTAGTATAAATAATAATCATAATTGGTTATAATTAAAATTTATTAGTATAACCTATTAACTATACCAGTATATTTTTACCACAGAAAATAATGGGTTAAGTTCAAATGCATGGTTAAAAAATACAACTATCTATCTCATTCACCTTTTAACCCAGAGGTGGTGGTAATCTAATGAAAAATAGTGGATTAGTAAATCGTATTCCAAAATAAATGTTTAGAACAATAGATTCAGAAATATTCTACTTGAATTCAGTGCAGCTATAGCAATGCTGAATGAAGTAAATGCAGTCTTTGGACTGAAAGGGAAGGAGAATATAATCCCCATTTTCCTTCTGTTAAATTAAAGCAACATATCTTTCATGTCATTATGAGAAAATTTGTATTTGCCTTTTACTACATATGGATATGTTCATGGAACTACCATAGTAAATTGAATGAACATTGAGCAATCTATTAAAAATAGAATTAGTCATTAAACTACATTCTGCCATTCTTATTCCTTTACCATTTAGAGGGAAATCCAGGCTTTAATGGGAAGTGTTTAAAATTGTTCTCTAAAATAAAAAATAATAACCACGTGACCCACCTCCCAATCCTGGTCTCAGGCGATTGTCATAACCATCTAGGAGTCGGTCCAAAATCCTGGTGAAGACAGTGGTGTTGTCTTTAAGTTCATCTTGTAATGAGGGTTGTCCATAGCTGAAAAAAGCATAAAGGGAGGTGATATCTAAATTATTCGTTTCTACTAAAAACCTGTTTTTCAGATAAAGCTGTCCGCAGATTTTCCTAACTTCCTTTCTATTGAATCTTAATTTAAAATTCCTTTAGTAAAGTAAAAAAAAAGTCATATTTTAATTCCTTCCATTTTCTCATACTTGTTCTCATAAATGACAACCTCTTTATTCTAATATTTTTAACTATGGAAGGAAAATTACAAGAAATGAGTTCTATCTCTTTACATTTTAATTCTCAGCATGTACACAATGCTATGATGCATTTTTTCCCCCTGGTCAAACAAGAATGTTAATGCATGCTGGAAAAAAAATCTTGGAAACTTCTTCCCAAATAAAAAAGTAATGTATGTATTTATGGGCTACCAAAATAATTAAAAGTTTTATTTTCATTTGCTTTAACTTGTAGCATAAACCTAAAATTTCACCTACTATTTATCTGTCTGTTTTTTGCTTTTTTTGACATTTTTTCAGTATATTAAGATGAGAAAAATAGGTGAAACTTGTTTCTTAGAATAATTTTTACATCAGTATACAGTTTTCATTCACTTTAAGGTTTATGAACCTATTTTTGTATTTTATAATTTGTCCATTCAAATCTCTAGTTAATTGAATTTTTGTCATTTCTGGCCTTGGAAGTCAAAAAAGTACCTTGAAGAAGATATGGTGTAATACTATTCATTCATGACTTATTAAATTCTAGTATAGTATTAGTGCTTTGTTTAAGAAAACACAGCTATTTGTAAGCAGAACTTGAACTAGAACCCCATTCTCTTCAAATTTTAGTCTAAAACTTTATTTCCATTCTTCTATATTGGAGTAATTGTTTCTCCTTAAATCTTTCTAGTTGAAGGTATAGTTTTTTTATGTCTTAACATTACTAGTCTTTGAGTTTTAACCACATAGTGACTACAGTTTAAATAGTGTATATTTCTTACATCAATCACATTATTATCCCTGTTCCTTGAATCATATTTTATGTAATGATTAGGATGACACCTCCGAAATCCTGTGAGAGAAGAGTTTTCTATTTAAGGTTGGATCACACTCACTGATATATTTCAATGATAGCTCTGACCTTGAGTAAAAAAAAATGAATGTAGAGTATAAACTAAGAAATTGCCACAAAATATCACTTTCATACTTTCTATTTTGTATGCTTTGGCTTTACTCTTATGTATTTATATTACTGCTCAATTTAAGAAAAATAGTAACATTTGAAAACAGGATTCACCTATTTGACAGGAGCAAGAAATATAATCAAAGTATCATTATTTAGGTAATTACTTTTATATCAGCAAAATGTATTGGGCATTTTTTTCTGATAAATTTTAATTTAATAAACTTACAACTAAAAGCTTTCCACAATATTAAATATATTAAATGTGTCTCTATTAAACAATTTTTCATCCTCCTAAATTAAATACCAATACCATGCAGATTGAGGGTTTACTCTCCTTGGGAAAAATTAAACATCTTACTAGTTTTTAAAAACATTTTCAGTGAGCTCTGTGTCTTCTAGGATGTCTCATTAGTAGATGATAACAGTAAAGCAAAAACAGTTTTCTGAATGCAATTATTTGTAAAAACTGTTCGCAGAACCAACTGCCATGCATGCATCATTCAAGGATATTGGAAGGTCATCTTGATGAAGATAGAAAAGAAATGTTAGCACACCTTAAGTTGTGAGGAGGGCATGGTGGAGTAGTTCAAGGAAAAAAGCAATAAAATAAGAATGGGGAGAAGATGAGGTGCAGCGACATGACAGAGTACAATTAGATCGTTAATATGGTTTTTAGAATGTAGTTATCTATTACCTTTACCTGCATTCCCTTTGTTTCTACAGCTTATATCAAATTCAGGAAATGCTTCCTCTGCCCCCCCAGGTTTTATCTTATAAATATTATTTTCACCGATTGTTTGCATTGGAAAACAAATTCTACAAGAAACATTCCCCCACCCCCACCCCAGAAAATTAGTTCTGCTCTCTCATTTGAAATGGTAATTTTTTTTAATGTGATTTTTTAATCAGGTTATTCTTCATCTTTACTTCTGATTTACTATGTCCAATTGTAATTGTCAGATAATAGCCCTAGGATAAAGATTATTTACTGTTAAACACTCATGCCAATGTAATGTTTCTTAAACTAAATATATAATTTAAAGAGAAATGTTAGTTACAGTACCTGGTTTTGATTCCATATGAACCACTGTATAATAAAACACTGTGCACTAACTCCATCTACAGGTCATTACAATAGTAACACTTCATATAATTTTTCAAAAACAGTGAAGAACATTTAAGCCCTTAGATTAAGAGTATCTGGCAATAAAGCATTTCCTGTTCATCTGATAGTCATTATTTACCACAAACAATAGCAAAAAAATAAAAATAGACAACATCTCAATTTAAAAAGTCCTCCTAAATTCATACCTTCCCATACTATTCCATCTCTCTGCCTTAACTCATAAAGGTTCACTTTCCATTACATTTTGAAGAATCTTAGGTATTTATAATATGTCTAAGACTTTCTTGTGGACCACAGGAGTAGACTACACAAAAAAATATAAAAGCAGATAAATAAGAATCTGGAATATTTGGTCATTTATATTGTTGCTTCTATAATATATTTATATGCTTGATTGGATCATTAGCAAATATTTTGAATACGGTTAAGCATGTTTTCAAATTTTTCCCATAACTTGTCTCTGTAGTAGTTATACTTAAATAAAGAAGTTCAATTTTATCTAATATTCTTAAATATTTCTGCTATATTTTACCCACATTATTTATATAATGTTTTTAAAACAATGCATTTATAGACTTAAGACTCTCATTACAGATATTAAACTTTTCACTTTCATATAGTCGCAAGTTATTCTATGGTTTTACAATTGGCTAAAAATGGCCTTGTTAAAAAATCAAGTCACATAATATGCAGACATTAATTGGGGTAACTCTTCTGTGAATTAAGAAACCGCAGGTTTTGTTCAGTTACAACTGAACAGTGAAAAGTTCAAATTTAAGACTTAAATGTTGAATTAATACATTCCTCAACAAAAGTATGTTAAGTATATCCTAACTAAGATACAAATAAAATCATTATTTTCTCATGCTGCTCTTCTTTATTCTTAGCTGGAATTTTATTGCAGTTAAGTTTTTTGAATTCCCTTAGTCATGAACTCATCCAAGGACAATTTTCTTCCCCCTGAAAGAATAAATGAAAAGTTACAGAAATTCTCATGCAGATTTAAAATAAAGTATCCCCACCTTCTTCCAGTCAGTGTGCTCAGAAGGAGGGTCCAGGCCCAAAGATAGTCAGAGAGACCGAGGCTTTTCTTCATCGCGGCTTGTGCGGCTGAAAAGTAGAACAAGTAGAGATCAATGTCTCTTGTAAGAAACATCAGGTTATAACCACTAGGGCTGACTGAGGCAGTTCAGATGAATGCTTTGAAGTCAGGAAATGACCTCACTGGGATATGACACCTCATTGGAAGCAATGGGAACCTGGACCATCCATTCTCCACTTTCCATTCCATTTCTCCATTCAGAAATATACCAGTGTCTTAATTTCTCCTGTAAAAGAATACAAGTTGAAAAGCTTTCAGGTGACAATATTACTCAACATAAAAACTGTGAGTTGTTTTTGTTTTTCCTCTAGGCTTTATATTTCCAATACAGTTTGCATTACTCTCCTTTTTATCATCTGAAAAATTTGACCTTTCTGATTTGAGTTCCCGCAACTGAGCTGTGCATTGAAATTTTTAAAGCTGGTGTCTGTAACAGAGAGAGCATGTTTGGGGGCTGGGATGGAGTAGGTTAATATGCTTTGATGACTGACTTCATCTTTGCATTCTGGATGCACCTTGGTTTCAGAAGCAACTGTACCTATCTTTAAAAAAAACATAGGAAACACACTGTTGAATGTCAAAGTCGTGCTTATATTTTCTGCCTGTGATTGCCTTATTAACTATGCTCACTAATGCTTCTTTGAGGCTAAAGGACACACTTTATAGTCAAGCCATGTGCTGATCTCTCTCACACACACATAACCACACTCACATCAATGCACACAAACATGCCCACACATATCTTTTAAGCCCTCTTGAATTCTGCCAGGTTGCTGCTAGAAAATGTTTCATCTCAAACAGATGGAAGCTGGAGTGCTTTGCTTTGCATGAATAAGGGACTCTTTTTTCCCTCTTCAGTAATGTGTAATCAATCACCATCTGATTGTGGAATTTATACTTGGTAGTGGGATGCTAGAGAAATGGAGGAGTATAGAAAGCTTAGAGAATTTTTTAAATTATAACCGATTTATGGAGTCGATTTCTTAAAAACCAGTGCACTGCCTGGTTAAAGAGCAGATATGGTAATACTTTATTTAATGTGCTATAATTCATTGCAGTCATAATCTGAGAAATATTCAAGGTATTTGTTAGCACTTCTCAGAATCTGTACTCCTCAGTAGGTTTAGTGATTAATGGATAGCAAGTCTCTTAAAGCATATTTTTCATTAGGAACTCTATAGTTTAATGTGGTATTCCTTTAAATACATGTGCACAAATGCTTTCTACATTCTCTGGGATCATTTATATCAGTTAAAATCATTAAAACAGGCATGTAAGCAGTGAAACATAATGTGTTCAGAGTGAAATGGTCTAGATCTAGAGATCAGAAGTATGAGCTTTATAGTTTTTACTTAGTTTAGTGTCTGGTTCTGACATAGATGAGTTGCATATGACAAGAAATATTAAATAAATATTATGTTTAAATATTGCATCTAAATTGCATAATTATAATTCATCCTTTTATTAATCTTTGACATCTGCTATGAAGGAAAAACAACTTCTCTTATCCTGTTAATATTTGTTGGTTTTTATTTTAAAAAGGTAATTGGTGAAGGGGTAAATGGAACAAAACAAAACCTCAAGGCAAGGTACTATAGCTTTTTGTGCTCCTCTGACATTTTAAAAAGAGAAAAACAAACCTATCATGGCACTTGAGTTGTTGAGTAAGAAAGTTTCTTGCAAATACAAACATAATAGTTTAAAAGAAACGCTATGCTGCCTCCTTACCCCTTTCCACCTTCCACCTCCCCCCAGCAAACACACACACTCCAAACGCCCATATCCCATGCCATCCATATCAAATGATAAATTGAGTTTTTCATCTTCAAAATATGAGAGACCCCTACACCAGAGAGCATTTCAGCATTTCCAGCGTCCACTGGAAAGGAAAAGTAAGGCATTTTTGCAGCCAGAATGAGAGTGTCTTCCCTAGGATGGACCATTGAGACAGGTTTTTCTGTCCCAGTGTTCTTAACTTTAGACGATGCCCACCAACGCCCCTCCCCACCTCATCCCAGCTCCCTCTTGGGGGTGGGGGAAAGACTAAAACAACAGGTCACCACCCACCCCGCGGAATAAATTCAAATCTGCCTAAGAAAGGGGTAAAGGAAAGGAGAGGCAGAAGAAAAAAAAATAATAATAATGCTCCTATATCGCTGCGGTTTTCAGCCTGAAAGAAAAACATTCGTTGTTTCTACCTGCTATGGGATCAGGCTCTTGTCCTAGTCCCTCTTTCTCTTTTTTTTGGAAAAGGCACATCGAAAGCTCTATGTTGCGGTCCGAAGCCGCACTTACCTTCGGCCCCCTCTGGGCACAGGATCGCTTAAGACCCGGGAAAAGTCTGCGAGAGAAAATCGTGGAGAGCTCGGAGCCAGCGCGAGTCCGCGAGTCCGCGAGTCCGCGAGTCCGGGCGCGCCGGGAGCGGAGGGGCGTCCTCGCTCTGCCTCTCACTCACTCGGTCTGTGCCATCATGGACTCTGCGTGCTCCTTTGCTGAAGATTTCACACCCAAATTTGCTTCCCAATATCCAATCTGCAGCTATACAACAAAAGATTTCTCTTTACCAGGACAGTAGTAATACGTCCCAGGGCAAACCGGATGTGAAATAGGCGGTGACTTCATGCCAGAGAGATTTTATTTTAGAAAGGAAGGTGGTACCAGCCTCTGGATCTGGAGACCAATCCGCCCATTTTTTATATGCAGCACAATTTAACTTGCACCGCTCTGGCCCTAATCCCCTTCTCTCTAGCTGCAGACTCAAATCCTTCTACAATCTGCTGCAAGCTTCCCTTTTTTGAGATGAGTACGAATGGGGGAAGGAAGGATAGAAAAGGTTAGAGACCTAGGACCTACACTCAGAATTTTTTTCACACTTTCAATTTATGAGCACACTATTTTAAGGTGTGCCCATTAAAAATAAGACTGATCAGTGTAACTATTCCATCTTTGATCAAATATTTAACCTCTGCATGCATATGAATGAATGCAAGCTGTGAAATAGGGGAAATGCAGGGTTACACATGTGGAGAGTGCGCTCTCTCGCCTGCCTCCCTCACACGCACTCCCACACACATGTCTGAGTTCCCGTGTCTTGCAGTCACGAATGATGAGGACTGACAGAGGAGAGTTCTGGCCAGTAGGGAATTGGCCACCCAGTTTTGGAGAGTTTCGCAGTTTCACAGGTTGTGAGCGCTTTCTACCCCACCTTAGTCTAGCTTAGAGGACGGCCAGAACGTGCTCCGCGGAACCGGGTTTTTAACCTTTGGAGGCAAGTGTTTGTTTATGTCGTGATGGAGAAAACACAGGCTCTTTAAATGTGAATCGTGCTGGGTTCCTAGGATAAAGAGTATTTAACTTTAAAGAAATTGCCCAGATCATTTATAGGTTTGAGAGTCACATCTCCATTTCCGGAATCATTCCTTTGCCTCGAACTTCATCATTCTCGGGATTAGGAAAATGGGAGAAGGATAGGAGAGAAGATGAACAAAAATTTTTTTAAAAAGTCAATATCAAACCCTCTTCTGCTTTTTTTTTTTTTTTTCCTTCTTTCTCTGCCCTCTTTTGTTACCCTCCCCGGTGTCTCTCTACCCACGAATAATTATTACTTAGGGAAGGAGGGTGTGTTTCAATATCAATCTAACTAAATTTCCAAGGAATCGAGGACGACTGTAGCTCTCTCCTTGGATTTTGTGAATGGGTGTTTGTAGCAGAAAGGAGATGGATTCTGTTTCCCTGGGATCCTCCCTGAAATGACCTGAAGCACAGGGAGCTGTCCCTTCAGCACTTTCGCTCGGTCTAGGTAGGAGGAGCTGAAAAGATGGGGTGCCTCCAAGTAATGCTTCTGAGAAATAAAGTCTGAACTTTGATGAGCTCCCTGATCATTTTCCCCCAGAGGACTTCTGGCAGAGGAGACATTACCGATAGGGGTGGAGCTTGGCCAAGGGAAGAAAAAACCTAAATGGTCAGTCCATACCACTGATGGGCTTTTTTATTCTACAAGTGTTCTTTGGCCTAGTGCTGTAATGCATTTAGCTCACATTATTAAAAGTTAGGACAGGTGATGGAAATGATAAGGGATATAAAACTGAAGACCACATTCAGAGTTCAACTTGGTTATCTTCTGAGTTTTCAAAGGGAGGTGCTATTGGGAAATTATTTTAGAAATAAATCTTGAAGCAAGATTTGAAGACCATCTTATGATACCCCAGCTTCTGGACAATAGTTGCCTATGCTGTTCAAGCTCAACAAATGTTAATGTATTCTTAAAGATAGCCATTGAAGGAACGTCGTAGCTTCCTTATGTAACATTACCCAACATTCATTCATTCATTCATTTATGCATCTCTTAATTCACATATTTATTGATCAGTTTTGAGAATAAAACTCACTTTAATATGGTTTTGCACCCCTGGGTTGACAATTAGAAAACATTTTCTTACTGACAGAATAATGCAATTTCATCATTTTGTTTCAATTCAACAAAGGCTGATAGTCCTAAAAATGTGATATTTTAATCTTTTTTTTTTCTCTAGGCTACATTATCACAGCTCCTTTTACTCTTTTCTACAAATTGAGAATAACTTTATATCCTGTATCTAATGATGTACAACCAAATCACTCTACTGATTATGTTTTTTCAAGCACAGTCACTGATATTTTTTCATTGAAAAATTATCTCTCAGAACAATGCCAGTCACATCTTGCTGCAGACTAAATGTGTCATGTGACTATCCAACAAGATACAATTGTGTGGCATTTTCACATATTTTAAAACAAACAAGTATTTGTAAATAACTATTGAGTTTGTCTTGAAACTATAGCATACATAAGGAAATGGAATTGTCCATACTATGATTTCCTATTTAAGATACAGTCCTCACAAGGTAGTTTTTACTAGAAGATGTGTATAGAATTTGTTTTGAGACATGTATGTTTTCAATAGATAAATTTAATAAATAAATTGTCAGTGTTTAAAAGATTAATAATTTGATTCCAAAACAGCAATTGTAACTATAAATTATGAGTGTTTATTATTTCCCATCTAATGTAGTATTAATTTATGCACATAATACCAGGGAATAAAATATAAGAAATTAATTGCAAAGAAATAATTTACTTATATTGTCTTGTTACATTGAGTCTTATAGATAATTATGGGCATTCACCCCCCACCCCCCGGAACAAATCTCTTTTTACGTGTGTATGCATGTGATTGAAGTAAGTTTTGAAATAATAATCACTATGATGTTTAATATTTTTAAATTATTTATGTGGTGCCAAGTAATGTGCTAACAGTTTGCATAAATCATGCAGTTTAATTTTCAGAATATGTCTTTGAGAGATAGACTCGATATCCCTGTTGTACAAATTATTCAAAAAATTATGGATTATAGAGATCAAGAGACTTGCCCAAGGTCACACAGCTAAGTGAGTGTTCATGACAGAATGCAAACCCAGATATTCTGACTTCAAGGTTTATTCTCTTAACCACACTTCTATATTACTTTATTTCCTTACTCTGCATGTCAATCACATAAAACCTTACACTGAATATTTTTTTAAAATATTTACTTATGATGAGTTCATTAATGATCTAGTGCATCCAATTACAACATAGTGTCGGGCTTACTTTAGTATTTCAGAGGTTTCTACTGTTTTCCTTCTATCGTATAAGGCCAGTCTCAAAGGCCCTTCAGTCACTAGTTCTGGGAAGAAGGGATTTGAGGTTAAACCTAGGACCAGGGATCCTAGGGAGGCCTAATAGCTCTATTTCTAGTGTTTCAGTCTGGTACATTTTGCTTTTTCTGTCAATTTTAAATGGCAGGAAGCCCTGACCTAATTGAAGAAGTAGTACTGATTCTTTTCAACAGAAATGTTTTTACTTTCTCCAACTAAATATGAACCAAATGAGAAGAAAAAATAGTAAGAGTATTCTCATTAATTCAGTGTGGCTTTTTTATCATTTACAAAATAAATCGAGGTAAGGAAGAAGAAGAGAAAAGTAAAAATGATAAAATATCAAATAAGCTTTGGCTGAAATCTAGAATAAAATGGCCTTTTTAAATGTGTTTGCATGGCTCAGATATATACGATAAAAGTATATTTTAATGTTAACATACTGTGAAACATGGTCATCCATTTGTAACAATAAACATACAGGTGATTAAACATGATTTCATCTATATTTGCATGTATGTACTGGGACTCCTATATGAAATATTTACACTCACTAAATTAGCCTCCTTTTCTAATTTTCCTATATAAAATAATAGGCTGTCTCATTAATGAATTATTCTAGCACATCCAGAGGCTAGCCCTTTTTTTATAATTGGTATTGAAATAATAGCTTAGTTGGGAAGATGAAAGATCTGTGATGTAAGTAACAGAGTCCTTTTTGTACCTTAGCCTAGGCAGCTTTGCCCTCTGAGTTACCTGAACAAATTCTTTTTCCTGGGCTGGAAGGCTAGTTTGACATTTCAGCCTAGTGGTAAGTATAGTAAAACAAAATCAAAATTTTCTCAAAATGTTTGAGTCATAAATTGTTGGCACTCTAAAGGGACTTTGAGATTGTTTGCCCCAGCCACTCTGACAGAGCACAAAGATTATGTCATTTTTCCTGTGATCTTTGTTGAAGTAGAACCCAGGTTAGCATGGCGCAGTGAATGCTCATACTTGGATATATGAAGTCACTGACACCTAATAGCTACGTGACCCTTGGTATGTTACTGAACTTTCCTGAAACTCAGTTTCTGAAGTTTTTAAATGAAATGAGATAATGTTACCTTGTTAGGTGGTTTTGGCATAATATGGGAAAACAAATGTGAATCACATAGTCTTGCATAACACCTAATAGGTATCCTGTAAATGCCAATTTCCTCCTCTTTTATCTCAACACGGATTCATTATTTTTTGATCATTTTAGCACATTCTCTACAGCATATTCATGTAGCTCATATATTGATTATATTATCCATATTTTGCATAAGATTTAACTGAAATGTAAAATTCTTAGTTGTCAGACAAGATACTGTAACAAGTTAGCTCCCACATCACCTCATATCCTAGGCCTATATTTTTATTTCTAAAGTGTTCCAAGAAAAATAATGCTTTTCTCTACATCTGCCTTAGGCATAGAGTATTTTACATATATTCCAAACCAGGAAGATTTGAAGAGAGTATGCTCCAAGATAGACGTAACCACAACATGTGTTCAAACCACAGCTACTATAGTCAGCGATAGACTCCCCCAGAGGTACATTTTACATCATTTTCCCATAAGATTTAGGAAGGACTCAACTAATATCTATCAGGAATAAAATATATATATGAGAGACAGACTGTGTTTAATAGTTATATAAGTAGAACACTATTCAGTTCTTCTGTGGCAGTTTTCAGTTATCAGCAACTCATGTGTAACCCAGAGTCACCAATTTTCTTTCAGTCTTTTCACATTTGTCAAACTTATCAACCCAAGCAGGAAATGCAGATTTATTCAGACTTAAAAGGGATGATAATATGCTGGCAGTCAAAATAAATTATTTATTTTCAAATATCAAATATCAAGTATCAATCATTTCCAAAACTTTGGAGAAGGGTTTTGGACTCTATAGATATCACTGGCAACTTGAAAGTTGTAATATAAGTCGGGAGGGAGGCAAGAAGGCAAACATAATTTATTAAAATGTCACATTTTAATGTAGATTAGGTATTTTAAAATGTTATATCCTATATGAATTGACTGAGGAAGCCATAAAAATTCTCTATTTATGTGGCTCAATTAAGGCATTCAGGATTTATATGTGTTTCCTTCAGCAGACTTTAAGTGTATGCGTGTGTGTGTGTGTGTGTGTGTGTGTGTGTGTGTGTGTGTGTACAGTTTCCGTGTGAACTCCTTTAAATCATTAGAATCCTTATTTACATGTTTTCTTTGTTAAGGTGAACATAATTAATAGATACTCAATCTATATTATTAGGTGTATAGCATGCAGAATGAAAAATTAAAGATCTGAGTTGAGGAATTAGAGAGATTACTTATCAGAAATAATAAAAAAAATAAAGGCATATTCGTACAAAGAAATTGCATTTAGTTTATGCAGAACCTTCTGGCATGATTAGGATATGCCTCGTTTAGAATATTTGAGGATTTTAATGTGGCCTCATTATCCTGTTGGGCAGCTGCGTTTACATATTTGTTTGAGATTGTGAAACACAAAAAGTGACACAAACATTAAAGCAGCATTTAAAAAATCATTCATCTTGCCCTGAATGGCTGTAGTATTTGTGGAAAGGATATAAAACGAAAGGATTTACTAGAACAAGGATCAAGAATTAAGACACTAATGCCCCATCTGTTCAATGGCTCCCAATTCTTGATGTTTACAATAATTGTATTTTCTGGAATGAAATGAAAACGAGTTTGTGGATGTGAATGCATTTTTTATTATGGTTGTTTATAAATATATTCAAATGTAACTGATGTCTTTGTGTTAAATGTAGAAAATAGAACTAATTAGGTTTTTTTAACTATAATTTACAACTAAAGAATCACAACCTAATCCATTTCCACTTTTGGTTATATTAATATTCACCAAGATTTTTATTAGAGAAAATTTCACAACTTCCATTTTAATTACATATATAAGCTTAGGCAGGGGTAAGTTGGAGCTGAAGAGTTTTAAAGATTAATGATAATAACTTTTGAGTAATTTTATTTATGAAACTATAAGCCCTTACAGATCTTCAGAATGTAGACTTTCCCCCATGAGAACTTGAGATTTGGCCCAGAAAGCATATTTCTGGATGAGTAAGAAGATACAACACCATATAGTCCAATGCCAACTTCACATAAAGAATCAAGATGACAAATGAAGATGTATCTACTTGTCCTACACTTCAACTGCTTATGAAGATGACAACTCATAATTGCTTTTGAAAGATGTAAAGTGTGATTTTGAAAGCAATTGAGTGGGCTTACTGTTTGTCACTACTCACATTCAGTCTTAGAATTCTAACATTAAGTAGACCATTTTTAAATTTCATTTAAGGAGATGAGAGAATGAACTTCAAAATACCACTTCTTCCTCCCATAAAACAGATTATCTCCTATTTAATAGCTATAATACACATTATACTTCTTATTTTCACATAATCTTGCAGTTGCATTCTCACAATAATGCTGTTTACAGATAGAGACTAGGTTCAAATAGAATAACATTTTCCTAGAGACACATACCTTATAAATCAAGAGTCTGGATTTGAACCCAAGCATAGATTTTTGTGGCTTCGATAAATTTGTGATTATAAGGCAAAGATGGTAAATTATATCCTGGAGAAAGAACTGTCATGAGAGCCTGCTGAAAATATTTCTGATTATAAATATTTTCACAATCAAATGTAGTTCTCGTGAATTAAAAATTTTTAAATGTTTAATATAGGGAAGTAGAATAACATATTTAAGAAAGTAGAATTACTTCAAATTCTTTTTTTTTTCTGTCAGTTACTATTTGGCCACCTAACTCTCCTGAACTTCAGTTTCACTATTTGTAATAGAGAATTAATAATTTTATTTTACATAAAATATTAATGAGATATACTTGCAAAGTAGTTAATACGTTAAAACATTTTCATCAGTTGATAACTGTGGTTATTATTAATATAATCTTTCCAATGAACAGTCTGTGAAAACGTATAACTTTTCCTAGAACATTTATTAGCTTTTCAGATTTTGAAATTAAGTTTTTGTATATGGCAACCAATCAAGTTGAGGCCTCGCAGTTGAACCAACTCACTCAGCCAAAATTCATCAAATACCAAATTGACCATTTGGTTTTTTTTCATCATATAGTTATAGCCTAAAGCAAGAAAGCATTGGCCTTTGCACGAAAGTGAATTCATTATTTCAGAGAAATTCAACTCAGCAGGTGGTAGAACATAAGACATAAAATGCTTAAGGCTGAAGCAACTGCAAGACTCAACCATAACCCCACAACAGGAGGAGAAAAATTATGTCTCCATCCAACTTCTGCTGAACTCTTTTGCCAATAAGGTAGTATGTGTTTAGTGAAAATATAGGATGGCTTAATGTTGAAATCAGATTAAATGGAATACAAAATAAATAGGATGAAAATTAATAAATAAGAGGTTAAGGAAAATTACCTGCTCTTACTATGTTGTACTCTTTTCTGGCAGTTGGAGTAGATATTGCTGCAGGAGGAAGCAGTTCAGAAATTCCAGAAGGGAGTATTGAAAGACAAGCCATTTATTATGGTTTCAGCAAATTCTGACATTGAAAAGCAACTTTTACTTGACAAAGAAAGGATCAGGGAAAACTCTTGTGGAGATCCATTTTTATACTATGCTTTTTCTTTTATTTATTTGTGTAGAAGTATTTTAGCAGGGAAGTTCATTCCATGATAAACCAAATGAATCATATCAATGCTTTGAAATTCAAATTAAACACAAATGCCAACTATTATTAAGTTGAAAATCATATAAAACATTTTGTTTTGTTTTAAATCCTTTAATAGACTGATTTGAGTTAAAAGTATATTTATATTTTTTCTATACCATCAAAGTGGAATAAAACCAGAATTTAGAAAGTGTCTGAAAAGCAGCTTAACTAGACTGATGTTCTGTTCTTATCCTTCATTATTAGCTCTGTAAACCATCTTAAAATATTACAGTTACTCTTTGGGTGACCTTGAGAGACTCCATACCTCTAGGAAAACTAGCTATTTCAGGAATTGAACTGTCCTAAGTTAGTCTGACAGCCATATGTTTAAATCATGATTTCAGAGCCTGGAGAAATTTTTGTCAGGCTCCCAAGCAAGTCAGCGAATTCAGGAGAAGTGCCTTGTGGCTTTGGAAGAACATGGTTGGGGAAGGTCAGTCAAGGTTCAGAAAGCCTTTGTCAGAGACTTAAGAAGGGCACAAATACAAGCCCTGACAGAGCAGCATCTATCTCCCATCTATATGCTTGTGGAAGGCCCCATAAATTATGAAAAAAAATGTTGCAAAACATGATCTCCTCTCCTCTCATTTCCTAAAATCAATATGTAATTTGGCTCTAAGCAATACATTAACAGCAAAAGAAAATAAAAATAAAAAATAGAGGATGGGCTAATACCTTTCTTGATAAGAGCTTGTGAGACACCAGGAAAATGTAAGAAAAAAAACATTTGAGGACTATAATACATGGGTATCGGTAGGAGAAAGTGTAAGATTTGAAAGCTTAGTCCCAAATTTTCTTACTATTCTTTCCTTTGAAATATCATTCTTACTCTAAAGTTCTTAAAATTCCTTGTCTTTTGAAACAAATTGATTACACAACATAGAAGTATAGTCTTCAGAGTTCAGCACATCAAATATCATGGAAAAATTAAAAATTTATAAAATCTAAAAAAAAAATAAAATCTGCTCCTGAGCAATATTAAGTAGTTACTTGTCCATGCCATCTCTATTTTAAGAGGCCTCAGTAGCCATCCTTTGTTGAGATAGTTATTTCTGCCTAGTTTCCAAATCCAAATCCAAATTTAAGATTTCATCATTTAACAGCACACTCGGAGGACACACCTGCTTAAGCCCCTAGTTTCACTTTTTTATGCTCATTGGTAGAATTCATATCTATATATATATTATTGCCTTGGAGTTTTCAGAATTTATTTCATAACAAAATTTTTACATATGTAATGAATAATCTACTTAGATTATTTTTAGAATGGGTTAGGTCAATTCAAAAATTTATCTCAAGGAGTAAATATGAACAACGACATTAAAAAATTTTTGAGAAAAAAAATCTAGGCATAGAGATTGTTCTACCAGTTGTAAAAATATACATGAAGAAACTATAGTAAGTAAACTCAGTAGTTCTGCCCAGAAAGAGTTGCACAGCTATAAAAACAATCAAGAGCCCCCAGACAGATCCATGCATATATGAGAAAGTTTATTCGAAAAGGTAGTATTCTAAATCAATGTGAAGTAATTTATTATTTAATACATGGAACAAGATTATAAATCATATATTAAAATACAATAACAATAAAGAATTCACACCCTTAAAATTAGATTTGAACCTCCAACTGTAAAAAAAAAAAAAAATAGATTACTGGTAAAGAAAGGAATCTAAAAAAAATAATCAGCTAAATCAATACTAAAAGACCAACAACTCACAGAAAAATGGATACAGAGGATGAAATGATACATTTATAAGGAAATTCTGCTAATAGAAACATGAGATCATATATTCAACTTGTGATCTTGTAATTGTGATCAAGGAAATTTACAAACAATATAATGTCATAGATATCAGCTTTAAAAAACTTTTTAAAGAATTTAATGTTCTTATTTAATGTTCATCAAAATTGATGGTAATAAAATTGGCAGAAATCTATTAGTATGTGTCAAATGATAAATATATACAAAATTTAAATCCACAATTCTATTTCTAGGAATCTACTTTATAGATATTTTAGTGCAAGTAGGGAAGGGTATATGAAGGTGAGGTTTTAATGTAGAGTCATCTGTAAATGTCTCTAAAATTAAAGGGATCTTAAAAGTTCAAAAACCAGGGAATAGTTGAATAAACTTTGATATATTCACATCATGAAATTATATGTAGTGTTTTTTAAAAATGAAATAAACTCTACTCATTGACATAGGAAGGTACTTGCAATATATTGCTGAATCAAAAAACAAACATCTAAATAGTAAGATTCCTGTTTTGCAGAATACATATAAAATAAAATATAGATCTGAAAAGGTACACATTTTGGTTACATAAAACTGTCAACAGAGATCACATTTATTTTATCCTTTCCATATAGTAAGATTTTTTTTTTAGCAACTGTACACATCTTTTGTAAAAAATAAATTTATAAAACAGTAACAAGAAAAGAATTTGATTTTGATTTCTGGATGCAGAAGGAATGAATCCGTTTCACTGGAGTTCACTTAAAACCCCAGAAATTTGGCTTTAGGTTTAGAGACAGATTTATTATTATAATTATCACCCAGGAAGAGATAGATTCTCAAAATTGCTGAGATTTCATTCACTTCTCTTAGAAGTTGAAGAGGAAGTGGCAGCATAGTGCTAGAAGCTCGTACTCACTTTCTTTGTCTTCCTAATTATATAGTCATCCAAGAGTAACACTTCCCTTCAGAAATAAGACACCTGGTTCAGAATCTTTGGCACTGCTCCAAATAACGTGCTTATAGGTTTACTATAAACTCAATAACAGATGATTGAAAAAGAGAAGCTGTCAATCAACTTAACAGACATAGTTGAGTATGAAAGACTCTGGTGCATGCTATAAATATGACCATGTTAACAGTATTATCAGTGTGGAGACTTATAGCCACTTTTTTGTTGTTTTGTTTTGGTTTCAGGCAGAATTTATTTTGTGCTGCTAAATACCCTAGGGAGCACATGTTTAAGTATGTTAGCATCACATTGATGGGATCCAAAGTTCCTCACCTAGTTCTCTGTCTATAGACTTTGGAACCCTTCACTACTTACATAATTCTCAAAGCTCTATTGTTAAGTCAATCTCCCCTAATCTATTGAAGGATGTTTAGTTTTGCTTTATGGTTTCTCACAACAGTTATTTAAATAAATAGCTCCAAATCCCTATCAAGCATGATCTTTTCTCTCACTTGGAAGTTTGTGTTTTTGATGTGGTTCCCCTCACCCCCCCCCGCACCCACCCCTCATGTCGCCTCAGCTAGGAGAATAAGTTTTAAAACAGAGAGTAAATTTAAATGTCTCAAGTTTCTTTGTTTTTACCCCTAAAAAATATGCTATCATGAGTTCAGTGTTTATGGAGGCATTAAAAAACAAAACAAAACAAAACAAAAACAGTTAACTTCCTGGTCAAGAGAAAAGTATAATTTGCATCTTTGCACAAAGAAAGACAACAATTCTTCCATATATGACTATACATTGCATTTTGGACATCTATATTCTGTGGGATGAAAGCACAGCTTTCTGTCTAAAGGATGAAAAGATCAGGATCAATCTTTGATAAAAAGATCTGCAGGATTTTATTGAAGCCCTTCCAAGTTGAAAACTCTGATCATTACATTTCACTATTGAGCTCTGGTTGATGAGGTTAGCATTCTTCTTTCTCACTTAGCTTAAATAGGTTTGCATTTTAGAGGACTAGGTAAGTGAAGATTAACTTAGTAGTCATAGAGTATAGTTCAATGAAGTATATGGCATGCATCAGTCTCAGACTGGATATAAAGAGGCGAATTTCTCTTCTCTTGAGGTCAAGTGAGAGTAGAGGTTGGAAGTAGGGGCTGAATGTCCAGTATTGGATGGGCATAAAGATGGCAGAGGTTTTGCTCAAAACAAACTCATGAAACTTCCATATGGAGGTACAGCAGCACAGCTTCAGGGAAATGGGGGTTCTGTCCTCGCTCAACTAATTACTGAGGTGAGACAAGTTACTCTACCTTTCTATATCTCTAATTATTCACCTGGAAATGAGGAATAAGAGCCACTTCTTATGAAGCCTAAATTAGATAAAGTGCTTAACACAGTGCTTAAGTAACATTTTAAAAAATGTATTGATATTATTTCTATTATTATTATCACTTTGTAATAAATGATATTTCTTCCTCACAGTGAGGTTAGGAATCAATAATCCAAAGGAGATTTCACTGTAGGTACCATTACTGATGAGACTGATATAAAAACATTTTTATTTAAGGAATAAATAACTATATTACTATCACTTGAGAATTTACAAAATAGTCATGTAAATGCCACATAAGGAACACACATCCCTCTGAATGCACTGTACAATTGAGGATCTAGTAGATGAATTCAAGATTCCTAGAAGTGATGCCAATGTATGAGAAGTCATTGTAGGCTTTAAATAGTCCTATCTTAAAGACTATACTCTATAGTCATAAAGGTTTAGAAAGACTCAGGTCATAGGAACACTGATGTTACATCAGTCAGAATGCACAGTTCTTAGCTCCATGACTATGAATAGGTAAAGATACGTTAATGTCGCATTTTGCAAATTGAGTATGTCCCCATCCCCTTCTCCATTTCTTTTTGAATACTGAAGGCTATATCTCTTATGAAATAATTAAGCAAGAAAATTATTTTTCTGTATCATCCCATATATCCCAATGCATAAAGCCAAAGACCTTACTGAACATTTTCAAAAACTCGACAGCTCAAGTATTGGTGCCTGGGCTTCTACTAGACTAAAAACTTCCCTCCACTAATCCTAGCCCTACAAATACAGACATTGCATTCCAAGCTATGACAGGCACATTTCTAACTCCAGAGTAGTGGAGCCATGCTGATTAGGGATATTCTGATTATTACCAATACCAATAATAATGATTCACATGAGGGAATTATTCTCAGTGCAAGAATGCTTTAACTTCTCCTGCTGAGTTTAATATTTCTGAGTGCTCCCAAGGACACCCAGACCTCCAGTCTCACTGGAGAGTGTTACTTGGCTGCCTCTTATCTGCTGTCCTTAGGGAGATAACCCTGAGGAACAGGGGCAGCCGCTGCAACTCTTTAGGAGGTTGTGCTCATTAGAATGGCTGGAGTAGGGAGTACTGGTTTTAGAGCTGGAAAACCAGGGTTTCCTTACTCACTAATATCAGATTGTAAGGTCCCTGAGAGCCAGGAGCACTCAGTGCAAAGACGTGGATCGAACGAGTCTTATATAAGGTAGAATCTAGAAGAGCAAAATAGACATTGAGGTGAAGTGTGAGTAGGAGTTAGAAGGACTTATTGGGAAACAATTCACTGTTGTTTTCTAGCATTTTTGCCCATTTTATCACCAAAGACAATGGTTGCTTTATTCCAGGTTATTTTTTCAAGTATGTTTCTGTAGTAAACAGCCTTAGAAGATAGAGAGAGTGTCTCTCTTCAGAGAAAGAGCAGGTTTCTTACAGCCTTGGAAGGTAGAGATAGCATTTCCCTCTGGAGCAAAGGGTGGGCATGCTTCTCATAATAAGAGATGTGAGTTTCCTTAGTTCAGGCTCCTCTCCTGTGATGCCCCACTCCATACATAGATGTCATCTGGCCCTCTGAATGTTGCCCTGTGGAAATTGGGGTATGGAGCACTGACGCAAACATGACACTCATGCTGCTCATTGTGCCTAGAATAATAAAGCCCTTTGTGTTTGACACGGGAGTCTTATGTCTGCCAGCATCCATGAAACTGCGGCAGAATAAATTGTTAGGTTGCAAGTAGGGTAAAGTGTTAGACACTTCATAGTTTTTGACAGAACATAGAGAAAAGGATACAGCATATAAAAGAACTCTAGAGAGGTAAAAGAGTAAACAGTACCCTGTGATTCCCTTCCTTCTTGTTCAATAAAGGTTTACTTAGCATCAATTCCTTTATTCATATATTGAGCACCTTCTGCTTGGCAGGTATTATTCTAGGTACCAGGAATGCAGTACTAGGACTGACAGTTTTCCCCCTTCTTGCTTTTGAGCAGAGACAAATATAAATAGGTGGATACATCCATTTTTAAATCTCAGGTGGTTATGAATATTATAAAATGAAATGAAAAGGATAACGTAGTCAGAGATAGCTTCTTTAATTAAAATGGTCAGGTAAGACGTTCCTAAGGTGATAACGTATGGTATGAGGTCTGCTGTGTAGTTTTGGGAAAAGAACATCTCTGAAGGACAGGGAAAAGGAGAAAGAGAGGGAGAGAGAGAGAGAGAGTGAAAAGGAAGGAGAGAAAAGCAGAGAGAAGGACAGGAAAAGAGAGAGAGAGAGGATACGAATGAACGAGTGGAGACACTGAGGCTTGAGCAAAAGAAATAAAAGCAATGTTGCTAGAACATAAAGAGTGAGAGGGAAAGTGATACTGGATAAATTTAGCAATTTATACAGGATCCAGATTATGTTGGAAATTATTATAGGCAGTCATATGGAGTAGTTTTAAAAAGACACAAAGTCACAAAGTTTTTTGATGCCATGAGTATTCTGAAAATAAGGAATATATTTGCACTGTAGAATGTAGGTGTACGGATTTCTAGAAAAAAAAATGAGAAAAAAATGCCTTTACCTAGAAACTTTTAGAGAACAGTACTGGTATGTTTGCAATTAACTACTACTATTACTACTAAAACACTAATAATACTTCTCCTATGACTGAAATAACAATATAAGAATAAGGAAAAGGATGAGGACCTGGAGGAAGAAAAAGAAGACAAGAAGACGACAAATTATAGAGAGACTCATGAGCCGAGAACTATGCTCAGTGCTTTACTTACTTTTTCTAAACTTCCAAATTATCTGCAAAATGCTTTGATGCTCCTTTCAGAGGTAGAAATTAAGGCTCAGAGAGATAAAGTTCTTTGCCTGAGATTTTCCATCTAGCCTATGCCTGAGCCAGGATTTGATCCTTGGAATTATCTGGCTCCAGAGCCAGGATCTTTGCAGAATATGCAGCCTTTATTCTAGTGCAGCATCTTCTTTACGCTGCAGATGTTCCTTCCCTTATAAGCAGACAGCTTTGTCATCAGTTGATAGAGAATTGTAGTATCCTAACAGAGATTGTTAGGTTCAGTCATGAGACAAAATGATTGGTGGTTTTTGTCTGCATTGTTTGCAAAGCCTGGCTATATACAGCAGCTGAAATACAACACATAACATTTTTTTCTTCCAGTTTATGCCATAGCAGACAACAGATGTACAATGTCTATACAATAAGATGGGCAGAAGTGCCTAAATCGATCATCCAGCATGCGAATATAGCTGACCCATGCTTTATTCCAGGTGCTTCTGGGAGTTTGTCCTTTGGAAGAAAAATGATGAGTTTCTGGAAAGTATCGCTAAAGAGGAAGGATTGTTATCCTAGAGAAAATGCTTCATAAATGCACAAAGTCAAAGGAATGGAAACACAAAAACTACCTGAACCAAAAGGTAGGTTTTGATCTAATATCAAAACCACGGAGATGCGAAATTCAGTCCTTGAGTAATTAGTAATCAATGACATGTTGGTACACTGGGAAAAAATATCTAAAAGAAATTATCTATACCACTGTTTCCCAAAATGTATTACAAAGAATGCATGTTTCTAGAAATGCTAATGTTTTATGAAATGAGTATTTCATAGTTTGAAAAACCTCTAGCAGAACTTATTTGTCCATATTATTTCTTTCTTAGTAACGGAACCCTGTTTAGTTCTGTTTGAGGATGGAGTATAATCATGTTAATATGTATATTATAACCAGATATATATAAATATATATATTTCTCAGCCTATATTTTATCGAGGAAGCCAATGACATGAAAGTCAAATTTTGGATTGTGCTGTGAGAAGAGTTCTTTAGAGAAGGCTCTACCTAAGTGTAAAGGGATCCCATGTAGCCACTTACTGTTTGACTTTTCTGCTTGGTTGTTATGTGTGGATGGCTGGAGTTCCAGTAGTTAACAATCTTAAGACGCTGTTTTTTTTTTGTTTTTTTTTTTCTTTTATGATAAAATCCATAAGGTAAGCATAATCAAACTGTTTTGTTTCAGTCTCAACCTATCAATAACCAGTGTTGTGGCTGGACCTGCCCTTATGGTTTTATTATGATTGCAAGGCTTTCTCAGCAATAATAATCACAAAACTTATTCTTTACAAGTTCTGAAAATTACATGCCATACTTGGAGCCACACAGGGAGGCTGATGGAAGAGAGAGAGAGTACATGTGGGCCTGAGGTTCTGCTTTTATTGGGGTGGAGGATGGGGGCTGACAGTTTCAAAGTCTCACTTTAAGTGAATTTAAAACCTAACAGTGAGAATTTAAAGACAAAAACAAGCAGCCCAAATGGTCAGTTATCAAAATCAACAAAGATCTTTAAAATAAAGGAAAGGGTGGGGCAGGGGGCAGGACTTACAGGGCTTGGCCCTTTATCTAGCTAAGTGGCTGGCCTTGCATGAGGTCCAGATAGCCATCTTTAAAGTGGGTGCCTCTTTGAAGTGGATGCCTAGGCAATCAAAGCTTAAGTTGGACATTTGCATTACAATAAGAAAAGCCAATTGTCAAGGCTTATACTACAAACAGGTATAAATGAAACTTCAGTTTATTTTGTGGCACTCCCACCCAGCATCTTAACTTGATTTTAGTGAGAATATAAAATGCTAATGTGTTTAAGCCATTGGAGCCAGGTCTCTGTTACTTACCAGCAATTGGATGAAATTCCTGATATACCCTGTATATTCCACATTTCTCTTAAAGGTGTGAAGGTACATTTGCTTATTAAAGATCCTGAAAATTACTGTCATAAATAATACAAACATAAGTAAAACAACTATTAAGAAATTACCATGTGCCAGGCACTGTACAAAGTGTATCCACTGTACAAAATGCCAAGGATGTGGGAAAATAAAAATGATTGACTCTGAGTATGTCATGGAAGTCATTCCAAGATGCTCAGTTAAATTTCGAGGGGTAAATAGGAGTTTTCTGTATAGAGAAGAAATGGAAATACAAGACAGGTAGAAAATGTAATAAATGAAAAGAGGTAACAATATGTCATTTATCTTTGATATAGCTAGATAATAGAAGTGAGTTGCTCTTTTGGGTAAATATGTGGGCCTGGGACAGAATTCTACATTTGAAGAGATTGACACAGGTCAAACTTTGAAAAATGTTTTGAGGTGGTAAATTACCTCCTTTATTATAATGGTGGTTTTTTGCTATCATTTACATTCCGTCTACAACTCTCATCGACTCCACCCTACCAACTGTATTTCTGGGAGAAATCAGTCAGTGTATGAAGAGTTAGAACTCAAATCCCCCGCGATGCTTTTGCCTACTGTTTGTATTACTTTACAGATATTTGTTTCTGCCTCTGACTTTATTCTTTGAGGAACCTTTTTTTCTTTCAAGTGCATGAAATGTTTTACCTCCTACAAGGGAGTGTATCCAAGAAGTACTAGTCATGGGGATTTGCCAGAAAGCACCACTTTATGCTTTATGGCAGGGGCCTAGTGTACAGATTGGAGCGGGAATTGATGGGTGTTGCATACGCAGTGGGGTTAAGAAATAGGTATTTTTAATTAGAAAGTCATCATTAGGTAACTTAGAACTATATTACATGATAGTAGCCTACTTATGGAAAAGTACATTTTGTTTATTTGTATTTGGACTGCACCTGTTTCCCAAAGGGAATTTGGAGTAGCAAGTGCTGTGCACTACCTCTGCTTTATTATCATTATCCTATTAAAAGTTTTACTGATGTCCTAGAGAAAAGAATCATAAGAAAGGGAACATTATTGCATATGGTAGAACTTCCTCTTTTGCTACAATTAAATTCAATTTTTATTTCCATAAGAGTGATATATTCCATGAGACAAAAAAGCGGCATTTACTTTGGGAATTAGGAAGACAAAGCGCCATGAAGCTTAGTCTTTGTTTTTCACAAATGGAAATGAAAACACTGAGATAAAAATCCTGGAACTGACCCTTTAAAACATTTATGAAACAAAACTTTTCAAGAATTATAGGCATTTTCTCATGTCCAGAAACATCCTCGGTATAGCCCTATAAAATTCATAAGAATCATGAAAATCACAGATGTTGAGATGAATCGATTAATGGAGTGATGATTCTTAGAGAGCATTTAATCCAGTGCCTGAACTTCACAACAAGGAAACAAAAATCTCAGAGCAGTTAAGCGACTTTTCCAGTGTCATACAGAAATAGAGGCTAACTGGGGCTTTCCGAACCCTCCTTCTAAATTATTACTATGTGATTTTCCCCAGGCAACTCATTCTCGAGGGAAAGCCCTGGACAGGATTCTAGTTTTGTCTCTTCCACAAAGTAAATAGGTGTATGTGTGAACTAGGCCGTTTATTTTCTGAATTTTTGATAGAAGGTACATTCCTGATACATTCTTAAGAAAAGAAACAGCTATAGAAACAACATTTGAATCGGTGTTAGAGATCAAAGACTGAAGTCCTTGTTTAGAAACTAAATGTGACATAATTCAAATCAGATTTTTAAAACTAGATATAATACTATGTGCTTGTCTTAAGGAAGGGAGGCATGAGAACACATTATTTTTAAATAATAAAAAAGTCCTTTATTAGTTGCAGCTCCACCAGTTAAAAGATTAAAGAATCTTCCTTAGGTTTCTAGAAATACTTAGTAACCCAGTTTCATAAGATCCCATTATATCACAGCAGGGTTCATGTTCGAGAGCTCTTGGATATAAAAGTTTGACTTTAGGGAAAAAGAAGAGACATAGTAGTGAAGGGAAGTATTCTCTATTTTAGATTTTCACCTTTACAGTTACTCCTTGAGAGTAATTAAATTAATCGAATAGATAATTTTTACTTTTCTTTCATAAAAAACATATTTAGAGACCATTCAAATATAAATTGCTCTCTGAATCATGCTAATTGATTTTCTGGTAAATCAAGAGATAACTTCTTGATGAAGATAATGATAAGCTCTCAAGAGTATATAAGGAAATTCAGTTTTCAAGAGTTTTACTCTTTTTTTTTCAAATTATAAATAAGAAGTAACACTGAATGGAAGCATAAGAAAGGTTTCTTAAAAGGATAAGAATGCTGTTATTCATCACCTTTAATCTTCAAGTAAGAGGAGGGAAACTTCCAAATCACAACACAACCTTATACGTTGAGTCAGACAGATAATACGATGAAGCTTTATGTCACACATTGCTCCACAATTATGGTTTTCCCAGAATGTAAAGACTTTGCAATTGCTCATATTCCATCATGACATGGTAAGAGAAGGACCATTTTCCACCCCTGTACTACAAAAGAAATGTTTAACATTTATAGATCAGATAAGTAGAAATGTTTCTAGAATCCAGGAGCCTGGCAGTCTCAGTTGGTTGCCCCATCTGCCTAATTCTTTGCTGCACATTCACCATTTGGATGTTCACCCTCACATGACTCATAAAAGCAAACGGGGAGAGTTATAGCAGGTCTCATATACCTTGGTAATTATTGAGCAGGCATGAATGTGTTACCCAATCCTGACCAAAGGAATAGGCAGGTAGATCTATCAATGTGTCTTCATCAGCAAAAGAAATGCAAGGGGAGAAACATCGCTTTATCACCAGATATGGCCATACGTTAATATGATACCAAGAGCTACTTTAAATATTATGTCCGTTTAAATTTACGTTGGGCATCAATATGTCATTCATAAGCCCAACAAATATTGAGATTCTACCATGTTTATCCCACTGTTTTAGGTGTAAGATTTACAAGGGAGAACAAGAAAAACAAAGATCCTGCCTACAAGTATCTAGATACTACTGAGATTATATAACCACGTCATATTTGTAGCTCTTTTTCTGAAGTAATTAATTAATTTCAACATTGTTTTCATTTATGCTATTTTTTGACATTCCTGTGGCCTTGTGAAAGAGAGGAGGAAATCTGAGGAGGAAATTATAATATTTGACAGAAAAATGTATATCTTCTGAAGCTTCTTCTTTATGGCAAACATGCTCTATTTCCTAATTTCTAGGATCTTGAGTCTAGAAGGTTTGTCATATTTCATTATTATTACCGAGATTATGAGTAGAATTCGTGTTTTTTAATACTTTTCCAAGTACCTTCACAAGTATGATCTCGTTTGTCAGAGCTGAGGGCAGTCTGGTAGAACACTGCCTCCTCAAATGATAAACACTGTATTTCTTCCCTTCCAGTGCCCAGTTCCTTGAATTCCAAAGGTCAGCACCATTCTTAATAAAAGAGTAAAGACCAGAAAACCCTTATAAATTGTGGTGGAGGCCCTCAGTTGGAACGTTAATTTTAAAGTGCTTGAACGAAACAATAAAGAAGCTAGTAATCATAGTATGTTGAGACATTTCTTCCAAGTTCAATTTTTTAAACAAGAATACTTTATTGGGTTTAATTTATCTATTCTATATGATATCTGTCATAAATATAGCCTTCCAAAACCACAAAAAATATTAAAATTCCTAAGAATTTTTGCAGCCTCACTAAAGATCTGTTTGCTTTCTTTATAATATTTTGCAAGTTGTAATACTTTTTGCAAATGGGATTTGATAAATGACTGATAATAATGTCTTGATTTCACTCTTACTGTATAATCTGAATTTATTTTATTTCCACATGAGTAGTAGTTATGCAGAATATCCATATATATGACAAGTAGTATTTAACTTAGTGCATATTTGTTGAGTGGCTAAACAGTCTCAGCCCAAGCTATAATATGCAAAAAACATAAAACAAATGAAAGCTAAATCCTCAACAAGAAACTCAATTTTGTAATAAATAAATAATAAGGTAATGAAAATTTATTAATATATTTATAAATATATGGTAGATAAAATTCAGAGAGAAACATGGCTGCCCCCAATTGAGGAATTACCACGGATGGCTTTTGGGAGATGACAACAACTGAAGTTTTCAGATTGAATAGAAGTTTGTCAGACCAAAAAATAAAAGTTCCAAAAGATATAAAAGCATGGAAATAAATTATAGAATGTGATAAATATATTGATTACTATCTCAGCACACAAAATATGTGTGTATATGCACATTTGTAAGTGTGCGATGGATGAGTGGGTGTGACTTCTAAAGGTGAGAGTGGAGGGGAAGTGTAGAAACTAGATCATGAAGAACTTTAAATACTTGAATATTATCCTACAAAATTAAAGAAAATGGGGAGCTGGTAAAAAAGCATTAGATGGAAGAATCACATGGTTATGGAAAAATATTAAAGAAAACCATAGTTAGCAGTCGAATAGTATACAGGAATAAAATGCATCCTAACAATAAATATAAATTGTTACACACTGCATATTTTGCGTACAAAAAGAGTTTAGTGTTCCACTCATATTAAGTTGCCATCTGTAGGGTAGTGCCCCATTCTGTGTGAGGTCACTCATGCTGCAGCAGAGGGCAGGCAGATGGACAGAAAAGAAAGGAGGCATATTATCAGGCATTCAGAAACTTCTGTCACCATGTGCCTAGTGCCATGCAAAACACTCTCTTCCTATCATATATACCCCTCAAAGCCAGCAGTATGTGGAATGTATGAAGGTGTATGTGAATGTATACATACTTTGCCCATTTCTAGTTTATTCTCCACACCATTCAGAAACTCACATCGGATCCTGTCACTCTTATAACTTAAAACCTTCAGGGGCTTCCTATTGTAATTAGAATAAAATCCGAATCCCTTTACATAACCAACAGGACCATGTAGAATCTGGAGCTGGCCTAGTTCTCCAGTCATATTTCAGACATTCTCATTGTTAGTCACTCACTAATTTCCAGCCACATTGGCCTTGGTCATTTCTAGAATAATCCACGCTCTTTCCTGACAAATGGGCTTCTGCACTCACTGATTCTTTAGTACAGGATCTCCTTTCTGTTAGCAGAGTGGCTCCTTTATATACTTCATGTTATATATTAAATGCCACTAGGCTCAGAAAGGCTGTTCCATATGGTTCAAAGTAATATTACATTATGCTGCTCTCCATGGCCCTAGTGACATTAACTGTTGGAAGCAAGATAGAAACAGTTGGCACAATGGGATGCCCCCAGGGTTTGGACTCAAATCTGTAGTTAAAATTTCAGTCGTAAAACTTACAAGCTGTGAGTGTTTGGATAAGTTCCTGAAAAATGTCTTAGCCTCATCCATTCTATTTTGCATTCACAGATTCACTCACTTATTCATTTATTCATTCAGGCACTGCTCTAGACACTGAGGATTAAGTGATGGCCCAAACAACACCTCTGCATTTGTGAAACTTCCATTGATAATGGGAGATACAAATTACAGATATATGTAACTGTGTCAGGGAGTGATGAGTGATATGACTTGGGTTGAGCCTCTTTTTCACAGGTTGATCAAGAAAAGACTTTCATAGGAAATGGTATTTTTCTCTTTATACTGTGGTGTAAAATGAAATTAAAAACAGACAGAACACCAACAAGTACCAGTCCAGAAACAGTACTGCAATTCTCCTGGATTAAAATTACAGGTACTGAGACCATTTAACAGGACTGCTATTTGAGGAATTAACTAAAGTGTAAGGTTTGCAGCAGTATAGTACATGAAACCTAATCATGTTCAATAAATGCTAGTTTTTTTTCCTGCTGTTCCCATCTCCCATCATACTCCTTGAGATTAAGGAGATCTGGGAAAGATAAAATTGCACTGATGTTGGCTAGCACTGTTATTTCTTGCACACTTATACTTTTTCACACTCTGTGTGCTTCTAAATGTGGCAAGTTATAAGTAAGTCTCACCGAAATATAACATAATGAGGAAAAAAGTTGTTGGTTTTTGTTTTTTTTTTCAAATTCTTAACCATATTTCTAGTAGCATGTTGGTTGGTATTTCTACAATTAGAATTTCCCAGTAAGTGTATTGTAAAAAGAGGAGGAGGGTTTAATTCAAACCAATTTCAGTGTGAGTCTGTGATCCATCATTTGCCAGCTCTGTTATTCCTTACTCCACCCTGTATCTATGTGTAAAAAAATAATGTGAGACAACAAAAATATCTTTGCAATATTGACATTGGTGACTATTAAGGAGTGAGCTGAAGCTGGATTTATAGACAAGTGAATGAAGTGAAGGAAGGTTGCAATGTGCAGGTGGCAAAGAATGCCCTATATGTATACCGTTGCATACTCTATGCCTAATCTTCAGTGTAGGTACTCAAAATTCTTTGTTGAATGAGTCAGGTTTGTAATTTACATGATGACTAGAAAGAAAAACTGATAGTATCAATGAATATCATTTGTATTGAGCTGATAAAATTTTGCCCTAAATTTTCAATGCCTATAGAACATGAATACTCTCAACTTCTACAGACATAAATAAATGTAAATTCAAGAGTGAATGACTATTTATCAGAAGCTTTCAGAACATGGACCTTTTTTCATTTTAATTGAAAAGATAATTTAAATGGCATTTAATTGTATGAGTATTTTTTATATCTTAAGTAAGCAGTACTTATATAAAAGGTTATTTTTTCTAAATAGAACCACCATGTGGGGAGAAAAGTGGGGGTGAAAAAAAAATGGAACCCAAATCGAGCCCCTACACTAATTAATTTACACTCACGTGAGAAAAAGTTTCCAACTTTAATTATTTTTGGCACAGTGGACTTAAAGAAATTTCTAGTTTTTAAGTCTTCCTCTTTCCTGTTTTAGGTGTTTTCAGGTAATGACTAAAACTAGGAAAATTCTATTTTTTCTTTTGTACACTTTTAAAATGTAAGGAAAACATTCCTCTTGTTAATAGGAAAATATTTTGAAAGCAATGTTCTCTAAGCTAAAATATACCTTGAAAAACTGAAATTTTGAAAGATTTTAAGAACTTATGCCTAAATCATTGATAAATTGTTCAATTTAAAGTTAATGCAGCCTGCTTAACTTTCAAATGTTGAAATATGGAATTATAATATAAAAATTTAGACAAGTATTCTTGGTTATTGCTCCTACTGAATCCCTGTTATTTGCAGTTTACTAAAATAAATCTGAGTCTAAGTATGTAGTTATATTTATCAATTATTAAAAATGTCTTGTATCAATAACATTCACTCAACATATTTGTATATATTTCTATTATGTGTAAGGTAGTGTTTAAGGTGCTGATTATTAGTAAAAAAGCAGCCAAAAATCTATACCATTGTGGAGCCTTCATCTGAGTGGAAGGATAGCAAATAAACAATATAAAATTACATATTTCGTTGTAAGTGTTAAGAGCTGGAGGTAAAAGTAAATCAAGGAAGGGGGATAGGAAGTAGAGGTATGGAGGTGACATTTTAAATAGACCACAGAAGACTCGGCCATGTAAATGATACTTGCGAAACATCTCCAAGTAAGTGAGGAAGAAAATCCTGTGGTAGTTTGAGGTTGAGTTCCGGACAGAGGGAGCGGTAGGGGCAACGTTCTGACACACAGTGCCTCCCGTTTTAAAAGTGCCAGGCTGCCTTGTGAGGAATAAGTGACGAAAAGTAACTTAAAGAGTACTTACAAGTAAAACTCTTAAAATTCTCGCACATTACATAAATATAAAATCAATAAGTCATGTGTCTCTTTACACATTTTTAAACAGGATACCATAGGAACAGAGAACAATTATTCTCTAGTTATTACTACTACTTAAGAAACAGAACTGGAATTAAGCCCATAGAACTCTGTTCGAGAGAAAGACTTATAAATGAGATCAAGGACCAGAAAGTTTTTGCTTCAGCTTTTCTCTCCCTCCACCTATACTGCATACAGTAATGTGTCTGTGTTAACCTACATAGAAATCATATTTGATCTCATATTTTTTTCTTCCATTGCTTCAAAGGTAGTATCTCTGCTTGAAAACTAAAGCAGGCCATTATGATGCTGTCCAAATAATACAAGCAAGCAAAAAACCCCGTAGTCTGAGTTGCCCAGGTAACTTAGCCAGTTCATTGCCTCAGCAGTTTCCTTTGCTTACTGTAAAACTGAACAAAGAGGTCTTCTCTCTGCCTCTTCTCCTTATAACAACCCTGTAAACAATAAACCATTTATGTGTACTCCAAGTTCTCAAACATGCCTAAAGGGATCACCAGATCACCTGTTCTGTTAAGAGCAAAGTTCAAGCTTCCAGCAACCCCTCAGGGGAATCTCCTTTCTTGTCAACTCCACTGCACAGCCCTCTCACTTTTTTCTTATTTCTTTCCAGCTGTGATCTCTCAACCAGGCATCCAAACCTATTACTGAAAATTTATTCAGAATGAAATGATGAAGAAGAGCTTCAAATAATTTTTCTCCTAAGGATTTACATTTTAACAGGAGGCCTAAAGCTCAAGGTAAGATCCAGAATTCCTTGATTACTAGAGAACAGTTTGGGAAGAATGCAGTGTGGAAGCTATTTTCTAGTCAGTTGCGAAGCAGGCTGACTTTCCCACCTGTCTGTTATTTTTTGTCACCCGGGCATACTCAAAAATAAGTGAGGTCCATGAATTAAAGGAACAACAGTTATTAACCCAATTCTATGCTCTTTCATATGCCTTATATCACAGACACCTAAACAAGGGAATAGAGGAAGTCAACATCTCCTATGAAAGATATAGACACAATATAGATAGATAGATAAGTAGATAGACAGATAATTTGGACCCACCATGTGATACAATAGCATGAAAACTTTTAAAATGAGATATCTTCAAATGGTATATTCAATAAGATGTTAATGTCCAAAAATATATAAAAAAACTCATGAACTAAACAGCAAAAGAATAATCTAATTAAAAAATGAGCAGAGGACCTCAATAGACATTTCAAAGAAGACATCCAGGTGGCCGAAGATATATGAAAAGATGCCCAGCATCACTTACCATCAGGGAAATACAAATCAAAATCACAATGAGATATCATCTTACACCTATTAAGATGACACATCAAAAAAAAGGAGGGGAGGCAAGTGTTGGTGAGAAAGTACAGGAAAGATTACTCTCATACACTTTGGGTAGGAATGTAAATTGGTACAACCATTATGGAAAACAACATGGAGGTTTCTCAAAAAATTAAAAGTAGAATTACCTTTTGATTCCACAATCCCACCTCTGGCATATATCCAAAGAAATTGAAATCGGGATCTTGACGAGATACCCGCACCGCCATGTTCATTGAGGCATTATTTAAAATAGCGAAATATTGAAACAACCTAAATGTCTATCACTGGATGAATGGATAGGAAAATGTGGTATATACCTATAATGGGCTATTATTCAGCCTTAAAAAAGGTAGAAGCCTTGTCATCTGACACAACACGGATGGACCTGGATGACACTAGGCTGAATGAAATAAGGTGGACAAATACTGCATGATCTCACTTATATATAGAATCTAAAATAGTCAAACACATAGAAGCAAAGAATAGAATGGTGGTTGTCAGAGACTAGAGAAGAGGGAAGAGGAGAGGTGTTAGTCAAAGTGTACGAAGTTTCAGTTATTTAAAATAAGTTCTGGAAATCTATACGACATAGGAGCTGTGGTTAAGAATCATATACTACAATTTTCCTAAGAGGGTAGACCTAATGTGTTCGTACCACAAAAAGAACCAAAGGAAAACCAAAGGGGAAAGAGGAAACTTTGGGAAGTGATAGATAAGTTTATGGCATTGGTATTGATGATGGTGTTATGGGTACACTTATCTCCAAACACATCAGATTGTATAAATTAAATATTTACAGCTTTTTGTATGTTAACCATATCTCAATGAAGCAGTTAAAATTGTATCATTTAAAATGTAAAATTCACAATTAGGGAACATGATCTTTTAAAAATTATATTTTTTATCATCCACATGATTGTTTTTCTTTTGCCCTCAATGGAAAACAAAATATGTGTACTAAATAGGAATATTTCTTGAAGGCATAAATCCATCACAGGGAAAACACCTTACCATCAGATAGTTTCTCTCCAGCCTCTGTGGCACCAGCCAGAGAGGCACAGAGTTGCTAAGGTCAGTAAGCATGTGTGCTATTGTGTGTGGACTTGTCCCCGCGGTGGTAGATTAGAGGACACTCAGCCCAGTGAACATGGCACACAGACGTCTTGTTTTCGTAGGCTGTTAGAGCATTTAAATGCATTTGGCAGTCTAAGCACACAGTTTCTTTCTGAAGGAAGTGTTCTGCTGAAGGTTATACCATACTTACCATTAAAACATAAATCCATTGGCTCTTTGTTAAACCTCCTGAACAATGAAATAAAAGCAATTGTCAGTGGATATGGTTCACTGGAAAATGTAAACCGGCTCCTCCACCCCAGGAGAAATGGACTAAGCAATGCAGGAGGTTTTGCACATGCTCTCTACAGTCATCTCTCTTTGTAAGGGAAATTTTTACTGCAATGCTTCTTGTTGCACCTGTCAATTCCTTCTCTTCTACTGAAAAGAGAAATTCCCATTCCACATCGAAGAATGAGTAATGCCTCTAAATGCCCAGAATATATTTGTAATAATTGATATTTTATCCTCTAGTGCTAGGGCTGAAAGAGTGGAGTGTTTTATGTTGAAGGCTCGGGAATGTGCTTGGCCCCTCTGGTGTCCTGCCCAAATTTAGTATACCCACCATCAACACGGGACTAATGTAATTCAAGCACATAAGAGAGCATCTCAAAAAAATACAGGAGCTCCAGAGGCTTGTATAATGTATCAGAGATATCAGAGTTTTCTTGGGAGACATAAAAATATGACACGGAAAATACCCAAGGGAAAAAGCACCTTGCTTTTTCTAAGGAGTCAAATCTGTATTAATAGGGATAACATGCATGAAATTTAGACTCCAAAGCTTGTCACACCTCTAAACTTCCATTGTTTAAATCAGATATTGTTACTTATTACCGGAAACTGAGTCTACTCTTTACCAATATCCGCCAATATATTTTACATCAGAATTGGGGTTGATCACTGTTTTAATAAAATGCTTCATATATCCTTTCCATATATCTTTGAAAAATTAATTATAAAATACATACCTCTTGATTTAAGTAGTTTTTACCATGATTAATACTATCAACTTCAGTGACAAAAGAGAATAAAGAGGACATGAGAAAGTAAAAATGACGTTAAAATAATATGAAGGCTGGCATATGAAAAATCAAGTTTCTTTCAAATATTGGGAATTTAGGGGAGGAAAGCTATTTATGGTCACATGAATCTTATCTGTTATTTTATGAATGTAGGTTTATTAATTTGAATACTTTTTATCTAATTATTTACACTTTTTTTGGATATTCTTGACTGCAAAATACAAATTATAAGCATTTTAGAACTAATATCTACTTTTGGGTAACTAAAAAATACACAATAGATAATTAATTATTGTGTTATTGATTAATCGATAAATTATTAGCATTTTTCTACTCTCTGTGCTTTTTTACCTTACCTGTCTCTTTTTTACCTTCTATCTCATCCTCATACCTTCACACTGTAATATTTTTGCCAAATCAAGGAAAGAACACCTACAGAAACCTTACCCCAAAGTGCCATCAATCAAAAATGAAAGTTCCCATTTCTTGTCCTTTGTCTCCAGTTATCATCTCTGGAAAGTTAGAAAGTACTCATTGATAAAGGGAGTGGACAAAAATAAGAGCAACAACAGATGTGACTTGTTAGTTTTTTTTTTTTGTTTTTTTTTTAAATCTTTGTCTGTCCCATATGGAACATCCATAAAATTTTATCTGACCACCACTGAGAATCTTCCAAGCTACACAATGTCAAGGCCTTGCCTCTGTGCCAGGGCCAAATTTTTCAAATAGAGCCTCTTAGACGTAAAACCATTTGGGCATATGGATGTTTTAACTTAAATGCAGTTGAATATTAGCAGTGAAATAACTGAAGAAGAAATAAAGAAAATAATCCCATTTACAGTAGCATCAAAAAACAAAATACTTAGGAAGAAATTTAACAAAAGCAATGAAAGATTTGTTCACTGAAAACTATGAGACTTTGATGACAGAAATTGAAGAAGACACAATTAAATGGATAGATATCCTGTGATCATGGATTAGAAGAATTAATATTGTAAAAATGTACTTAATACCCAAAGCCATCTATAGATTCAATATAATCCTTTCAAAATTACAGTGACATTTTTCACAGAAATAGGAAACACAATTCTGAAATTCATATGGAACCACAGAAATTCCCTAACAGCCAAACCAGTCTTGAGAAAACAGAACAAAGCTGCAGGCATTACACTTTCTGATTTCAAACTTTATCACAAAGTGTTAGTAATCAAAACAACATGCTATTGGCATAAAAATAGACACATAGACCAGTGGAGCAGAATAGAGAGCCCAGAAACAAACCCGTGCATGTATAGTCAACTAATATTTGGGGATCCAGAAATACTTAATGGGGAAAGGATTGTCTCTTTTTAAAATTAATCAATTAATTAATTATATTAAATTTATTGGAGTGGCATTAGTTAATAAAATTATATAGGTTTCAAGTATACTTCAGTAATGTATCATCTGTATATTGCATTGTGTGTTCACCACCCAAAGACAAGTCTCCTTCTGTCACCATATACTTGACCTCCTTTACCTTATCTGCCTCCTCCCCCCTTTACTCTTTGGCAACCACTAAACCGTTGTCTCTGTCTATGAGTTTTTGTTTGTTTGCCTTGTTCATTTGTTGCTCAGCCATAAGAAAAGATGAAATGCTACCATTTGCGACAACTTGAATGGATCTCGAGATTATCATGCTTAGTGAAATAAGTCAGACAGAAAGTTTGAGAACCATATGATTTTACTCATATGTGTAATGTAAAACTGAAAGCAATAAAAGGATAATCTCCTTTACAAATGATGTTGGAAAAATTGGATGACCATATGCAAAAGAATAAAATCACACTCCTGTCTTATACCATTCAGAAAAATTAACTTGAAATGTATTAAAAACATAAACATAAGACCTGAAATTGTGAAACTCCTAGAAGAAAACAGGAAAAAAGCTCTTGACATTGATCTTGTCAGTGACTTTCTGGATATGACACAAAAAGCATGAGAGAAGATATTTGCAGTCTATCTGATAATTAGATAATATCCAAAAATATATAAGGAACTCATACAACTCAATAGAAAAATAAACAAACATTAAAAATGGACAGAGGACTTGAGTAGACATTTTTTCAAAGGAGGAATACCAGTAGCCAATAGGCATACAAAAGTGTTTAACATCACTAATCATCAGGGAAATGGAAATTGAAATAATAATGAGATATCACCTCACTCCTGATAGAATGACCATTATTAAAAAGTTAAAAAATAACAAATAAGGGTGTGGAAAATGGCATACACTCTTAGAAGGAATGTAAACTAGTATAGCTACTATGGGAACAGTATGGAGGTTACTCAAAAATTAAAATAATATTGCTATATGATTCAGCAACCTTCTGGATATAATCCAAAGGAAATGAAATCAGCATCACAAGGAGGTATCTGCCCCTTGTGATTACTGCAGAATTATTACTGCAGAATTATTCACAACAATCTAGATATGAAAACAGCCTAAGTGACCATCTAGAGATGAATGGATAAAGAACAGTGTCAGTTACTTCCTCCCTTTCTCTCCTTTTCTCTTACCTCAGTCACAGGTTCTCCTCAGTCACAGGAATCCTTCTGTACTACCTTCTCATGATGACCTGACAAGGGAGTCGGCAGTGACATGGCAAATTCATGCTGAGACCTTTTGCCCTTTATAGTGAGGAGCGGAGCTCAGCAGAGAATTACAGCAGTGTAGAACAGAGAATCTGCAAATCACTTCTAAGTAGAACTTTCAGTTTAGAAAAGGTGTAGCATGTGCTCCATACATTTTTCAGCTAAAATAAATGCCACTGCCCTATTGTTGTGGCAACCATCCTGACATTCTAAGGTGAACTCAAGTCTGCCCCAGGCTTTTCATGGAGACATGTGTCATCCCCAAAAGGGTGTGCAGCTCATCCTGGGCTATCTTCCTGATACTGGCAACTTAGGGCCATTTTATTTGTCTCTTCAAGTTCTACCATCAAGTTCCAGATGCTGATCAATTAAGAGGAAGGCAAACAAAAGAAAAAGCACCCACCATACATTTCACTAGTTTGATACTTGGGAAAACCTGTCAGTTAATATTTGTATCTGCTGTGGAGAGCACATTGTACTTGGTGCAATGCCACATTCTATAACTGTGAAGTATCAAAATTCGGAATTTTCCACATTAAGGGATCTTAAGTGCTCCACTGTATCAGGACACCTTCCAAGTGACCATTCAAGACAACAGCATCTCACCATCTTGTAAATATGTTATTCTCTATGGCCTTTAAGTACTCCCATTCGACTGCTAGATGAGGAAAAAGCAAGGAGGACCTCTTGTTGGAAGTATTTTATGGAGCAAGCTTGAAAGGGTAACATATTACTTACTGCTCACATTCTACGTTTGATGAGCTACAACAAAGCCATATGGCCACACAGAACTAATGGAATAACTGGGAAATTAAATATAGTTGGAAGTACAGATAATAGAAGAAACAGATTTGGAGAACAGCTAAGTAATCTCTACCATTACATCCTTGTTTAGTCTTAAAATTTGGGTATAAAATGGCAAATGTTATGTAATGAATATTTTACCACTGCAAGAACAAAATATTGGGGGAATTGGATCTTTAGAAACAGTAAATTTCTGACATTGATATTTACTAAAAATATCCTTTGGTGGTCCCACTCTCATTGTTTCACTTTTGTCATTTTAGATTAAAGTATTGGGTCTCCAGATTCTCTCTAGTCTATTTCTCATCACTAGCTATCCACTTACTGTCTTTATCTTCAAATGTTCTATCCTCAGAGACTTTGCTAATCTAAAATTTCATTTCACTATGAAGTCTCTTATAACTACATACTGTATAGCAGTGGTCCTCAACCTTTTTGGCACCAGGAACTGATGCTCTTATGAGAATCTAATGCCTGATGATCTGAGGTGGAGCTGAGGTGGTGATGCTGCTCACCTGCTGTGCGGCCCGGCTTCTAACAGGCCACAGATGGGTACCGGTCTGTGGCCTGGGGTTGGGGACTCATGCTATATAGTCTTCATGTCACCATCAAATTCTTGAGATACTAGTCTATATTTCCACTGTCTCATTCTCATCTATTATTTCTTTAGTTTATCTGCCACAATCTGAAAGCACTAAAATGGCTCAGGTCAATGGTGACCCCCAAATACAAAGTGCAATGAGTAATTTTAACCCTTGTTTCACTTGATCACTCTGCTGTGCTGGACGAAGTTGGCCACTCCCTCTCTTCTGAGCTAAAGCATTCTTTTTCGTGGCACTGAGTCTTTAGAAACACTGATTTTCAGCCTCCTTTGGTGACTTCTTTCTCCTGTTGCCATGAACTGAGTCATCCATTCTTCCTCATAGGAGATGACAGTTCTGTGGGTCTCCACAAGAGTTTCTGGTAGCAGGGGCCAGGCTGGATGTGGTGGGCCTAGGTCTGCATTTGGGTCTTTGTTACAAATTGGATGGCCTTGATCTTGTGGGTCTGGGGATGCCAACTAGGTCCTGTTCGGATGTCCAGGCTTGGTGCCGAGTTCCACAGTCTCTGTTCTTGTTTCTCTTACATAAAGACATGCTTGTTGCTGTGGGCCTAGGACTGCACTCAACATTCGTTCAGAGAGGACAGTCTTAGAACCATGGGCCCATGCCACCACTTCAGGTTCTGTTAGGAAAAGACAGAATAAATGCTGAGTGCCAATTTCTCAGCTCTACTTCCTGGAAATAGGGAAAGGTGATTAGAACTGTAAACCAAGGACAGCACTCTGGTTCCTGATTCAAAGTCCAGGCCAGAGACAAGGTCCTAAGTCTCGAGTTAAGATTCTCTTACCAGAGGACAGGCTGGCCCTGTGGGTTAAGGTCTCCTATCTACTAGTTTTCAAAGAAGACAGGCTTAATGCCTTGGGACCCGGTTTCCCTTGTACTTATTGTTAGGAAGAGACAGGCTTTGTGCCTTGGGCCCACCACTCTACATCCTTTTAAGGAAGACAGTATTGATGGCACAAATGGAGGCTTCCATTCTTCCTTTAGTTCAGAGAAGATAGCTTTGTTTGTGGGCCATGCACTCCACATGAGTTTCTGTTCACAGGGGCTACCTTGGGTGTAGTGTGAGTAGGTGTTTCATCTAGTCTGTTATAAATTAGATGGACTTGACCTTGGGAGCCTGGGCCTGCACTCTGGTTCCTGTGAGGAGAGTCCAGGGTTGGTGTCACAGGCCTAAGAACATTCATTGTTCTTAGGGTTCCATTTTATACCCTATGTCCTTCTTACCCTTTATACTCTCTCCAGCTTATATTTTCAGATATGATTTATGATGTTTTTATGTGCTTTTGACTCGACTTTTTGTCTCGACTCTACAGAGTTCTAAATTTGTATACAGATATTTATATCTTTCAATCACTTCAAACTTACTTAAATCTGAACCGACCCTAACTGGTTCTGCATTACATCCACAGATCCACAATCCACTAAAAAACCCACTAAAAAACTCAGCTCCAGTTTCTCCAAAATCTACATCTGATAAACATCATTGATTTTATCTCCTAAATATTGCCAAATTTCTTCACTGCTCTGCAGGACCTGAGCATAATCCACATCTCTTCATCTTTCCTGGATCATTCCAACACCTTTCATTTGTTCTAGCCTTCACTGGCTCATTTTTGCTTTCAAGATAAATTCCAAACTATTTGAAATAGCGGAAACACTTTACTATCTGGCCAAATCTCTCTCTTTCTCTTCTCTAGCTACACTCTATATGTTTTTGCTTTGTAATAAAAATATCAGTATTAATATCAGAGTAATGTCATTTTTCCTATGAAGACTTCCTTGTTTATCTCTTGTGGCAGAGTTAGTCATCTCTTCCTCTTGGAACCCATAGCTCTGTGTGTATTCTTCTTTTATATCACTTATAACTTTGCATTATAATAGGTTGTTTCATGTCTGTCTACCACCTTGTGATTTTGGGGTATGGAAAAGTATTTTATTCATATTTGTGTCCCTAGTACCTAGCATATAGTAGGCTTACACTAGGTATCTAATACTTATTGAGAATGAAAAATATAGATGAACAAATAAGTGAATTAATTTAAAAATGTGGGGAGTTATACTGATGATCTGTAATCTAATAGACTATGCTATTAAAATTTTAAGAGAATTTTGATCATGTAGTGGTCCTAGACTATTACAGATTTTAAAGCAACTCAAAATAAGGAATATATTTTTAAGTATTTCTAGCTTTCAGCACTTTAAGCATCAACAAACCGTTCTTCCATTATTTAGAAATCCTATCTTCGAACTTTATAGGAATAGTCTACTACATAAGGTCATTAACCCCAGGTTAGGATTTATTAATGAAAATGAAATGATAGCTTCTTTTACAATTGCTAAGAGTAAAAGCAAAGACAAACTTTTGAAAGAGCAATTTGGCAGTATATTTCAACAGCTTTTAAAAAGTTCATGCCAAATTTATCTACTAATTTTATATCTAACGACAGAGTTGGGGGTTAGTAAATAAATTTTTAAGAAAGAATATTGTATTGGAATGTAATATGTTTAAAAATACACATAACAAGATCCCACATCTATTTTTAAAAAAATGTATAAAGTATATAGTATTGGAAATATATGCATGAAAATAGACAGGAGGAAAATATTCCAGAATATTTGTATGTATAATATATATATTACATATGTATTTGTAATATATATTATATAATATATATAACGATTTAGTGTTGTAAGGATAATCATGAATTATCTTCAGTCATATATTTCTTTTATAATCTGAAAAAATAACCAATAAGTAAATATTTACATTGCATCTACTTTATGCTTGTCCACTTTCCCATGATTTCTTCTCAGAAATCTAAAAAACCTCTGCTGAAAGGTAAGCATGCTACATGACCCTGAGCCACAGTTTGCCCTACATTTAGCCTGTTTAGTGGGTGGCTAGTTACTTATTGCCTGAGCAAATAGGAAACAGGAGCTTGTCAAATGAGATACTTCACTTGACATTTTAAAAATTCGAGATTGAAGGTTTTAGTTGGCATTTGGAAACAAAGTACAAGTTTTATAATAAAGAATGAGGCAATGAAACCCAAGCAGGTGGAAGGAAACTAGAGCGCAAAGAAGCAGAGGCAATGATTTGTCCTTCAGAGAGAACATTACTATGCAATACTAACAAGACTGAGCGACCCATCATTCAGCTCCTGAGAAAGATAGAGCTTGGTCTGTTCAGATAGTTTTTCTGTTTCTCAGCTGTATAGTTATCTCTGGTTCCTCAATGCTGATGAAATGTATGTATCATTACAATACAGTCTCTCTCCTTTCTTTCTGGAGATAACCTGTGTCACTGTTCCTTGCAACCAAAATAATCCTAAATAAAATGAAGCTTTTCCAGTTCATCTCGGCAGGATACAGGACTGCTGGTTGTTATAAGATTGAATGATCTATTCCCTGTTTTTGTTCACTTAACCCATTGTTGTTAACTTCATTTGTCACATAGGACTTTAGCCCTTCCTTATAGCAGTTACAATATTTAACTCTGCAATACAACTATTTCTATGTCGTCATCCCCAATAGAGGGTAAGGTCCATGCCATTCTTTAGTGCTCTTTACTGTATTCATTTATTTATTCAGTTAATAAATATTTATCCAGTGCCTACTTTTTCTAGCACTGTGCTAGGCTCTGGGGATGCAGTAATCAATCAATGAGACAAACATTGTTTCAGATCTGTGAGACTTAACAGTGCAATGCAGAAAAGTATATAATAGATGTCACATTGAGTGAAGACTGATTTAAACATTACTTATTGAGTTAATTGGAAATGTTAGATATTCTTTAAATGTTTCAAAGCCAGTTGATTTTTATTATCTAAAATGAATCACTGAAGAAATTCTGGTCTCGGTTGGGTCTTTATGACTTTTGAATAAAGTAGTTTGCCCCTCTCATTTTCATTTTTGTCACCGCTGAAGAATTTCCATTTTGCTGTTCATGAGAACCAGAGAAGCATGGTGTATGAAACTTCATTAACTGCTATTTTGATGCTACGTATAAAGCTCACAGGACCAGGCATATAATGCTACTCCCTACAGTAGTTTCATATGAATGTTTTAAAATATAGATAGTCTAGGATTGTGTTTTTTGTTTGGTTGGTTTTAGCTTTGTGATGAGGACTATTTAAAAATTTCTCATTCAGATCTCATCCAAATTTAGGAAACACAGTAAATTTAAAAAGTGACTCGTATCACTGGGGAACTTGTTAAATATTATAGCACATTTGTACTATGACCTATTATGAAGCAATTAAAAAACATAAGAGAACTGCGTGATGGAATGAAAGATGTTTGGATATGTTTATATCTACGTCTAGATTTAGATTGATTGAGATCTAGAGAGAGAACTATTTATTTTCTGTGTAGTGAACATTATAAATTATCTAGTTGGCATCTGTACCTTCCTTCTCCTTACCAGAATCCGTAGGAATCTTCAAGAATTTACACTTCTTCCATGAATCTTGTGTGTCTCCATGGTTGGTGCCCCTAAACCGTTCTTCCTTGTCAGTGATTGGTTCAGGCATGTGACTCAGGATAGCTGTATGTGCTGTGAGAAGTTTTCTGGAAACTTTCTAGGAAAGTTCTCTCCCTTCTGGAAGCAGCCATGTCTTTCATAGGATGTTGTTGTATGTGTATGTAAGACCCAGAACTGATGAAGCCATCCCATTAAAAGCTCGGTGCATAGAGGAGACAAAGTTCGACAAGGAATCTTAGAAAACATAGCCAGAGGCTCTGACTTAAATCAGCCTCGATGCTTACACTTATCCAGACTTCCAGTAAGGTAAGCTGATAAATGTCCTTGGTGCCCAAGCTAGATTCTTTTGAATATATTAGTCCCTCTCATATGTGGTTAGCTTTTTACAGTTTCTGTTACCTGTGGCCAATTGGGACTTAAAATATTATGTGAAAAATTTCAAAAATAAACAATTTCAAAAAATAAACATAATATTTCACATAAAATATTATGTGAAAAATTTCAAAAATAAACAATTCGTACATTTTAAATTGTGTGCTGTTTTGAGTAGAGTAATGGAATCTTGTGCCATCCAGCTCTGTCCTGCCTGGGATGTGAGTCATCCCTTCCTCCACTGTATTCACATTGCATACGTTCCCTGTCCAGTAGTCACTTGATAGCTCTCTTGGTTATCAGATTGGCAATCATGGTATCACAGTGCTTGTGTTCAGATAACCCTTATTTTACTCAATAATGGCCCAAAGCACAAGAGTAGTGATGCTGGCAATTCAGATATGTCAAAGAGAAGCTGTGAAGTGCTTACTTTAAGTGAAAAAGTATGTATATACAGGGGAAAAAAAGTATACATATGGTTTGGTACTACCCACTGGAGGTCTTCTAACATATTCCTCATAGATAAGGAGAGACTACTGTATTAAGCTTATCGCATCCAAAATCATCTCAAGGTTTTGCATCTTTGTGTATGTGTGTGAGCACATCAATTTATTGGAAAAAAATAAATTGGAAGAACACACTGATGTATAAAATAAGAAAAGTGTATTTGGGAGAAGAGAAAGGAGTCCTTTAGTTTTTATTCAATATACTTCTTTATGGATATATACATAATCGATATTTAATAATATTGTGTTTAAAACATAAAATAGAAATATTAAGAAAAAAATTATTTTTAATAGTATACTCATTCATTGTTCCCTAAGGAAGCCACACTACCATTTTCTAATTTCCAGTAAAATCACTGATGAATCCACTAGAGAGTTCATTGACAATATTTCAAGTTTTAAATATTGGCAACATTGTTTATTGTAAAGAAGACAAGAGCCAGTGTCAGGAAATGCGTTTCTCTCCTGTTTCTGACACCAATTTAGGTATCTGGCCTCAGGTACAGCATAGAACAGCTCAGAGTCTGGTTTCTCTCATCTTTATAGTGAGAAGAAGAAGCCCGGAGAGCTATTGTAAAGATTTTCCACCCTTTTCTGATGTTTTGTTTCTTATATCCACAAATGAAATAGTCTAGATTGAATACTAGCTAAAAGCAAAGAAAGAGACCAGATAAATTGACAGTGTTTATTTTCAGTAATCCCAGAATTGCTATACCTTGTGGCAGCTGAGGGATGATGAGACAAAGCACATAAAAACACCATTCTTTTCATTATTGCATGTATTCTCAGGTTAATGTTTTGAAGTGGCTGTTAAAATAAAGACTACAAAAGGAACAGGATGTTTTATTTATTTCTTCTTCTATTGTTCTGTGGTTTTGTAATTTCATCTCAGTGATGATGTTTTCTTTCATCAGGTCAAAAATATATTCATTTATTCTTAAGCATTAACCATTAGTCTTTTTTTTCCTTTTATTTGTTTTTTTCCCCCCCTTTTTATTCCAGGTTTTGAATAAAAGACAGTAGGTTTTGGGAATGATAAAGTTAACTTTTTGGCAATCCATAAAGTTTTTCATTTACTTTCTTATCATGTTCTTGTTCACGACAAGTTTAGTTTTTCATATGCAAATAAATTCATATTTTGTTAATTGTACAAATTTCTTACTATAATGTAATTCTTTGTTGGCTATTTTGACTTTTTTAAAAATGGTGCTAATGATTTCTTACAAGATATTTTATAATCACTGAATGTGGTTTAATATACATTTTCTTAGGAATCCAATATTCTCGAGAAATAGTTCTAGGGAAATAAAGTCTCCCATGAACAGATGATGAAGTAAAAGTCTTAAAATGCTAATTATTTGTCCTAATTACTTAGCTAATTATATTGCCAGTCAGCCCAGATTTGATAATAAAGTGAGACTCACTCTATACTCTGGTTCTTCCCACCCTCTTTTGGCCTTATGTTTTTTAAAGGATCATTCAGTTTATTTTCTGACAGAAAAATTATGAAGTTAAAATGTGTCCAGATATTTGTTAGTATTATTAAAATGTACTTCAGGTGGGAAACTATAATTATTTCAGTTTACAATATTTTCGTATTCACAATTAACACTTGTCTTAGCTAGTAGCGAAGCTGTCAGGCCTGTGAGGTGATAGGGGTACAACATAACATCTGGACTGCAACAGAGTTCCCAGCTAATGCACAACTGTTGTACACAGTGGTGAGAGTGATTGATGAAATGATGTCATAGACATAAGGAAATTATCTGATGTCCTTTCATGTGGGTGCAGTTATAACCTGGCCCACACAAACACATAGAGGGGAGAGCTAGCCTCCCTTATGAAGGACAAATTGCCTGTGTCCTCAGGTGTTCAGTATGGCACCCAGCTGGCAGTTGTATCACAGGATTAGTGTAAATATCATGTCAGGAAGCTTGTCGTGTCATTATCAAGTTGATTGGCATGAAGTGAAGGTAGATTACACTCTTCTGAATATTCTCAGTTGATTGTGAGATACTTATGTGAATGCTCATTGGGTTCAATAACAGAACCACTAGTATCACCATGAATTAAGAATATATAAAGCATTTCCTCAACAAGCTGAGACATAGTGTATCTGAGGCCTTTCTGCTACAAGTTAACCAGATTGATATCTCTTGGCTGTCTCTGCTACTGGAAGCAAATGGCAATGCAGTCAGGACTCACAAGAGGTTATGAAATTTAAAGACCACTCAGTGTTACTGTATTTTCCAAGCCTGTAAAAATAGGCATTTGACTTTTGTGACAATTAACTAAGGTTTGTGCTAGACTCTGTTAAGTGGAAATTTCATTTAACCGGATG
>NW_006431919.1:9919854-10029595 GCF_000325575.1 Pteropus alecto | reverse complement strand
GCTATCCCTACACCAATCTCTGTTCACCTATCAAGGCTCCTAAAAATACAAATTCAGTCTTTGTTGACTCTCTTGGTTTTGGTGAGTGTCAGTGGGGGTAGACTTTTAAACACCATGTTCTATGTGGAGGAAATTCTTAAATAGTAATGCTATGTAATGCTAATTCTTTTGAAAGGTTAAAAAAAAACCTCAGTGTGCCTTATATAACCTGATCTATTTATACTGTGTCACTAAGGAGAGTCAGCTGCATTTATGTTCAGGGTGAATAGAACAATTTATTTGTACCTTCTCATGCAATTGATCACTACCAGTTTACCCAACCAACTGAGAACACTGAGTTAGGTCATGAGAATTGTTTAGATGTATTAAAATGTTTGGAACTGAATGATTTAATTTAAAAACTATTTAACAGAAGAATTCCATGAATAGAGATATTTAAGCAACAGAGTTCCTGTATCTTCCTCTAGTATCTATTAAAATGTTAAGTTCCATCAGAAGATATTATACGTGACAAAAGTCAATAAGAGACTCTTGCAGTCTCAATCCCAGACTGGATGCTTTCAAGCCACCTTGAGTATTTCCAGCACATGGTAGTCGCTGGTGACATCATGTGAGTTTTTTAATCAATAATAAGCTCTATAACTGAATATAAAGTAAATTCTTAAATTGTGACCATAATTTAAAATTCAGGAAGGTGAGGAAGGCGATTCTGGATTACATGGCTTCTGAAAAATCTGACTATGATTTCATAGAACCATTATGTCTCCTTCACTTATGTTTGGAAACCCCCATGATCAAACAAATACTATTATATTTGCATCCCTTCTCTTGGCCTTTTAAAATTCTTGTATCTGTTTTATTACTTATGGATGTTTAACATATACTCTCTTCTGTTTTAATTTTTCTTATAATAGAGAGCTTGTTGTATGGTGCACTGTGTGGAACACATTACATGCTGTATTTCAATAAGTCTTTATAACAACCTTATGCAATAGGGGCTATTTTTATACCCATTCATGGACGTGGAAACTGAGGTTTGGAAAGCTAAGTGACCTGCCTAAAGCAATGCAGCATATAAGTGATGGAGTGGTGATTTGGATCCTGACTACCTGACTGCAACTTCCACGTCCTTACTGTCCTTCCTCCTTTGCTCATTTTTCTGCCCATCCCACCACATATGACTGCAGAACCCAGGTGTTGGGAATTGGAGATGAAAACAAAGGGAAGCCAGTGTCAAATATTGCAAGTCATTGACAGAATTAAAAATAAATTATTTTAGAATTAGAATTTATTTCAGTGCTTCCAAAGTTTTACATATCTTCTGAATTCATATTGATAAGAAGGAGCCACTGTTATATATATGGAAAACATATTTCTCCTCCATGTAGCTGCAAAGACAATAGGAAACCTATTGTCATGGCATGCTGAAGGGCAGGCTGAGGAGGCCTCCCCGCAGTCAAACATTTATTACACAAAGGAACACTCTTTGAAAATTTGCTATTAAATCTTTCATATTGTTTCATATCTCACTAATGGGCTTCTGTTTAATTCAGTTTTATTTATTCTTTGCTTATTTTATTACAGTAAAAGGATGCCATTTATAACCTCACAAATTACATTCCTTTTTATATTTGTGTTGTGTGGGAGGTTTTTTTGTAAACCTTACAAAGCAAGGTGTAATGAAAAACAGCCTGCAATTCAAGAAACTAATACAAAGAAAAAAGTGCTTTGAAGAATGGAAACATAAACAAATACAGAATAAATAAGCAAAATGCACTGTCATAACCCCACATTTTGTAAGTATTAAATTATACATTATTTTAAATCTTCAAATTAGTATTTTAGGTTTGACAAATGATTTTAAATTTACTATATTTTCTCAAATAGAATGACACTCAAGTTTATTTTTTTCTTATTGTTTTCCTTTGTAATTTTTTCTCCATACATATCATTTCTGTGTCTTTTGTAATATGTACTTCCATTTCCATCAGTCAAACTAAGTAAAATAAATTAGGTATGAACCAAGTACTGAGAAGTTATGTAAATCATACAACTTAAGTATAACCCAAAGATTCTATCAAACTAAAATAACAAATTTGCTAAAAGAAGTATATTCACCTTTTTAAAACAACCTGAAAAATGACAGATTTATAAAGATGCAAAGGCAAAAACCTGGCTCTAAACTTTCTCATCATTTCAAAGTTCATGCAGTCTTAAAACTTCTTCTATAGTATAAACATTATTTTCACTGCAATGAGCCCAATGAGGAAATTATACAAAAAGGGGTGTGAAGAGTCAGGATATAAAGTATCTGCATAAATTTGCATCACTTACACATCCAGAAAAATTTCACTCGCCAGCCAAATTTAGTTTAACAGAGAAGAACATTTTGATTCAGCCTCCCAATTCTGACTGCATCATTTGCTTAGGAGAGCCCTGTATCATCTACGCTTAGAAGAGCTTTTGCTGCTGCTTCTGTACACCTATCACAATCTGTTGCACATTTTGGGGAAAGTATTTGCTTAATGCCTATTTTCTTCTACTCTAATAAATTTCACAAGGACAAAACCATTGTCAAGTCTTCCCCCTGTATATCTTTGTGCCCTCTCCAGTGCTGAGCATATAATAGGTATTCATTAAATATTTTTTAAATGAACAAATGAATATATTGGATATCTCATCAGACTTCTTAAGAGAAACAAAAAGCACATCATCCACTGGTCTAATTTAAATCCTCTTATTCCAGTGCTGTGCCAGTTCCCTGATGAAGCTGGCTCATTCTGGTGACTGGGAATAACAGGGTTCACGGGAATTAGAGCTACTGCCTCACGGTGGATAGTTTTGGCTCAGAATAGATTCTGAAACTGTTTACACAGTGTTTAGGTTTGGCAAATGAATATTGGGTTAGCAATTATAATGTTGTATAAAAATGTTTTGAACTTTGGTACAGTTTGGGATTCAATTCTGAAGGTCGTTTAGTTCAGTTTTTAGTTACATTTTGCATACTTCTTAGAGCAAATGTATATATATAAGAATAGATATAGATAATAAATAAATATCTCCTGTGTCTTACATAAGGATATATGTTCAAATGAACCATTCTGGGGCTTCATGCCAATCATTTTTCGAGTATGATATTGTTAAAATAATGTAAGAGGCAGAATTAGGGGACCTCTTTGTACACATGGACTTACTGTCACCTACTTCCTTTATATGTTACATTAAGGCGAAGATGAAGATATTTAACTCAATGAGATGTAGATTCCCATTAAGCTTTAAAATTCTGAAAATAATTTGTGCCTCCTATACTAATTTGTGGAAAGTGCATGTCTACATAAAAGTATGTGAAACAATATCTACAGATACAAGGTTATAAATATATATCAATTTCCAGAATAAACAATATAGCAAATCCTGAACTGTTTAGAAAATACTTTATAGCTCTTGGGAATTCAGTTTATTCTACCTAGCTATAAAGTTTATTTCTTTCAGAACTATTTTGTTAACTAAATCAATTTCTGATTTATAGAATCAGAGAAACATTTCTGTATTAATTTCTAATGTTTAATTTCACTTGGTATGCCTAAGCCCGAATTTAGAATTGCCCCATTGGGTAATTTCTGCTCATTATCCCAACCTTCAGCTCCATCTAAATGGAAACCTATTTGTGTGTCTCTTTCTTTAGGAGTGAGCAAAGATAATGAACAATGATTAAGTGATGTGTTCAGTTAATTAATACATATATTTTAGTCTCTCATTTCATCTGTTTTATTGTTTTCTTCCAAAGCCCTCCTCTTGAAGCTCTGCAGAGTGGCCAGTTTTCTAACTCTTTTTCCTTCCTATCTTTTCAGCTAGGGCTTTTTCTAATTCAAAAATGCAAATGTGTTATTGTGCTTGCTTGCTTTTAAGCATTCTGCCATTTTTCAAACTGTGCTTCGACTCAGCCATAAATATACATTTGAGCATATGTGAATCTCAGGAGCCCCACAACCACCTTAGGTCACCGCCACCAACTGTGACCTCACTTTTCTGAACTCAGAGCATGTGAACTACCTGTGACTCTCACTCAATAATTAATCATTTCTGCCTTGTAACATTTTGATGTATACTTAACATCATATAGTTATATGATTTATCAGTGTATCTGTGCCCAGCCACCTCGATTAAATCGCATGCTCCTCGAGGAATAGTCAAAGTCTGTCCTACAGAATGCATTGTAAACAAAGAAAATGTGTGCTGATTGATTATTTAATTGATCGACTCTATCTGTTTAGCTATGAAGGAGATCAAGCAATATGAATAATGAAAAGTTAAAAATGTCTTCTCTAATCAGATTTTCTTGAATATATTAGCTCCTGGGAAGCAATTGTGAGAGTTCTCAATAAAGTGTCTACAGATTTCTTTGCCATTATCGGAAAATGTGAGGACAAGAATAAGGTATGAGAGAACATAAGATGAATGTTATGCTTTATTTCTTTAACTGTCTTGCTACACTTCCAGTCCTAATTTTTCTACATTTAAGAAATAGTGCCCCAAGAAGTTAATAGTGTGACTTCAATAATGGCACCAAGGGTCAAATAAATTTGAGAGTAACTGGCATAAGCAACATCAAACAGGTTTCTTTCTTGCAGAATTCACAGAGCTTTTAATATTCTCATACTTCCAAAAAGGTGGGGCATAGAATATAGTACACCACTTTACCCAAATTTGTATAAGTGTAATTTTTTTAAAGCATGCTACAAGATCTTTGTGCCATAGTGGTTTTTTTTGTGGAAACCCTGAAGTAGAAATTTCAAGCACATCTTACATAATCCATAATATTTGGAAATGGATTGTCAGTTGCAGAGGATCATTTCTTTTTTTTTGGACAGAAGTCCAATATTAGCTTAGGTTAGGTCATTTGTTTAGTACTTTGTTTAACAATATAAGGCAGATCCTTCAACCCTTCTCTTTCCTACATGGCCATTTACTCCCATTGTGTTAATGAGGTTTATTATTATGACAGTTATTGTTTTTCTAAAATTCATCTCATTTCACCAACTGGCTTTTAAAACTCTATATCATTTTTGTCTTCTTCCACTGTGTCGTGATGTCCTCTGCAGATTGTGTAAACTTGTCTACCTGTGTTGGATAGTAGTCTTAAAGCCAGAAGCTCTATATCTAAGTGATTCATTCACCTCCCGATTCATTAACTATGTAATCTAATTTGTTACCTTTCTCTCTAAGGCTCAGTTTCATCCTCTGTGTAAGGTTGCATAATGATCAAAAATTACATGAGAGTTTTTGTACTTGCAAGATGTTATTTTTATGTCATTTTACAATTTTTTTGCAATTCTTCATATTTTGGTTAATGGGAAACTGTTAATAGTTAAGTCTAGGAATTGAAACAGGAAGTGGTAAAAAGCACAAGGGAAACTTCTACATTATACCTTTCTGTGCTTTTAGCAATTTTATTATTTTTTTTAATTTATTTTTTTATGGTGACATTAGTTAACGAAATCCAATAAGTCTCAGCAGTACACTTTAACAACAAGGCATATATATATTTACACTGTGTGTTCACCTCCCATAGTTAGATTTCTTTCTGTCACCTCATATTTGACCCCCTTTTACCCCGTCTACCTCTCCCTTCCCCCCATCCTCTACTCTCTGTTAACCACTAGTTTATAGTCCATGTCCATGTTGAAAATCAAATGATATCACTTACATGTGGGTTATTATTATTTTTAAAAACATTTTCCAAAAATATATAAAGAATATAATCTCAAACCAAGCACCATGGTAATATCTGTTTATTTCAAATAAACAGATATAGACTCAAGCCTAAAACCATAATTTAAACAAATGTGAGACTTGCAAGGGCAAGACAAAATATTGATAAAAATGTTAACAGCCTATTCAGTTGTTTATAACTCAAGACTGAAAGAGCTAGCTAGTGCCCAAATCCAAAGAGAATATACACAAATGATCTGCCAAGGCATAGTTCTCATCCATGTACATCTTTGATGGGGAAAGGCAGTGTCCTCTCAAATCTTTTATGGATTTGACAAAAACATTAATCATGGCTTTTGTTTGTACTATGAGAGCATCATTTTTTAAAGGAACCTTTCTCATGTTTCTCACATTCAGATGCGAATCAATTACGTCCTTCTTTGCCTTTGGATAAAAATCAAACAAAACATCCATTAGCAAATTACCTTCATTAAACTCTGGGGACACTTTTAATAACACTTTCAGAAACACATGGAGCCCCCAGGGGAGAAAGTTGCTAAAGGAGCTGATCATGGAATTAGTAAAAATTTACTCTTACACCTGAAAGATTTTATGACAAGTAATATTTTCATTAATAGGCATAGTTTTCTTTCCTCAGATTAAAAAATGGATTTACTTTTAGAGAACTGTAGCAATAAGTCTGTCTTACTGCTTATGTCAAAAAAATTGGGTTACATTTCGTCAATGTTAAGATGAAATTAGCAAATAGACTATTTGTAAAAGTATAAGCATATCTGTGTGTGTGTCTGTGTGTGTGTGTGTGTGTGTGTAAAGTAAGTGTAATAAGTGATAGAAATATCTGTAGCTCTGGGTGAACATTCTGTGCATGTTCTTTTGCAGCCCTAAAATCAGGTCTATCAATAAGTCTAGAACCCTTGTACTTACTATATTTTAATAATAGTTTGCTTCTTCAATTGCCTTTGGCCTTTAACTACCCTCACCTTTTCCATTTCTATTGGAATTAAAGTGATGCAAGCTTTATTAGAATTTGAGAAGTATTTGTCAATATAAATAGAGTAAAATTCTTAAAAGAGTTTCTCCTAGCTGGGGCTTTCAGAAACCTTGACCTTTCAAAGAAGAGCTCTAGATTTCTTACCATTTAAAGAAAGTTATGCCATATAATCTGGATTTGATTTTTTTGTTGAACGTGGGTGGGTGGGTGGATGGATGGATGGATGGATGGAAGGATGGATGGATGGATGGAAGGATGGATGGATGTATTCTCCTACTCTATAAGTTGTCTTTTCACTATCTAAATGCTATAAATGATGTATTTTGATGAACTGCAGTTTGTAAAATTAATGTAGTCCAATTTATCTGCTTATTTTTCTGTAATTAGTACTTCTTGTGTATATTCTGTTTTCACCTGGTCAAATATATGTTCTCCTATGTTACTTCCAAAAAGCTTTTGTTTTTTAACTTGTATATTTAGATCTATAATTCCTCTGGAAGTGATTTTTATTTATGGTGTGAGATATAATTCATCTTTTTTTCCATATAGATATTCAGTTACCCCAGCATCATTTGTTGAAATCAATAAAAAAGGGGGAATATATAATAGAAAAATAAACAAGAGATCTGAATAGCTCCTTCACACAAGAAGACATCCAAATTAACAATATACATGCAGATGGCCAACAGATATATGAAAAGATGCTCAATATCACTAATCATCCGAGATATGCATATGAAAACCACAGTGAGATGTCACCTCACACCTCTCAGAATGGATATAAATAAATGAACAAATAAGTTTTGGCAGGGATGCAGAGAGAAGGGAACACTCATGCCCTTATGGTGGGATTGCAAATTGGTGCAGCCAGTACGGAAAACAGTTTGGAGGCTCCTCAAATCATTAAAATAGAACTACCTTATGACCCAGCAATTCCGCTTCTGAGTATTTATCTGAAAAAACGCCAAATACTAATTTATAAAGATATATGTACCCCTATATTTACTGCAGAGCTATTTACAGTAGCCAAGATACGAAAGCAACCTAAGTGCCCATAATATATGTTTGGATAAAAAAGATGTGGTACATATATACAATGAAATATAACTTGGCCATAAAAAGGATGAAATCTTACCATTTGCACAAAATGGATGGACCTAAAAGGTATTATGCTAAGTAAAATAAGTCAGAAAAGGACAAATACCATATGGTCTCACTTATATGCAGAATCTAAAGAATGAAATAAATGAACAAACAACAGAAACAGATCTATAGAGACAGAGAACAAACCAGTGGTTGCCAGATTGTTTGCCGGCGGGCGAGGCGGGGGGGAGGGGTGGTGGCAGTTGGGAAGCTGGGTGAAAATGGTGAAGGGGTTAAGAAGTACAGATTGGTAGTTACAAAATAGTCATAGGGATGTAAAGTACAGCATAAGGAATATAGTCAATAATATTGTAATAACTAAGTATAGTGCCAGGTGTGTACTAGATTAATCAAGGAGATCACTTCATAAATTATATAAATATCTAATTACTATACTGTTCATCTAAAACTAATATAAAATAATATTGAATTTCAAGTATAATTGAAAAAATAAAAATAATTAAAAAAAAGAAAAAAGTAAAGTGATACTTGTAATGAGACTTTTCTTTCAGTGTCTTCTCTATAGAATGAGTTAATTTTGAGGCTGAAAGGGTACACTAAAACTACTTAAATTATATATTATTTTTAAAAGATTTATTTATTAACCTTCAAAGTTTTATTATATCAATGGATACATAAAATATTCATTTTTCCCAAAGATAAATTATTTTACAAATATAGTTTGTGTCAATCAACATTAAAACAAAATTAAAACCTTTATAATAAAGACTAACATAAGTAGATGAGAGTTATTACAGATATTTTTGTATATTGATTAGTATTTTATCTATGTTTCTAATATTGTAATTCACAGATCCATTCTGTTATCTGACATTGGAAGAAAAGATTTGAACTTATGGCTGCATTCTCAAAGAAAAAAATCAGTTCCTTCTGAAACGCAAAACAGTAATTACAGGCCCTTTTTTTTTTTTAAATAAGAGAATAATTTCTCATTTTAAGTTCAAGGCATTTCCTTGAACAAGAGGGCTTCTCTAAAATATCAGTTCAAAAGATATGTACAAGTTTCCCACACTTGATAAAACATTGTGATTTTAGCTACCACAGAAATTTTTCAGAATTCTTTTTTTGCAATTGTAACAACAGCAAAAGGCCTATATTGCAAAACAGTGAAATGCATCACGTAGATAGAAGTTTAGACTTAAAAATTCTGTTAGATAACCTGCATTTTATTGTTGTTTTACTATACAGATAGCATTTGAAAAATCCATGTAATATAATACTGTGAAATATTAAACTTTTTGTCTGACTGCATAAACTATTAACTGTATAAACTGAAGGCAGAATCTGATCTCAAAATCTGTTAGACTCTGTCTTAAAGTATTATAGCCATAAACTCAGATTTATACTCACTACCAGTGCAGCCTCATCTCTTGTTTTTCCTTTTCCTTTTCCTTTCAAAGTGAAAGGAGAAAATTTTCAAGAGGCAATGGTGAAGGGTAATTAGGACCAGATCATATAAGACATTGTAAGCAATGGCCAAGAGGCCAAACTTCATAGTTAGAACGGTAGCAAGCCATTAAAGGAATTTAAGTAAGTTTACATGGATCAAACTTGAGTTTTACAAAAATTAACTTAGCTGCACTTTAGAGAGTGGATTTTAGAAAGGCATGACTGAGTCAAGTAGAGCAACGTGGACATGTTTGTGGCAGGAGGAGAATAACAAGCTTGGTGATGGAATTGTGTGTTGCAGGGTGCAGAATGAAAGCAGTAAGTCAAGTTTAACACCTGTGCTTGGACAACTGACCATATGAAAAAAGTTCCATTCACTGTTAGGATTTTAGAAGAAGGAACAATTTGTATTGCCTCCTTTATCTCTTTAACAGTTTATGAATTGTGAATATAGTGTATTACATAGCATCCCCTTCTTACATTATCAATCTTTATATTATAAATACCATGTATGTCATAAATTATAAACAAAAGGATATTTAAAAAACTTAAAATATATGTATAAATGCCATTAGTAGGTCTTACAAAATGGAATAAAATTGCATTTTGTCATGAAATTCATATATTTTTGGCTATCAGTTTATAGATTCGATATAGATTCTTTAAGTATGCTTTTTTTTTCTGAACTGTCCAAACTGCTTTTAACCTCATCCTGTGTATTTTACACTTTCAATATTGAATATTTCAGTTTCAGAAATTCCATTAGGTTCTGCTTTATGACTTTCACCCACCTCCTCATTCTGTTCCTCTTTTCTTTTATATCCTTGAATATTAGAAATTCCTTATTTGCTAACTCCACCATATCAGTCCCTTCTGAGTCTTCTCTAATGACTGATTTTCCTCCCAGCTCTTGCTCACATTCCCCTCACTTCTTCACCTAATAATTTTACAAGAGATTTTTAATATCACACTGTTGAGACCTATATTTCTGCTCTTTATAGATTCATGTACTTTATTCTGTCTGGCAGTGAGTTACTTGCAGAACATCTGAATCCTTTTAAAACTCATTTAGATTTAGCCCTCCTGCAAAGTCATGATCAGTGCTCTTTGCTTAATGGTCTGAGTGTTCAACCAAATTTATTTCCTGGCTGCTTAGAATTTAAATTCTCCCAGCTCTGAGTGAACCGTGAGAATGTTTTAGTTTACAGCACCCCAGTTACATTTGCCTTGCCTTGTAGAATTTCATTCAAGGTGTACCTGGTTTAGTGTTCAACATCAGACTCTCGGGCCTTTTTCTAGACTTTTGATGCTTTATCTCTGCATAGCTCTGTTTTCTTTGGTGCTCTGACCACAAATATCATCTGTCTCAGGCTCTTCAAACTCCAGACTCTGTCTACTCAACTGATTAATTTGCTGTGTTCTATTTGGTTTCCTTATTCCTGAGCTGCGATCCATAAAGTACTCCCAGAAAGCCAAGGTAATTGTAGAGCTCACCTCACATTTTTGTCTATTCTAAGGGCTCATAATCCCGCCTAATGTATTGATCAATGTCTGTAAGCAATTGATTCATACGTTTATCCACTTTTTCATTTCCCATCATGGGATATCAAGTCTGGCTCTAGTTCATCATGGCCGAAAATGCCACATCTATATTTAAATAACACCTAGTGTCTCAATTACTTGTTTGGTTTGAGAAGATAATGTAATTCTCTAATTCTTATTTTATTCACTGTTAAATATGAACCTGGCAGAAACTAAGTATCACTTTCTTCCTGCTATACTTGCAATAAGAAGTGGCCAAGTGACTGTCTTTTGTCCAATACACTATGAATGAAAGCGATGAAAAGTCTTTGAGTCTTGTCCCATCGAATATCACCCAATGGCTCTCTACCCATTCCTTATCCCTGTTTTTTGGATTAAGGAGGAATGATTCAAGGACTTGCAAGATAAGTTCACAAAATGGAAGGCTAACTGTGAAGAGCATCCACATTGTATGATTGCAAATAAACATATTTGCTATATAGGTCTCTAAACTCTTAGGGCAGTTAGGCCATCTTGACTGAATGAGTGAATAATAATAACACCTATACAACACATTATCATGTTATGCCAGTGCAATTAAATAAAATTAGAAACATTGAAATAGATAAGTGCCTGTTAATGACAAATCTTAATGCTGTTATTGTTATTCTTACTAATCCTACTGTATGTCTTACTATTTTTAATAAAAATAACAGGTATTTTAAATAAATATTACGTTCCAGATATTTCATAGAGCAAGTGCACAAAAATTTCACTCAATTTTATATCTGCACATATGCAATAAATGTATATAAACATTGCAATCCTTAGTTATCTTGTAATATTTTCAATTACTTTCGAATGGAAAATTTATTAAATGGAAATTTATTAAAGGTATGAGCTTTTAAGGCACTGATAGCTTCATCAGAACCATCCTATCCTTTGCTGTGCCTAATCTAAGATATATTTTAACTTTAGCTGTTTGAGTCTCAGTGACCTCTCAGATTTAATATAGTGCACTCAGTATGGCCAGAATAGTCATCTAGAAACCAAAGTTGAGAATTCTTTGCTGATGAGGAAAATATTGACAGTAACAATGTATCAACTCTGATGGTCTGTGAGCAGAAAGGAATAATTATTCCTTCTTCTAACTCCAGGCTTTCTCCTTGAAATGTATTTTCTATTATTAGAAATTAAGTAGACTTTAGAATGTCACTTGAATTCTCTACCTCAACACTGTACTTGGATGATTAAGCAGCCACAAGGATTGGTAATGATCTGAGTTTGCTTTTAATAACAGGTGCCTTAAAGTCACGTCAGGGAGAGAAGGGTGTTTAAGAAGGTGGTGGTTACTTTAAACTGCAGATTAAACAGATTGCACAATATGGTCTTCTATGCAAGGCCCAGGGTGCCATTGCACACCATGCATGGTATGTTTCCAAGACCTGTCTCATTCATTTCAGGTACCCTAGCAAGAACATCTTAAACACTGTAAAAAGTCCAGCTGTTTGTGATATGGTAAAAATCATGCATTTACCAGTTGTTAGTGATGTTTTCTGTCTTGGCACTTCATTAGTGGTTTTATGTATTTAGTTTAAGCAATTAAAAAAAACTGTCAAAGTATTTGTTTATGTCTCAGAAAAATCTGTTCATGTTAACCAGCTTGGATAACAAGTTTTTATTCTTTACATCTTAAGGAAAAAAAAAAACAAAACATTTCTCTATTAACTAAAAGGATAGTTTCCCAACTTTGGTGTCCCCTGGTAAATAGTTGGAAAACTGTCATGTCTCTTACAGATTATTGAAATGGAAATGTAGAAAGAGCAGGTGATGACATAATCACTTTGAGATAACTGTATAATACTTTATTTCATAAGGTGATGTAAAAATAATGTTATACTGATTTACATAGAACACTGAAATATAGTTATGTAAATGTATTACATAATGTAAAATACACATTTATATATATGTAATACATGTATATATATATTTGTGTGTATTTATAGTAGTAAAATATATGACTATTACAATGGATCTCATTTTAAGGGCTCAACAAAATTATCTGGTCTAAAATGTCCTGCAGTTGTCCTGAGTCTGTCTGTCAGTCTCTCTCAAACTCTCTAGAACCTGAGCCAGTCAATGGCCTTGCAGCTTGAAGGCCATGGTCGCCCAGGGTCTTAAGTGTTAATCTTCACCACAGAAATATGCTGCTTTTTTTTGGTCACATTTAAGAAGCTTTCAATTTGGTAAGTTCATTATTCTTTAATAAAGAGTTAGCAACGTCCCACCGTGTGCAGCAGTTCTTCTAGGTCCTAGGAAAACAGTGAGCCCCTGCTTTCATGGATGCTGCAGGCCATGAACGTAGCAGTTAAATTCACACAAATCTGTCAGGTTGCATCTATGATAGGTGCTATGAAGGGCTGGTATTTGGTCATGTGAAAATATAGGCAAATTTGCCTGAGTAAGAGTAGTCATAAAACACTTTACCTAGAAATTAATGATTGATTTGAAATCTACATAAAATAATGAATGAGGCAAAAAGTAGACAGTTTTCCAAGTACAGGGAACATACTTGTGCAGGTTATTTTAATGAACTGGAGATTAATGTCCTTCACATGGATGGAAAGCTGTCACTACAAAGAGCTACGTCTCTGTTGCTCTCATTTTTATAGAGCTCCAATAAATTTAGGGAAAGCAAAATGAAAACTAAACCTCAATTTAACTCCAAAGTACAGTTATTTTTTAAAAAGTCAATGATGTTTATTTTAAAGGTGAGATTATCGGATGATGTTTCTTCTGGCAATATGTATTCCATTTTTTTACATCCATTTGCTTTTAATTGCTTTTTCGATAACAGTGATAAAAAATGCTAGCTCACAAAAGTAGCAAATAAAATAAAAATTGGAAAAACTTATTTGTTGGACATTAATACCCATTAATAATCAACAGGATCCTGCCAGACTCGTTGATGGAATTGAACTTGAAGCCTTTCCTTTACTCACACATTATTTTTGTCAGATTTCAGGTCATCCATAATCTGAGAGTTAGTAAAGGAAGAGAAATCCACAAATCAACTTTAAAGTCATTTAAGAAGAATAATTAACCTTCAGAAAAGTTTGACACTTCTCCCGTGTGCCATTTTTTTACCTTCAGAGAAGACAACAGGGTTCACCACTAAGAAGCACTTCTTCAGCACAGGTAAGTCCAATTTTTCATTGCCATGAATACTTCACTGTATTAGTTTAGTAGCCACCTTAGATAGCACTTTGAGGTGGCTGAATGGATGACTTTGAATAATAACATTTGTTTTATTCATGTGAGTCAAGTATTTCACTAATTAAGCATTTATAAAGTCCTTATTGTCAAACTATTCAGTTGAACATTTTTCTTCTCAAAAAAGTGAAATTTATGCTTGAATTTTATTCAAATATCCCTAAGATTTTTTGCTATCAAGCCATAGATTGTCTGTATAGTAGAATAATCTCTTGAGAAAACTTTAATTGGTGACTTTTAAGCCAGTGGGCAAGAATTATTTGAAGATTGCTGACAGCATCTTTTATGTCAGTTGATGCCTATGGGTTACAATGACAGAAGAATTTCTTATTCCAAGAGCAGCAAACTAGATTTGTTGCCAAGATCCCAGATGGCCCATACTTTTATTACAGGCAAAACTTTGCTTGGCAATGAAACTTTCTATCATTTCAAAGATCTCAGTTGCCTTTGCAGTTTCTGAAAGGACTTTAGAAAAAAAAAAGGAGGGGGGATTTTTTTTTTGATGTCGTTAGCATGCATGCAGTAAAGAAAAATCAAAAGTTGGTTACAGTGAGTAAAATCAGTAGTTCATTTGTTGAATGATGAAAGAAAATGGTGTCATTGCAATTATACTGTGCTCTTTGTCAGAGAGTCTTCGAATGTCAGCAGACACGTAATGGATGTCATCATTTATGAAAGGTTTGCTTTAATTTTCTTCCTCTGCCCTAAGCCACAAACTAGATTAATTCATACACCTTAGCCTACTAAGGTTCCACCTGTCAGCGGCCCTGCTTTGAGAAAGCAGTAAGCAATGATACATAATTCAAGTCAAAGCATTTTTATTGGGGCAAACCCAGACTTTTGTAAATTTTCAGCAATTTCGAACTGAGACTTTATCTCTTAAGAAATGATTTCCATCATCTAAAGTGTTTCTTAACATGGGAAAAAGTAAAGTGGTCCTTCAGCTTTTATTACTTTAGGCTCCTTTTGTCAGTAGACTTGGAATGGAGTGTGCTCCATGTTATATGTGTTTGTGTTAGTTAGGGTTCTCCAGAGAAACAGAACCCAATAGGAGATGTATATAAAATGAGATTAATTATCAGGAACCAGCTCATGTGACCGTGGAGGCTGAGAAGCCCCGTGATGCAGGAAAGCTGGTGGTGCAGTTCGAAGGCCTGAGAGCCAAAATGCCAGTGATGTAGATTCCAGTTCAGGTCTGAAGTCCTGAGAACCAAGCATACTGAGGGAAGTAGAAGGTCAGTGTCCTGGCTCAGCAGGCAGGCAGAGAGCAAATTCAGTCTTCCTCCACTTTCTGTTCTATTCAGGCCCACAGCAGATGAGATGGTACCCACCCACACTGGGGGAAGCAACTCACTTTACTCGGTCTGTTAAAAATTATTCTCACAGACAAACTGCAAAATAATATTCAATCAGATATCTGGGCATCTTATGATCCAGTCACATTGACAGATAAAATTAACTATCACAGTGTTCCTTTACATTCAGAAAGCAAAGTAAAAACCAAGTACATGCAACTTATTATTCTTTGTTTTCTGTCAGTTTCTACTTTAAGAAGACCTAAAGCAAAATAATAATAATAATAATAATAATAATAAGATACCATAATCATAATGGTGAAATGCCTTTTTAAAAATTTCCATCAAAATGTAATGGTGCAAGCGCTCATATCATGTAAAGAATAACAATTGTGTGTTATGTGAGGATGGCTTTATGCTGCCTGGCACACGTTTGGCAAGAAAAGAAATCATAATGATGTAAGTTTACATAATTATTAGTTTCTCACAAAGAAAATTCCCTAACAGAAGGGGAAAGAGAGCAGGGGAAAATTATTCCTGCATCAGTACTCTATAAAATCCATTTATGTTGACATAATTGAGGAGATGCTAACATCTAACTACCATTCTGGCAGAGAAGCAGATATCATCAGCTTGAAATTAAAATAAGTCCCTGAAGATGAATTAATATAATAAATGATATTTCCTGAATGTAGTAGTTGTTTCCTTATGGTATTTCTGTGTCTCCTCCAGGCACTCTACTCTCTTTTTTTAGCCTTAATTGGCTAAACAGGTTTATGAAGTGCCTTATCAAACTTGTTATTATTGTTGTCATCAATGTGCCAAGCATTGTACTAATTGCTATGTCAATCTATCAATCCATCTCTCTCTCTCTCTAAGTATATATATGTGTGTGTGTGTATATATATACATATGATGTATATATGTGTGTATATATCTGTATATATATGGCTACATATTTATTCACTGAGAGTGAGAGAGCAGATATTATTGGCACTCAAAACCTTAGTGCCTCTCACCCTAAAATAGTTATTCTCTATCATAAAAATGTGTATATTATAATTCACAAATGAATTTCTGTTTTCCCATTAACATCATGATTTCAGAGATTATAAATTTTCATTTCCAAATAATCTTTAATTTCTTACAGCATCTAATATTTTAAAGCTAATTTCCTTTTTATACCAAGTCTCTTTACATTCATTAATCAATATGTTGTAACTAAATTAGAAAAATGTTTATTCAGGTAAACTAAATAATTTAATTCAACAGAAAATTCACTGACATTTTTGTATTAACTGATAATGCTAAAACTCCATTACCCAGAACAGAAAAACAATTTTAATTTTTAAGTTTGCAATAAACTTTCCAATGAATCTATTAGTAAATCGAAACTTTTATGACATTAATCATAGCTACCATCTATTGTTTACCATATTCTAATTAACTGTACATATATATTTTATATATATGTGTGTATAATTTCATTTTAACTTCTCAACTATACTGTGAGGTAACATACTCATTTCCATTTTACATATGAGAGAATGAGAGAATTGAGACATATATATAACTTGCCCAAGACTAGAGAGATAGTAAATAAGTGGGCATTTAAAGCCAGATGAGACTGATTCAAAATTAAGAATTTTAATCAGTCTATGGCCATGCCACCCTGAACAAGCCCGATCCATGCCCCCTGAACAAACTCGATCCCGTCTGATCTCGGAAGCTAAGCAGGGTCGGGCCTGGTTAGTACTTGAATGGGAGACCACCTAGGAAGACCAGGTGATGTAGGTGTAAAAAATAAGGGATTGTAAACTGACAAGGTCCTTGCAATCTGTGAGGTCAACCAAGGGTGGCCTCGCCTAAAAATAAGTTAAAAAATTAAAAAAAAAAAGAATTTTAATCATAATGTATATACTATATCTTTGGTCCATGAGAAATATCTGTATAAATTTAAGCTTGTATTCCTATCATAAAAAGTGTAGCATAATGATTCTGTAATGAACACTTCCTTCACAATTTAAGAATTTGATAGTGTCTCATTCTCAACAAATTTAAAGATTAGTGTCACATAAGTTGTCATTATAGCAACTTGATGGGTCAAAAGCAATTTTAAAATGAAATAGAATAAAAATGAAAGAAAATATGTTAGTATTGCACACAGAGCAAAGGTAAATATGTGTGTATTATATATATATTCATAATGGTATCTATAATATATATTTTTTCTTTTTATATATTATATATTATATGTATTTTATGTATATTACATATGCATCATAACCCAATGGAAAATGTTTGAAATCTACTGGTTTTGCTAATTTCTTTTGGATACCCTGCTAATTTCGTATGTCTCTTTTGCTTCTAAGTTTTTTCTAGTCCTGATAAGGACCTATATTTTCTGTAGTTTCAAAGTTAGACAGCTTGGTAGAGCAAGATGCTGAGGTGATCTTTAAGTAACTGGAGATGTTCTCTGTCTTGAATATTCGAAAGTATATGTGACTCAGGAAAATATAAATTCAACAATCCTCCTTTCTTCCTATTACCTGAGATGAAGTATTTTCTGGAGCTTCTTATAAAATTTGTTCAAAATGTACTCTTATGAGATCAATATAAGATATCACATTACTCACTTCTATACAGAATTGACTTCATGAGAAAAACGCATTCATCCAAATTCCCAAAAAATTGTTTGCTTTTGTTTTTTTCAGGCTCACTCTGATATCTACCAGAGACCACTACTCTTAAGGAGGAGGGGCCTATGAACATAAGTTTTACTTAAGAACGGGAAAGTTCATTTGGAAAAAAAACCCTAATTATGATCATAGGCTACTCTTCTGCCTTTGAGTTTGCCCTTTTCTGGTGTTTACTTTTAAGCAAAATCTGTGTGTAAATTTAATACAAAGTGCTTTATCATTCACGGCTTGATGAGAAAATGACATTCCCTCACACACCAACTGAAATGGGAATATACTTGTTCCTACTCTGCAGGCCAATATACTTCACATATTCACATTTCAGAATCTTAGCAGTTTAACACAATACCCAACGCTAGAGCATTTCTTTTCCGCAAAGCGGCGAGGGACAAAGGGCAAAACCATGACCTTTTGTAAGTACTAGATTTTCAAATGAAAATAGATAATAGTCATCTATTAGGATATATGATTAATTTTCCTGTGTAATGTGTATTTGACATAAAATGGACCTGCATACTCTGGTGTCCTTGGTATTTGTTAAGTAATTTCTCTTGCAAAATCTGATGTCCTAGAGTGACACACTCCATTTGGAAATTTTGATCCAGCAGTTAAAGTCTCTTCTTTTCAGAGTATCGCACGCATCTTATTTTTAGTAAGAGAGGCTAATCTGTGTGATTATCTTCTCCCTCCCTCCCTCCCTCTCTCATCCCCATTCCCAACCTTGGAATCTCTCTATCACTTACCAGCGTGTTAAGATGCCTCTCACACTTGAAGAGCTGTTATGAGCTGCTGAAAGGAAAGAAATAGCAGGTGTAGACTGGGAGAGTGCAGTGTGAAGATTCTGTAGAGAAGATGGTGCTTGCAAGAAACTCAGAAATAATGAAGATGATAAACTCTGGCTCAGACCTGGTTCCTACTAGATAAAAATAAGTCAGTATTGAGAAAAGTCCAGTGTAGAAAAATCTGATAAAACCCATATTTTTATACCATGAACTTTCAGTGGCTAATAGGCTAAAATTAGTTCCCCTTTGAGTGACTATTAACGATTTGAGTGAGGTCTCAAATTGTTGCTCACTTGTCTTATGGAACAGGTCATTCTCTATGACCTCCTGGTTCTATCCCCATGCTGCTGATGCTGTGATGAACCTCAGGAATGCATGAATCTACAGCACCTAGTGACCACCCCACCATCCCCCTCCATGAGTTCAGTGGAAGAGAACCATTCTTCTTTCCACTTAAATTCATTTCTCTCCATAGTCATTCACATAATTTTCTGACATTAATACTTCTATTGGACTTATTATTTAATCAGGCTAAAATAAAATTACTTATAGGATGTCAGGAGTACAATTTAGGTAGACTAAAACAAGCTAATGCGAATTCCTTTCACTTTACTAACCTTGCAAACATTTGGGGGATCTTGACTTCATGCAGTTCAACGGCAGGAATCCGCTTATAAAATTTGGGATTTTGCAGGATTTGGTTAGCCTGATATTTTCCTTTTATCATACTACTGAAAAAAAGACTTTGAATCCAAATATTAGAAATATTGCAAGAGAAGTGTAGTCTGATTAATAAAAACTTTTTATCAGCCCTTGTTCAAAGAAACAACTTATACTCCCATTACATAAGATTTTTATCTAGTTGTTTAGGCATATTTTTAAGGACTGGCCTCTTGACAACATTTTAAAGTGAGACTGAGTTTACTTCCTTAAAAATATCAAACTTTTAATATTAAATAATTTTAAATTGAAGTAACGGTCAGGCAATATTTCTAAAATGAAGTACCCTGGATTCTTATTTAGACTTTTCTCGATCCAGTAAATCAGTGAAATAGCTCTTAGGATTTGCAAAGAAGTTGTAGATTCTAATTAACGATGAATTTTCTGTGTTGTGGCGAATTAAAGAAATAGTATGGATTAATGGAACTCAGTAATCTAACAGCCGTATTTTACTCAATAAATTCATTTGAACTGCTAAGAAGTAGCTAGAATGATTGATTTAATATTGATTTCCTTTTCTTTACTCTAAAAAAACATTTAGAAAATGTTTGAGAATATCTGAAAGAAAAAAAAGAACAAAAGACACTTTCACTGACTATATGCATGTATATGCATATATACCACACACACACTCACAAATATATACATTATTATGGGATAGGATTCTTGTCCCTAAAATTGGCTATTGTATATAGATTGGAACGGACTCGCAGCATGAAAGTTTGACAATAATATTAAAATGTTAGCATATTATCACTTTTCAACCATGAAAAAATATCTATATAGACATATTCTATATGTTTAGAGTCTATCTTAAGGAAATTATCATGGTGTGGGCAAAAACCTAGCAACAAGAAGAATTACGGCATCTTTAATTTCCATGAGAGCAGAACATGTATTGGTTTTGTTTACTATTGTATCTCCGATGCCTTACATGATACCTAATAAATACTCAGCTGTCAATCAACACGTATTTAATGTATGTATTCATGGATAAATAAATGCATGCCCTTAGAGAAATAAGATTTATCCAGAATCAATGGTATTAAATGTTGAGGATATTAGTGAATGAAAGAACCAAAGTAAAGAAAACGATGGGCACGATATAACAAACACTTTTTCAAACATAAACGAGATATTACAACTTATGTCTAACAGAATTTCTAAAAAGCGAGAACAGAGATAAAAAGTTAAAGTCAATATTCAAGGAGATAGTAGTTACAATTATTCAAAATTGATGAAAAAAAGGAGAATTAATAAAGATACATCCACATGAAGACACAATGTAGTGAAACTTTAGAACAACAAAACAAATAGGAAAATGTGAAAGCATCAGAAAGAGAAAAAAATGCATAATTTATTTAGTGTTTAAAAAAACAATAGAAAGAAAAGCCATATATACAAAAATGATGCATAATTTTACATAAATACAAAAAAAATCTGAATAAGCTTCTAATTAACAATATGAATCCATAGTTGAAAATCAACCCATGATATTAACAATACCAGCTCTAGATAGACTTACAGAAAAATTGTCCAAACTCTAAAAGAAAGGATAGTTTGTATCTCAAAGAAAATATTAGGATAATAGAAAAATAAGAAATATTTCCAAATTATCTTATGAGGCAAGTATAAAATTGATGCAAAAGCAAGGCAAGAATGACATGAAGAATAAAGTTATAGTCTAATCATACTTGCAAACTTACATCCCAAATTTCTAAAATAAAGAAGATAGAAAACCACTTTTAGATGCAGAAAAAAATCATAAAATTCAAATCAGTCATTATAAGAATTCTTATAAAGCTAAGAATTCAGAAAAATTTTAATCTGATAAATGGTATATCAGAAACTTTTTATTTCCTGCCCCTCAATCTCTCAGTCTCCTTAAATTTTGTCAGTTGCTGTGACACTTAGATTTCTGAAGGATATCAAACTCTTTTGATCTTCAATAAACACTTCACAGTTTCTGCCCAAAATTTCTCTAATGTCATGGATTAAACATCTACAGGAACCTACCTGGTACTAAGGTGTGTATCTGGGGTTGCTGAATCATAATGGTAGTTTAATTTTAATTGTTTAATAGTACCGTTTAATTTTAATTGTTTAATATTACTGTTTTCCATAATAGCTGTACACCAAATTACATTTCCTGCAGTCACTGAGATAAAACACTCATATTTTCAACTTTTAGTCACCAGTGGTCATCTTATGTTAAAACATTAAATCCTTCAGAGTAGGGATAGTGTCTTTCAACTCTTTTTAACCAATCCTGGCACAGGGCCTGGTATTTAGTAGATTCTCAGAATATGTTAACTAAATAAAAACAAACAAAAACCGTGTACTCAAAGACTTTAGAGAGCTCAAATGGCTTAAATGGCCAGAGGAAAGATTCCTGCATCCTGTGCAAAAAAAAAAAAAAAACACACCAGAATTTTGGATTGATTGAATTAATATTCCCAGAACAGAGAAGGTTTAAACTATTTAAAACCATCTTAATTAGAAATTCCTGAAAATATCTAAAATGAGAATTTTTTTTTTTTTAAATAAACAGGCCTTGTGTAACCTTAGTGACCATACCATCTGTTAAGCATTTTAGTAACATCACTTACAGTGAATTACATTTTCTAAGTTTGGCTCATCATTCATCTGTTCTGTATGGTAAATGGCATGGCATTTTTAGCATGTTCCAATTGCAAGTAATTTAGCATTTCTGAAAGTCCCTTGGTGATTTGAGTCATATTCAGACAGTAATTATGATTTGTTTGAAAATGGACCATAATGCGCGATTATTGTATCATATACATTGAAATGCATTTATTGACTTTCTAAGTTTTGAGTACAGTAATTACTCTGAAATGAAGCAAAGCCAATTTTACTTGTTTTTATCAACTTCAAAATGTGCAAGTTAATGGAATTTATATACAGTACTGACAGTTTTTATTGGTTTACTTGCTCTGACTGTTGTGAACATTAGCATCCCAAATCAATACATTACCCCTTTGATTTGATGACCATCAGAGGAATAGGTTAGGTTTTTGTCTCAATTTTTGCACATAGGTGATACTTTAGATCTTGAGAACAAGTCAGGATGGAAAGGGCTTTTCTCCTTCATAATATTTCTATGATTGCTCGAGAATAATGCTCTCTCCATGCTCACTTCCCATGAGCCCCATGTAAATGGCAAATTTAGAGCCAATGGTGAGATGAAATTAGGACATTTACATTCCTAATAGCTCACTAATGGGTTAAGTCTGTAATTCATTCACTTGTTCTTTTATTTATATGTATTCAGTAATCACACATTGCAGGCATGGAAGAATTCTCAGCAGAGATGAAAGATATGCTTTCTACCCTCACAGAGCTTATAATGTGGTATAGAAGAAATGCAAATGAAAAGGTAGGGTAATATAGTAGTCCTCTTTATCTGTTTCAGTTACCTGCAGCCAACCTCGGTCTGAAAATATGAAATGGAAAATTCCAGAAATAAACGACAAGTTTTAAATGTGTTGTTCTGAGTATGGTACTGAGCTCTAATGAGGCCCACTCTGGGCCGCCTGGGACATGAATGATCCCTTTGCCCAGCGTCTCCATGCTGTATACCCTCTCCAGCTATTAGTCACTTAGTAGCCATCTTGGTTATCAGATAGACTGTTGTGCTATTGCAGTTGTATTTAACACTTACAGTAGCCTAACAGAGCATTATAACACCTACGTCATTCACCTCGTTCCATCTTGCCACGTAGGTATTGTATCATTTTGCATCATCACAAGAAGGGTGAGTACAGTATGATAAGGTATTTTGAGAGAGAGACCACATTTACATAACTATTATTAAAGTATATTGTTATAATCATTTATTATTATTATTAATCTATTACAGAGCCAAATTTATAAATTAAACTTTATCATAGTTATGTTTGTATAGGAAAAAAAACATGTATATAGAGTTCAGTACTATCCACAGTTTTAGGCATCCGCTGGGGGTCTTGGAACATATCCCCCATAGATAAGGGGGTTCTACTGTACACCAATATATGCTGTTACCCAAGAAATAAGGAACATTAAGAAAATGTTTAGGAAAGACACAAGACCCAGTTTGGGGGATAGGAAGAACTTCCTGAACAAAGTGGCATCTCAGTTGAGAGCTAAAGGACAAATAGGAGACACCTCATCACTTAAGTGATGCAAGCAGAGATTAATGTTTACAGACTTATGTGTAAGATCAGATCTTCATCCTATGAGGAAAAGCAGTCTGGACCATGAAGTCCACAGAGTGCCAAAACAGTCATAACCATTTCTAAACATCACTACTTTCCATCTTCATTGGAAATTGCGGTATTCATTGTTAAATGACTCAGTAGCAGGTCTCATCTTAGAATGAATAACCTTGTACTTTTGCTCTCCTTTGAGAAAAATGCAGAGTTCTGCCAGCTTTTCCTTGTTTAATCATGTGTTGAATCTCAAGAGCTCTTTTTAGGACACTTTTTTTTTTTTTTTTTAATGAGTCCCTTAGCAAATCAAGATGTTAAAATCACACGTCCTCACCTGAATACACTTCAGAAGGCTTGGTGCTGTGCACGAGTCTTCATTAGGAGAGTGACGGAATCTTGATTCTTATTTAATTTAGAGAAAATGATACCTCGTGTCTGGGCATGCTAGTTTGTGGATTTAAAAATAAATATGAGATCTCAGAGTCAGGTGGACTTAGCTCAGGCTGTGGAATTCTGAATAGGAAAAATGATCCCGTGATTAGGACAACTTAGGGGAACTATTTTTATTCATTTTTAATTCTGCATTTTTAAAAGATTCTCATATTATTTGCAAATTTACCACAAGACGTGTTTGTATATGAATGAGACTTTTCATGACATATATTTTTTTCTACACTGAATTAGAAGTAAATATAATTGATTTGTAATTAGAACTCAGTATGATTTTTAGCAGTAAATCTCTTCCTTTCCATTTTGTCATTGGTAAAATGAGAGAGTTGATTTAGAGAACAAGCTCAAATACCTGACATACCATAATTTTCACACTCTACATCCATGGCAGGTATCACTAGTCAATCACAGCACTCTTTGCTACTGAGGTCAAGTGCAGCTTCGGAATCATTCTTAACACGGTGCTCTAGGCAACTGTGAATGTGCGAGAGCTAGGACATAAGGTAAAATATATTTATCACCGTTTAGCCATATTACTTAGACCTTTTATGCCACTAACAATCCTTAAATAGAATAATTCTGTAGAGTACTATATTGGTTTTCGTTCTTAATGTTGCTTTTATGCAAAATATAGATGTCCATTAAAAAAAAAAAAACCTCACACAAGCAAAAGAATAACAATTACTACAGATCTCATGCCTAGAGATAGCTAGTATCAATATTTTGAGAATTTTTATTTTTAGTACTATATCCAGTGCTATTTTTTTCTTGAGTGCTTTAATTGGACTGTTTTTTTTTTTTATTTTCAGATTTCTTGCTACTTATATAAATAAGATTTCTTTATTTCAAACATCTACGGATTAATATAATTCCAATCTCAAATCATTTTGGTGATTTTTTTTTTAATGTCAAATCTCATTTTTACTGGCCAATTTTTGTCTTCTCTTTAAGAAAGCACATACTGATCTGACCACCTAGGATCTTATAACTAGATACCAAAACTCTTCCCTATAGAAGGACCTTTATTCCTTTGGCTTTAGAAGTCCTCACGTCTGAGTAGGCCCGGTCAATCTGCTAAATCCTAAGCCTAGCAGGTACCTGTGGCATATTTTGTCTTCATGGTCCAAACTGTTGATAACCTCTTTGGAATTTAGGGCAAACTTTTCTATTCATTTTTGGTTAGTACTTCTTTTTTATCCTCTTTATAGCAGAAAGGTAATCTTTCTAAGACTCAAATTGGATTCTGTGACTCTCTGGCTTCAAATACTTCTGTGAACTACTATTTTTCTTAGAATAAGATCCTAATACTGTAGTATTGTATATGACATTATTTGTGATCTGGCCCTGGTGACCTCTTTGTCTTTGTCCCTAGAGGGCCTATACCTCTAACTCATACTTTAGGCCAACTGAACTGTTTTCAGTTATCAAAAGGACCATACTCTCCAGAGCTTTTACTCCATTGAACACGATATTCTCTTTGTATCTGGCAAACTTCTAACTTCCAGAAGTTTGTTTTTCAAATACTATACACTAGTTATCCTTTTTGGGAAAGCCTTTACTCTCGGATTAAATGGGGTCACCTTTGTTTGTTTTCTTAATGTTTTCTGTAATAACAATTATAGCCATTGTAGAGTATAGAGGACGTTGTGGGTGCTTAGGATTCACCTCAAGAACAAACGGCTTCTTAGTGTGAACATAAATAATTCTCTGCCTGAAGACTTTTGGGGTAGGACACATGAACCCATGCTTAGGACAAGCCAAAAGTATAAAGAATTAATGCCCAGGGAGTCTGTTTTCTACCAACCGCAGCCTCTGAGTTGGATAAATACTCTTAGTTTCCTCACCCCATAGGATGTGAGTGGGAGGTTGCTCTGATGTGTGATCTTGTGATGTGCACCACCATCCCCCTGAGCTCCCCGTAGGGCTAAGCTCACAGTGGTAACTAGCTTGGTAATATAAGTACTCTGGGGTCACCTACTGAATAAATTATTGACCCTCAAATCCTTGTCTTAGAATCTGCTTCTGGAGAACCCAAACCAAGACAAAGACCAATGAGATAATTCCTAGCACTATCATTTAATGAATACTACCTTGCAACAGGTACTGTATTCAGCAATTGTCGTGCATTATCTCACTTGATCCTAGCAACAGCATTAAATGGGAGACTATTCTCTCATAACAGATAGAAACTGTTATTATTCCTTTGTAGTTTGGAACTCATTTTGTCTTATATTTTATGATATTATCTTTCTACAAGACTGAGTAACTTAAAGGCGGAAGTCGTGTCAGTAGATGTCAGCTAATTATGTATGTATTTGGAAGAGCTTTCTTATTTCTTTAGAAATTACTTGAAACCCAAGGATCTTTTATTTCTGTCTGAGAATGGAAATGTCAGAATAATTAGTATGATATAAGAAAATGTATTATTTAAATTATAAATTTGGCAAGAAGACATTTTTCATAATTAAATTCTTTTAAAGGAAAACTTAATACATTTTTCAAAGATAGTAAGAACTTTGAACATTTTCACTAAGCCAAAATATCTAGGAATGATCAACCCTAAGCATTTTTTTTATAACTAAAACATAGTGTTATAAAGGATGTGAAAAACGTCTGAAAGACTAAAAAGATATGAAAGAAGGATTCTAAAGAGTAGGAAAATTAAGAGGAATGAAAGAAAACACAAGGATGGAAAAAATGCGTCCAAATAAGTTCATTTTGTCCATTTATAATCATAATGGACTATAGTGAATTTGATACAATAATTTAGTCCAGTATAGAAATAATTATGTTATAAATAATAAATGCAGTTCCCTTTCACTGCATTCTATCTCGTAAGAAATACAAGCCTATGTATTAGGTCAGAGGAAATGTAGCGACAGGGAATAGAGGGAAAAGATAATCTCTTATTAACATTATATTTAAAAAATGAAGTTTTTAAAACATACTATAAAATCCGCACATTTCAAGGAGGTGAAGTAATCAATTACCATGTTTTTCTATCCAGCAACCTTGTGATTTACCTATCGATTAAATTTCTAGGTTTCTCATAATGTATTTCAGAATGTGTGTATGTTTTATATAACACATACGTGCTTGTTTTATATAATAGTATATTAATTTTTATATTATATAATTGGTTTTTATTTTTGAGTTTTTAGAGGTCTTTGTGTATTTTGTATAGTAGCCCTTATTAGATATGTCTTTTGTAAATATTTCCCCAGTCTGTGACTTGTCTTTTTATTCCCTTGACAGTGTTTTCACAGAGCAGAAATTTTCAATGTTAATGAAGTCCAGCTTATCAGTTCTTTTTTTTCATGATCGTGTCTTTGGTGTTGTATCTAAAGAATCATCGTCAAATCCTATGTCATCTAAATTTTCTTTTATGTTAGCTTCTAGTAGTTGTGTAGTTCTAATAGCTTCTAAGTTCTTTGGGGTTTTATAGTTACACAATCATATCTATTTTTATACTCTACTCTTTATACTTTATATTTTTCCCATACTAATTGCGTTGGCTGATGCTTCCAAGACAGTACTGTGCAGTAATGTTGGCAGCGGGTCCTTTATGTTTTTTCCATCTTTAAGAGGAATGCTTCTGGTGTTTTGACCATGGCAATGCTGATTTATATTGTTTTTATTATATATATATTTATATATACTCTAAAGTTATGTTTCAAATTTGCTCTTTGGCCTAAGAGTAGGTAAGCAGGGAGACATTTTCTTTCTCTACTCAGTTATAACTTATGTCTGTTTTTCAATTAATTTCTGACCAGACTGCAGTTTGAACTATGAATGATTCCTATAAAATGTGTACTTCCTAGCATCTATAAAAGTTTATTCTAAGACCTAATATTTGGTCAAATTTTGTAAATAGTCCACAGTTCCTTTAAAATAAAGTATATTCTCTATTCTTATATCTATCCATTGTGTTCACCTTAATTATTTTTTTTTTGTCAATTTGAAATAACATGGACTAAAAAATATGTTGTACTACCTTTTTATTTCTATAAATGTTTTCTTGCTTTTCCTATTGATTTTATACTCTGCATTTTATTTTTTTAACTTTTTGTTCCATAAAAATTTATGACACAGAGATTGTAAATCTCTTTAAAATGAGATTCTTGAAAATCATTAATTATTCCAGTTCCTTGAATGGAGGTCTAAAAAAATCCTTATGTTTATGTCAAATTTTAATACATGTATTCCTCTATTTTATTTTCAAAATAAAGATAATGTGTTAATGCACTTTTGAGGAAGGAGCTACCCTTGTTTGTACATAAAAAATTGATTTTTTCTACAAAGATGTTATTTGTACAATTATTGCCCATAATGGTATTAATTTCAGAGCATGAATTGCCATTGTATTTTTGGTAGAAATAACTTTACCTTGAAGTAACCTCATTATTTCAACTAAGTTCTTCCTTATGAACATGAATTAAAAAAAAAAATTATAAGATAGCCACCACAGGTTAGAAGTTTAATATGAAGTTTATGGAACAGGATAGATTAATGCATAAAGGACTGATCTTTACACTCTCCTTACAGAAATCTAGCTGACATTTTTAATAATTTGTGTCTTATTCCATAAATATTTGAGAATTTTATTGATAGTCTGTGTTACATAATTTACAGAAAGGAAGACCAAATTTTGGTCTTAATAACCCTTGCCCCTAATTCTTTAAGATTCTTATGATACACTACAAAGTTTCCGTTCCTACTTTATGTACAGAACAACCCAATGAGAGTCAAAACAGGGACCTACTTATTCCACTGAGATAAGGAAATAAGATCCTTTATAGATGATGACATTGAGGTCTTGTCACCAGTGCAGAAGTTTATAACTACATTTATGATAAAGTTTGACCTCCTGACACAGTAGTGATTTATTAAATTTATGAGTGTTATCCTGCCTGCACATATTTTCTGTTAAAGATTTCACAGATAAATCCTGAATAAATAATGCAGCACAGCAAGTCATATTATATATCTTAAATTCAAGAATAGAACTGTCATTTGTCTTTTATGACAGTAAAACATAGCTATATTGCTGGACTGTGTTTTAACTTCATCACTTGTCATAAGTATCATTCATGCACAACCACACTTACACTCATTAGATAGGTGAATATGCTGAGGAATGTAACAGCAGTTATGGATACCGGTGACTATAGCCATGACACAGATTCTTCAGAGTTCATAATTTGAATTACAAAATAAATGTTGCTGCTGATAAAAACAGAAAACACCTTTATATAACAGAGATCCTGTCTTGTTTAAGAGCAAAGCAACAAATATTATTGACCATTATATCTTGCATAGAACTTTGTATATAGTAGATGCTCGATTCATGCTTATTGATTGATGGATATATCAGGCTGCTATAGACCCAAGCTATTAAAAAAGTGTCTCTTTATTATGGATTACCTTCCAGCGATTCTACTGTTCTATTCTTGAAGAGTTATATATATAAAATTTAATAAAACCCTTTATCTTGGATAGAAATTTTTTATGCAGAGAATAATACTTTTCTCTCCACACCACATCTCCGCGCTGCAGCCAGGTACCCCATCGACTTGGAGGAAATGGATAATGTGACTTAATAAAAGCATATATACAATTTGTAAAAATGTTTCAGGGGTTGGTTAACAATAAGAACAATACAAGTCAACCGTATCCTATGGCCACCATGTCATTTTAGGCTTAATTAGTAGAATAAGAGATGAGATAGTACACCTTTATTTTGGATTAAAACTTGGTTGACCAGTTATTTTCAGTTCTGAGCCTACACTTTAAAAAAAAAAATGATGGTGTTTGTCAGCTAGAGCTAGGCAGAGGGAGAGTTTAAAGATGCCCATCCCTGAGACCACTTCAGCAGGGCCCCCAGATGTGTGTCAAATTGGATAATTTAAGATAAGTAAATGGGCTTCTCCCACACAAAGTCCTGAGGTCCCTCCATCTCTCTTTCCCCATTGGGCCCTGAGGCAGGTGAGTCCGAGTGCACAAGTCCTTTTCTCAGAGCCTGTGGGTCTCTCAGGCATGAAACGGTTGGATTTCAAAGCTAGATGTTTTGGGGGCTCACCTCTCAGGATCAGGTTTTAAAAGTCAGGAGTGCCTGATGTGGGATTCAAACTCTTTGCTTTTCAGGAATAAACTCAGGATTTTGAATTCCCTCCCAACTGTGTGTCGCCATGCCATGATTGAGGCTTATGGCATGATGTGTCCCAGAGTCTCATACCAGCTTCCATTTCCCCATTACTTAAGAGTTGTTCACCTGGTTTTTAGGTGTTTTTTTTTTTTTTTTTTTCCCCCCCGAGGAAGTTGTTCCATATGTATCTATGGATTCAGTGTGTTCCTGGGCACAGCTGAGTTCAGTAGTTGCCATCTTGAATCAAAACCTGAGCCCACACTTTTACTTTGTAGTTTATTTGCTATTTTTTTAATTTATGAGGATCACATTGGTTAATAACATTATAGAAATTTCAGATATACAACTTTATAATATGACATCTGTATACTCCATTGTGTGCTCACTGTCCAAAGTCTAGACTCTATCTGTCACCATATATTAGACCCCTTTTACCCACTTTGTCATCCCTCCTGTTCCCCCCAATAGCCATCATTGTGTTGTCTATGTCTGTGAGTTCGTTTTTTTATTTTTATTTTTTTGTTGTTGCTATTTGTTTTTTATTCCACATATGAGTAAAATCATATGGTTCCTCTGCTTTTTTGTCTGACTTATTTCACCTAGCATGATACTCTCAAGATCTGTCTATGTTGTCTCAAGTGACAATATTTCATCTTTCTTATGGCCGAGTAGTATTCCATTTATATCACACACACACACACACACACATACGCACACACACACCCCCAGATCTTTATTTAGTCATCTGTCAAAGGACTCTTAGGTTATTTCCATGTCTTGACTATTGTGCATAAAGCTTCAGTGAATTTATAGGTACATATATCTTTATGAATCAGTGTTTTAATTTTTTTTCAGGTACATATCCAGAAGAGATCACTGGGTCATATGGTAGCTCTATTCTTAATTTTTTGAGGAACCTTCATACTTTTTTCCATAGTGGCTTCACCAATTTACATTCCTACCAGCAATGTTCATGGGTTCTTTTTTCTCTACATCATCTCCAACATTTGTCATTTCCTGTCTTATTGATAATAGCCATTCCAACAGGTGTGAGGTTATATCTTATTGTGGTTTTGATTTGCATTTCCCTGGTGATTAGTGATGTTGAGCACCTTTTTGTGTACTTGTTGGTTATTTGTATATCTTTTTTTGGAAAAATGTCTATTTAGGTCCTCTGCCAATTTTTAAATTGTATTGTTTTTTGTTGTTGAGTCGTATGTATTCTTTATATATTTTTGATATTATTCCCTTATCAGAAGTATCATTTGTAAATATCTTCTCCCATTCAATTTGTTGCCTTTTTGTTTGTTCATGGTTTATTTTTCTCTGCAGGAGCTTTTTAGTTTGATGTAATCCCATTCATTTATTTTTATTTTTTCTTCCCTTGCCTTTGGGGTCAAGTTCACAAAAACCTCTTTGAAACCAAGATCTACAAATTTAATGCCTATGTTTTCTTCTATGTATTTTATTGTTTTGGTCATATATTTAATTCATTTTGAGTTAACTTTTGTATATGGTGTCAGATAGCAATCTAGTTTTATTCTTTTTCATGTGGCTTTCCAGTTTTCTCAACTCTATTTATTGAAGAGACTTTCCTTTGTCAACTGTATGTTTTTGGCCCTTTGTTGAAAATTAGTTGCCCATATATATGTAGATTTATTTCTGGGCTCTCAATTCTGTTCCATTGGTCTCTGTGTTTCTTTTTCTGCCAAAAGCATGCTGTTTTGATTATTGTAGCTTTGAATATAGTTTGAAGTTGGGGTGTGATACCTCTGGCTCTGTTCTTTTTTGTCAGGGTTGCTTTGGCCATTCGGGGTCTTTTGTGGTTCCATACATATTTGAGGAGTTTTTGTTCTATGTGAAAAATGAGATTGGGATTTCGATGGAGATTATGCTAAATCTGTATATTGCCTGAGGTAATATGTAAAGCCTATTTTTAATAACATGTAATTCTTACCGTACATACTGGCTTTGAAAGTAAATCCCATATACGATGTTTCTTCGTTGTTTACATCCCAATTTCAGTAAAGTTGAATATTTTGTATAATAGATTCAGAAAATTTTTAAAAATTGAAGTAGCTGCACAGTGGCAAGTGTATTGTCTATAAGAATCAGTACTTCTCAAAAGCGTAGTAGCTGAGATGGTATCTGTAGTGTCTTTTAGGGAGAAATAAATGTTGATCTTTAAAAGTAATAGCTCTCTAGAATTTAGTCCTGCCCACATTATGATGCTTCCCAAGAAGTCTTTTCAAATATATTTGTCCTTCCTTGGTTGAAAAGAGTCTTTGGAAAGGTATGAAGTCTTATTAGAGTTATAGCAAAATGACAAGCAATAGTTGGTAGAGTTTTAATAGTGAGATGTGTACACAAATAAAAATGGGGAGTCAAATAGTTCTATATTTAATTACATTATTAAGCTAGAGGCATTAACTGAGTTTAACATTTTTTTTTTTTTAACTTCAGGCATTATACATGGGGGATATATAAAGCAAACATCTGCAAGTATTGCCAAATAATAGTTCCGAAGATGCCTGAAATATTGGGACTAATTACTCTAATCCCCTTATTTTTTTCCCTTTTCCACAGAAGTCAGACTGTGGTTGAGAAAGGTGGTTCTTAACAGTTATGGCTATAGTCATATTTATTTAATTAATGAAAAATAAGGTTATTAGAAGGAAACAACAACTTCATACCCTGAATCTCAAGTTTATTATACCTTTAAAGAAAGAAATTACATATCCACATTGTCTTCATGTGGAGATATTTTGGAGTAGGACTAGATACTTTAATTTGTCTACTCTATGAATATTACTGTATTAAACACACTCAGGAATTGTCCAGAATTCAAATTATAATAAAATTATTTCAATCAAGGATTTTAAAAAATTCTTTAAACCATCAAGGTACTTAGAATATGTGTATACACACACATATAACAGCACACACACTCAGACACACACCACATATTTGGAAATTATACACACACACACACACACACACACACACACACACACACACACACACACACACACACACACACACACACACACACACACACACACACACACACACATACACATACACATATATATATATATATATATACATACACACACATATTATGCCACTTTTTAATAATAAAAAGAAAAAGAAGGCTGCTAGAAACATGATGGAGGTAAAACCACCATTTCAGATAAAAATGAAATGCAGCCGTTTCCAGACTAACATCTTGGTGATTATAAAGCTTTCATTTTGATTCGTTTTTCCAAGCTGTCAAGAAAGGCATGCTCAAATGCTTTATTATCCAATGTCATTACCTGGATATTAACAATTAAGTTGTCTTTAAGAGATATGATAGAAGTTCTTACTGTTCTTTTTGTACTACCCTTTTGCATTTACTTGTAGATTTTGGTCAATAAAATGTTTACTCAATTATTAAGGGCAACTCATATATAAAATGTGAAAAGATTTTTTTCCTTCAGCCCTTTTAGAAAAAATTTTAGACCACTATAAAAAATTCACCACAAGAATTGCATTATCTATTAGACCAAAGAGTGAGTTAATTTAAGTCAATATTTTGAAACAGTAGAGAGCAATTGAATAAGCAGAATTAGCCTTGCTTATATAATAATAGTTTTGCCAAGCCCTTGTATATACAAGCCATATCCCAGGAAAAGAAAATAAGAATTTTGAATATGTCTGTAAAATAAACAGAAGAGGAAGATTGCCATATCATATCTTTAAATAATTTAAAAGATTTTTTTCTCAACTTCCCTTATTTTCAACTGTCCTTTAAACTGCTTCAGGATTTCTTTTAGTATTTATTCTGTAATTTTAAGATATTCTCCAACCTCACAACACATAATCTCTAAATGCATATAAATAAGTAAAAAACAGTATAAACTGTTTTAGAGGTTGTTTTTCCTCCATAATTTCTACTGTAGCTCAAGAAACACATCAAGAAAAGCTTTGAACAGCAGCTTTAAATCTATGTCATTGTGCCATTAATGGAGTTAGGTATAAAATCATTACCTCTCTTAAGGTTTATAGAAAACATAGAGAAACTATCCACATTATAAATTTAGCTTTGAAAAAATATTTCAAAATACTTTTAAAAATGCAAAAAAAATGGGGAAATAATGCATTTCCTTTTCGATCTTCAAAGAACCTTTGAACAATTTTGAGTATTTGGGAGCTGGGAAAAATACTTATAAAAAGGAAAATCTCTGAAGTCTTTGACTTTCCAGCATGCTTCATGTTGTTGTCAGTAAAATAGAGATTTAACAGTAAAGATTTTCTTCCTTTTCAGACAAAACAAATTTCCAGACTAGATCTTCAATTTGACCTTAAAAAAACAATACCCCTTCTCCATATACATCTAAAAGAAAGAGCTGTGAAATATTGCTTTAAGCTATTATAGTTTGTCTTAACTGTATTATCACATTTTATATATTTGATTTTTATGTGAGTTTTGTCCAGTTTTGGTGTCAATTATAATGTCATAGGGAAGAATGCTATAAAATTAAACTAGGAGAGCCACTGTATTCAGTTCTATGCAAAACATGGTAACTGACTCGCTATGAGAACTTCAGGAAATCACTTGACCCCCGGCCTTTTTATTTTCTTATTTACAAAGTGAGAATAATTTTATCTTCTTATGTGGATTTCGCCATGACTCCAAGAGGATAAATTCAGAAAATAGATTTCAAGTACTTTGAAAATGTAAAACATGAGGATAGCAATAAAATATTATTCATGAAATGATCAGGTTAAGTGAAGTTTTATAGAATGAATAAACTCACAAATAGGGTGGAAGAAAAGCAAAGGAACACTAAGAAACTTTTGGAGGTAATGAATATGTTTATAACCTTGATTGTGGTGATGATATCACCGATGTATGCATATGTCCAAACTCATCAAATTGTATATATTAAATGTGTACAGTGATTTTGAATATAACGTATACCTCGTTGAAGCTGCAGAACATTTTAAAGTAAAACTAGAGTACAAACAGATATATAGATATAGACACACACACTCACACTAATACACAAAATGATAACTGTATCTGTTGTGCCATGCAAAATAAATAAATAATCCACTATTACAATTATCATTGTTGTGTTCCAAAGCTCCTTTCAAATAATCTGAGAATCACATTGATTTAAAAAAAAAGATGAGAGAGTAAAATAAATAAAAAAGAAGCTTTTAGAAAAATTTGCAGGAGAATTTGTTTCATTCCTTTTCCTATAGAGGAAAATAATATGAGCTTATAGAAATGATTTCTTGAAAGAAATGTTCCGTATAGCATTACTTAGGTTTCTTTGCTTTGTCCATTAGTTTAAAATGTTAGTCTTTAAAACTAATCATTTTAAACTATTTGAACTTTGGGGGCTTATCTTCTGAGTAATTGACCTCAAAGATAACTACTTGATTAATTTAAAGAGGAAATCAGGCAAACACAATTACAGTGTTTCATATGAGTCTAGAATATATGCTAAAATAAAATAGGAAATAATTTTGTCACATAACAAATGGAGGACAATTTTCATCTATTGACTGATACTCCTAAAAGCAGTTTAAATGTTTTCTAGTGGTGGTATCATAGTAAATATGAAATGTGGGCTGTTTCTTCAACAATTTAAAGAAGAAATGATATTATTTATTTTTTGTGCTCAATAATCTGGTAATCTACAATAATTATAACCTGATGACTTTTACTTTTACCAAATAAGTGTATTCTCTGCTTTTCTACCAGAATCTAGAGTGTTTTTTACATTACCGTGGGTAGATTCATGATTGGCAACCTCTTGTTACAGTTGTAATTATGGACATAATCTGATCGGGAGTTATTAGTTGAGCAGTCTTCATGCTGTAGATAAGCACTCAGGTTTGTGAGCTACTGCACATATTTCAGTATTAAACTAAATTGGCGATCGCCAACCTTTTTGGCACCAGGGACCAGTGCTCCTATGAGAATCTAATGCCTGATGATCTGAGGTGGAGCTGAGGCAGTGATGCTAGTGCTGAGGAGTGGCTACAAATACAGATAAAGCTTCGCTTACCTGCTCACTGCTCACCTCTTGCTGTGCAACCCAGTTCCTAACGGGCCATGGACTGGTACCGGTTTACGGCCCTGGGGGTTGGGGTCTCCTGATTTAAAAAGTATTTGTTTGTGGGTGTCAGAAACATTGTTTCAGGAGACATTCCTCTTACATATTGAAAAGATATATTCTAATGCTTCTTTATATGCTCAAACCCAAAATGCCAACTGACTGAAGAGAGAAACATTGACCAATAGAATAAACTGAAAGAAAGCAAATCAGGAGTATCGCAAGCAATCATGTATATGAGACAAATCACTTTACTACACCGGCTTTCAGATTTCCATATAAAATAGAGATGTTGGACTAATTCTCTCTATGGTTCCCTCTATCCATATCATTTCATAGCATGTGTCTAAAATTTTGCTGAATCCTTCGAAGTGCAGCTGCCAAATAGTGGAAATTTCATTGACAAAGTTGTTCTGAGGAGTGAAGTTGCACAATCTTTTCACTAAAGTTTGCCTCTTTTTATTCTTTCCATGACCTTTTAAAAGAGAGTGCCTTAGCATTGAGTGATTTTTCCGTTTTCCTCAAAGAACCAATAAAAAGGAAATTTAAGTCAAGAAAGGGTAAAAATTAGAATTGTGGTGAAATCATGCTAATAATTTTGAGTACTCAGGTGTGTGTATTTTTTTTTCATAAACTACTCTCTAGTCATGATCCAATTAATCATAATAATATCCACTTGAAGAGAGTTAATTAGTATTACTAGATGAATAAATATGCCCGATTTTATTTTACAAAGTACCTTCTGTAGCTTTATTTTTAACACTAATTACCTCTTTACCTAGAGTATGATGAAGCGTTCACATAATACTACATACGTTCTTTTCATGTGGTCAAAAATAGATTATCTTACAGATTTATTTCATGAATTTGATATTTCAAGAAAAGTAATTAAGTACCACAACTTAGTTAATTCCAAGTTCTTACTGATTTTCCAGTAAGAATTTAATAACTAAATTGAATTCACAAACGTTCATGAATTTATCTGCTCTTTTGGTAACTTACTGTGTGTTCTTGCCCAAGTTCTTTAACTATTGTGTTTCTCACTGTGAAAGCTAATAATTTATTTGCTCTGTCAATATTTAAATTTCTTAGATGCATTGTACAAATTCAAAATAATATTTTAATTAAGTCCGATATCAGTATTTATCCACTGTAATTGAAAATGCTAGTGGAAACAATTACTAGCTGTTTCAGACCCTAGTGCTTTAAAACTTTCTCAAATTTGTACAAATCTATGTACAAAGGTCTTACTTCCTTATCTTAAATAAGGTAGAAATAAAATTAGGAATTTTTAAAAAGGTGTTTGGTAATTATAGAATTATAGAATTTATCGTGATTTTAGTAATAATGTGCTCCTGTTTTCTCATGTTTCAGTGTGCTGAAGTTGTGTAGGAAAGTGATTTAAGATAAAGTATTTAGAGACAAACACCTGGATTTGACTACTGACTACCACTAAACAGCTTTGTAGACTTGGCCAAAACTTAGACCTTATTTTTTTTTACAGCTTTGTAACCAGATTGTTAATTTCTAATTCATTGACTTGTTAGTGTTGCGTAAGGCAATGTATTCAAAGCACTTGATATATTGAAAATAAAAAAAAGAGGCATAGAGAGTGACAGAAGAGATGAAAGTATACGCTTTTTTGTCCAAAGAACTCCTAGATGAATTCTTTTTTTTTTTTTTTGGTCTATGGGAATTTTCTTTGATTCTGTTTTCTAATGCCTTTCTCTTCCTTCTCTGGACTGGCCTATGCGTATTTCTGTTTTGCCTCCAGATTTCTTATCTTCTATTACAGCAATTTTTACTGAGAAACAAAATAAACGAATTTGGGGAGCAAACCAATTTAGCAAAATTACGTTTTTCTTCCCGTGTTAATGCCCCTAGCAGAACATGGCACTCACTTATCCATGTCTTCTTCATTAGGGCCATATTGTGTTATAAATATCTCTATTAGCACTTCTTTCCTTAGATTATAATTATCCGTCGATGTTTCTCTTTTCACCAGACTTAGTCCCCTGAGGACATAGGGTACATATTACTTTTTTTTTAATGTTCAGTACGGCTCTTTGGCACATTGTAAGTGCTCAGTATGAATGAGTGAAGTTTATATTTCAGATTAATAATGGAAAATAAATTCAGAAAAAGAATTCAGAGAACCATATGTACAGTATGTATTGACATAGAAATCAGTCTATGTACAATAGAGACTTTGACACATACAATTTATGGTCCCCATACTTGCTAAATTTGTGTGTGTTCTGTATAGTCCTGTCATGTAGGCCTTCTCTTAAACATGGTGGCCACACTTGATATGAATTAAATATTTGCATAATATATGAAGAATGGGCCATACTTTTTTGACATTATTTTATGGATATTTTGGTTTAAAAAACTACAACCTTCATCACAGTTGCTATTCACAATATGCTATGGTTTATTGATCTCCGAATATATAGCAGGCACTGTAGAGGGTTCTCTACATTTACATTTTAATCCTCACGAATATAGTGAAGGAGCTTTGCTATCTTTGTTTTACAAGTGAGTACATTAGAACATGGAAGTGAAAATTATGATACTAAGTTTGTAGATAATTGTATACATATACCGATTTCTCTCTTTGTCCAAGCAACTTTCAGACAGCCTGCTAGTGAATTTCATGATGGCCTAACCTAAATATGTTTTTGCTAATAACAGTGAGAAAAGAGCCGGCATTTGGACAATTAATTACTAGGAAGATAACAGGATAAGGATAATACACATATTGTATACTTGGCCCACTTGGATTATCTGCATGGCAATGGCAAGCACACTCCACCCTTATCTATTCTAGACTAAATATTTCTTCTCAATATCTAGAATAGTCTTGTAAGCAGGTAACAAGAGTGCATGATTCACTAAAGAGAGCTAGTTGTTAAGAGGCCACTGCTACAAACTTACTTGTTAGCATATACAAATGGCTTATATTGGCATAACACTTCTCAGTATTGTAGGTCCTTTCTCATAACCTAGCTCATAATATGTTGGCTAGCAGAGTCAAGCAACAAAGCATCCTGGTTCGGACACAAGGTAGCATGGATTCAAATTCTGACTCTGCTTTTCTTTGCTGACTGTGAGCAAGTTATATGAGCTCTTTCCTTTCTGTAAAATGCAGAGGAAAGATCTTAATAACACCTTCCTTAAGAGATTTTATAAAATAAATAGGTAGGTAGATAGACAGACAGACAGATAGGCAGATGGACAGATAGGATCAACTACTTAGTGCTATATGACTTGTAATAACTGTTTCAGGTAGGCGAAGCTGATGTTTTAGGTCCATTAGAGATAAAAAGAATACAACTTTGGAGAAGTAAATGGCATTCATTCAAAAATTTATAGAGCATCTATAAGATATTAGGTACTGTTCTAGGCACTAGGGAAATAAAGAGAAATAGATCACAAATAGTTTTTGGGTGTCTTTCAATTCTCAGTGGGCTCCTAAGTGATAGTTCTGACGCAGCTAATCGTAAGTAACATTTGTTTTCAACACTTATGGTAGGTCAGATGCTATTTTACATATTTACATACATTTACTCATTTAATCTTCACAACAACCTTATAAGCTAAGAACTATTGTTGTTGCCAGTTTTTGATGAGAAAACCAAGGTTTGAGATTTGAAGTAACTTGCCTAAGATGACATAAACTATTTAGCTCTATCAGGTAGCCTGCACTGCATGTTTTCTGCTGTGAGATACACAGAAATGATGGCTTTTAAAAAATAAGTAAATGGATATTTAGCCATATTCAAAGAGAAGAGAAACCTCTCCATGTATCACTATTCCCTTTGCAGTAAGTTGGTATTCAAGTCATATGATGGCATAGCAGTGGGAATCATATTTAATCAACTTGAATATTCTTGTAGAAACTTGGACCACCTGGTACAACAGCAGAATCTATGCATATAGCCAGGGGCAGCGGCCATGCTTATAATCAATGACCTGAGGTGGAGTGGCACCCGTTATGGGTCTGACCTTGCAAACCAGAAACTTGCTGGTGGTCTGTGACCCAGGAATAAAGAGGAGCACCCACAGAAGTATATATGGAGCTTTCTGTACTACTCGAGATGGTATAAAATTTTTCTGAAGACAAAAATAGATTCTGGATCTTGTCTCACCATAAGATACTGTGCAATTAACATCACCGGTATGAGCCTTGGTTTCTTCTTTTGTACATTGGGCATACATGAAATCTATTTCACTGAATCGTTGTAAAGATTAAATCAAATAATATATGTGAGTACTTATAAAGATGCCTGACTCCTGCTGCATAACAAATGTTTACTATATTTACTCTTAAGACCCCAAACCATTTTTATTTACTTTAACTGCTTTTGGTAGAAATATTTTAAAAGGGGTCACACACTCTTCTGACATTTTAAATGGAGGTCATTGAAAACATTATAAAATTATTATAATAGAAATTTTGGTTTTAGAAATTTTTGGATTTAGATGATTTTGAAAATCATCAATCAAATCTCCCAATTATAAAGATGTAGAAATTCAGGCTCAGAGAAGTAAGTGACTTGCCCGTCAGTCACCGAACCCTGTGCAGGAATCTGTTTCAATGCACTGATGACATCAGGGCATTAAGGCTACACTGCTTTGTTTATATAACGGAGGGCTCTGTGCCCCAATGCAAAATAAGCCCACAATTTTGAAGTTGCTTTTTATATTCTTCTGTCTCACTGTCATTTCTGCTTTTGGTTTGATTCTAAAACCCCCTTATTTTTCCACATTTTACTCTTACTTTGAGCTAGAAACAAATTCATTAGTGTGAACTGGTTTAAAATATGAGTGAGTAGGCTTTGAATGAGAATGGAGTGACTCTGCTGTGAGTAAAAGACTTGCCATTCAATACCTTTATTTTGGTTATTTATTTTGAGTATTCCACAGTCATGGATAGTGGTGGGAGCTGAAGGGAATTCTGGGCTAAGCGTCAAGGTTATTGATTTTCTGAAAAATTAAAATCCCTAGAAAAGTGAACTACAGATGAAAGTGAGGCCTTGTTATATTAACATTTGGACAATGCAAAAATTAGTACTGAAAATGAATTAATAAACTACTATCACTACCAACAAAAAAATCCAAGAATAATCCAAGTAACTAAATTGTGAGATTTTAATGTGTTAAATTAGAGCTAAAATGTAGATATTAAAGAAGGTAGTCAATTTCATAATATTTGAAAAATAAGCAAATTAATTTTAGAAATGTAGGAAAAGTCTATTTGAATATTATCTCTCTGACTCTGTACATAAGACATTTAGTTGGGAAGAATTTCTACTCAGAGGGACATTGTATTATCATAGCACAGATTTCCAGTTTCCCCCGTATTTACCCATATGCTCACCAGCACACGCCGTCAGAAAGATGAATGTGGCTCAGGTTCTGAGGGATTTAACAATAACTATCATTGGTTTTTCTGGGACAGAAAGCATTAGACTGCCAAAATGGTGGGTTAAGGACATTATTAAACCATAACATATAGCCAAATAGCCAAACTTTATGGGAAGTTTTTTGAAAATGTACCTTTTGGGTTACTAGTACCACACATCATCCAGACTTTCAATAATGATTTGTGATTTTCTTTTGTCTTGTTTTTGGTGGGATAGCTCATGTTTTATTTTTGTGCCGGCTAATATTTGTTATAAGCAAATTCATAATTATACATTTCGTAGACCTAGAAGGGAATATTTTTATCCTTATTTTTATCGAATGTGTATTAATGCTTAATACTGACATATAGTAAGATGATTTAATGATGATACTACTACTGCTCTAGATAGTACCTTATTATGGCTCCTTATATACGCCTGACACTGTTCTAAGCAATTTACATACATAAACTCATTTGACGATAACTTATGGAAACGGAATTTGACCAGTCAGTGCTTTCTGACAGGTCTCCCTGCTCCTGCATTACTCCCCCAGCTCATTATGGCTCCTGGAATTCAACCACTTAGGAAGCATTTTAAAGAGCATAAACTAGACACCAGAATAGCTTAGGTCCCAGTCTATGTTTCTGTTTAGGTTATTATCTCTTAGTTGTAGATCCACTTTTTTATAATTTATAACACTGGTGCTGAACTACACAATTTTTATGTCTTCATTTCAGATGCTTTCTACTCAGTTCTGAGAATAGGAGGCTCTACAGGGAGATAAGTAAGAAGGAAAGGAGAAGGGTCTTCCTCCTGCAGTCCTAAGGCCGCTCTTGTGTAAGGGCTGCCCTGGCAGTGACCCTCTACTCTGGCAGCAGCACTTGTTCAGCCTTTAAGTTCCTACTGCGTTTCCAAAACTAGCTTCATTGTGTCCCAGGTGTTGTCCCCTTAAATATCTGGGGCCCAGCTCCTTGGGAATCTTCCTCAACAGGATAGCCCCAACTCTTTCTTTTCCTTCTCTCCCCCTAAAGTGGTAGCTGTTTCTTTCTCTGAACTGTACTTGATACCAGAGATTTTGAGATGTATTTGGTCATGTCCATGTCCTTTAATGAAGCACTGATCTCCTTTCCAATGGGAAATGAGACCCTAGTAATTCATAATATGAAGTCACATCACAATGTATTAAAATCATTGCTTCTTGTTGATTGTAACAGAATATCCTGGGAACCAAGTGTCTTCAACCCTTAAGTTTTATCGTAGTTATGACTACAAGAACTATGGGTGTCATGGTCTCTTCTGACTGCACTGGAGAATCTACAGACAGAAAAGAACAAACTCAGGGCATTTTATTCTTATTTCAAGTAACTGAGAACAAAAGAGCTTTTATGGCAGTCTTCAAAGAATCTCGTATTTCTTGTAGCTGCAGGCTGGCTTCTCTTAAAAAAATAGATGCATATTTTAATTATGCTCATTATAGAATTACACTATAAATCAAAATTTTAAACTTGCCATGAGAAAGTCAGGACATCATTTGAGAAGAAAAGTGACGCTGACATCTGAGTAGACTCAGATAATGCTAAGAAACTTAGAAAAATGGAAGCGATCTACCTTCCTGAATGTAAGAAAACTATCCTGCTCTTGGATTAAGACCCTTCAGTAATTCAGCCAGCTAAAAAACTCCAAATCAGCTCTCTGAGATACTGAGAGAAAAGGATAGTAGAAGAAGGAAGTTATTTATATCTACTGCAGTCATGTAACTAATTATAGAAATGGAGAATATAGACACTATGCATATTTTCATCTTTGCCTGCCTTTATTTTCATAGACATAGATATAGCTCTATATAAAGATCACATAGATATTTAGAAATATTGACACTTGTATATATTAAATACTTTTGACTTCCCATCTCCTATTCCCTTACTATTTTATATAAAGATGTTTTCATCATAGAAAGACTTACAACTTAAGCCTTGGGAAACGGAATATTCAGGTAGGACTGTGGTTGTATTAGAAGATTAAATATCACTCAGAAATGTATACTGTGATTGTTGCCTAGAAGTGTATACAATGGCTCTTTGGATATTGTTTATCTCCTTTTTGGACAAATGCTGAGAACATTTCTATTTGTATGAAGGATAATTGCATCTTATTATTATGAAACAATGTAAATATGTACAGAAGTATATATATGATATTGAATAACCAAAAGGCTGAATTATGTCAGTTATTAAGCATAAGGACCAAATCCAGCCTTCTATCCTCTATTTTGTGATGCTGGAATCCTCCAATTTTTGTTTATTCTCTGCTACTAGGATTTCTGTCACATTCTTTCAGTGGTGGAACTGAAGAGAGACTAGAAAGCTGGAGAAAAGAGAAAGGAATAATCCCCTTTTTATTTACTTCCTTTGCCTTTTAATGTTACCATTCACCTTGAGACAACAGTTGATTCCATCTCCAGTTTTTTGCACTCCCAGACACAGCCTCATTGCTCCCTCTCAAAGGTATCAGTTTCAGCAAAATAGCCCCTCCTCTTTGCAAGTCTGATCCCACATGTACACGTTCTCCTGCACCATCCAGAGATACAAGCAACATGTGGACAGGGCTCAGAGTTCTAAAACCCAGCTCTGAGGAGCCCCTCCTCTTCTTACCTGCGATACCAGTCCCAGCCAAGTGGCACACCCTGTCCTTGAAGGTCTGATTCCTAGTTCTGGGGTTTCCTTCTCTGAGCTGCTGAGCTACTGTTACTATTCAGGTGGTGTCCTCTTTTCAGACGATTGAGTCCAGCTCTATAATTGCATAAATTTCTAGCTTCTGTTACCCTATCATCTTGCTTTTGGTGTCTTCCTCCTGAAGTTACTATCTTGGTTTTGCTCATTTAACAGTTCCTTCTGCATTAAATTCTCTCTATTGAAATACCTAATCTGGTTTCTGTTTTACACAGTTTTAATTTGGTCTGTAATAGCTGTGAGGACTGGAATAAGTCATGACTCAGTTCAGAAATTCAATCTCTTTTCTGTTTTAACTGGGGAGATGGTTATAGAAGGGATAATATAAATAATACGAAGGTGGTGTTTTCTAAATTGTTTTCTGAGCGATGCTAATCTCAATATGACTGCCTTGTAAAAGGACGCTCTGGGCCATGTGGATTTGGGAACTGTTAAATACAATATAGCAAACTATGAGAAGATCATACTGCACATAAGCATAATAAAGGTTCTGAGAAATCCAATAGAAAAGAAACATATTTTGCTTCAATTAAGCATCTCTCTCCAATTTATTTGACTAGGGAATCTGTCTTATTTTCACTTAACTTCTATTACCACCCTATGATGTACGCTGAGAAATAGTATTCTCCAGAATCCTTAATTATTTAAAAGTTTTGTAATTTTATGAATTTTTTCAAGATCTTTTCATCGAGGAGAAATCTAATGTGTATACAATCTAGTGATTTTAGTTAGTTTTAAAATTTGTTTCATCTCTAAGCATAAATGTTGACTGAAAGTGATGTTCTTTGCAGTAAAATGTAGAATGAATGCCAACGAAGGGCAGGAAGGATGTCACACAACCAGGAAAATTATTACAGGAAATGAAAGACAAGGTGAGAGACTCGTGGAGGGGATTAAGGAGTCACACTGGATTAGACAAGGGCGTGAATGGTTATGGTTAAGTGAACAAGCTGTGGATTTGCACGGCCTGAGTGTAAGTCAACTGTAGCACTTGAGTGCCACAAAATTATTTATCTTCTCTGCACCTTGGTTTCTCATCTTTAAATAGAGATAATTGTAGTGTACACTTTAGAGGTTTGTGAGGAAGATTAAATATAGTATAGCATATAAGATAGTTAATACGTTCGTAGCATTTAATAATTTAGTGTACTTCCTAAAACAGAAGCAGGCCCTGTATCATTACACTAACTTAATTTAGATAGAAAAGAATGATAATGAAACAAATATAAGTTGTTCAAAATGGAAGGACCTGTAAAGGACATCTGATCCACCACCTAATCCTATAGATGAAAGTAGAACTAATTCTCCTCAAGATTTTGTCATGAAGTTAATTTATAGGGAAATTGAATTGAGAGCTGTTTTCTTGTCCTTAAGAGTTCTATTTTTATTAAACTCTAATTTGTTTGCCTGTAGAATTTTTGCATTTTCCTGGATAAAGACAACAGTAGTGACTCCAAAATACTTCTTTTTGGATTAGAGTTGAGGATGACCTCTGATGTTTAAGACTAAGCAACAGCTAATAAGGGATTTATTGATTCGAACAGACCACGCCTCATGCTTCTCGTACTCCTCTAATTCCTGTTTCCCTAAGACTCTTCTATATGGGAGAAATATGGCTGGGCTTAGCACCAAGAAGAGCTGGAGTAGTAGAAATGGAGAGGAATAGTCTCTTATATTTTTTTCAGCTTTGTTGAGGTATAATTGACAAATAAAATTGTAAAATATTTAAAGTATACACATGATTATTTGATATATCTATGCATTGTGAAATGATTTCCTGCATCGAGTTAGTTAACATATCTATCACTTCATGTATTTACTTTTTTTTTTTTTTTTTTTGGTGAGAATGTTTTTCTATGCTCATCAAATTTCAAGTATACGATACAATATTATCAACTGTAGTCAATATGCTATACATTAGATCCTCAGATCTTATTCATCTTATAAATGAAAGCGTGTTTAGTGAACAGGAAGGAGATGAAAGATTGGCTCTTTGAATACAAACTCGAGTCCCTGTTTAGAACCTCATGACTGAGTCTGGTTTTCCCATACCTTCTACCTTGCAGAATCACCAGGGACAGTGAAACTGGGGTAGAAGTAGACACTTGGAAACTCTTTTCCCTAGCTTTATTAAACAGATCCAGACAACCATGTTCATTGTCATTTTACTTAATGGTATACTCAGAAAGGTAGAAAATACAAGTTATAACCACAGTCATAATATACAAGGCTTCCTTATAATCACATTTTTTTTTTTTTTGCCTACAACTTCATGGAATTATGATGAGCGTATCATTTTAAAAGGAAAGCTTAATAAGATAAAACATTACTGCAGTCCAAGTAAAGCTATGTACATATGCATTCATAATTTATGATCTATGTATAATTCATATGTATACAACACCATACTTTATTGAGGTAAAATAGCACAGCAAGGTTAAAAACAAATGGTTAAGCTCAATACAGGCTTTACAATGCCACTGAAAGTCATTTTACTAGCATAAAGGCTTCCAACATGCTGATATTAACCTACTGATAAATATTTAGACGATTTATATTTTGATCTTTTGACAAATAAGCCAAAATAAACATATTTTAAGGCAACCTTTGGAAGTGTCAGCATTTCTTATCTGCTTTGTGGTAAATGTTATTTGCAGTGACAATTTAAATACTGAACAATGAAGGACAAAGTTTGGCAAATTCATCTTGAATTCATCTTATTCTCTTATCAAATTTTTTCTCTGATGTGCAAGAAAGTCATAGTTTTCAGCAACCTCCAACTTCCAATTATGAGGAGTAATATTATTGCTTTTTGACTCATACATGCTTACTGAAAGCTATGTGTTACAGATTTTCAATTTTGATTTCATTTTCAGAAAAGCATCTACACAAGTCTCAATGCTGTTTTTTAAAAAAATTAGAAAATGAAAACTTATATAATACATATATAATACAGAGTGTCCTAGCTGCAAGCTATTCAACCCTGTTGTTCACTTCCATTGTATCTTTGGAAAGATAAACTATCCAGTATACAAGGTTGAATCCTGCAAATGCAACTGGGAAGAGAATCCGAGAATACTGGTCTATTTTACTGGTGCCTCCAAAGACTGGAGACAGTGGTGGAGGGGTGACAGGTGTCGACGGTAAGATAGGAGCTCTCGTGAGGACTTTGTTGTCCTCAGGGGATGGGACTATTGGCAAGGTCAGAGAGGTGATTCTTTTCTTCAGATGATATTTGGAATCAGAGTGCTGTGGGGCAAAAGACAAATATTCAGCCTAGGCAAAAGAAGAGCAGTCACCTATTTAGTCATTTTTTTTTTTTTTTGGTCATTGATAGATATTATTGACTACTTACTATGTAAGATATTTTATCGGCATATTCTTATAGTATTTGATGGTGCTACTTTCCTAGAAAGTGGTAAAACAAATTTTTAAAAAATCATTTGCTTCCATCCAACATTCTATAATTTAATAAATTAGCAATTGATGCCAAGTACGTTCCACATCCCAGAAAGTGTGTTAAGCTTTGGACCATCAGTAGGAGATGGTCCAAGTCGCAAAAGCTTATCTACCCCCTGGTTATGCATAAGCCCATAGAGCAATAAGTGTGAGCCATCAGAGGGAATTTCTGTTTGCAATATGTGGACAATTAGTTAATACAAAAAAACAACAGCTCGGTTAATTGATATCATTCTTCTAGACACATTTCCAGCCTACGTCTTCATCTTCACACATTCATAAATTTGAACCAGATGAGATAAAAATATGAAGATGCTCATGTATGTCAAAAGACAGTGGCAAAGCATAAATACCCTTAGATTTAGTAGGATGACTATTTATCCCTTGAAATAAAACTGCATCTTAGTCCAGAAGTTCTGTATTGAGAGCTTTCTGCTTCCGATTCAGAACTTCCCCATCGGTCTCCTTCCATCTAAAGTCACCAGAAACAATTCATTTACTAACCTCAGAATTCTTATATGTTTTTTTCTATCATTAAATTTTCCGTTCCATTGAAATCTTAAGACAACCAATTTTAGTCTTGAAAGGGATATTTGGCATCTTAATTGATAGTCGAGAAAGCTAAAGTCCATATAGAGGAACTTTCTCACCCACAGTTGCAAAGCCAGTGATAAACCACACTGGTCAGTTTCAGTGTTTGTTTCATCTCAAAGTTTTCTCATCTTTACACTAAAGTATTGGGCCTAGTTCAGAGACCAGTTATGTTTGCTTTAGACTCCTTTCATGCTGTTGGAAACTGGGAGGCTTTCCTCCGATTCTTACCTTTTCTTATCTACATCCTGTAATATTTACCCTCCCTGTGGCCAGATTGTCCTTGCTGGGTCTCTGCCTTCAAACACTTGCTGTACATTATCCTTGCTCTTGTAAAACCGCCTTGTTTCTTCCCTGGCAGCAAAATCACCACTTTGCTGCCTGGCAGGGTATGTTACTCACGTGGGCAGACTCCCGTGGCTTTAGCCCGCAACCCTGCGGCAACAGGATGAGGCAGCCACCCCTCCTGTGCTGGCTGAGCCACAGGACCAGAATGACCCACAGATGTGGTGACATTTGGACTGCAGGAAACAACCCAAAGAACCTCTTTTCTCTGTGGTCCCCTTTCTGAATTTTGCTATTTGATTTGTCATAGAAGTTGCTGAGTATCTAAATAATAATAGTCACCATAGAGAGTTCAAGCCCAGTATGCTTTTAGGGGCCATGGGAAAATCGGTTTCTTTACCAAAAGCAAAAATGAATCTGTGTAGTCAAATCTAATTTGATATGACCGTGCCGAATTTCAAGCAAAGAATATCTTTATTTGTTATCTGCTGGCCCAGTATTGTGATAGGCACTGTGAATAGAATTAAATAAATCATAGGTCTTGGATGTACAAGAGAATTAAAAACAGTACAGGGACCAGTCTGCTGGTCTTGAATAGGAAATAAGTGATACTTTGTATTAAAAGTATGTGACAGTGGAGGATTACTGTACCCAGGGTCACCAGGCAGTATGTGGGTAGGACCAGCGCAGTGGGGTTTTGGTCTCAATGCATGTTGCCTCTCTTAGGGAATAAACACAGCATCATTTTACAAGAGCTTTTGACCATGTTTCTCTGACTCTAATTGAATTTTCATCCATTAAATATGTTATTAATATATTCTTCACCAGAAACAGCAAAATGTATCACTGTTTTATTCTCCAAAAAGGGGTATTCTGCTCCCAGATATATAAAACACTAAAATATTTTATTTTAGTAAAATTCCTAAGGATCATAACAGAGTAGCAGGAAGACAAGCCTTTAGAGCAGATTTTCTTTCTAAATTCATCTTGACTTTTAATGGCACACATTGCCAGTCTGAAACCTGCATTTCTTATTTATTTATTTATTTATTTTTAGGGAGAAACTGAGGGGCAGACATGAAAATGTTTATTGAGATAAGAAAGTGATTATAAAACATAATCGAGCATAAAAATGTAAGGTGTTGTTTTATCTCCCCCCACTTTTTTTAGAGATGTGGGGAAAAAAGTTATTTGTTAGTGTCTTGGCATCATCCCAGAGTCACACATGACTTAATGAGGATTGCCAAATAACTCTTGTCCAGAGTTAAGCAATATCATTCAAGACTAAACACCATGAAAATAATTAAGCATGATGGCATTAGCCTGGTATTAAAGGTTCCTTAAAATATGATTCTCCTCTTCCTCCTCTGCTTGCCCCACACTGTCTCTGTGGTGAGTCGCTTAAGAATTAAGAGGACAGGAGAGTCACAATGCCTTATATTGCAAGTCCATACAAACTACTTAACTGCTATATGACTTAGACGTGTCATAGATTTCATGGACTCTCCCTAAGCCTCAATTTACTATCTTTAAAGTTAGAAATAATTATTACTTCCATTGTAAGTTTTTTCTTTGAGAATTTGAGAAAGAAAATGTTATACACACACACACGCACACACAATACACTTTTTTACTTAGGTGATATGACTCTTGTAGCCATTATAACATACTTCTTTGTAAATATTATTTCTGTAATGCCTCATCTCCTTTCCTGACATAAAATCTCCTTAATAGCAGAAGGCTCATTATTCTCATAAGTAAGTGCTACACAGTGCCTAGCCAGTGCATAGAGCATAGTATATGCTTAATAAACATATGCTGAAGCAACAAATGAATGAATATCTATATGATTGTTAACATATTTTAGTATATTGTTTTACATTGCATTTTATAATAGGTACCATATAGAAATGCTTGCCGTTGACAAGCACTACACAGCACTTTACATGCATTTTTTTTGCTTATTCCTAGAAAGAATCTGTAATATAATAAATAATGTTACTTTCATTTTAGCGATGAGCAAATAAAGGCTTAAGCAGGAAGCTCACACAAGTAATAATTGGCAGCACCTAAAATCAATCTCTCTTAGATGCCAAGGATCACACTCAACAATTATTGTGTTTCTTCCTGTCAGCTTTACGATTTAGGGCAACCACAAAGCTATTGACACTTTGAGTAGGATAAATAATTTGTTGTGGGGGACTGTCTTGTACATTATGGGAAATTGAGCAGCATCCTTCTGTGTGCGAGATGCCTGTAGCATGCCTGTAGCAACTCCCTCCCTTCCTCTTTTTTGGGGGGTGGGCAACTAAAAATATATCCAGACCTTGCCATGTATCCTCTGGTGGGGAAATTCACCCACCATTGAGAATTATGGGTTTAGAGTTACAAGTGTCCCACAGCCAGGTGGTGACTGGGGGGATTTCTAGCGGGCAGCAAATGGTATGCTCAAGGAAATGCATGAGGCCTGGCTAACCCAACACGCTGGATAATCAGCTCCTGGATAATTGGGAATTGGCAGTACAGGAGACCAGATGCCAATTTAGAAAGAATCACGCTGAATTTCTGCAATTAAGAAAAAGCCAATTTTGCAAGCCATTCAAGCTACAGGTTTGCATCAGACCCCGCCTGCTCTATTGTAAGCCCAGCAGCTTCAGTTGATGGTAAAATAGGCTTTTGTCAGAGTCCAGATGAGGGCTCAGCTTGGGGCTGTCACCATTTTGAGTGGAACACCTGTGGTTTTGAATTTTTCCAGGGCTCCCCTGCTGCTGAGTGCCATCCTGCTTTGGATATTTTTAGAACACAGCTTTGTTTTAAGTAACAGCATATTGCCATGGTACTTTGACTCAAACTGGACTTAATGACAGTCAGTTATTTGATGTAAAGATAAGGTATTTGGGAAGTACTTAGAGAAATTTTGATATAACACTGAGTCTAAAATATTACAGAGAAGAGGGCAGTGGGTAACCTCTCAAGAGAGAGAGTCTAACCAGGGCTGCATTATTCAAGGGACAAATAAAACATTTGCTTTGAGAACCAGCAAACAGGCGCATCATTGATGAGAAAATATTTTTGAAAACATTTAGTATTTGAAATTTTTTTTAACTGTCATTTTTTTAACCGTCATATCACTATGGAGAAAACAAGAATGCCATCAAATTTTCTTGCATTTATGCTACAGCTGGTAGAATTGAAAATAGCTGATCCCAGAATTTCTAGAGAGAAGCAGATTATTGGCAGTAATTTGGTAGATCACTGGAGTATGTCTGGAAACCATATTGGAATGTTTGGAGGGCGAAGAATGGAATATTGGATTGAGGTTTGATAGCAGGCATGGAAAAAGGACTAACCACCTACACCCCTCATATAATCCACCCCACCCTCTTTGTAAATCATACAGTGGCACAGCCATGGGGAAGGGGCACCATGATCTTTCTGGTGCTCAGAGTATGTGATAGTCTAAATTCAACCCTTAATTCTACTGAATAATGATAGTACTCAAAGAAATCTTGGCAATATTCAGAACAGAGGAGGTAAACCTTTCAGTATTCTATGCTTTATCTCTTTCTGCAGAGGAGCAGAGCAACATGGTAATGGCCCAGCAGATATCCCAGCCTTGAAATAGAGTACAGAAAGAATATATGTCTAATTTCCCTCTCTATGCCCAAGTTTTTAGCAACCAACTTAGTGCTTCTAGAGCAGGACCAGGCTCATCTTTCTGTTGTCAGCTTAGGCATCACTTCCTTCAGAATAACCCCACCAGACTGAGTTAGGTACTCTTGCGTGGCTCTGCTTCAGCCTACCACATCTCTAACCACAGCCCTTATCACAGTGTATTGTCAGGGCTCACTGATTTGTCTCTTCCTATTGACAAGAATAAAATAACAAAGAAGATAGCAAAACATCCGAGAGATCAAGGTTCAAACTTGGTCTTACATGCAAAATAAGTATATATCAGATACAAATTCTGAAATACGAAGGCAGGAATAACTCTCTAATGCCCAGATAGCATACCAGATAAAAACAATAAGAAAAGATACACATAAGTAGAAAAGAAAGTGTGGACAATTTCTTCTCAAAATCTAAACAAAGTTTCCACTTCCAGATACCTTTAAAAACAAAAATATTATGAATCTGTAGAGCACTGCTGAGGATTTAGTTTTAAGTGACTCTTATGGTTTGAGTAGTAGATTTAAAATGACTGAATTTTTTTTTGGTCATTATTATATTAAATTTTAAGGTCAACTTAAACTTGTCTCCACATTCATAATAAGTAATTTCTTGTGAAAAGCAGTGAGTACATTAAAATATACAACTCAGAATCACATGAAATATCCAAGCACTTAATTTCATTTCAACTTCACCACACTGGTTTGCTATTTCGGTGTCCAACTTCCTCAAAAAATGCTATTTTGATTACGAGTGAATAGGCATTTTAAATGTCATGGTATTTGAAAGAAAAAAAAAATGACCTTGCAATCATATGTGTCATTGTGTTGTATAAATTGCAAATGTGTAATTTATATTTGTTGCTCTACATTATATAAGGCAAATTGCCAAGTTTTGACATTCTGAATAAATAAAATGTAAATATTCTATGTATTCATCTAGGTTTATTTTTTATGCCTACAAGATTCGTCTTGTTGGGTTTGGTTATTTTTATTTTTATTTTTTTTTCACTCTTGGACCTAGCCTTTCAGAAATAAAATTCTCATTTTCATTGCCTTAAAATATTTTAAGTAGAGCCAGGTTTAGAAATATATTTTTCATAAGAAAAAAGTCAACTTGCAAGAAGAAGTTACTTTGAGATGATTTAAATGCAATTTTTATCCAGTTTCCCAAGGGTTTGCTCATTATATGTTACTATTTTAGAATTTTTAGGATAGTTTATATGAAGACCTGAGATCTTAAATTTCATCTTATTAATAAATTATAACTTTAAAATAATTGACTAAGGGAGTGATAACTGTATGCTTTCTCCAAGGATTTGAAATCATATTCCTCTCAGTAACATATATTTTTAAAAAGTCGAAGTAAAGAAGTTGGTCTTTCCTTTTATTTCAGTATTAGATCAGTGAGCATATTCTAAGTCATTGGAGTCATATTTTGACCCTATTTCTCATGAATTTCTCTTTTCATTTTTACTATATTTCTCAAATAACAAACTGTTAAACTGAATTCTGATAAACATAAATTCTTCATTTATAGATATGCGTTAAGATCATATTAATATATGTTCTTATTTGGACAATATGTTGTTATATACCTGTAGAAATACAGATAGCTTATAACATAATCACTTATTTTTACAAACATAAAACACTCAGAAATATTCAGAATTTATCTTTTCTGAATAAAAACTGAATATCTGGTGTTTTAGAATGAGTCTTCAGACTGACATTTTTTTTAGAAAGCTCATATTTTTGCAACCTTTCAAAACATGTATGTAGAAAGAAATCATCAATAAGTCAGGGGGAGAATTTTGGGAATGACCTCACCTATATTTTGAGAATGTATGCACTCTTTTATATTTCATTATTTGAGGAATTGTTGGCGAAGGAGAAGGCCTCAGCATCAGGAGTTCTGGAATCAATTCCTAGTTTTTCCACCAACTAGTAACTAATATTTTTCCTGAGACTGTTTCAATTTGTAAATGGAAGGAATTAGGTTGGGTCACTAGATGGCAATTTTTATTTTATTCTTTAGTGAGGGCTAATTCAAGAAAAAAACTTTAAATTATATATTTCCACTTATCATGGGACTAGCCTTATGTTATTCCATGGAAAAAAATGTAAATTCTCAAACTAGATTGTTAGTTTATCAAAGAGAAAAGTTTTAGTAAAAAATTATATGCATGAGTATTTGAGAGTTAAAACACATCACTTTTATATTTTTTATCATAAAAGTTAACAAAGAATAAGCTGGGCTGTGTGTGGTTCTGTGATTTAGAAATGTTCATAAGAATTGACTAATTATAAAGAAATTTTCAGATTAAAGTGTCTGTATTCCTCAGTTTTACAGAGTAAAGTTTTTCTCTTTTTAAGAGCTACTGTTTGGAGTTTTATTGAAATAAAAATGTATTCTTAAATGATTTCATAATTATTTTTAAAAAGTGTGTGCTCCTTAATTGTGAGAATTTACTAACATGCAAAAATGTAGTTTGGGGGCACATTTATGACCCTTGAATTATTAATGTTATCATTTATTATTCAAAACCAGAGCTTAGACACAGCAAATCTAAACTTAATTTTATAGCAATTTCTCACTGATTAGAACTCTTTGAATAAAACCACACACACACACACACACACACACACACACACACACACACACATTTAATATGTGAATATGAACATGAGAATGTTTTCATATAAATCAAAAACTTGGCTATGACTCATCATTCGTAGAACCAAATACATCTTGCCCTCATGTAATAAACCAACAAGCAGATTTCTAACAAAAATTGTCCGTTACATAGGAGTCTCTGTTTGTTTCCTTCAGACTCTGAAGCCTCAAAGCCTTATTAGGAACTTTTTTTTTTATTTTACTTTTTTCTCCCTCATTGATATAAGTGAACCTTTTCAAAGGAAATATCTAAAGGCTAAGAAGAATTTTCTTGTTTCTGAGAGCTTGGCATCTGCCAGTACTAGTGAGGGCGATAAAAGAGGAATGCAAAGGTAAATGAAGGATCGTTGTTTGGCTTTACCCTGGAAAAGAAATCGGTCTTGGGTCAGAGTTATATAACTCATGCTCAACAAATATAACTTTTAGAATATTTAGCTGTTTGTGATCACTGTTTGGGTTACCTTTTCCTAGATGGTGGGTAACATTAGAAAAGGAAACAATTACCAAAACAATCTCAGCTTCCAAGGGTTCATTCGCTTTTGATATTGTCACTGGGGATGAGGCTGCAATCTTTGCCTTTCTTTTGGCCTTCTGTGTCTGAAGATTCGTAAAGTAGTTGACAGCTGCGAACTCAATAAGAGCAGAGAAGACGAAAGCAAAGCAAACAGCTATGAACCAATCCATGGCTGTTGCATACGATACTTTTGGCAGGGAGTGTCGGGCACTGATGCTTAAAGTGGTCATGGTTAAAACAGTGGTGATCCCTAAAATTAAAAAGAATGAGAAATGCAGTGTTAGCATTTAGAATCCAATAACAACCTTAAATGAGAACATGTTGGTGGAGAGGATTAAACACTGTTCAAATGTAATTTTTATTATTTCATTTTATAAATGTTCACATAATATCATAGATATTTTCATTTTTTTATCTTTCATTTCTAGTGTTGCAGATGACATGTACACTGTAGTTGCTCAAAACATTTTTTTGAATTGATTTAGTATGACTATCAATTTAAATAAGTCATGAAAAATGTAACTCATGAAAAATTCTAGTTGTTTACTTTAGAAAATTAAAGCAAATTATTATCCTTGAAGTAATAAAACCTTGAAATTCTGATCAATTTTAATAGTGATATTTTTCATCATATTTAAGAAGTATTTCTGGTATGAATAACAATCATAAAATTAGGTTCCTCATTTTTTTTAATTTCTAGCTTAGTTTTAAGGTAAGATATTTACTCGTGAGAAAGTAATTTCATTATTCATCTGCTAGCAGTTTTCTGTCTTGAATTATGATGGAGAACTTATGTAATTTGAATATGGTTAACATCATTATATAGTATTCTTTTATAATTTTTCAGAAATATTAGTTTAATAAATTAAAAAGTCAAAATTCATCAGAGATTTCAGTTCAACTCAGGTCTTATCTACGAACTACTACATTTATAATTAGGAAAACTCAGGAAAAATTGTATTTTGTTAGCAATATTTTTCTGTCGCAGTTCTTTCTTATTTCATTTGTTCCATCAAAACTAGCAGTGATTCTATACATCATAAATGGAACTAAATGTTTAGTTTGAGCCATGGGAAATTGTGAATATTTAACTATTTTTTGACCTAGAAAAATAGCCATTTTTTATGGTTCAACCTAATAAAAGTGAGATACAATTTATATATTAGTGGGTTCAACATCTTAGCCTTTGTTTTTATAGATTTATATATTAGTTTTTACTTTTATTCTTTTCCTGTTTGTGATAAAGAAAATCAAGATTAAAAAAAAAAAAAAAAAAAAAAAGCCCTCCTAAATAGAGTACATGAAGATCGTAGGAAACCAGCCAGAATTCTTGCTAAGATGGTTTTTTTGTTGATTCACTGCATAACTTGGGATAAGATGAAGATCATTTTACATGATACATGTGTCTGAATGAGATACAAGTCCATTTCCTTTGTGGACTGAAAAAGTGCGCCCATGTGAATATTCCCCTAAAATACACAAGTCATGAGAGCTAGAATATGAATGGAAATGAAGCCCAAAGAGTAAAGCATACCAAAAACAGTTCTGGCTGGGACAGACTCCTTATTAATCCAGAAAGACACCTGGGAAAGAATGACGGTCATAATGCAAGGTGTATATATCTGTATCATGAAGTAGCCCATCTTCCTTTGCAGGTGGAAATAAACTGTCATTATTACATATTCACCTGTTGGAAGACACTTATATCAGTATTATTGCTATTGACAGTGTGTAAAAAGAATGCAACTAGAAATAAATCTTGCAGATCTTTAAATTAAGGTGGGCCAGAAGAAAACAAGCAAAGGCATGTTTCAGTGTATGACAAAGACACTTGATCAGCAGATGATAGATACATCAGTTCATTGTTTTCAGTGGGATTCTTTGTGTCATATATGTACAAAACTACTCATTCCAAGGATACACAGATCTTTATGTGCACGTGGTTGCAAAATCAATTTAAAGAAAGCTATTCATCACTTCAAAACATCAAGCTTATCTGAGGATGGCTTATGAAGGGGAAAAAGAAATAGATATGTTGAAGATCTGCACTGGAATCATCTTGCAGGATTGCATTCATGCTTTGGTCACATTCTTACCTGTGTTAGATTTAATTGTCTCACTAGATACTGTTTGTCCAATCAGATCATACTGGAGGAGGCTTGAAGATTCTTCTGGGACTTCAACTGAGTAAAGTGGTCCTTTTTTCCATGTATATATGATTTCACTCTTGGGGTAAGCATCTGAATTTTTAAACAAATTAGACATAGCAGTGAATCTGACTAGTTGTGCTTTTTTTTTTCTTTCAAAGCAAATCTTGTCCATATAAATAGAAGTGCAAACCTAAATTTTCTTTCATATTTTTTTTTAATCTGGGTAACTAGAACCTCTAACTATGACAAACATGTTAATAAGTATGTTCCTGGAATCACACTGGTAGTGTTATAGTAATATTTCTCTTTTGCTTTCCAGTATCTGACTAAAACATAATAATTACATATTTTTAATGCATTATTTGACTCTCGGAAGTTTTTGTAACTTACAACTCCCAAACTTGAGTGGACAAGCATGCCCATCCATAGGGAAGTTAACCAGTCTCATGGGACAGTCAGCATTGATGGTAAGCCTAAGGGCAAGAAACGAATGGTTCTGAGTTAGTATGATGGACAGATCAGTTAGGCAGAGGAAGTAGAATTGTAGAAACCTTACCTCATCGTGTATAGAATGGTTCCGTTCTGCATTATTCTGAAGAGTTTATTAGGAGTTGTCATATTGTGAGCAATTGATTTTTTGCCATTCCTGAAAAAAGTGTCAGGTGTCCATATTTTACTGACCATCAAGTTATTCAAACTCAAAATCTCAGTTGGCCCCCCAAACTTCAACCTTTCATCAGTCCAGGTCTGGCGGAAGAAAACATCCATGGTATACTCCTAAGACAAAGTAAGATATTTATGCAGGCTGGAGAGATGGTCTATTAAGAATAGTTTACTCACTAGCTTATATACCCACTTCTAATACCTAAGGAATAAAGCACCTTTTTGTAACAATAATCTATTAAGAAAGCCATAATTTTAGTGAATTGTTATTTTTCTCAAACTCAAAGTTTGTGATATTATTATAAAAGATAGTGCTGTGTTGTGCAAACCTCCATCCTTAACCTTGACCCATCTCAACTTTCTTCCTCTTTTTCTGGCATCCATCTCTCCATCTCTCAACTTATCGATTCCCTCATCTTTAATTTAGAAGAAAAATATAAAAGGACTTACAGTCTAGGTTCTCTGCTGACCTCCTTAGCATCAGTTAGTCTAACCATTCTTCTTAGCAATTTGTCCACCTTCAGAGGTGTTTCCAAGCATCATGGTTCCATTTAGTAAAGTTTCAAGGATGGATAAACAACTTATGATAAGCATACTCTGGCTGCACATTCTAATTATTTTATATTGTTCTCAGAGAACATAAAAGCAAATGTTACCTGATTACTCAAACAGAGCATAGTCATAATTATGAGTTTAAATTTGTGGCTTTTATGAAATAACATTAAAAATCTTAAGAATTATAAGGACCATTGCAAAAGGCAGTGATAAAATACAACTTGTAATTATATCAAAATATTGCCAATAGCTGTTTTGCCTACTTTTATGTTCCTTTAGGACACCTATTACTGCAATTGGTAATTATATTTTAAAAGTATAATTTGATATACAATATATCCACATAATAATGATCCAGGCTATAAAAAGGCTCTATTGTGCAAACATACTTTAAAAAGGAGACAAACATATAAAATAACATTCCAAGTATCCCCAGACAAATAATACAGTAGAAATGGTTGTAGTTATCTATATTTGGGTGACTCAGTACTCAAATGAAAAATATGATAGGAAATAATTGAAGATTCTGGATAATGAAGACTCTCCTTTTTCTCAGGACTTAGACATTTATCTCTTAAATAAAGTTCTTCCTCTTTCCTCTTCTTCCTTATTATCTTTCTTATCTTCCTTTCTCTTTCTCTTCCTCTTTTTCTCCTTCCTTCTTTCCTTTCCTTCCTTCTTTCTTTTCTTGACAACTTAAAAAGCAGATGATGACAAAGTCTCTAATAACTGCTTATTCAGAATTACTAAAATGTACTGAAGCACCTCTTTAAAGAGTTATGTTTTAGTTTTAGGGTTTACATTTTACTTTTAGGAGGAAATGCTACCTAAGAACTATGAAAGAACTTTGTTCTAGAAGACTAGAAGGCTACTTACTATAAATAACCTTTTATGAATCTTATAGCCGTCTGTACCTGGAACAAAATCCTCAGAACACCTACTGGTCTGTTCACAACATAAAAGTGGACTGCATTAGTCTTCCCAAATGACTCCCTTTACCGTTTTAATTAAATATACTGAGAATGGTGTACTACAAAAAAAAAAAAAAAAAAGCTATATTTCAAGTTTCATAGATATCCCCAATATACTCTTCATGGCATAGCATTTTTGTTGGTTTTTCTACTCCAGACACTTACTAGGACTTCATAAAGATGGAGAAAATCTTCTCTTTATAGAGAAGAATCAGTGCATGATACATGGATAGAAGAGAGGATGTCATTTTTAAAAGTGCCGCAGATTAAAGTGTTCAAGCAGACCCTTTAGTAGAGGAGATTAAGCCAGTAAAATCCTCTAATGGCCATGCCCTCTGAGCATGAGTTTGCTTATTGTGTTGTAGATCTAGAGCCAACCTTGGTAACAGTGCCTATTACCGTTAGTTCTGGGACTCAGCCCTCTCTCCCCCTGGGTAAAGTTACACTCCTAACTGAGAGCTCACTCACCATCTCCACATCTGACACAGGCCCAAAACTGGTCACGTAAATGTCTGTTTTGACTTCAGTGACAGCACCTGAAATTAACCCAGAAGGATGGGGGCAATTATTACTGCTGATGTTAAGGAAACTGGACTTAACTCTACCCCAGAGCCTGTTCTCATGGCCAGAATCTGCCAACCATTCCAGAGTGATCTTAGTAGCAAGAGTCCTTGAGTTTTTCAGCTCTGAAAACTCACACCAGTTGCCTTATTTTGAATTTATTTTAGCCAATTTGGGAACTATAAGGAAAGGAAGAGAACTAAGTTAGTATTCTAATAAAATTATTACAATAACATATATTTGATAGCTTCAGTGGGATAAATACTAAGAAAAGTGTTTTACATAGAGAATCTCATCCAGTACACGCAACTCTGTGAGGTAAGCAATACACTTACACTACAGTTGAGGAAACTGAGGCTCAAAGAGTTCAAATAACTTACGTGTAAGATCGCTAATAGAGGAGGGGCAGAGACTGGATTGGAACACACACGTGGCCTCTCTCCAGTACCCTTGCACCTTCTCATGCTGCTCTCCTTCTGGACATTGGCGTAGTAGTAGGTGGAGGGGTGGGGGGCGGTGGAGAGCACAGATATCTGGTCTACTAAGGATATTGCTTCTCACCTCCAAATCCTGGCCGCAGCCGATTGTCATAGCCTTCAAGCAAGTTGTCCAGGATCCGACTGATGTTCTCTGAGTAGAAGTTTCCTTCATCTTCAAGTTTCCCAAGGGCATTTTCTACCCTGTAGGTAGACAGTCAGTGATCCTCACTTCCAGCCTCAGAGAAAAATGTGCTGTTCAATTCATCCTAGTCTTCCCACCACAAATATATGCCACACCACCCAGGCTTCTTCTGTGACTTGGTATAGAAGTTACCCAGTGGCTGTGTGCTTTCTCTTTCCTCTGAGTTAAAAGGAAAAATCAGAAAAAAAAAAATTTACTCACCATAAAATAAGGTACAGCCAGGGCAGAGGTGACACCATCCTGCAGTGCACTGAAATGCCTACTTCGTCTTCTTCCTGGTTTATCCTCCCCACTAACCAGCTCCCCTTTGCCACTCAACTAGGACAACCTTCTGGACCCCTCATACCCCCTTTTCTTGTTTGCATTCAGCCAGTAATCCGGTAGATGCTGAGTTTCTTAGCAAAACTTTGAGGGTCCCCCCTTCTCTTTGAATTTGTTTCCGTCTTTTTACGTGGAACAAGGTGGTTTGTGGTCTTAGACCATGTCCTAATGGACACTCAGCCTCCTCTGACTGACTCATTTGGGAAATGAGAGTCTGAAGGGATAGTGCATGGTTGGAGTCCAGTGACAATAATCAAATAAGGCATTAGGGGAGATTAGAAGGAAGAAATCCACTGCTAGTTTTGGCATGGAATTAGCAGAGCCCTGTGAGAAAATCTGGAAAGCACTGGCATCTTGCTGATTGAGATTATGTTCCAATGGGTTTAGCATTTATTATTTCTATGGTTCACAGAATTCCTACACCGCTCTTACTGCTTAAAAAGTCTAATGATATTGAGATTTTCTTGGATTCTCTTTCTGATTTTATCAGCTTTATTGCTTCAGACACACCTTTCCTCCGTGTTTAAAAATTGTCCCTCATTATCTACTGAAAAATACTTATAACACACCAGAACAACTGGTTATATTGCTGTTGGCTTAGTGTTTTCTTTAAGTACTTCACTGATTCTTCCTGTCAGGGGTGTGGCATCTCAAGCTAAGATATAAATGGATCCTACCACTATTTTTAGAAACCTAACGAATTTCTTGAATGCTGCCTATAAGAGACAATGTCTGAAAATAGCTGATTAATTTCTTGAATGCTGCCTATAAGAGACAATGTAAGAAAATAGCTGATTCCCCCATGTAGAAATGTTGTAAGAATAAAGCATCCATAAACATGGTTAATGATGATCTTGCCGGTACTATTTTACTAGGCTTGCCACAGGTCAAAAGCAAAATGTTTGAACCCAAGAAATAACATTCTCTACCCAGTCTGGTAGGAGGATATTGGAGTAAAAGAAGTCTCTTTAAGCTTTAAAATTTTAATCTTTAAATAAAAAATTAAACAATAAAATCATTATACATACATACATACATACATACATACATGTGTATATGTACATATAACATTCAGAACCATAACTACAAGAAGCAAATGTCTCATTTCACCATGCTCCTGCCAAATCAGATCCACTCACTATCCACCCAATTCACCCAAGTTTATATCTTCACAACCTAAATTCTACAAAGGCGATGGCAAGTATCGTAGACATAGTACAGTCTTGAGTCATTTTTGAAGACATGACATAAATCATTTGAAGACCATTTCGAGAAACTACGTATAACCAAAGAAACAGTGGAACCAGGAAGAGTACAATATTTCCTACGAAATTATATATGTATGTATGTAAAGATTGCTGAATCTCATGGTTTCATGGAACTTTTTGGTTACTCATCAAAAAGCCTGAATTCCTTCCAGCATTCCTGGCAAGTGGTATTTAACATCTGTTTTCTCACATTATTTTACTTGTGCTGAATTCAAATTTACACTCTAGTCCTAGTTCTCACCTTTGGAGCAATACACAATAATTTCTCAGGGGAAGACCACATCATAGCCATTAAACAAAGATAGCTATCATGCCCTCTCTAATTTAAGATAAACATCCCTAAAATCTTTTTTGTTCATTACAGGACCTGGTTTCTGTATCTCCTTGGATTCTTTTTACTCTACTTCAGACTTACTCCATCTGATAACCACAACATATTTCAAATTCCCTTATGTCCCAGAGCTAGTTAGTATCCCTAATTTCAAAGTATACACTTTAATACCCTGTGCTTTATATGTGACAGATCTGGTTCCGTTTTCTAAAGTTAGGACTCTTAAACTCTCAGGACCAACATTATTTTTTTATAGTATTGTTAAGGGATACATAGCCTCTCAGTGGACACTGTAGAAAATCCCCTTGCAGTCCCTTTTGGAAATCCAGTGCAATAAGGATAAAATTGCTCTGGGAAACAAAGGACAATAAAGGGACAGTCCTCTGGACAGCAGCTTTAAATTATTCTGGCTTGGTTAGGAATAGAATACTGAACATATAGGGCACTCTAATGCTCCCAAAAAGTATAGCAGGCAATATCAATTTCAGACCTTAAAACACAAATCTAGCTGGTTTAAAAAATCATGTCTAGAGGAACACAGGTATAGAAATTTATGGTTTATAGCTGTTCAACCATTATCAGTTCAATTTAACCTTTATTAAGGGCTTGTCATGTGCTGAGAATACAGGAATTTAAAAAATGCTTACTTTCAGTAAACACTCTAAATATTAATAATCAACGTAATAGAATTAACAAGATGCCGAGTGTCAAAAATATAGTTAATTAACCATGTGCAATGGAAACAGAGTGAAGAGGCTTCTGTATATGAAGGAGGTATCAGTGATTATTTCATGAAAAAGATGACATTTGGACTGAGTTTCAGAAGTTGGATAAACTTTTAGTAAACAAAGAGGAATGTAATGAATAAAAATAGTGGAAGATAAAACTGAGTCCAACAGAGGGAGGTTTGAATGCTCCTCACTGGAGGATTTGAGAAAAAGCATAGGCATCTATAGCGGACTACAGTGGGATTGCCTTAGCAGTTCATGAGAGCACTTGTTTTTTTTCATGAGAATTGCCCTGCAGTTTCATGGGGTGGGGCCTTTTTCATCATGTTCGATCCTCTATCAACTTTCTGTTGATTAGACCACTTTGGAATCGAGTAATTAAGGTTCATTAGCAGGCAAGTCACTTAGGCAAATTATTTATCATCTCTAGGCATCATCTGCATCACCTATAAAGTGGAATTATAGGGTTTTAGTGAGAATTAAATGAAAAAATGCATGAAGAGTTTATCACAGGGAATTTCCCGTAGTAAACAAGAACTAAAAACATTCATCAGCACCGCTAACACCACCATCATCATAATCATCATTGTCATTATCATTTTTGGCCAAATCAAGTCTTTCCTCTCCAGCATTTAGAAATAAGGTTAAAAAATTAGTTTGGCCTGTGTCATTAAGTAAGGCTGCCAGTATTAGAGAAGGCCTGTTTGGCTGTGGAGAGAAAAAAAAAAACAGAAATGCAGCAGTTGTAGAGAAGGAAGCAGAGACATCACTGAAACCCCAAAAACTGAGCTAACAGCTGCCTAGATTTCTCACAGCCTCTGATTTCCTTCCTTCATAACCTAGGTGTCATTTCTGCCCTGCGTTCCCACTGAAAGCACTGCATCCATATTAAATTTTTTTTTTTTTTTTTTTTTTTTTTGCTCCAGGGAAGTTGGTTAATGTTATTAGCTCCTAACAGGAGCTTTTTAATTCAGAATTTCAGATTATGAAGATACAGTATGATACTTAGATGGACTGTATGATCCACTGGAGAGCAAATCTAGACAAAGTAGAATCCTGGGCTTTCTGGAAAGGAACGTGCTAATTGGCAGCTGCTTGCTCTTCCTGTGTAATGAATCTCACTACTCCATGGGGTAGAGTAAGCATTTTTTATAGACTGCACGAACTCTTTCAGGCCACTAGGGGACTACTGAGCATTGTCTTCTGGCAGTGCTACCCATACCCCAGAATATGTTTGTCTGTTTATCAAGTACTTGGAGTACAGGAGAGAGGACAGAATTTTGGGTTCAAGCCCAGTGATGAGCTCTTGGGAAATGTTATAGAGGAGCAAGCAGAATGGAAGTCTGTTAACATAGATTCTGTTGGACTTGGATAAGATGTAAATTTTAAACCTACTGCCTCGTAAAAGGATATTGTCAAAGCAAGTGATAAAAATAAACATTTGAAACTGCCATGAAAGTCATAGGCCTTCATGTTATTATATGACTTACTGTCTTAGGATAAAATATAAGATAGTAGCCATTTGTATAGGAGTGATTTAATCAGAAAAAAATATGGTGGGGAGGATCTTCAAAGAAGAGGCCAAGGTGTCTGATGCACAGTTTGGAGTTGATGACTCATCACTGACAAATGATATTGCATGAAACAAACAAACAAAAAGCTGGTAAAAGCCCTCTAACAAACCCTGACCATCAAGAAACAAATGAGTTATTTTAAAATAGACTTTTAACCGGCTTTGGATAGAGCATGCTGGAGTAGAATTAAAAGAACTGCATAGGTCTGTGGACTTGCCGAGAACGTATTGTTATCCTTGCTGCCTGTTTCGTTATTATGGCACTGTGTCAGTAAGGAACGTGTTAGACATAAAGGCAGAAAACCCAACTTGCAGTGGCGTAAACAAAATGGCTTATTTTTCTCACAGCAGAGAAAGGGATGGACTTAGGCAGCTCCTGGCTTGGACATCTAAGCAACGGCAGAGCTGACATGGCTGAATTTCATGTTGCCTGCCTTTTTTCAGTTGCAACATGGATACCTCAGTTTCAGTCATCATATCTGCATTCAACAGAGAAAGTAAAAGAGCTGAGTCACATGGACATCTCTAGCTACAAAGGCAGTTCAGAAAGTTGTAAGATATTCCATGCTTTCTGAATTAAGAAATGAATAATAAAGATAAATATTCAGATGATCCTACAAAAAACTTTTGATACTCCAGAAATCTAGGAAATTGGGCTTATTTCAGTAGCAAGGAATATTCTTTTCTGGTTTTGTCATCTTTTATAATATAGGTGGCCAAGGAAGATAAAGGTTGGGAATGAATGTTAAATTGGCCATCTAAGAGGTCTGTCACAGGCAGGGAACCCCTTTAGGCAGATTAATTACAACAAGATGCCCCTTACTCTGGGCTGGAGGCGTGGGAAGTAGAGTTCAGGCTACAGTTCTATTGCCACTGGCACACTCAGATTTTAGGCCAGGCAAAATCTTCATAAAGATGTGCAGAAGCTTGATGAGAAGCTTATGAGCATTTTAAAAAATCCAGCCAATATGTAATGGCTGACAGAGACCTGACATTCCCTTAAACCATCAGAGGCCCAAATAGTTGAACCACATTAGTTTAGTTTCTCTCAGAATTACCCTTTCTGAGTTGCATTTCCATGTTATAAACTGATATGTATATATTTTTTAAGTTTCCTACATGAAAGAATTAAAAGAAATTAATCCTATCTTATTAACTATCTTATATTTGTATCCATTATATTAAGTCCCACCTGAGAACTGTCTTATAAAAATAAATGATAGGAAAATCTTTATTTTCATGAGAAATTAACATATTTTTCTTCCCACTTTTGATTTTGCTGCCTGGAAACTATACTTTGAAACTAAGTAAAATTTCATATATCTTCTCATTTTTAACATAAAAAGAAAATATCGCTTTATTTTTGTGTTAAAGTACCCTTTTGTCTTTATTTTTTAAGAAAATGTCATGTTGGATTTTTTCACTTAGCAATACGTCTGTAAGTTTCCTTCATTCTTTTCATGGCTTGATAGCTCATTTCTTTATAACATTGAATAATATTCTGTTATTTGAGTGCCATAGTGTATTTATATATTCACTAATGAAGAACATCTTGATTGCTTCTAAATTTTGGCGATTTCAAATAAAGCTGCTAAAAAAACCCATGCACAGGTTTTTGTGTCAAAATAAGTTATCTCCTTTGGGTAAATACTAAGGAGCACGATTATTGGATTATATGTTAAGAGTAGGTTTAGTTTTGTGAGAAAACACCAAACTGCTTTCCAAAGTGGCTTTAGCATTTTGAATTCCTACTAGCAATGAATGAGTTTCTTTTGCTTTACATCCTTACCAGCATTTGGTGTTGTCAGTGTTCTGCATTTGGCCATTCGAATGAGTGTGTAGTAGTATCATATTGTTGTTTTAATTTAACTTCCTTGATGATGTGTGACATGAGCATCTTTCCATATGCTTATTTTCTATCTGTACATCTTCTTTTGGGAGGTTTCTGTTAAGGTCTTTGGCCTACTTTTTAATAGGAGTATTTGTTTTCTTATTTTTGAGTTTTAAAAGGTCTTTGTGTATTTTGGAAAAACAGTCTTTTATTAGATGTCTCTTTTGCAAATAGTTTCTTCCTGTCTGGCTTGTCTTTTCATTCCCTTGACGTTATCTTTTACAGAGCAAAAGTTTTTAATTTCAATCAAGTCTAGCTCATCAATTGTTTCTTTCATGGACTGTATCTTTACCGTATATAAAAAGGCATCACCGTACCCAAGGGCATCAGGTTTTCTCATATGTTATCTTTTAGGGGTTTTATAGTTTTAAATCTGTGATCTATATTCCGACTTGTTTTTTTTTTCATGTCGATGTCCATTTATTCCAGTACCATTTGTCAAAGAGTCTGTCTTTGCTCCATTGTATTGCCTTTGCTCCTTTGTCAAATATCAGTTGGTTATATTTATGAGGGTCTATTCTAGGCACTCTATTCTGTTCCATTGATCTGTTTGTTCTTTCGCCAACAGTACACTGTCTTGATTACTTTGGCTTAATAGCACGTCTTGAAGTCAGGTATCATCAGTCCTCCAGTTTTGTTCTTCTTCAGTGTTATATTGGATATTATGGATCTTTTGACTTTCCTGATAAATTTTAGAATCAGTTTGTCAATATCTATAAGTAATGTGGTGGTATTTTTATTGGGATTACATTGAATCTGTAGATCAAGTTAGGAAGAACTGACATCTTGACAATAGTTATTTTATTTGGAAGAGTCTTTTTAAATATTGAAATATATAGCGATCAGTGATCATGCATTCTGTTACCTAGCACAAGAATTACAAACATAAACATGTTCTTTCCTCTTTAGGTAAAATGTTTTGGACATAGAAAATTCCAGATCAAGCTTAAGTTCTCTTTTCCATATTCTTATCTACTCCCTTGAATGAGTCAACTAACACCTCAAATATGTTATATAACTTTAAAGTTTAGTATCTTATTATTTGTGTATATGTGCGGTAGAAATTTTATGTTTTAATATATAAAAATATATCAATCTGTATTCTCTGTATTTCACTACTATTGTTTTATAGACTTGCTGTATATATCATGATTCAATTTTATATTCCACTGGATAAACATTTGGTTGGTTATTTCTAATTTTTTAGATTACAAATAATATTAAAATATATACCCTTTTATATGACTCCCATTATACATGCACAGAATACCCTTGAAAGATTTTATGCTTGTGCATTTTTGCCTTTATTACATATTGCAAAATTGTTTTCTAAAGTTGTTTTACCAATATGTCAATTCAGCAGCACTATTATATGAAAATTTGTATCTCCTTTGTACCAAATCTTTACAATGTCAGAATTATTTAATTTTTTTGCTAATCTGGTACATTTAGCACAATATTTTATTGTTATTATAGTTTGTCTATCTTTACTATTAAGATTGAGTTTTTTAAAAAGTGTTTAATGGCCCTTTTGGATTTCTTCATATTTGAATTACCTATTTACAGTCCTTATCCATTTTATAATTTAGTTCATCTTTTTCATGTTAATTTGTGGTATATATGTATGTGTTAATTTATGCTATATATATGGTGTATTATATACACACACAATACTTTTTTCTTACATGTTCAACCAGTGCCTTCTGCCAGTCTGTTACTTTGTTTACAGGATGTTTTGTCATACACTTTTCTTTTTAATTTTAAGTGCCTTCTCCCAGTCTGTTACTCTGTTTACATTGTATTTTGTCATATACAGTTTTTATTTTCATGTGGTCAGCTTTATTTTGTTTTCCTTTAATAACATATAATCTAGGATTTTATCTAAGAAATTATTTCCTCCTATGATTAAAAAAGTGTATGTTCTTCTGATCATTTTGAAGTATTTTTCCATTTAAATCTTTAATTATCTACAATATGTTTTTGTAAATAGGATCTATTTTCCTGTCCTAATTATAATGTGACAGCTCTAGTACCAAGTGTGGAATAGTCAATATTTTCCTCACTGACTTGTAATGTCCCATCTATAATATAATAATTTCCCACTTTAGCTGGAATGTATATTGGGATTCTTAATTTTGTTTCATTGACTGCTTATTTACACACCACTGTTTTCCATTTTTTCCTAGAACACTATGTTTAATGGATGTTATGGTATGCTTTTTCCTGCAAATCTCATTTTAAGAATGAGGGATTTATCTCTTTACTTGCTGAGAGTACTCTGAGACCGTTCCAAATTCCTTCAGTTGAAGAGTCTTGATAAGCACTAATCCTTACTTGGGCAGGCAACATTCAATAAAGTGGATACAAATATCTAGCCAGCTCCAGAGAACTTGAGACAGATGTGTAGGACCATCTCAGTTTCAGAGCTCCCATGATATTGGCTGGACCACAGATGAGACTGCAGATTCTCTAGTCCAAACTCTTCTTTTCCACAGGTGGTAATCCCAAGAGCATTCCCTTATAAACTGCCTGCGTGCTTTCCATTGTCTGCTGTAGAGGAAATGCAGCCTACGGCTCAATGCAGATTTCATGGACAACCTGCCAGTTTGTGGCCTCTTGCACAAACATGTATACATTTTTATATTTTATATTTCTAAGTGATAAGCTACTTGTTCTTGAGAAGATCTGTAGATGTGGCATAATAGGGAATTAGGCTATATATGCAATTTTAAAAATATTTCTAAAGAGTTTTTTTGAAAGAATCTGTTATGAAAACATATACACTATTCATTTCTTTTTCAAAATTTCAGCAAGCATTTAGATCTAATATGTATTAGAACTTACATATGATTCCAGAGATTCAGTGAAAAAGGCTTGGTGTTATCATCATGAAGCTTTATTATCTATGTTTTGGTTTCTCTTTTAATCGCTATCCCAGTAGTTCTTTTGATCTTCATGTATTTGAAATTTTGAAGTGCTGTGATTAAAATATTCCTTTTTTTATTATTCAGTAATTTGATTAGTAAATAGGCAGTGGCCAAATACTGAAATGGTTTTTAAGGCAAAACAAGAAAAGCACAGTACTGCATCTGCCTCAAAGGAAAACATGAATATGCGACAGCTGTGTTGCAGACAGGTTATTGATGGAGATGCAGATGAGCAAAGGCCATGGGTACATAAATTATGGAGACCTTCCTTGAAGGTTCAGTTTCATTCCAGTTATCAATGGATTATCCATTTTCATTTCATTTTTTAATCGCCTATTCTAAACCACTCTTATTCCATATTTGCTTGGTAAATATTTTGAAACCTTAATTTTTATTTTAGTTCTTTCCCTTCATTTTATCTTTATATTTTTCTCCTTCAAGCAGGTGGCAAATTCTGCCCTCTTCACCTCAGGAGAGGTTGTGGCAGGGCAGAAAGCCATGAATACACATTAGTTTCTAGATTTTGTTTTCAGAAAGCCCTATAATAGTTGGCATAAACAAGGTGGTTTAAAAAAAAAAAACATGAAAAAAGATTACACTCAGACTACAAGTAGATTTCCCCAGGCTAGGAGAGAGAAACATGGAAATATCTGTAGGTCTAGCAAAAGCAAGGAAGCTGTGTCATACTTCCCAGCTCCACCACCCGGGAAGCAAGGCACCAGGATGGAAATAGTGGCATGAGAGATCAGGCAAATGGGACTACATGCATATGTCTGTTCCCCAGGGACAGCTCCGAAGCCACAAGGGACCACTAAGTCTCAAAGGGCCAGGTGGGCAGGGACAATGAAATTTCACTGTCAGCCCTGTGAACTGATGCTTGAGAACAGATGCCCTGTCCCCAGTCCATGCCTTGGCACTGAAAAAGACTGAATTGCTATCGCATCAGGAAGGAAGAAGTTTTATTTTTTGTTTGCCAGAATTTGTCAAGAGAGATTTATGTCCGCAACAAATGTGTAATATTCTGATCTATTTATTATTTGCCTTTTGTTTGAATACTGCTTCTTTCACTATTTCATATTGCATTTTCAGGATTAGGACTCTGTTGGGGGTCAAAATGGGAAAAGGATTTATGGAGAAAATAGGAGCTGGAACAGAAATAAAAGCAGTAAACAGTTTTCTTCTTAAAAACATTTTTTGGTCTCAGTCTTTAGTTGCAAAATATTTCATTTGTAGTGGTCGTTGGGGATATTGCTAATTTTGCACAGACCTGATGCCTAGCTTTCATTCATTATGCAGCCTTTTCCACTGAGGCATATTCCTCAGAGATTTCTAAATTTATAATCCAAGGAATGGATAGATTATGATGAATGTAGTTTGTTAATCTTCTTGAACTTGCAACTCATGCTTCAACTTGCAACTTAAATGCCAGTTTCACAGCTAAATCTACCTATTCCCCATATCTTCCCCCATATAACTGATTCTTCAATTGTATATTGTCACAGCACATAGTACTTCTGTTATGCAGTCGTCATAACGATAAATACTTTTTATATAAATCTTTGTTTCAAGGTCTCCCTCCTCCTACTTAGAATCTAAACTGATAAAGAGTACTTCCATAGCACTTAGTACAATGTTTGACACATAATGAGTATTTAATAAATATTGCTTGAGTAAACATGTGAACAAATAAACTTTTTTTCCATTCTTCCCAATTATACATGTATGTCTGTTTGTGTATATATGTATATACACATGCAGATACTCTATAAAAAAGATAACATTTAAATAACTCATTTTACAATGGATAGAAAAAAACTCAAGTAGTAACATTACATATGAGAATAATGTAGATTGAAAACCTGCAAGTTAAGTGGTGGATTTTTTTCCCTTTCTGCAGCCTCTGCTGTTGGATTGTGCTTGCATAACATTTCAGTAACACATATTCAGGGAGATCTCGTGACCAAGTAAGAACCATGGTATGATGTACAATTCAAGGTTCTTAAGTTATACTTCTCTCTTGGAGTGCTCATCGAATATTTGCAAATCTGAGGGTGATTTGTGGGGCTTCGTATTAGCTTCTTATGCAAAAAAAAAAAAAAATTGAGAAAAAATTAATTATATACTTCCAACACTGGGTAGCAGAATCTGAATGTCAGAAGCGTTGTCAAGAAGGAAAATGAATAAGGCAAAAGAAAAATGCAATTGCCAAAGTGTCCAAAGTAACCCATGTATTTTGTCACATCACATTAGTCAGTTCATTTTAAGTTCTTAGAAACACAGTCCCTTAAGATTTGTGAAAGATAAAAGGTGGTCTCGCTTTAGCCCACAGTTCCTTATTGTTCAAGAGCGATGCCTTCATTTTAGCTGCTAATAAAAAAGAAATATTACAGGCATGCCTCCAAGATATTGCAGGTTCGATTCCAGACCACTGCAATAAGGTAAATACCACAATAAAGTGAAATTTTGTGTTCCCAGTGCATATAAAAGTTAGGCTTACACTGTAGTCTATTAAGTGCACAATGGCATTATGTCTAAAAACATGGAGGCACCTCAGTTAAAATACACTTTATTGCTAAAAAATGTTAATAATCATCTTAGCCTTCAGCAAGTCGTAATCTTTTGCTTACTGACTGATCAGAGTGGTGGTTGCTAAAGTTTGGAGTGGCTGTGACAAATTCTTAAAATTAGACAACAGTGAAGTTTGCTGTATTAATTGACTCTTTTTTCATGAGTGTTTTCTCTGTACCATGTGATGCTGTTTGATAGGATTTTAATCCCAGTAGAACTTTAAAAATTGGAATCAGTTCTCTCAAACCTTGCTGCTGCTTTATCAACAAAGTTATGCAATCTTCTAAGTCCTTTGTCATTTCAACAGTCTTCACAGCATCTTCACCAGGAGTAGATTCCATCTTAAAAGACCACTTTCTTTGCTCATCCATAAGAAGCAACTCCTCATCCATTAAATTTCATTATGAGAGAGGTTGCAGCTATTCACTCACATCCTCAGGCTCTACTTCTAGTTCTCTTGCTATTTCCACCACAACTGCCGTTACTTCCTCCACCGAAGTCTTGAACCCCTCAAAGTCATCTGTGAGAGCGGGAATCCACTTTTCTTAAACTATTAATGTTGATATTTTGACCTTTTCTCACGTGAATCACGAATGTTCTTAATGGCATCTAGAATGGTGAATCCTTTTCAGAAAGTTTCAATTTACATTGACCAGATCCATCAAAGGTATACTATCTATGGCAGTGATAGCATTAGGAAATTTATTTCTCAAATAGTAAAACTGGAAATTCAAAATTACATAATTTTGAATTTCCAGTTTTACTATTTGAGAAATAAATTGTTGATGTTGACTTTGAATGAATGTTGTATTATCAGGCATGAAAACATCAATCTCATTGCATATATATGAGATTATAATACAGTTACAATAGTAACATCAGAGATCACTTATCGTAGATCCCCATAACAAATATAATAATAATTAAAAAGTTTGAATATTGTCAGCATTACCAAAATGTGACACAGAGACAGGAAATGAGCAAATGCCGTTGGAAAATAGCACCAATGACTTGCTCAAGGCAGGGTTGCCACAAATCTACAATTTTAAAAAAATGCAATATCCGTGAAGCACAATAAAGTTAAACACTAATAAATGAGGTATTCCTGTTTTCTAGGGATGAAACCCAATGACAGGCAGATTATCTCTATATAATATGACCTTGATCAGAAACTTCATAAGCACATAATAAGTATGTTGTCTTTGTAAATGTAAAATTAACATTAAATGAACTTGTCATATTTGTTTTACTTCTATTTCTGATGCACAAGACTAGGAAACAACTTTTAATAGTCATTTATCTTGTCGTTATGCTTTGATATATTTTGTTTTAAGCCTACTTTTATTTATTGCCTCCATCAGGAAAATATGCATAATAATAGTGCTTAATTCAAGTATTTAATTAAAATATATTTAGTGAGTTATAAATATGTTGACTTGGTTGCAAATAATGTTATTCAAGCATACTAGTAAGTGCCAATGTGTGAGTGATTAGATTGTATGCAGATGTGGATATTATTAGAACTAGATGTTTTATCAATATTTCATTTTTTATTTTATTTTTCTATAATAGAAAGGTGGATGTAAATACATACCTATTTCTAATGTTCTTCACTTAGGGTTATTTATAAGGACATCTCAATGAATGTTTCAATGTGACATTGCCAGAAATGTGCTTATTTTATTTAGTGAGGATGCTTGTTTTTAGGTGAGTGTGTAGATAAATCAGCCACATGAGACCCCTGTGTATTTTGAGAAACTTCCCAGAAACCTACAGTCCGTGTTACATTAAAGCTGGAAAAGAATCAAATCTGAAGCATTTTTATTAAATTATAGTCTTACCTGGTTAGTGCCTACTGAGTATCCATTGATAGAAACTCAAGAGAAGAAACGATGGTATTCTTAGAATTTGCATGAAGGTAGGGAGGGAGTAGGAGAGTAGGAAAGGGTAGAAATCTATATTGCGAGCAAAAAACCTACCCAATTTTGTTACCCCTTGTGTTAGTCAGGGTTCTCTATAGAAATAGAACCAATAGATATAAAGAGATTTATTATAAGGAATTGGCTCACATGATTATGGAGGCTGAGAGAATCCCACGATCTGCAGTCAGTAGGCTGGAGACCCAGGAAAGAAAGTGGTATAAGTTCCAGGCTGAGTTGAAAGCCCTGAGAACCAAAGAACAAATGGTGTAAATTTCAGTTCAAGTGGAAGAGAAAACCAATGTCTCAGCTCAAAGATAGTCAAGCAGAATGAGAACAAGAGCGAGAGAGAGACAGAGAGAGACATACACACAGAGAGAATTCTGCCTTACTCCACCTTTTTGTTCTGTTCATGCCCTTAAGGGATCAGATGATACCCCCCATCCCACTCCTCAGTATTGGGGAGGGCAGTCCGCTTTACTAAATCTGCTTATGCAAACGTTAATCTCATACAGAAAAAACCTTCACAGATACACCCAGAAATCATGTTTAATCAGATATCTGAGCACCCCATAGCTCAGTCATGTTGGCTGTAATGTTTCTCAGAATTTCTCTGTTTCCAGTTACTTGAGTATTATAAGGAATACTTTTCAAATGTTTTACAGAATGTCCTTCCATTGGGGTATGTCTAATGGTGTCCACGTGATTAGATTGGGGTTATGGGTTTGAGGAAGGAAGATCCTAAAGATAAAGTGCCATTTTCATCTCACCTCAAAAGTACTTACTGTCAACAGAATTCATGATTGTTGATGTTGACTTTGAAAATCTTGCTGAAATAGTGTTTGTCAGATTCCTCCACTCTAAAGTTATTCTTTTCCCTATATTTCCATGCTGTGTTTGTAAGACAGCCATATGTGCAGCCACATTAAAGCAGAGTATCTACATAAATTATTTGTAATTCTTCTGCATGGGAGAATTGTCTTTTCCCCCATTTATTTATTTATTCAAATATTTATTTATACCAAAACTTTATTTTTGAATAATATTCCACTGTGTGGCTATTCCACATTTTGTTTATCCATTCATCAGTAAATATACATTTGAATTATTTCTGGTTTTTGGTTATTATGAGTAATGTGCAGTGAATATTTGTATAGAGGCTTTTGTGGAATGTGAGTTTTCAGTTCCTTTGGGTCCACATCTGAGAGTGGAATTTCTGGGTCATATTGCAAATCAATGTTTAATATATGGAGAAACTGCCAAAGTCTTTTCCTAAGTGGCTGTACCATTTTATAACCCCTGCCCTCATCAATATATGAGGGTTCCAATCTCCACATCCTTGCGAGCACTTAATATTATGTCTTCCTTTTTTTTTGATTTTAGCTATGCTGAAGTGTCAATTCACCTTGGTTTTGATCCTCATTTATGTAATGATTAATGATTTTGAGCATCTTTTCATATGCCTATTGGCCATTTATATATGTCCTTTGAAAATATTTATTCAAATCACTTTACCAATTTTGCTTGGGTTATTTGTCTTTATTGTTGAGGGTAAGAGTTCTTTATTTATTCTGGATACAATTCTCTTATCAGAACATGATTTTGAAACACCTATCCCATTCTATGGGTTGCTTTTCCACTTTCTCGGTAGTATATTTAGAAGCCCATTTTTTTTTTAAATCTTGATAAAATCCAATTTATATATTTTTATGTCACCTATTCTTTTGATGTCGTATCTGAAAACTGTCCTAATCTGAGGGCACACAAATTTATTCTAATGTTTTCTCCAAAGACTTTTATAGATTTCATTCTTTTTTTATATTTTTTAAAAATTTTTATTAAAATTATTAGGGTGATATTCGTTAATAAAATCAAATAGGTTTCAAGTGTACAATTCAAAAATATGTCATATATATAGCATTGTGTGTTCAACACCCAAAGTTAAATTTCCTTGTCACCAAACATTTGACCTCCCCGCCATTTACTCTTATCTATCTCCTCCCTTCCCTCTGTTAAACACTAAGCTACTATCCATGTGTCTCTTTGTTTGTCATGTTTCTTTGTTGCTTTCAATTTTATATCCTACATATAAGTGAAATCATATGATTCTCAACTTTTTCTGTCTGACCTGTTTTTACTTAGCACGATAATCTCAGGATTCATCCACGTTTGTTGCAAATGGCAGTATTTTGTTTTTTCTTATGGCAGAGTGATATTCCATAGTATATATGTATCACATCTTCTTTATCTAATCATCTATCGATGGGCACTTCAGTTGTTTCCATGTCTTGGCCACTGCGTAGATTTCATTCTTATATTCAAGTCTATGATCCATTTCGAATTAATTTTTTTAAATTGTGTAAATTGGTGTCCAATTTTATTTCTTTGCATGACTGTTTGTTTTGAAGACAATTCTTTCTCTGATAAAATGTTTTTGGAACCCTTTTCAAAATCAGCTGGCATAAATGTAAAACCTTATTTCCGGACTCTCAATTCTATTCCGTTCATCTACATGCCAAGCCTTATACTAGTACCACACTGTTTTGGTACTGTACCTTTGCAGTAAGATATGAAATTGGGATAGGTGAGTCTTACAACTTTGTTCTTCTTTTAACATTGTTTTAATTATTACATGTTCCTTGCATTTCCACATGAATTTTGTGATTTGGACAGATTGGATAGAATCTGAAGATAAATTGAGGGTCTATTACCATCTTTACAACACTAACTTTTTCCATGAACATGAAATGTCTTTCCATTTATTTAAGGGTTTTTTTTTTGTTCCTTAAAATCGTATTTTGTAGTTTTTAGTATGCAAGTCTTTGACTCTTGTTAAATTTATTTCAAAGAATTTTATTATTTTGGTGCTATTGTAAACAAAATTGTTTTTTAACTATAGTTAGATATGGTTCATTTTACTGCTAGTTTACAGAAATACAGTAGATTTTTGCATATTTATTTTCTACCTTAATACTTTACTGAAATTGTTTGTTACTGAACTTCCCAAAGACTTTACATGTCATCTACAGGATTTTTCACATACAAATTCTTGACATCTTTGAATAGACATGGCATGATTTTTTCCTTTCCAATATCAATATCTAACTTGGTACCTTCATGGGTAGAACTGGTGGTATTTGGAGGAAGTAAACCATACTCTGGAATGAACAGTGTCTATCTTACTAGACCTGATTTCTGAGACCAAAATAGAGTCCTACTTAATGTAGAAGATATTAGTTGGATAGAGGTGAAAATAAAGGCTATGACTAAAAGATTAGAAGAAAATCTATTCATCAAGAAAATGGATTATAAATGAGATTTTCTTAGCCAAACAGATGTATCTCATTCCAAGAGAGAGTATAGTACTAATAATCTTGGACTGGCAATACAAACCTAACACAGAGTAAAAACAGAAACAAATTTTCCTGGTGAGAAGAATAACCAGGAATATATTCCTTATGTAGATACCAGGCACATAAAAATATAGAACATGTGTAGAAGTAATATTCTTTAAGAACTTAGTAATGTTGTTCATGCCCTATGAGACGATCTCTAAAAGATATGTCCTCTCTCTCCCTTCTTCTCTGATCTTAAAACCTACTACTCCCTTCTCCCATCACTCTCCAGACAGACAGAGTGTCTGTCTCGTCCTAGAGCATTCTGGTCTTTTCCCTGTTCTGTGGACTTTGGGACTCTATACTAAATTTTTTTTTCTGTTGAGAGTGTGACATTCTGGAAGATGTTAATAGCTGTAGTAGAAATTATTTATTATATTACTCAGGTTCCATTTCTCTTTTAGTTTATGCAGTTTAAGTATAGCTATAAATCAAGTAATGTTTTTGTCCTGGCCAAGAAGTAGGTATGTTACTCAATTTTAGCAAATTAGCTTCTTTATCCTGGGACTTTGTACTTTGAATTTGTGTAAGGATGGACAAAGTTCATACCCAGCACAAAGGCTACAATTATGAAATAACTGTTCATTACTATTTACAATAATTCCTGGAAATAATCTTATTTGCATTCTTTCCGAGACTTGGTTGTTCAGTAATGTATTTGTTAGGGCTCCTGTAACAAAGTACCACAGATCAGGAGTCTTAAATGATAGAATTTTGTTTTCCCATAGTTCCAGAAGCTAGAAGTCCAAGTCAAGGTGTCAGAAGGGTTGATTTCTTCTGAAGCTTCTCTCATTGGTTTGTAGATGGCCATTTTCTCCCTCTATTTTCACATGGTCTTTGTGCAAATCTGTGTCTTCATCTCTTTTTCATATAAAGACATCAGTCATATCGGACTGGGTCTACCCATAAGACCTCACTTTATTTTAATTACCTCTTTTAAGGACCTAAGTCTAAATATAGTTCACATTCTGAGGTACTGGAGGGCTTGGACTATATATATATTATTTATTTTTTTGGAAGGTGGTAGACAAAATTCAGCTCATAGAAAATAATCTCCTTGATTTTATGACTGACCCATAACCTTCCAGTACATGTACATATTTTGTTTTGCTTAATCTGAATCAGTCTCTGTTGCTTGTAGTCAATGAATTCAGATTATAATGAACCATTATAGTTTCTTATAATATACATATATACTTTTTTCCTCAGATGTGGGGACTCACTGAACCATAATGCCATTTTATGTCCTGTTTATAGAGAATATAAAAATATATAGCAATTCGCTTGCATGAAAGGAACTTTATGAGGCATGAGTGAGTATGGACACTTTTGCTGCCTTATTTAGGGCCCAGCAATTTTTTTTGAAATTTTGTATTCATAGCTTTTTTACCCTGGCAGCTGTGGGAGCGTTTTCCTTATTCAAGGGGGAGGGAAAGTCATTCGAGGAACAGAGGAGAAATAACAGCCACCTTTTATTAAGCTTATAGCAACTTGTAATCAGATTCTTAAGTTTAACTATCATGGAATTTTGCTCTAATAAGTTATAATCCATAATGTAAACAAGCATTGGCTCTCAATCTGATAAATTAATGTTAAATGAATTCACAAGCCAGAAACTAACAAGAAAAATAAATTAAATCAGGATTTTAAGTTGATGAATTTCAAATTTTGAAAGCAGAGATTCAGATTTTCTGAAACTTCATTCTAGTCGCATCACTGATTTCAGATAAGAGAAAATAAATAGAAAAAGTACGCTGAGGAGAGTTCTACTTGTCTGCAGGCTACATGTTACATGTTGTAGAAAACAGAGGAAGAAAGATTATCTTGTTTTTGTACCTGCTAGAGGTATGTTATCCCCTACAAATTCAGTGCTTCAGTTATAAGAACTCAATACTAAGCCATTCCCCTCCTGAAGGTGGAATAATTTTTTTCGGTCTTATTTGCAAAATGTATTATAACATGGTGTTCTTTTAGAGTTTTGTGATAAACATCACTAGCACCCATGTACTTTAAATTGCATTCAAATACATCTATTTTTCAAACCTTTATAATTTTTTTCAAAGTTAGTAAGTACTCTTCTAACTGAGCATAACACTGCATACAACATCCTTACTTGGTAGCATTAAGCATTTGTACCGGTAACATTGAGAAGGCTTTTAGAGATTGGTTACAATGACGTAACTCAGGTCTACCAGCCTGCAGTATTCTAGCTCATCATTCTCCATTCTGTTTGGATGGAAATTAAATTGGAAGAAAACAGACACTTTTGGTCTGGCAGAGAGGTGAGTGATACTTTTGAAATACCTACAAATCTCATTTTCCTTTCAAGTTCACAGTACTTTTGGGGAAGATTCTTGCCAAAATTTCAAGGAAGCTGCTTGCCTCAGAGAGAACCCTAGGAAAGGAAAGTTGTGCGAAAGGGGGAGAGTGTAAAGGGATGGAAAACAGACATTTCAGCGTCTTTTACTTGATTTATCCTCCATCTACTTTTGAATGTGTTTTGGCTAGAAAACTTCCGAAGAGGCATGGGTTTTAAAAAGAAAAATAAGGTTTTTACATGAGAAAAACTAGATAGTTGGCTAATTTACCGACATAATTTCATCAAGAGAAGTATCTTAGTAAAGTGTATAAAATCACTCAAATATGTGCCAGTCTCATGAGGAAGTGATGACACTTGGGATATTTCAGCACCTTCTGCGTCCTTTCAGTACTGAGAGCATGAGAACAGAGATTTGCATCTCATATCTTCAAATCTCAGTGCTCTTCCTGTTGCTGAAAATGTCATCTTAACAGATCTGTTCAGCCTGAAACGTGTCACCCACCTTCAGTTTGATCCAAGTAGTGTTTCAGGAAATAGTCTGATGCTGGACATATGTTCTAAGGATGTATTGCCAAAGTGTAAATGAAGGCTAGTAACACTACAGAGTTAACACCTACATCAATTTTTAGGAGTACTTTTCTTCACAGCCGTCCATCCATTTTCACACCTTAGATCCCAACTCTAGTTTGTCAGTGACTATTGTTTGACAGCAAAATGGCAAATTGAAGTTACAAAAAAGAATATTTATTTTATATAAGTCTTTTAGAAAGCAAGACAAAGGCGGAGTTTATGGCTAAGCGATTTCCTAAAATGTAGCTCTCATCACCCAGCTCTCCTCACACAGGGTTCACACTGTAAATTTCTGCAGTCTCTCATAAAACAGGACATCGAGTCAACTGCGGGGCATTGACTTTCTCTGTGCTTTTCGTGCCTTTGAAGATAGGAGCTGAAGTGTTCAGAAATCAATGACTGTGTTTTTCCTTTTTGTCTTCAACCATAATGGCCTTTAGTCTCAGTTGATTATTAGTGAACTAAAGAGAAAAATAAATTTCACAAGTGTGTGATTTCTAAGGTAAAATTGTTGAGAAATATAAACTTGAAAAGCAAAATGAACTGTCAGTGTGTTGAAATATCAATTCCTATATGGAAATTATGACAATAGTGCTCAGTCTTCATGAATACTGTGATGAAGTCATTGAATCAATGTAAAAACCTATATTTTAACATAACTAATAAATAACTACTTTAATTTAAAAGTTACTTAAATAAAAATTCAGTTGAAAAGCCTATATTAAACGGACAAATATAGTTAAAATGTTTAAATTTGAATAATGGCTTGAATTTTACATTCAAATATGTGTGGATGTATTCATCAATTTTCGTGGGTGTTTAATCAATTTTTTTCAATAATATGTATACAAACTTTATTTCAAGACTTAGAGTATGTATACATTGTTCAGTTTATCTGTATATCTGATTAAAAACTTTATGAACAACGTCGAAAGCGAAAATTGTAAATCTTACTCTTTGCCACCAGAATAATGAAAACATTTAGGTGTCAAAGCAAAAATGCAAAGAAAAGCCAGTAGGCTAGCATAAGGCTAGCACAAAATTATTATTCTTTGCTTGGTCTGAGACTTCATTATTATGATTGTAGTTTCCACACATGTGAACTATGAAGTAATTCAACAATTCTTTTATTAGTGTGTTCCACCCAAACAGGGTTATGGTCATTTTTAGCATATCTATATAACGAAAAAATTAAACAGCAGAAAACGATGAATGTGGGACATATTGCATGTTTTTAAAATTAACTTTGCTTATAGAAACTAAATAGAACTTGAATATTTTTCAACTCAAACAAATAACTAAGACAAATTAATGAATATAGTGGAATAACTTGGAAAACCAAATCTAAAAAATATGCTTTTACATATTTTCTGAATATTATGAGCTTTAGCACTGTCTGTCATCATATCATGCCCTGGGAACAGGGAAAACATGTTACAGCAAGTAGGAATAAATGTAAGTCAAATATGACACAGAGCTGGGAGCATTATTTTATTTCATTTGTCCTTAGAAAATACTTGCTACATAAGAAATGAAACTTTGATTTTTTTTTTTTATCACAAAGGTCACCTTACAAGTAACCAAACATTAATTTTAAGAAAGTATTATGCTATGGCTCTTCTAAAATAGTGGAATTGAAAGAGTACAGAAGAAATATTTCAGTGGGTATCAATCACATATTTATTTTTCTGTCACCTGCCAAAATATCTTCAATATTGCTTTCCATTTTTAAGTATTGATCTTGACCTTAGGGATGTTAGGAATGTTGACAGGGTGAGAAATTTTCAAAAATGAATTTGGTAAAGAATTCCTAATGTTGGAAACAATATTTCTGTTCATTGATTTCACTTTACTGTCTGATAAAATGTTTTAACTCACAGTAGATAAGAAATGAAAATGAATCAGTGGTAATTTTTTCTGCATCTATATCAGACCAGTTTTATCTATACGGCAAAGAAATCCAACAGTCATGAATAATAATGCACGTGTATAGTCTTTAACAGCTTCTTTCTGTTTGTGAAGCTTCTGATAATAGGACTTGAGTATGATCTAAATATATCCTACTGAATATATAAGTGTATGTGTCATAAAAATGCTTCCTTACCTTACAAATCTTGACTACCCTCTTCATTAAAAAAGCTGTCAGTAATGTTCATTTTACACTTACTATTTGCCAAATGTTCTCACATTAATTTCATAATTCTGTCATGATTTTTTCTTTTTCTTTTTCTTTTTTTTTCTTTTTGCAGATGAAAATACTGAGGCTTAGATGTATTCGTAAGCTAGCCTGAGATCACGCTGATGACTGGAGCCCAGATTTAAACCCCAGTCTCACGGATTCCTGAGCCCAGTCCCAGAGAGCCAGACTGCAGGACAGGAGTATGAAACAGGTAAGGAGGGGATGTCAATGCAAACACGTGTTACTGAGTTTGCACCACTGCTGTACTACTGGTTCTCCATTCTCAAGGCTAGTCCAAGAAGCCTTATAAAACATCTCCTCCAAACTGTCCGACTGGAGATGAAAAGGGGAATTATTACTCATAGATATTTATCCATATTTATCCAATTATTTATCCTCCTCACTGGCCAAGAGTGACACCAAGGCCATGAATTCAAGCACGTTTCCACTTGTGCATTTTGGAGTACCTAATAAAAAGCCCTAGACTTGGGAGTGTTAGGAGGTGCTGTCTGGGTGAAGCGGATCAATAAATGTGTTCTGAATCGCCACAGCATAGGTACTGGAGTGAGGGGTGAAACCGAAAGACCGCATTGGTATACAAGAAATGCTCAGCACACTCTACTCTGCCTTCTCCAGGGAAACCACTGTGAAAAACCAGTTGTTTCCAAGTAACTCCATAATATCAAGGAAAATCAAAAATCACATAACTATATATTAATCATAAAGCATAGCATAATGGCCTATACATGCTAGGTGATCAAAAAACTGTTGGTTTATTTAATTATGATTCTCCCATTAAGGTGCATTTTAAAAATATTCTATTTATTACATTTAACTTGTTATGTCATTTGAAATCTATATCGGTACATAATTTATTTTTTCTTCTAAATTGCCTTTCTTGTTACCAAAACAATATACTGAATAATCCATCTTTTCCCCTGTTGATTTGTAAGTCTTCTTTTATTTTCTATTAAGGATTTATTCTACTTTATTAATTATGATAAGGTCATTAGCATCACATACAATGTGGCATGAGAAGGGCTTCATAAAGTCTCTGGAACAATATATGCACTCAAGGAATACTTGCTCTTTTCTTTCTGACATACTGTCTGCCTCTGTCCCTTTTAGCATGTTCTGAGAATGGCTTCAGTAAGAAAGAGAGATGACTTTAAGATTTCCTGATGAAACTGGTATCACAACTTTTCTGCATCATATGTTCCAAGCTTATGTTTTAGTTCTCTATCACCCTATAGTCCTGTATTTTTTAAATATAACCACCAGAGACTAACCTAAAGCCTTTCATTTAGACTATCTGGTCTTCATATTTCCCCTATATGATAGGAGATTTTTGAAATTTAAATACTCAATAATGATTACAAAGTTTTTAACTTATTATTTTTCTGCTGCCTTTATCAGAAACTTCCTGTATTCAGTAATTTTCTTAGCATACAACTGAAACACCCAGCAAATTAAAGAAAGTATTATGTTGTAATGACCGTCATATTTGCATATTTACCAGAAGGGAATGAAGAAAAAAAGGACATAACTTCTGAAAAGAGTCTCATGGTACTAGTAATAGGTACATCTTCTACTATGTATAAACATAGTATCTTACTTTTTATAAGTTACCATAACATATCCTGTGCAGTTCCTTCCCTTCTAAAATCGGAGATAATGCAAAACATGACTAATACTCATTTCTTGGGAGGATCGTAAGCTCTGACTTAATTAGAAGAAATTAACCCGTCTTAAACATTTTTATTCTAAGAAACTGTAGTGGGAAGTGGGATGGCACTGTCCCACAGGATACTCTGTTATTTCATGACTCCCTCTTTATAAATGGCACAGTAATTATTGCTTATAGGGTTAAAATTGCTTAAAATCTTGTGGCAGAAATGTGCAGGAAATCTGACTTTTTCTATTGAAGAGGAAGCTGATTAGTGGGGAAAACAATATCTTCTAAAAGAAAAGGCACCCTGGGAGCCAATAAAAAATAAGCAAACAAACAGTAGTCTTGGGTCATGAATTAAAAGATATAGTCCTAATCTAGGTCTTTTAGTAATCTTGAAAAAAATATGATAATTGCATTGTTATCTAAATATTTTATCCCAGGAAAATTACCCCAGTAAAAATTAATTTTAATTCCCTGAAGCTTATTTTATTATGGAATAATATAATATATGCAGCTCATAACAACTTCACAAATATATTTATGAAGATATTAAAATGGAACAGTCAATTTTTCCTAATTTTCAATGTATTTTGTAGTTATTTGAGTAAATATAGTTAAATTATGAAAATATGTGAAAAATAATTTGTATAATAAATGTTAAAAGGATTGTACTTTTGACACAGACTTATGGATGATAGTCCTACAAATAAATTATAAATCAGTGTTAATAATTTGTTTTAGCTCTATTCCCCCTAAGTAGGTACATTTATATCATAATAGGAACTATCTTAAATTTAATAGTGCTAAAAATTCATAACTAGCAGTAGAATAAAATCAATTTGTAATTTTTCAGAGATGTTCATCAGAAACTTAGATATCATTTGTATTAACATAGCATTTTCTACTTATGCATCTCTTGTTTAATTGGCTGTGCAAAATTGTCATAAGCAATACATTTTTATTATGATCCACAACTTTCAAGACGTTTTAAAATAAATTATTTCCTAATGTATATTGTTTGGGGCAGGAGTAGAGGATAGAGAATCATGCCTATAATATGAAAGAAATTTTGACCCTATGATGTTGACATGAGGAACAAATAATATATGAGAAATGTCTAGTGGAACAAAGCAACTGTCCAAAACCTGTAGTTTTACTATGGATGATTAGAGCAAGAAGGGATCAATGCTGAATTAGTAGCAAAGGCTTCAAGGTAGAGATGGGTATTTGAATTCATTCTATCATCTATTTAATCTGTGAAGTTTTATCAGTCACTTACTATGTGCCAGACATTACACTCTACAGTAGAGATACAATGGCGAAAGAGACATTATCCCTGCTTGTCAGTTTAGAAATGGGGAAAACTAATAATTAAAAAGGGGGAAAAGTTTATTCAAGCTTATTTGCCGTGTTAATGAAAAGATACAAAACAAGAAAATAACTGCTGAGCAATAGCAGAAGTGTAATACTCTATAAATCCCTTCTTAAACAAGATCAAAAACATGAAATCACCTAATCCAGGACTTAGCATAGCGTAGGCAATGGGAAAATAAAATTATGGTTGCAGCTGTGCTATGATACAAACATCTGCTTTTGCAACTTAAACTAACAGACATAATATGTTAGAATTATACTTAGGAAGTATGCACTGCTTTGATTTTGTTTCCTACATAGTTAAATATGTTTTTTTCTGACACCTGAAATATTATTTTGAAAGCTTTGTAATTCTGTTATTATGTATATACCAGATATCGCTACATCATGGAGAGAGCATTTAAAAAGAAATCAAGAATGGCAAGTACACTGTTGAACAAAGTAAACAACAAATTTTTATTACTATATATAGCATATTCTAGGTGCTAGAGATGCAGTGATAAATGAGAAATTGTTCTGACCCTCTAGCAATGAGGTGGCCCTTAGCATTTTTAAGCAACAACAACTGGGATTATGAGGAACAACTGAATGAAACAGATATTTGACTTAAGTAAGAAAATAATAAGAATATAATAGATTTTTCAAATATCTGAAATAATAACATGTGAAGAAAGATTCAGCTTTTATATAACTCAACAGAACAGAGATAGAACCAAAGAGATAGCAATTTGCTTCATAGTTGGGGGTGTCTAATATTGGTGTTGCTCCCTTGAAATTACAGCTATTCAGTGGTAAGTTTCTTGAAACTTTGTTGAAGTTGCTGGACGACACTCCTGGAAAAGGTGCCCTCTATTCCACATGCCATGAGCAGAGCACACAGCACTAATCAGTCATGGTGCTCTGAGTCCAGAGACATCAGGATATGTCTCAACACAGGATCAGGCAGCTGCAGCTAATAGATTAGGTTTTTTAGCTGAGATGTTGTTACCATTCCCAAGCTATAACAAACTCCTCAATAAATTAGTGGATAGAATAATTTACTTAAGATTATTTTCTAAGTGAATTAAGTTATATCTCCCATGCATTAAAGTTTTTTAGTCACACTCTTGCTAACTATTGTCTTGAATGAATCAAAGATAGCAATCCTTTAGTCTCTCCTATTGTAGAAGCATTTCTACATCATTATTTTTTAGTTGAAATTCTTTGAAAAATTTATCTCCTCAGTTGTGCTTGAGCTATAAAACTTGATAATCTCACCCTCTTCCTACTGTATATGGATTTTTATTAGCTACCCTTGTAGATAAAATGACAAATCTTAGGTTCTTTCCATTGATAACCAGTTCCATTATTCTTTTAACGATGTGCAGTAAATTTCCTTTTCCAGTCAGAGACAATGGTTGGTGTGCTCTCTATCACTGTTGATCACCTTTGCCTGTTTCGAACTTCATATAAAGGGAATTATGTGGCATAATATTTTTAGAATTACTCATGCTGTCATGTGCAGCAATAGCCTGTTCTTTTTTACTGAGGTATATTTCAGTTGATTATTTTATATTGATCTTGTATTCTGCTACCGTACAAAATTTAATTGTAATTCCAGTTTTCTATTCGTAGATTATTTTTAATTTTATATTTGTGTAATTATGTAATTTGCAAAAAAAAAAGGATTATTTTACTTTCTGTTTTCCAATTTTTATAATTTTTTTCTTGCCTTATTATCCTGACTACAACCCAGAAGTGATTTATAAAAGACATCCTCACCTTGGTACTGATCTTGGAAGAAAAATGTTAAATATTTTTCTATAAGTATGGTGTTAGCTGTAGGTTCATTTTATAGATGATTAAATATTGATTGAATAATGTTCTTTAATTTGCTACGACTTTTCATTATAAATGCTTATTGAATTTTATCAAAGTTATTTATTTATTTATTTTTTGCTTTTATTAAGAAAATCATGATTTTTTCATCTTTATTCTTTTTACTTTCTGGATTATATTAACTGATTTGAAGAGTCGTACCAAGTTTGTGTTCCTGGAATAAACCTAAGAATTTAGTCCTAGTGTATTATTATTTTTTATATATTGTCAAATTTTGTCAATATTTCATTAAAGTGTTTGCATCTATGTTAATAAGGGACCCTTTCTGAAATTTTAGTTTCCCGTAAAATTACTTTCTTGTGTCCCATGGTTAGTGTCAGTTTTGGTATGAGAGTTATTATAATGGCCTCGTAAAACAAGTTGGTACATATGCCTTCTCTTATATTTTTAAAGAATTGCTGTACATTGGTATTATTTAATTGTTTGATAGGATTCACCAGTTAAGCCATCTGGCCCTGAATCTTTCTTTATGGAAAGCTTTTTAGTATTTAATTCACTGCTTTAATAGTAATAAGGTTTTAATTTTTTTATTTTTGTGCTAGTTTTAGAGAATTGTGGTTTTCAATGCAACTCTCCATTTAATCTAAGTCGTTAAATTTTTTAGACTAAAGTTTTTCATATAGCCCCTTCTAATGTGTGCTTTTAATGTCTGTAAGCTATGTAATGATGCTCCTTGTTTCCTTCTTAATATTGTTTGTGCTTCTTTTTTCTTTATTATTTTTTTCAATAAAAAACTTTGGTTTTGTTCTATTTGTTCTCTATTTGTTCTTTATTTAAATCACTTATGTTCTTATTTTTATATGCTTTATTCTCTTCTGAGTTTAATTGCTCATCTTTTTTAAATCTTGAATTATTAGCTCATTTCAAACCTTTAATCTTTTCTAAAGTATGAATTTAAAGCTATAAATTTTCCTAACAGTATTTAAAAATGTTTTATTCATTGTCTTGGGTCAAAATATTTCTAATTTCCCTTACAATTTCTTTTTTGGTCCACAGATTGTTTTAGAAGAGTGTCACTTAGTTCCAAATATTGGACATTTTCTAATTTTTTTGCTATTTCCAATTTCATTCCATCATGATATGAGAATACAGGCTATATACCATCAATCTTGTATCAATTGATGCTTGATTTATAGTACATCATATGGTCTATTTTGGTAAATATTTTATATACACCTGAAAAGAATATGAATTCTAAAGTTATTTCAGGTAGTATTCAGCAATGCCCATTTGGTTACTAGCATTGCACAATTTTTCTACATCTTCACCTGAATTTTGGCTCTGAGGAAAATAATTTATCATTGTCAAATGTTCCTCTTTTGTGTCGCTGGTAATACTCATTTTCTTGGAGCCTACTTTGCCTGCCGTTAATATGGCTTTCTTGTGATTAGTGTTTGCTTTGTCTATCTTTACCCATCCTTTCATTTTCAACTTGTCTATATATTCAAAGATAATTTCAGTGTGAATCATCACTAAAACCAATCTGACAATCTTTCTTTTAAGTGGAGTGTTCAGTCCATATACAATGAATGCCATTATTGATATGTTGGATTTAAGGCTATCTTCTGGCTTTTAGTTTTCTTTATGTCTTGATGGTATTTTGTTTCTTCCTCCTTTTGCACTGAGCATTTTATATTATTTCATTTTGTCTCCTCCTTTAAACCACTTGCTTCATTTCTTTAATTTCTCAAGGTTGCTTTCAATCATTAACTTTTCATTGTATAACTAAAACTAATATTAAACTTTAACATGCATAATTTAATTTATTCACTCTGCTACTTTTATAATATACTTTATTTCTATGAACATCATTTTATTGCTTTAAACAGTCAATAACATTTAAAGAAATTAAGAAAAATACAGTTTCTTATATATCTATCCATATATTTACCATTTCCAGTTATGTTCATCTTTTCTTATATCTGGTTTTCTTGGTGGATTATTTTCCTTCAGCGTAAAAATATTTCATTATCATCTTTATGATAAATTATTTCAGCTTTTCTCTTTCTCCTCTCCAAAAATATATCAGTTTCTCCTCCATTTATGAAAGATACTTGAGGAGCATATCTAGAATTCTGTGTTACAGTGTTCTTACCACCATTACCTAGGAGGTATTTTCCTATTATCTTCTGGCCTTGATTTTTTTCCCAATAAGAAGCAAGTCTTCATTTTTATTGTTGTTCAGTGGACTACTATATATCTATCTACATGAATTTTTGCTGCTTTTAACCTTTTTTGTTTTTGGTTTTCAACAGTCTGACTATAATAGTAGCAATCGGCATGTTTTCCTTTGTATTTTTCTTGCTTGAGACTTCCTGAGATCGTTGGTTCTGTGACTTGATGTCTTCCATCAATTTAAGAAATATTTTGATTATTATTTCTTCAGATGTTTGTTTTCTTCTCTATTCTCTTCTCTGCTTAGAGGACCACAATTACATATTACCATTTGGTATTATGTAATGGGTCTCAAATGCTGTTCCGGTGTTTATTTTTATATTCTTTCAGTATGAATAATTTCTGCTGACCTGTCTTTATATTTATTGATTCTTATTTTTCTTGCTCTGTCTAGCCCATTAAAAATCTTTTCTATTTTATATATGTATATTTTCTGTTATAATAATTTCATTTGGTTCTTTTTTAAGTTATTGCATTTCTCTGCTCTGATTCTCCATCTGTTCACCTATTTTCACCATATTTTCCTGAATCCTCCCATATACCTATACTACATGTTTTAGTATGTTTATTAAACCTGGTTTAAATAAATGTATTGCTGCTTCCAAAATCGGAGTCATCTGTGTGTCTATTTCTGTTATTTTTACTTTTGGATCCTGTTTTTCTCCTTATATCTTGTAATTTTTGACTACATACTGGACGTTATGGATAATATGCTGTAAAAAAATATGGATTATATTATTTTCATTTAAAAAAATGTTGTGTTTCCTTTCATTAGGGAATTTAAAAACTGGCAGGTTGACTTGATCTGATTCAAGCTTTATTTTAAATGGGTCCTTTAAACACCTTGGTTTTATCCTTAAAACTATTACGTAGCCTTGGAATCTTCCTCTTAAGGCACGGTTCTTCTGAGATTTCAGTGAAAACCCCAAGATGTTTACCTAGAGCCCCTAACTTGTTGGGACTTGAACTCTAAATTTCTTACACTGGGTTGCTGAAATTTCTGCTTAAATTTTTACTATCCCAGTCTTTACTGCAGCTTTTTTCTGGGTTTCTTTTGTACCACCTTGCATATGCTTAGTTTAGGAATCAGCCAGTATTTTAGAAGAATTTGTACACAATTTCGGCGATTTCCTCCTTTGGTAGCCTCCGTTGAGGAGGACAGTTTCTCATCAGTTTCCCATCATTCTAACAGCTCCAAACTCTAACTCTGTTTCTTCCACTTCCAGTTCTTTTTCTTTGTTACTGGACACTAGGGATTTCTTTTGAGGAAAAAGCTATTAATTGCAAATCTCACAAGGTCGGCTTTCTTTTTTTTTTTTTTTCGTTTCTACCTGCTTTTGGTTCCTTTCCAGAGCTTTAAAAAATTGCTTTATAGTATTTGTTTTTACTTTGCCTAAGGTTTGTAATTGTCGTTAATAGGATTATTAGTATGGATCAAGGTGCTCTACTTTTATTGAAACCAGATTTGTTATAAAAGCCAGGTACTATGTTTTGCACGTGTATTTAAATTTAATTATCAGAAAAGTCTTGTAAGATGCTTACTATATTATTCTAATTTTTCGGATGAGCAAATTGTAACAGAACGAATGAGGGTAACTTCCACAAAGCACGTACCTAGTAGGAAGCAGGACTGGGGTTTAAAGCTGGACAATCTGGCTTTGATTTTAATGACTTTTATTTATTGCATCACTAAACTAAGTCTGAGAGATTTTTTCCTAGAAGGTTATCTATTGTTAACTAGTACAACTAAATATGTATATACAAAATGTCCCAGTCAAAAAGTGTAGGAGAAGTTGGAATAAAAATAGTCAAGCATGTTTCTTTACTGTTTGACATATTCGAAGCTTCAATATGCAGATATGCATGTACATTTCTAAAAGAGAGATAGGGACATTTCCCAACATTATTTGACCAAAGGTTCTCTTTTTTTAAAAAAGTTTTTTAAAGGTCATCTATCACAATAAATACCTGGTAGAATACATTTAGAAAAATTCTTTTCTAGAGGTTTAGCTCATACAATTCTCAGAACATTGTGACCACTTAATAAAATTTTATTGAAAGAAGGAATGGCCATTAAAATTGTATATAGACTCATAATAATTTATACCTAAGGTCCATCCATTATGAAATCATGGTTCAGATAATGTCACCAAGGGCTGTCTCATGGGAAAAGAAGATAGTTTATTTTAACGATGGTGTCCTTAATGGATAGAGATATGTTCCAAAGACTTCTGACTTCACTCTGCATCCTGATATGGAACCGTCACTCTTTATCTCATTTAAGTGTCATGTCATGTAACATGACTGTATTTTAAAGAGATTAATAGGCTCTATTATAGTATGTGAGATTTTAACTGAGCTTTAACAGCTACAGAAATGCCACCACCTGGGAAAACTGCCATGTTGTTTTTGGAAAGAAGTGTGTAACAGATAGCCCCCAAAGCTCTTCCAGCTAGAGAGCGAATCAGAAAAAGAAATAGGTTAACCAACTTTAATTTCCCTGGAAGCACTAATTTTTCCTTTCCACTGGAATAAAGTATTAAGATACAATAGACAAGAAAGCATAATTGGTAGCAATTATTTCTTCTAAATTTGTTTATAAGCAGAAAAATTCATTCAGATCACTGAACTGATGATAGTTTTTAGTATATATTTAAAATATATATCACTATATGTATTTAAAAAATTTTGTTTTTATTTCAATTGCAACCTTGTAAATAATCAAAACAAGCGTTACTTTACCTGTTGGAATTTTTTAGTACAATGAATATTGAATGAATATACTACAGAGAATGCAAAACAAAGTCTCTTCTCTCAAGGAGCTTGAAATCTAATGAGGCAGAATAAATACCAAAACAAAACAAAACAAAATGAAAAACTATAATGACAGGCAGAAAGTAGTTAGCCAGTTTTAAGCAAGACAAAGCACTTTAAAGTTTTCAAGTAAGGAGGAATAACATTCTACTGTGTGGAAATCAGGGAAGTTATCACAGAGGTGGGTGGATTTGGGCTGTTAATCTAGTGTTAAAATTAGCATTATGAGGAATTAATGCAGGGTTTTATGGAAGCATATTGTAGGGATCTTGACACTTATCAAATACTGCTTCTTCTTTAATGTCTTTTCTCATTCTCCATAACTGAATATAATCTCTGTACATTTGTGCAGAGTATAGAGTGCATAGATGAAAATATGGAAGAGATGATGTATTGGACCCAGAACATGAAGCCCTTTGATGATTTTATTAAATAGTGAAATCATCTTAAAGGTTTTTTTTAAAATAAAAAATGACGTAATCATGTTGATCTGGAGACATTGTTTATGATAGGGAAATAGAAGATGGACTGCAAGCAGACAGTTAAGTGAAACGATTCAGAGAAACAACCCTCAGCTTGGGTACTGGGGGTAAGAACTGAACAAAGGAGTTGTACAAGAGGTGTTACAAAGTGGAAATGATAAGATAGAGCAATTAATGAGTAGTGGAGGAAGAGGGACAACTGAAATATAATAAACTTTAGTCTCCAAGCCTGAGCTAAAAAAGAAATCATCATGCCACATACCAAAATAAGCACTGAATGGAAGAAAGCCAATTTGTGCAGAGCAGACAATGAGTTCAGGTTTACTGATTATGTTTCACAGGTTGGTGCTATTTCCAGGTGTAATTTTTGAAAAGTAAGTTGGAAATGTAGGACAAGAGTCATCCAATGCAAAGATAATAGTTAATAACTAGTATGACATGGACAATGAGCAAGGCATGAACATTGGGCAATCAGAAATATTTCTGGCTGTAAATAGCTGGTATCAGTGAAGACCACTGGAAGATCCACCTTGCGTAATGGAGAAGTAATTGACTCTAATGAGAAAAGGTACATCAAAGATTGTTGGGAGAAAATTTGGGGGAACATCTCTATAAGAAGCTGTTGAAAGTGGAACAGAACAGAAATGCAGAGAGGAAATGGTTGGAAGAGGAGGAAATAAAATTTGATAGACATACTCAATGCTTTTGGCTGCTGTGTACATACAGTTGAAAAGACATCATCATTCATTGTTTCTTGTTCTCTGCTTAATCTATGCATGTGACTGTGTCCAAATTACACTGAAAGAATTTGAAGGTAACTTATCTTCTATCTAGGTATTCCTTGCAGAGTTTTAGGTACTAATGGACGTAGACAATTTAAATTTTGAATTAAGCAATGAAGTCTACAAATCACTTTAACACATTATGTCATTTCAGTGTCATAATTATGTGGTATAAGCTAGATAAATGCAGCAGATTCCATTTTACAGCTAAAGCTTAGAGAGGTTAAGTGGTTTGGCCAAGGCTTTTGATTTAATTTGTGGAGGATTCAAGGCCTCATCCTGGGTCTACTGGTTTATAATTCAGTGCTTTTTTCTAAATACTCTGCTGGTTTTTATTCTTTTCCTAATCCTATAGGTACCTTGGGTAATCAGAACTTTCCTAGTATCGACAACATGGCCATGTTCACAGTCCTTCACCAGATATGGCAGGAACAGCTCCAGCTGCCATGCCGTAGGGTTTTCAGTACTTTCAGAGAATTAAGCTTCTCCGTTCTTACCTCTAAAAGATAAGTTCAGATAAACTTCTGTTTTTGTTTTGTTTTATTGTATTTATATTTTATCATGTACATTTTTTTTGCCCACTGAGGGATAACTGATGATATATACCAGCATCAGAACTACATCTGCCGAGATGGTAAAGTGATTGCTTCAATTGGAGCATCCAAAAGGCTATTAAGCATTAAAATTGTCTTCAACATTTTAATGAATTTAAGCCAGAACACCTTCCTGAATCCCCAGTTCTTCACTCTGTTTACTGTTCTTGGCTCCTCTTTTCTGAAGCTTATCAAAAGCATTTGGGTTGATCTTGTATTGTAGGAAGAGTATCACTTTCATCTTAGGTAATGCTCTCAAAATCATACCTGGATGTGGACCTCACTTTGAGTTCAAGAAGCCAGAAAGCACAACTACACCGACATTGACCCATTGCATCTTTGGGAATCTACGATCTCCTAAGACACATTTCAGAGATTTTAGTTTAGGCCAACATTTTTCTGGTAGGCTCACAGAACTTGAAAATGAAACTATTTTAGAGCCAGGCTTAGAAAATAAATATTTAAACACATTTTGCTTTTTTGTACACCCACAGGCTTATTTATAGGATTATAAGTGTCACATATACATATATTTACACCTAAATGTGCATGTTCATGCTGTAGTTGATGCTCAATGCACATACCTCCATAAAATGCATCAACAGAAAATGTAACTATAACACATTTACTGAATCACCATTATTGTATTCTGATTTAATGCCTTAATATATTGTGTTTAACAAAACATTTTTGATATAACCATAGACTGGTGAACAAGAAGGGCTATTGTAGAGGGCTCTATAGGTTATCCAAATCATGGAATTTTTAAGTTGGGAGGCAGTAACAGTCATGATGTCATTTTACAGATGAAGAAACTGAAGTCCTAAGAATAAGCTTGAGGTTCCTGTCCAAATTCAAGCTAACTGTGGCAGAACTAAGATCGGGACCCCGTTTTATCCAACTCAGACCTATGCTCTATCAATAATTTTTTTTTTAAATGGGGTCATATGATTGAAACACTTTAAAATTGGATACTGGATAACAGCTTTCTGAACTAAATGGGTCTATGCTCTCAATAGATATTTGATTATTAAAGCATAAAATCTCTTTTACAATGTTAATAGTTATTCGAACAGTTAAAGTTAGTGAACATTTATCTTGTGCCAAAGATTCTACTAGTAGTTTTTGTAGATTGTCTCCCTTTAATCATCATAAAATTCCTGAGAGGGTATACTATTATGACCATCATCACCTTGTAGATAGAACAGAGGCCCAGATAAGTCAGCTTCCCAGGATAACAAAAGCTCATCTGTTTTAAATTACTACATTATAAAAACACTAATAGACATGTGCATTTAAAATTTCAAGGATCCAGTGAATTTGAGTATTTACCAGAAGATGTTCCTACAGAAAAGATGCAGAAATAACATGAAACCCCAAAATCATATTGGTAAAATTTAATTATTGTTTACATGTTCATGAGATGTTGTTACAAGTATTAAATTAGACAATTCCCTATCATTTGAACACATTAGGCCTGTCAGACTCCACTCCTGACTACTTCTCTACCTCCTCCTCACCCTCACAGGAGGAAAAAAAAAGAAGAAAACAGAACCATAAAGCTAAAGATTGGACAGACACAACAGCCAGAGAATAAGGTTTAAAGTCTGATTATTTTAGGTTAGTGGTTGGCATGCTTGCCTCACAAAAGCTATATTTCCTGGTACTTTTGTCTACAACAAAAATATTTTGGTCTCTGCTTAAGTGCCTCTTCCTGTCTCTGTTTCTTTCATCTCTATTTATCTTTCAAGGTGTGTTCAAACAACTCCTTCTGTGGAGACTTTCCAAACATTTCTGCCTACTTCTGGACCTGCCATGTCCCAGATAGGAAAAATAATATTAATTTTTAACCTTTTCTATTTCATATAGCATTTCACTTATGCTTCTATTATACAACATGTAACACACTAGGGTATTTATTGGCTTATATATCTGTTTCCCTGGTAGACTATAAACCTCTCAAAAGTAGAAACATGTTTTATTTAACTCTTACTACTTAGTCCATAGCATAGTACTTCCTGCAGAGTAGTTGTTCATATTAAACTTTTTTGGATGAGTTAAGTAGAATTAGTTTATATTTAATAGAACAGAATCATTCCCCCATTATTCTAATCGCAACCCCGGAATTAAAGTCCATAAATTTAATCCATGCTCCATCAGAACTTCAGACATTGGTATGTAACCAAGGGCTCAGCCATTCTGAAGAATTTGCACGGTGATTGACTCATAAATAGGTATATTACTCAAGTTGGTCCAATCACAGTGATGCCAGTACTTTCTAAGGAACTCTTAGGAAGAGGAGGGATTTATGGCTCTCTACAGTTTTACGACTTTAATCCCAAGAAAAAAGAAAAGAGAGTTGAGAAATAGAAACAGATCCCTATAAATGTCACTAAAGTTCCAGGATTCAGTCATTTCTAAATTCATCACAATAGTCATGGACTTTCTTAATTTTTTAAGAAAAATTCATTTTACTATAAGTTGAATGTTTTATCATTTTTAAAAGCAACCCCCCAACATTCCAAGTAATATAATTAATTTATTCAGAATACCTCAGAAGACAAAGTCTTAATTCCTATAACAATAACCAATTTTTTTTTTCCAAGATAAAAAAAAAAAGTTTAATGCTAAGAAAGGAGTAAGGGAGAGAGAAGAGTAAAGTAGAACATCTTTCAATAGGTGGATAAAGCCCCACACATTCCTTACTCCAGGGTTTTCAGTTATTAACTGTCAACCAACATGGGTTTCAACTGAGGGATTCATTGCTCACTAATCCCTTGGGGATAGCCTTGGGGATCCCTTTATAGCCACTATTTTCAATGTCTAATAACCAAGTTTGGTGATGGCATGTAGAGTATTAGTGGACAGACAGGCCCAGGAGTCTCAAAATCAGAGAGCACCCTCACAGACATGTCCATGTGGCATTTCTCATTGGGGAAGTAGCTTGTTAGAAAGCTTCCAGACAGATTTAGCTACACAACTCACACCCCTTATTGGGTATAACTTCTTTTTCTCCTCCTCCTTTCTGGTCTCTCTGTAAGTGAACCTATCGTTGCTCTATGTATCAGTTTCCTAGGATTGCCGTGACAAAAGGGTGGCTTAAAACATAGAAATTTATTGTCTTACACTTATGGAGGCTATCAAGATCTTAGCAGGGTTGATTCCATCAGAGGGCTAGAGCGAAAATCTGTTCCATACCTTTCTCCTGGCTTTTGGTGGTTTGATGACAATATTTGGCCTTTCCCGGATGATATTTGCCTTCGTGTTCACATGGTTTTCTCTATGTATGTGTGTCCATGTCTAAATTGCCTTTTATAAGTATACTAATCGTATTGGATTAAAGGCACACTCTACTCCAGAATAGCCTCATCCTAATTAATTATATCTGCCATAACCCTATTTCCAAATAAGGTCACATTCTAAGGTCCTGGAGGTTAGGACTTCAGAGTATCAGTTTGTGTGGGGTGGAAACAGTTCATCGTATAACACTCTGGCATCAGCAATGCCTTCATTTTCAAGACACAAATTTATGGACCATTATATTTAATGCAGTAATGCTAAAGAATATAAGCTTTATTAATATTAGTTTAAGAATGTAGGTCTGCTAACATTGTTTTGACAAAATTTTCAAAAAGAAGACAAAAGCTAAATGGATCCAGTGACAAATGAAGTATTCTGAAGGTTGCAGCTGAGTCATCCTGATTACAACAACACACACACATACACACATAGTTTTGGAAACCTTAAAATTAGAACTTACTGGCTCAGCTAACACTGCCTAAAATCGTTTCACCTGTGGAAATTTTCTAAACCTGATTTGATTTTAATTTGCATTTTGAAAGTGCTAAGTCTAAGATATGAAGAGTGCCTTATTTCCTTATTTCTAAGTTAATTTGAAACTTAAGTGACTCTTGGAAGTTATTTCTAAAAATAGGAGTAGAAACAAAGTTAAATATGTAATATGTAGGTGGTCCTAGCCAGAAAGGTCATATACACACACATACACACAAGGTTTTACATTGATAGATGAAGAACATTGGGGAAAATTTATCGGTTAAAGCATGGCAGCTAATTAGATTCTAAAACCCAAGTTATTGTCATTTTGAACATAAGAAAAAGTTAATAATCAGGTGTAGATTTACAGCTTCTTGTTTTTTTATACATATTTGCTTCATTTTTTTAAATGAGAGTTTGATTAAAGCAGAGAAAATTGTGATCCAAACCAAAAAGAACTTTCTTGATGAGGACCTGGAATGACTTATCATCTTTCTTGGACAACTTCCCAAAGAAGAAAACATCAGTCAGAGGAATTTAAAGCAGGGAGTTGGGTCAGCTGATTTTTTCTTCCTTCTGTAAGCTTCTGTTAAAATGATTAGGATTTCTAATAGATATTTCTTCCTCCACTTCAGTGACTTGAAGAAAATTGCTTCAAGAAATAAACAGATTCAAGTTCTTCACCAAGCTACTTGGCTATGTATAGCCACTAAAAGTGGTGATTTTCAGAAGACCAGACTGGAATGGTTTTCATTAGCAGGTAAAAACCACATCAGGGCACTTACTCAGACCACGTGCCTTAGCATCTTAATTCCTAATCTGAGCAGATAGTGTCAGAAATAGGCCTCATGTCTTTAAAATATATATTTGTGACTGTGTCACATGAACCACATAAATATCATAACTTAAACTAATATGTGCCTGTCAGAATACTTGACGATGGCATCAATAAAGTTCATCGTTACTGTAGTTTATGCAAACATTTAACAAAGAATACAATAGTATGAGAGGATTGCAGAAACAACAATTAACCTTCACTAAACAGATAATATCTGAGCACTGTTGGTGGTGATGAAGAATCAAAGATGAAGGAAACTCGATCTCTGAACGTGACAGCATAAAAGAGAAACAGCCTGATTCCTTCTAACCCTTTTGTTATCATGAAGACAGCACCCTCCTGAAATACGCTCGACTTATATGGGCACTTCAATAAGTTTTAGCAAATAACAGACCATTGTATATGCCATTCAGTGTTAAGGAGAAAGGGACTGAGACGATATGCCACTTTAGCACTTGTGTGTGTTTAAATTATGTTCCTGTTAATGGTTACCTAGATGGTTTTCAGTTTGGCTATTGTGAATAAAAATGCCATGAATATTTTTGTTCAAGTCTTTCTGTGAAATATATTATCATTTCTCTTGGGTAAATATCCAGAAGTAGAATTGATAATAGTAAGTGTTTGTTTAGTTTTATATGAAACTACCATATATTTTTCTAAGCTGGTGGTAACATTTTACTCTCACACTAATAATGTGTGAAAGTTCTGGTTACTCCAAATTCTTACCAACATTTGGGGTGGTTCATTTTTTTTTTTTTTAACTTTTGACATTCTGGTGCATATATAGTAGCATCTCAGTGGTTTAATTTATATTTCTCTAACTAATATTGTTGAGGGCATTTTTGTATCCTTATTGGTATTTTATTTAAAGGATATATGCTCATATCCTTTGCTGATTTTTAAGTCAGTTATCTTTTTATTACTGAATTTTAAGGGTTCTTTCTGAATTGTAGACATGTGTTTTGTCAGGTATATGTTTTGTCAGTATTTTTTTCCAGTCTGGGGCTTGCTTTTTCTTAACAGTGTTTGGTGTTGCTGAATTTTCATATATTTGGGAATTTCCTAGCTGTCTCGTTATTATTGATTTCTAACAATTCTGTGGTTGTTAGATAGTATATTCATTAAGATTTCAATGAATGTGCACTTAAAAAGAATGTGTATTCTGAAGTTCCTGGGCGTAGTGTTCTATACATGTAATTAAGTCAAGATGTTGCACAGTGTTGTTCAGATCATCTTGCTTTTACTAATTTCTTGACTCATTGTTTTAAATAACAGAGAGTGAGTATTAAATCTCCAAATGTATTCATCTCTTTCTCCCTTTAATTCTGTCAAATTTTTCTTCACGTATTTTGATGCTCTGTTATTATGTACTTACATAGTTGGACTATGAATTGACCTATTTGTCATTTTAAGTTTCTTGTTTTATCTGTAGTAATGCACTGTAATGATGTCTGCTTTATTTGATATTAATATAGCTAATCTAACCTTCTAATGATTAGCGTTTGCAGGGTATATCCTCTTCCATTCTTTTACTTTCAACTGACCTGTGTCTTCACAATTAATGTGCAATTCTTATAGGAAACATAAAGTACTGTCTTGCTTTTTTATTCAGTCTAATAATCTGTATCTTTAATGGGCATGTTTAGTCCATCTACATTTAAGGTAATTATTGATATGATTAGGTTTAGGCCAACTATTTTGCTTTTTCTTTTCTGCTTGTCTCATCTTTTATTTTTTCCTCTCTGTTCTCCTTTCTTTCCCTCTTGTAGTTTAAACACTTTCTGAAAGCCTATCTGAATTTTTCGCTTAGCTTTTTAGCCTTTCTTTTTATTATTATTTTTCATGTTTTCTCTAGTGAATACAATATACATATTTAACACTTCACAATCTAATTAGAATTAATATTGTACAAGTTTATGTGAAATGAAAGATCCATTCATTTTATAACTTTATTCCACATTTTTATGATATAGTTATCCTATATATTATATCTACATATGCTATACATCCCATGATACAGTATTATACCTTCAATTTAAACACTTACCTGAATCTTAAACAGTTTGGAGAAATATAAGATATAGTATTTTAAACTTACGTATTTACCATTTAGAGTGCTCCTTATTCTTTTCTGAACATTTGAGTTTTATCTAGAATTATTTTCTTTGAGCCAGAACTTTAGCATTTCCTCTCATGCAGATTTCAAGGTAACAAATACATTTTTATTCATCTCAAAATGCTGTTTTTTCACCTTCACTCTGGAGTGATATTTTTCTTGGTTATAAATTTCCTGGTGACAAGTTTTTCCTTCACTCAGCACTGTAAATACAATGTTCTTCTGTCTTCTTAACACTGTTGTTTCTGATGAGACTTCAGCAATAATTTTTACCATTGTTTTCTTATATATACTGTGTCATTTGTCTCTGTACTTTCAAGATTTTTCTCTTCATCTTTATTTTTCAGTAATTTGACAATAATGTGTCAAATGTAGTTTTCTTTTTATTTATCCTTCTTGGAGTTTGCTGAGCTTTTTGAAACACTTAATTTCTGCCATTTATCCAATTTGGGAAATATATTTTCTGCTCCATTCTCTCTCTCCTCTCCCTGTAAGGCTCCAATTACACATTTGTTAGACCTTTCGGTATTCCTCCACAAATGCTGCTCATCATTTTTGAATATTTTTTCCTCTCTCCTTTTCAGCTTGAATAATGTCCATTAATCTACTTTACTAGCTTTTTTTTTCTATCATCGTATATCTACTATTAAATATATCCAGTGAACTTTTTTACTTTAGATACTTTAGTCCTCAGATTTCCACTTGATTCTTTTTAGAGTTTTTTTTTTTTCTGCTGAGATTTGCTATCTTTTTATTCTTTATGATCTTATCTTTCTCTATACCTATAGTTCTAATAGCTCCTTTAAAATGTCTGATAATTCCAAATTCTATGTTGGTCTCCACTGATTGTCTTTTCTCTTGAGTAAACAGTGTCTTCATATATTTTACTTTGGGTTAGGTCTCAACTAGTGTCATGATTTATTGTAGAAACTCTGACTTTTACTATGCTCTTTTCAAGGATGATTAATTTGTTTTATCAGGCTATTAATTTGCTGAACTCAGATTTCTCACACTGTCCTCTATCTCCAAAAACACTATTCAGTTATTTTAGCCTAGCTAGTAAGCTTGTAATCTGTCCCACACATGCATAGTTTGTGGTTAGCCAGACGGCTGGAATTTGTATGCAGATCTGGGGACATACCTCTGTAACTGGTTTTTGTGGTTTTTCATTTCAGTTTTTACCTGCTAAAGTCACTTCGTCAGATTTAATAATTTATTAATGAATAACTGTGTGAGTTTCTGTCCAAGTTTTAACTCATGCTACAGATAAAGTCTTTTGGCTTCTTGTTAGAATACCTTTTGCTTGCCTGTCTCACTTGTCACTGAAGCATTCTACCACAATGCTTGGAATATAGTACAGCACATACTAAGGCTCAATAAATGTTCTGAAATTAATAAATAAATGAGACTAAACCACACATGAGGCAGTGGAGTCAAATGGACCTCATTTCAATTCCCTCCTCTGCACCTTTTTTTGACCTTAGTCATTTGATTTTGGAAAGTCACTCAATTTTTCTGTCTGAAGTTTATTCTTCCTTAAAATCAAGGGAATGGTGGGTATTTCTCAAGCTTTGGTTGAAGACTGAGTTAATTAGGTAGTGTTTGGTATATCAGTATGTGAAGGCTTTCATTATTATTCCAAAATTGATGGAGAAAAGTTCCATGGGAGGAGTGTAACGTTGAGGGGTTCAAAGGAGGCAGCAAACAATTTTCATTTGGAGAAGAAACTTTTTAGAGGAATTTAGTATTTAAGGTAGGCCTTGAGGGATGGAAGTTATTTAATTCAAAATATTTGCTTCCAATGTTTCACCTTTATATATTTTGCCCTTATTTGTCTCTAGAAGTATATAGGAATATATGTGTGTATACTTATATCTATATTATCTGTAGTTATATATGATATCTACACATCTACATATATATGTATATATAGATCTATAGATATAGATACAGATACAAATACAGATTAGATCTATCTATAGATACATAGAAATAACTACGCATAAGCATATACATTTAAAAATATAATCACGGAATCAAAATGTCATCTAAAAATAGGTCAAGCACAAGGTCATAAGCCCTGAAGACTAAGATTTTTGCAAAATTAAAGATGATGAGGAAAATCATGAAACACGTGATACTTACCAGAGTTATTACACTGTCTGCGTCAGAGATGTGCTAAAATCGGAATTAGCATCATGTCTGACACTTGAAATTTGGATACAAACTTTCGTATTCAAGAGAATTACAAAATGTGTGCCTCAGAGCTGAGTTTTTATTATCTCTGGAGCTAATCTGATTGTGGCTTCAGAAGACATTGGAAATCCTATTGGTGTTGCAAAAGGAATAGATTACATAAAATATTGAGGCCTTCTTTCGCTGACATGTCAGACTAAACCTTGACAATGTTCTCAGTGGTCTAGTAAGCTGTGGTCTGTTAATATAAGAGACTGTTGACCATTTGAAAGCAGTGAGACCCACTGACCAGGAAATCGATATTTTGGAGTTCTGAGTTCTAATCCTGGTTTTGCTGCTTGCTGTGCAGATGTACACAAATGATACAGTATTCCTTGCTCATTCCCTCTTGGTTAAAATTGAGAGGTAAGGGGACCTATCATTTTCCTTCCAGATAACATCTACAAAAATAAATTGGTGAACAATTTATAAAAGAATAGGTATTATCATGCTGAAATTTACCTAATCATGTGGCACTTTCAGAATTTTATTGCACCACATTTAATAACCGAAGGCTAAAAAATTACTTCTAACCCCATAAATTATTTAAAATAATGTTTAATTATAAAAAGAAATATTTAAATAAAGCATATCTTAGTGATCAATAACTCTTTATTAGACTAGAACTTTAAAATTGTAATCAACAATGAATGAATTGCTGTTTTGAAGTTCACAGAAATCTAAATTTTGCTCATGTGGTAGCAATTATATACTGTCAAAAATACCATTTCTCACATATATGGTATTTTACTTTTACATAGAGGTCCAGCAGTTCTTCTTGACAATTTTAATTTGTTCCTTCTAGATAATTTCTCTCTTTTGGAAATTTTAAAGTGATACTTAAGGATCAGAAATAAACTCTATTAAAGTATTTTGTTTTGATTCTAGGACTTGGTTTGAGTTACTTTCATAATTATGATCATCTTGCAATCTGAGCTTGAATTGTTATGTTATTTTTATGGTGACATTAATCAGCTCTATTTTTAGAACTGATTACAACAAAGTTATTACAAAATGTTATCAATGATCCTGATTGCAAAATAAAATTGCAAATTGTTTGCAGAGTTGAGTTTAACAACAGGCTGCTCTCTACTGTGCCAGGAATAATCATTATTTTTACAGACTTCTCTCTTGCTGCTGTTTTTGGAGAACAATTCTTGACACTGGGATTCTCCTCCTAGAAGTCGTCATTGTCATGCCTTGCTATTTGACCTTGAGCGTGTCAACTATTAACTTTTCTGAACCTTAATTTTCTTCACCAGTAATAACAGGATAATACCTATCCTGCCTAAGTCACAGGTTTATTATAAACATATAATGAGTCACTATTTATGAAAATGCTTTGTAAATCATAAAATGCTACAGATGATATTTTTATATTCCTGGTTTAGCTTTAAAAAAATATTCCAAAGAAACAGTAACACAAACCAGAGTTTTCTAGAACCACTGAGTCTTTCTTTATAAAGAAGTTCATATAAAAGAAATTGTATTGTAAGCCCTAATTGATGTCCGTGAAATAAGGTTAATGGTAATGATTCGGCTCCGACATCAGAAAGAATTATACAAGTCACTGTTTTATTGACTCTTTGACCTTGCACAAATTAGAAAATTTATCTTCAACTTGTTGGTGAAAAGTAGATAGTATCTATTTGATAGCCTGTTGATTAAGACAGGCTAGGACAAGTCATGCTGTGATAACAATTCCAAAATTTTAGTAGCATGTACAACAGAGATTTGTTTGTTTGTTTGTTTGTTTTTCTTCTCATACTATGTGTCTTTGCGGGTCAGTCGAGGGGCTCTAGTTATTCTCACTCTGGAACTTTTGCCGATGCGGTAGCTACCATGTAAAATGTTGTTGATCACTAGAGAGCAGGTAATCGTGTAGTGACTTGGCTTTTACTGCTTACATTTCACAAGTCAAAAAAGTCATGTGGCCTCACCCAACTTCAGAGGGTCAGAAAAGTGTAATCCTATCAGAGGCCTTGGGAAAAAACTGGGAATATTTGAAGGACAACCTTAATCATTGTCAAAACAGGTTGTTATAAAATTACATAAACATGAAATGCTTATCACAGTACCTGGCATATATGTTAAGGAGTCAATAATATTTTATTATAGTGTACTTACTATTATCTCAGTTAACTTGTGTTTACATACAGAAATAATTTTGGAATTTTTGTAAGCTATACTTACAGTGCCATCAGTCAACAAATGAAGCAGAAAGCCAGAGAATCTCACAGAAACATGAGTGTCTAGGTTATTTTGTAATAAGGGATAATAAAGTCTCTCTCTCTTAAATACTTGTTTTTCTTCCTTAAGAAATAATTGCAAAGTAAAATATTGTAATTGTGTGAGAATATTGTATGATATTGCAAAGCTATTTGAGCTTCTAAGAAATACTTGTGTTGACACACATCGAATCTATTTTTTATTGAGAGATACCTCAGAGCGATCATATCTGATGCTTCAAAAAGGGATAAAGCTTGCAAGTAAATTTCGCTTTTTAAATGACTTTGTAGTTGTTTCCCTGGAAGCCCTCTGACTGCTCTTCCATTCTTCATGGAGACTGTGATTCAGGTTGACTCTCTATGATCCCCAAAATATCCTAGCTTCTATTCCAGATGACAATTACAGGTAAGCAAGTCAGAGGGAGAAAAACATAGAAAAACAAAGGTGCTCACAGAATGTCTAGCGAAGTACACTCACTGTACTCTCACCCTTAGTACAAAGTACATGACAATTTCTTAGTTAGATGGTTTGTGTGTTACTTCTTATTTAGTCCTACAGTTGTTCATTTTTCTGAAATCTGATGCCAATTATTTAGGCTTTTTTTTCTATTATATAAGAATAAATATCCAGGCTCTATTTTTTTTATGTCCAATGTAAAGGTATTCTGTACAAAATCATGAATATTTACATTAGATTGTTATATTTAAAAAATTTATGGAACAATAAGGTCTAGGAGAGAAGAAATGGGAAATAGATCACATTGCCTTGGTAGTAGCTGCTCCCTCATCCACTTTGCCTTCCTCCCCAGAATTCCAGCACTGGCTCAACAATGTTCATTAAAAAATGAATGATGCTATTTAATGGGAACTGAGGTATGTGAATTATTATGTATGAAATTCTAGACAAGCTTCTCAAATATGGTGCTCCAGATTTGGGTGGCAGGAAGTAGTAGGTAGTATTCTTAACTAGCTTAGAATTTAAAAGTAGAAAAGATTCGTTGTTATATTCACTTGCAGCAAGCATCTTCATATTTCCTTGCCTACCAACCCCGTAACCAGATGTGTTTAACTGTGGCGTGTTTAGACACATGCACTGATTTTGAGACAGCAACTCTCAGTTGCTTTGGAAAGTTCTATTTTGGGAGTGTGGGCACATTAGAGATTCAGTTTTATGCAGGTGTTACACCTCTGACAGGTTTTTCTCACCACCCCCCCCCCCCCACCTTTTTTCTTTTCTTTTTATTTTGGCAAGCCTATTTGTTGGAGTGGAATTCTGGCCTAGAGAGCCACAGCATTTGTCAGTGGGAGAGGTGTGGGTGGGAGCAAATGTATTTTTCAAGTCAGTGCCTCACTCTGCACTCAGAGCACGACTCCTACTGTCTGGATGGTTACCTGTGAGTATTCTTCCCTCAGGGGCAAGCTTCGATACTTAATTTATGGACATGCTCAGCCTGATTTTAGAAAATGCCTGGTGATGTAAGACTAAGAATCAAGGAAAAAGATCAAATTCTCACAGTAGCTGCTTGCTAATTAATCTCGGTGATTAACCACCTGAGAATCATCTAAGAATAGCTGTCTTGGGCTGTATTCTTTTGTCTTTTCCCCTCTATCTTTGCTATCCACATACAGGAGAAAATAGAGGATATTAGGAAGTGAATATTTTGACAGTTTTCAAACAATAACCAGACCGTAATTACTTTAGTGAGTTTTGCTTTCATGAGCTATATTCCTTGAAGAGAAGCAGGCCTGTCTTTCGTTTCATCTGCAGCCTTGTTTTCTTTTTCAAATAATACAGCATACAGTATCTTCAGATGTATGCATTAAGCCATAGAAAGCATTTGAGATTTTCATAAAACCCAAGCTCTGGCAGCAACGTGATCAGTTCTAGATAGCATAATCCATTTTGCTATAAAATGTGTAGCCCAATCAGGATTGAAAAATTTATAATTGATGTTTTCTTCATATAAACAAAATCCAAATTGTCTATTTTAAATTCTCTAGTAGTTAAAGGGTTTTACTGCAGGTATGTCTTTATATATGCTTGAATTACATACAAAACATTAAAAATATATTAAAACCTATCACATACCAAGCACTAGATTATATTTATACATAACTCAGATGTCTTCATGTATATTGTATATTTATATGTTTATCTTAAACCTAATAATAAATGTGTTGGCTAAAATAGTCATAGAATCAACTTTATATTTTACTAATTATAAGATGACATGAAATTCTACCACGTCGAGATCTTTGATATTTCATGGTAGATTAGATATTTAGCTCTACATATACATATATAGAAAATTTTCAAAAATGGGGTCTGTACAACCTTTGGAAATGGAGTATGATTTATAAGAAAAATTTTAATTGTATCACTACCGTGCAGGTGTTTACTCTTAGTGGTCCAGATTTTGCCTTGTAATGGATCAAGCACATTTCCTTTGAAAGGGACCATATTGCGTTACATCATCCAACAGTCAGTCCATTAATTCCTTCCAATCACATTGTGGTGCAGGAGGAAGATGAAACAAGCTCAGAAATTCTCCCACTAACTAGACATATTACTTTCAGCAAATATAACCCTGCCCTAGAATTTATTACTTGTATTCATTCAGTGAAGGAATTAGAATAGATGGCTGCTGGATATTAGTGACTTCCTATAATCTCTCCAGGGAGATCCAGGCTCCCTGTCAAATACCCGCAACCCTGGCCTACCAAGATGGGTTCTGGGGCAAAGAGACACAGGAGCCCATGTTCATGCTTTCACCTAAGAGAACTTTACAAAACTCAGCTAGGGGTAAGCAAGCAGATATAATTCCCCATCTAATAAATTTTATGTCGGGCACACTTAAACTTTCCTCTAGCCAGATTTGAAAGTAACTCAGCCTGATTTTAAAAATTCTAGAGGTTCATATGTGTAGAATATCAGGGCAAGAGATCAAATAGGTAGGATTTAGAGTTAAAACCAAGCTAGTAATAAAGAAAATGGATTTGTCTGGCTAGTTCTCTGTGTACCACTCAGTCTCCAATCTATTGTGATGGTTGCTGAAGAAATGGCATTCAGGGATTTAGAGATTGTGAATTTGGCCACATGCCAACGTAGTTCTGTGCAGCTCTAAATAGTCTGTCATATTTGGCTAGGCCCAGTATACAATGAATTTTTGGATGTGAAGTCTTTGGTATCCAAAATCAGCTAGGATACCAGTCAGCATTTCCTGCACCTGGCACATTGTAAGGACTTAATTTTTTAATGAATTAATTACTCAGGTTAACTTCCTTTCAAAGTGCTAAATCCACACTCAGGAATATAAAGGTGAGAGACAGGGATTTATTTCATCTGCTTAGACCTTAGCAAGTACATGCTGATTGCGTCCAACACA
>NW_006431919.1:9906315-9919839 GCF_000325575.1 Pteropus alecto | reverse complement strand
AAAAAAAAGCAAATAAGAAAAGGGGTAATGGCCAAAGACTGCTTTTCCTTCTAAATCTGGTGCTTGCTCATCATCCCCTGAACTAATCATGAGTGTGCCTTGAGTTGAGGATAAATTAAGGACATTATAGAATCAAATTTCAGTGCTATTTCTTTATCGATGCAATAATTTTTATTGAGAATGTAGTAAGTCTTGAGAATGTACTAAGTCTTGAGTATGTTCTACATTCTACAAATTAAGAAGCAAATATATGTTTTTCAATACCCACCCAATCATATTTTTAGACAAAAAAATACTCCAAACAAACAAATTTCAATTTTAAATGAGGATAGAGCTAACTGCTATTCTAAAAATCTTTTCTAGGAAGTTAAACACGTTTTCAAACTGTATCATTGTTTTCAGTATTATCATCTGCAACTGTATTTCAGAAGACAATAGTATTCATAAATGCAAACAAGAAAGGTGCTATGGTTCTCTTTCTCATTGCTTTTCTGGTTCTTAGTGCTCTGTTTTTCCAAAACTGGTCCAGTGGTGGGTAGCGGGGGGCGGGGTGGGGGGTTGCTGGAATAGCAACAGCTCGTCCTGTACAGCTCCGTGCAGGCTGCGTCGCAAGCCTCCTGATACGCACTAACAGCCGAGCCGTAGGGTTCCCGATTCATTAAGGGAGCGAAGTGAAGAATGTTTATGCAGCTTGTTTAAGGTTGCACAGCAGGTGGCAATCGAAGGAGAATTATGATACGGGCTGGGTGCGTGTGTGCATGTGTGTGTGTGCGTGCGTGTGTGTGTGTGTGTGTGTGTGTGTGTCTTTTTAGAAAGGAAAATATCAGTAAGGTAAAATTGCCGCAGTATTTTTCTTCTCAACTGTGTACAATTCGTTCTTCAGCTGTGTGTCAGTTGCCTAGGAAACCTTGGTAGAGTAATATTTGATTGGCTGTCTTCATGGACTTATCAGGAGTGTTCTGAGCATGGAGTTAGAGTGGCATAGCCCCAGATAAGTTGTTCCAAAGATATAACAATCCCTTTCTGTACTTATTTGCAAGCAGATGCAAACTATACAGAGTTTGAGGTATCATCATCATGTTGCAGGAAGGTCTGTGCATGGAATTTTGAAGATTCTTGTAATGGAAACTACATAGCACTATTTTCTCAGTACTGCAACTTTAATCTCTAACCAGGTATTTAAAATTTGTTTCCTAACCTGTAGTTTGAGATTCTTAATTTAAGATCCCAATTTGAGATTCTTATTGTAATGTCCCTCCAGAGAAGTAGAGCTGCTTCTTAAGGCAGGGTATATTACCTGCTTACAGTGATTGTTAAAGTACCCTTGACATATTTTCCAGTACTGTCATAGTCCTTGCATAACGCATTTAAAAATGATTTTAATATCTCTAATATACTATAATTTATAAACCGTTTCTATATAAGTTATCTCATTCAGTTCTTTCTGAAACCTGTGAGCTAGGTAGGACAAGTCTAATTAGCTCACTAAAAAGATGAAATATTAAAGCCCAAACCGATGAAGCTATTCATGTGTGATCACAAAATTGAAAAGTAGCAGAGCTGAAATTCATATCTGGGTCCGCTGATTAAGTTCAGAGTTCTCACCATGAGAATTTCTAATTGTTCACATCTAATAAAGCAGCATGTCCTGGTTGCCTCCAGCTCCAAAATATATCCTAAATCCATCTATTTCTCTCATTCTCTGTTATATCACGTATTTTTCCTCCTCACTTCCACAGTAGCCTCCTAAGTGGTCTCCTTTATACTGCTCTTACTCCCTAAAATTTATTCTCCCCAAGTATTTTTAAAATTTTAACGTAGGTGTTTTTGAAGTAAAATTTACATGCTGTGAAAGGCACAGATTGTAAAAATAAAATTCAGTGAGTTTTGATAAATATATATTTCATGCAACAACCACCAAAATTGGGATGTAGAACATCTTCAGAACTCCAGAATTTCTCTCACGCCTCTTCCAATTCCCATCCCTCGGAGGCAACCACTATTTTGATTTTTTCACATGGAAACTTATGTAAATAAAATTAGGCAATATGTACTCTTAATTCTGGCTGTTTTCCTCAACAAAATATTTTTGAAATGCATCTATGTTCTTGCATGCGTAAGTTTATTTTTAGTGCAGTGCAGTATGCCACTTTAAGCATAGACCTACATTTGTTTATCTGTTTTACTGTTAAAACTGATGGACCCTTGAGTTCTATCTTATTTTTGATTATTACGCCACAGTATTTTTTTTTAGTAAAAGTCTTATTTTAGAATAGTTTCAAATTTATAGAGAAGTGAACATACCCACATCCATTTTACCCTGTTATTAATCTCCTATTAGTGTTGTATATTTGTCAAAACTGATAAACCAATGTCGACATTATTATTACGTAAAATTCATACTTTATTCAGATTTCCTTAAATTTTACCTGATCTTTCTCAGCTTCAGGGTTCCATCCAAGACACCACATTATGTTTAATTGACATGTTTCCTCAGGCTTCTCTAGACTGTGACAGTTTCTCAGACTTTCCCTGTTTTTAATGACTTTGAGAGTTTTGAGGTGTAGTGGAGAGGCATTTTGTAGAATATCTCTAAATTGAGGTTGCTTTTTTCCCTCATGATTGAACTAGAGTGATGGGGTTCTGGGGAAGAGATCCGCAGAGGTAAGGCGCGTTCTCATCGCGTCAGACCGCAGTTCACGGTAGCAGCATGACATCACTGTAGACATAAACTGCTGAGAATTTTTCTCGTTTCTTAATTTTACATTGAGGTACACAGTCTATTTTAAATTAACTTGTGTAAGGTACAATATCTGAAATTAGGTTTATATTTTTATATGGACTTCCTCTTACTTTTCAGCATCACGAGTTGAAAAGACCGTCCTTTCTCTATTTAATTGCCTTGTGCCTTTGTTAAAAACAAGTTAACTAAATTTGTGGTGGTCTGTTTTGGGCTCTATAGACTGTCACACTAAGTGTCCATTCTTTTACCAGAAACAAGGTATTGTGATTATTGTAGCTTTATAGTAAGTCTTGAAATAGGTAGTTTAGTCACCCAATTTTATTTTGCTTCTTGGATATTGTGTTGACTATTCTATGTTCTTTGCATCTGTATATAAATTTTAGAATCAGTTTATTGATTATTATAAAATGGCTTGCTAGAACTTAGATTGAAGTAGGGTTGAATCTATAGCTCGAGTTAGAAATAGCTGACATCTTAACGACATTGAGTCTTCCAGCCTATGAACCGCAGTACATTTCCACTTATTTAGATCTCCTAAATAAGTTTTGTTTGTTTGTCTGTTTACCTCCTACAGCTCTATGCAGATTTTCTTAGATTTATACCTAACCATCTAATTTTTGTAGGGCTAATGTAAATATTACTGTTTCACAATTTTCAAATTCCAAATTTTAACAGCTGGTACACATAGTAAATTTTGATACATAATCATGCCAGCTGTAACCATTGCACTAAAATGTAAATTTCTTACTCTAGCCATCTTCTCTAACCTAATCTCAAGCCAGGTAACCTTTTACTGCTAAAGTTAAAATTCACTGTCTTTTCTATTTCTTGACTTATTCTAAGCTTTTTCATGCCTCAGGACTTTTGCACTTACCCTTCATTTTGCCTGGATTTCTCTTTTCCTCATTATTTTCCTCTTTGGTTCTGGCATTTTTTATTCTTTGGGTATCAATTCAAATTTCAAATGTCAGAGTGCTCTCCTCTGATTGCTATATCTTAAATGACCTTAAATTTCCTTTCTTCACTTAATTTATCCTTCATTGCCTTCACAATGTTTAACAGTATTTGACATTATCTTGTTCGTTATTCTTTATAGTCATATCACTCTTTATCCAAGTAGAATGTAAATTAAATGAGAATAAGGACTTTGCCTTTTTCATTCACTACCTTATTCCCAGTGCTTATTACCATGTCTGTTCTTCTACCAGAACATTCCACCACTAAGTGATATAACATAGGGTTTGAACTCTAATTGTACTTTAATTGGTTCCATTGACACCAATTCTTCTCTCTTCTTTCCTCACATATCCCTTCCTTATCACCTGACTATAAGTTAATTTTTCCCTGGTTCCTCCTCATTGAATCTTCTCCCACAGAAGAAAAAGGGAAATGATGTGATGAGTATTTATATCAATTAAAAAAACATCTCTGAATGACTCTAACTTGGTGAATTACAAGAATTTCATTGAATAGTTATACTGATAAAATAAATCATTCTTGACCTCTGACTAGGTCTAGAACTAGGCTTTTGTTCAGAGGATCATCACATTGAGGAGATAAAGTCTTAGAGCATCCAGTATATATTTCACTGCTATCTTCACTTTTGTTTATGTTGAGTGGGTAAAGATCTGCATTCAAGGTCATTTTTAGTATTAATTTCATATAGACTGAATTTCAAAGAAAAAAGATACAGATTTTTATTTTCTGAAGTCTCTAAAAATCAGTGGAATGATGTTTAAAAGCACAGTAGATATTATCAGAATTTCAGTCAAACAACAAAAAAAGCCACAATATGGCTTCTAAAATATATATTTTTTCCAACTCTTTTATTGGCGCCATCGTGGTTATTCTACAACTCATGCCCCCTCTCAGGAAAAGAGTCTTTCTGACAAAGCAAGCTTGATAAGACAGCTGGAGTTTCTTGGAGAATGTTGACCAAAGTAATTACTGTATTTCTGACAGCAGCTGTAAAGTTCCTGTTGCTAGGGTAGAATTTAACCCTTAACTAACTGAATTCTAAGGAATTGATTGTTATTTTTTACAGACACTCATCAGGCTATTAGTTTAAAAAAATGAGCTATATGTTTAAATTGGATTAACAGAATAATTATTTCTTCCTTGATACCGTAGATTCAAAAGTTTTGCAAAAATATTTGTATAACAAATGAAGAAAAAGTAGTTGTCTTTACTAGTCTGCTCGTCCCCACGCTGGTTTCTATATTTGCATGTACCCTAACATTTAGCCTATTTGGTAAGCAACAAAAAAAGCCACTTTTGGATATAATCAAGCTTAAAGCAATATGAAAGTAAAATGCAGTACTTTATTAATCCCAGATTGCCAAAATTACATCTAAAATTTCTGTGTTCTACTCTTCTCCTAAATTATCAAAAGTCATTGCTTTACAACAACCAGTTGCCACATATTTACTGAGTACTATTTATTTACAAGACACTAATCACTAATAGATTACAAAGAAATTTAAAGCATAATTTCTGTCTTCAGAATTTATGCCTCAGATATGGTACTGAGCTATATGGAAAAATAACTATCACTAAGTAGGTAATAAATTCACAGGCATCATCATTGTCAAAAGTTTATTATTTAGTGCCATTATTTTGAATAATATTCAGATAAATGATATACAGAACAGTGCATTATAAATTTTGAGTATGTCAAACTGAGACTAAAATGCTACTTTGATTAAACTGAAAATGAACATGGTAGTCGAGTTAGTAGGTATAAGAATAGCAAATATTTACTATTCAGAGATTACATGCCACATGTTTTACATTTGTTTTTTTTCTAGCCCTTTCAGTAATCCTTTTGAATTAAGTGCTGTGAGCCACATTTTTGCAAGTGAGAACTCCAAGGCTCACATACATCCCACATTAGGAATTCCAAAGTCAGCGCTCCTTGTCTCAGCCATGACAGCCTTTAACGCATCAAATCAGGCTTCAGGGAGGAAACTGGATTGCAACTAAGTTTAGCACATATGAAACTTGATTCAAACATTCAGCCCTAAAGAAGCATCTATTTATTTTCTATAAATCAACCTAAAACCCTTTTCAGTTCCCCACATGTGGGACGTCACACCGTTTTTTTTGGTTTTTTCGTTTGTTTGTTTGTTTGTTTGTTTTTTATTTCACCGCCAACCATTTGTACAGAGTTTCTGAGTTTTTTAAAAAATGCGGAGGAATCAGCTTCCCTCCTTGCCCAAGATTCTCTAGTTTAAATGCAAAAGCAAGGTTGGGAGCTCTGTTACTAGGATCCCAGCACCCTAGAAGCAGCACACAACCATCTCCTCGGGCATGTGGCCTCCTTAGACATCCATCCTCCTCCCAGGCAGGAGATTCTCCTCATCACTGCTGCTTCTCAAAGAGCCAGACTGTCTCTCCTTTCCAAGAAACACAGCATAATTCTTCTCAATGGCTTAGGCTTCAGGGAAACAACAACAACAACAAAAGACTAAGATGTGTCTTACAAGTCACCTTTCTTTCGGCCCAGAAACAGAAATCTGTCCTGAGACAAGGAGGCACACGAGATCATGCTATCTTTGTGAAATGGGTAGGGAATAGAAAGGACCATGATGAAAAGAAAGAAAATTAATATCCCAGTGAATCACTTTGTCACATAAACATTCAAAACAAGTAAAAATGAGATAGGCAAAGAGGACATGATAGGGCATTCTGTGTCACCTGGGATTTTGTCAGCCTATATGTGGAGCCTTGATTCCCAACATGGTTCTAGCACCAGCAACAACTGTGTCACATGGCAGTTTGTTAGAGATGTAGAACCTCATTGCTCTCCCAGCCCTGCTACCGAACATTCATAAGTGTGTTTACTAATGGATACTAGTAAATACATACTTTCACAAGATTCTCAGGTAATTAGTGTGCATATTAAAGTTTGAAAACCACTGGTATATGGAGCAAAAAGCAAAAGTATGCTCAGGGTACTATAAATACAGCACGGGGTTTGTCCAAGAGAAACGACGTCTAGAAACAATGGCAGGGCCAGGCGGCCAAGAGACTTGAAGGCCATGTTCAAGGAATTAGAAGTTTTCTTGTAGTCATGTGAGGGTCATTGGAAGTTATTGCACTGGAGAATCACATAATCCACGTAATGGCTTAGGAAAATTCTCTAGAAATAAATACTGGAAGAAAGTACCATTTGTGAAAGAGCATGGTCATCTGTAGGCTCAAACTTTCTCTGAAAGATACTCCTTCAAGTTCATCAGACACTTTCAGAAACACACAGGCTTTTTCAGGCTGCTGGGAGACTATTAAATGTACTGACATTTTACTATACAAAGATGTTCCTTTTAATGACTTGAAAGAGTAATTTTAGATCTTGGTGACACTGTATTTTGCAAAGGGGCAGTGGAGGTAGGATACCAGGGATGAGAGAGATTGAATGTTCACAGCCACCAAACAGAAAATGTAGGGCAAACAGGGCCCCAGGAACACAGTATATTAATCTTTCAGGTTCCTTGATGCTGTAGTGTGTATCTTCTTTCACTTGCCCTTCAGCGATTCACCACTTACTTGAATTCTTACCTGAGGTCGGTCAGATGCAGAGTGGAGCTAGATGTCGTCACCTCCTGAAACAGCTTCTGGGTCAGTCATCTGCAACCATCACTGCACATGAGATGCACCTGGGGAGCTTTAAGCACTCCAGCTAAGCAGCCATACTCTCAAACTAATCAGATGATTATTTCTGCTAGTTCTAACAATCAGCCAGGTATGACTAGAGTCAAGTAAATGCCCTCAAACTGAAAATTATAATAAAATAAAATATCCTTCTGGTTCAGTGTGTGGAGTAAAATATAATGGTTTCTGTTTATTAAGTTCGTAATACCCAACAAACCCTGAGATCTATGTTTCATGCATATTATCTGTTTACCAACCCCCGCTCCCCCTGCCCCATAACTGTACATCAAAGTTTAAGATTTTACCATAATCCCAGGTTTACAAAACAGTGAACTGAGGCTCAAAGAAAAGAATGTGCTTGCCTACACTCAGGAAGCAGTTGAGCCAGGGAGTGAGACTTAAGGGAGGAAGTCTTAGAGCCTGATCCTTTATATGTAATTTCGTATAGCATATACAGACTTCGCAAACCCCCTCCTTACATAAATGTTCCCCTCTTTTCCTCCTTGTTTTCTTAAAACACTTTATCACAATTCATTATTATGTATCTACTAACAGGTTTAGTTATTCAATAATTGATTCTCCACTATAATGTGCTTTCCTTGAGCAAAAGAATAATGTCTTGTTTACTATTGTATTTCTAGTGCTTAGAAAGTACCTGGCACACAGTAGGTGGTCAGTAAAAGCATTGAATGTTAAGTATTTTAAGTATAAACCAGTTTAATTTCTAAAAATAGCATTGAGTTTTCTTAATTTCCAGTCTTATTAAATGATCTAAATTTTATTTAGTTGTTTTTCTTCACTTCAGTGTTCTTAACCGATGCTTAAAAATAAATAACCAGCTCAATATGTAGCATTTCTACTCAGTGGCCTTTCTATACAGGTTTTTGAAAAGCCATTTACACTGAGAATTGATAGAAATTCAAGAAAATCCACCAAAGACAGAAAGTGACCAGAGGATGAGTCCATTTTTGTGTGTGTGAATCTGGGGGTGAAGGGGAGGAGGGGTATTTTACTTCAAGTTAATTTCCTGGAATTTCTTAATAAATTTTAAAAGGACTGGCTAATTTTGACATAAATTATATATGACCCTCTTCCAATAATTTACCCTAAGTTATATAGAGTGATGACTCTGACTCCATATTTGTTTAGACAGTAGATTCCATTCAGGGCAGAACCAGTGTGTACTTTCAAGAACTGTCTAGAAGATTTTTCCTATTCTTATCATCTGTTTACTACTCCTTTGGTCCATTCATTTGAACAAGAATTGATAGCATGTCTGCCATGTGCCTTATCCAATCCTCCTTGCTGTCGAAGTGCAAAAAGACACCTATAACAGAGTATCCAATGAACACTTAACCATGTCAGGATTACAAGATAAAACCCAGGATTTGGGAAAGGGGCGAGGGGAGAGTGGAAAATCACAGGAGACAGCATGTTGTAAAGTGAGATACTGAGCACAACCAAGGATCTTACTTTAATATTGCCATATCTAAGTCCACAGCTAAGAGCATCTTCAGCAGTGAAAAGTGGAAAGCTTTTCCTCTAAGATCAGGAACAAAACAAGTGTGACCACTCTCACTGCTTTTATGCAACAGAGTACTGGAAGTCTTAGCCAGAGCAGTCAGGCAAGAAGAAGAAATAACACATCCGCATCAGATAGCAAATAATTACATAGCTTAATAACAAAATTATCAGTTTTGAAATCTGGTTCTGATGTTTATTTCCTTTGTCACTTTCCATGGGCATATTAGTAGTTACCTCTCTGAGTTGTTATACATATTAAAATATATAATATATGCAAAGTGTTTCACATAATAATTCTCAAAAATGTACAACTCTTATTGCTGATTAGAGGAAGAAATAATACTATTAAGTCAAGGAAGAAAGACTCATGGAGAAGGAAAGATTTGAAACATCACTCACTGAATATAAAATTTTTAGACCTGTTATGTGTCAAATTCTCTGGGTACTGTGTTAAAGAAGATAGACATGATTTCTTAACGTCTATATTTTAATGGAAGACAGACAATAAAGCAGTTTAAAAATACAGTTCAGAAGAGAAGAGAGGGAAAGGCTGTAATGAGATAGACTTGACCAGAATTGGAGAAGCATAGAGACAGCCACTCTGGGGCATGTCACATGGGATATGAGATGTGGACATGCAGCCAGCTAAGATCTAGGGGGAGGGTATTCCAGGTGGAGGGACAACGAAGACAAAGTGCCAGGGTAGAAGCCTGCTTGGTGTGGACGACCAGCGTGGAGAAGGGAGAAAGTGATAGAAATGAGGTTCCAGAAGTGATTTTAGGCTCTAATACAGAGTGTCCAGAAGGCCATGGGGGGAAATGGTTTGCTTAGATGAATCTGCTACATCACTTGAAGTTGTGCAGGAAACAGTTCAAGTAAAACACTGTAGAAGAATAAAACTGAAGCTTGAGGAATGAGACAGAGAAAAATGAGCCTGGCTGAAATGCAGAATCATCATTTATATAAGTCTTTAGAATATTACTTTAGGTTTAAGCAAAGGAAATTCAATGTCATAGTTCTAATTTTTCTTAAAGAGGGTACCTATGGACTGCCAACAGAAGTTTGTCACCCGTTCTAATGCCTTCTGGGGCTTGTTTCTTCACTTTGGATTCAGTTTTCTTATAGGTCAAATCTTAGAAACTCGACAAACTGAGTTATAGAACTGTAAATGCCTTATATTCTTCTTGAAAAATCCTCCCAAAAATAATGTATTACGGAGGCAGAATTTATATTTCTGAAAAGCCTGTCTGCTTTGAACTTTTTGTATGTGCTCATCAAGAGACCTTGCAGGTTTTTTTTTTTTTTTTTTATTTTCCCTACTAAACTATGTTCCTAATGGATACACATAAATTTATGTAAAACTATAAAATACACTATAAGAATACAGAATAAACTTATGATAATGATGAGAATGGCATTCGGAGCATCTGTTAAAGGAGACTTTACTTGTATTTACATATATATGAATTTCAAATATCTGTATGTGTGTGTGTGTGTGTGTGTGTGTGTGTGTGTGTGTGTGTATTCCACATGCATAGCATTAAAATGTGAGTGAAGAGTGATACATACTATCTAAACAAGTAGGTATTATTTAAGTGAATGTTTTCAAAATCAATCATACTCTGAATTTTTGCTTTCTTTATGCTAATTTACAAGAAAAAAACAAAACTTTGGAACTTCCCTAAATTGTCGGAACTTTTTTCTTTTAGAAGCTTATAGTAACACTGTTCTGTAATGCACATTACTTTTAGTTATCGTAAAGTGCCAGCATGCTTCCCAGTGCTGCCCACACCCACACTCTGCCTTGCTACCTGTGTATTGTCAACAATGTAATTGTCCTCTGTGGTCTCTGTTTCCTGTTTATGTGTGAAGAGTAAATAAGCTAACATGTATTAGTTCATGCACAATGTTCACTACAGAGGAGGTATTCAGTAAATGCTGATTCCCCTTCCTTAGTTCAGAAAATTTCTGCCTCTGAATCAGGTTCCCTTATATCTTATGTGCCAGTGAAAGATGCTGGAATTAATTGTTCTACCCTTCTACCCTGTTTCTTAACCCAGGTGCTGTTTTGGATATCAGACACCTGTCCCAAATCCCTGATCTCTGTCAGGCTTCTGACCAGGATAAATGTTTATATTTCTAACTAATTTGGTGACCAATATCACCAATCTGTTCTTGACCTTGATAATAATATTTTTTACCTTCATATTGACAATCTAGACTAATCACTACAGTCAGGTCCTCACTTGGCAATCTATGTCTTTCTTGATTTACATTAATATTTGAGAATTTTTATACCTTACCTGTTTGGGTTCTGGTATAGCGTTTAAGGTTGCCACCTAGAGTCAGACAGACCTGAGCTGGAATTTTGAGAATGTTATTAACCTGTTGTGTGACTTTAGGCAAGTCTCTTAACTTTCTACAATCTTAGTTTTCTCATCTGAAAATTGTAGATGGCAAACCCAACCTCAGAGATTAATGCGAAGATTAAATGAAGTAAAGCATATTAAACATTTAGCCCAGTGGCTAGAACAATTATGTAGTTAGGCAGTCAGTTAATGACGGCAGTGTAAAACATGCAGAAAGAGGCAGAAAGACAAAGAGAGAAATTAATTTTATTGCAGACCCAAACACTACCTAAAACAATAATGTTAGGAAATTCAGACCTGGGCAGAATGAGAAATGTATCACTTTACCTACATAAGGAGAGGAGTTAAATTACAGTTTTAATGTCCAAAACCAAATTATTTGAGCTGGGTTCATATGATGTGATTGTCAAAACACTGTGACAAAATATTTACCATTAAAAAAAAAACCCTAGGAATTTATATAAGCTACTCCTGGTCCTCCATGATCTAAATTCTACCTATGATTTAAGGAAAATACATTGAAAAATGCCTCTCCATCCTCTCCTCTTTGGGATGTTTCTTCTTTCTCAACTTACATCAATATATGGACTTGTTCCATCCAAATGAGTCTTCACTGCAGTGGAAAAGAACACACAAAAATATTTTGAAGGTTTTTATGTCAATGGGCTCTAAAACCAAAAACAACAACAACAACAACCCAGACTGTGAACCTAGACTGCACTAATGCACTGTAATAAGGCGGCTTGTCAAAAGTAAAATTGTCTAACCTTAGATTGTCATTCATTAAGTTGCCTAAGCAAAATTGCAATCTCAGAGGAAGTAAGAAGATTAGAAGTGAGAAGTGACAAAATAATTAATTCCGTCCCACAAACGTAGGATGCTGACATGCTGAGGATCAAGTCAAGTATCTTAGTTGTGAATTTGTTTGTGAACGTGTCTGTGATTTGCACCGTGAGGAAAAGTGCAGAGAACATAAAACCACTTTTTGCATTTCATGTGATGGCGAAAAAATATTTTATTGCTGGTGTTATTTCCTGACAACTTTGTTGAACCTTCAGACACCCCCCACCCTGCCTCTCCTCCATTCATGCCTCCACAAGTGTACCTGTTAATATTAACCCTGCTACTAAAGACAAAATAAATGCAACGTAGTCACGATGAATCAGAAGGATTTAACACTCATTATGGTCTTCCCAAATTAGGGCAGGTTAAAAGCGCCACCTCTGGAGGCAGAGTGGCTGAATGTGAACCTCAGCTCTGCCATTGCTCACCCTGCAAACTTGGACAAGTTACTTAACCTTACTTTGCCTCAGTTTTCTCATCTGATTTAGAAAATGTTGAAGATGATAATAGTACATACCTCAGAGGTTACCCGATTTTTCAGTTGGAGCATGAAAATAGGCATAGACAGTATCCAAACTAATGAGCATGGCTGTGTTCCAATAAAACTTTATTTATAGGAGACAGAGCTGGACTTGGCCAGTAATCCATAGTTTGCCTGGATTTAGGTCCTAGAATTTTAGATCTGGAAGGGACTTTAGGGTCACCTAGTTCTACACCCTCATTTTATATAACGAAGAGACAGGAAAAAGCTAAAACTTGTCCACCACCCGCTATATTTTCATCCCCCCAAAATCACACAGCTAATTAAAAAAAAATAAAATTAGTTATTGTCATTATGTAACTCATTATATAGTTTCAATCTGCAGATTTCCAATAATGACATCTTATTTTCCAGAAACAAAGGCCTTTCCTAGAATTCATTTCAGTACTTTCCACTGGTCTTAAGTTCATTCCCCAGAAGCAGACCGAGAGAGAAGGTTTCTTGGGCAAGTGATAAGCAAGTAAGGGAAATAAGACAGGAAAAGGGGAGGTAAGTAAACCAAACGAAGATGAGATTTCGAGCAAAAGCCATTCATAGGCTAAGTTTGAGCTTGATTCAGTAAGGATCTCTGGACTGTAAATTGCTTGTGAGTTGTCTTATTCCCCACCAGGTAATCACTGGTTAATGGGCACCCTGGGAGACCGTAGACTCATAGGTGTTTCCCAGTGGCCCCAAAATACCTCAGTAGCCCAGGGGTGGTATACTGAAGAGATTGCATACAGGTACTGGCTGTAGATAATCGGTCTCAAAAGTGTGTGTGTGTGTGTGTGTGTGTGTGTGTGTGTGTGTGTGTTAATACAAAAATGATCTGAGGAAATTTGAGAGGAACACTAGCATTGTTTTCAGAAACAATA
>NW_006431919.1:9882450-9906158 GCF_000325575.1 Pteropus alecto | reverse complement strand
TTCATTTAAAGTTTCTTGTTTTATCTATAAAAATTCATATAGATTTTTGTATTTTACTTTAATATCTCATTGATTATTTGAAGGTCTTTCTAACTCTATTTGCTATCCTCGAAAGTTGTTTTAACTGACACCTGATTAAAAATCTTTAAATTTTAGCTTTTTTTCCTTACCATCACTCTCCAACTCTACGTTCTTTCTTGATAGAACTTCAGCTTTAGTCAAAATAACATTTTAATGGTTTTATTTCCTTGTGTCCTATTTATATTTCCGTTTCCATATAGAAGAAGGATGGAAGAGGGCAGCAAGCTCTCTTTATGCCACATACCTCAGGCTCTCAAGAGGGAAAAAAAAATTAGATAAGCATCCATTTTACTATTCAGATTTCTGACAGTAAATACTTAGAGGCTTTTCCAGTCTAATTTTAAAAGAATGTGAGATATAAAGTTTTTCCCCAAGCCAGTTCAACTTCACACTAAGATTAAAATGATCTGTGATGTCATGCCATCCTTTCCAAACACTCCCATGGCCCTTTGAATATAGAAACGACATAAAAGACCTCGTCAAATCACTCTTGTCGTTCCCAAGATATGAGAAGAGTGTGTTTGTTTTCTTTCCTGATAAAGAGCTTACTATATTTTCCCATTAGTGGGTCTTTTTTTCTTTTCTATTGCTCTTTAATCCATGACTCATCTTTATATTTTACGTTCGTCTATGGCTGTTTTCATTCTGCTACTGTAGAATTGAGTAGCCTGCAAAGCCTAAAATATCAGAGGAAGTTTGCCAGTCTCTGAACAAAATGATGTGGCAACTATAATGTAGCTGATAAACGATCAAAGGGCGACTTTGATTAACGTGGCAACTATTAACGTAGCTGATAAACGATCAAAGGGCGACATTGTCTGCACCAGTGTACCCTACATCTATCTACATAATTCGAAACCTGTGTCCCGATATTAAAGTTCTCCACATTTTGGCTGACTTGGCCAGCCATTTCTCTCTCTACTTTAGCCAGACACTGATTTGCCAATGAAGAAACTTACCTCAAAACTTCCAATCACCCAGTAATAACTTTAATAATACATTACTTATCCTTCAAGGTCCAAATCAAAGAGCGTTTTCTCAGTAAAGGCTTCCTCATTTCATTCCAACCAGTTGTGATCTCTCTTCCCTGCAATCTCCTTGTACTATGCTCTTATTAGTTTACGTTTTTCTCCTGACATTAATATTCTATTGCTTAAAGTAGTCATTTTTCTTATATTCCTCACCCTGTTAAAAGTAGCTCCTTGAAGGGAAGAACATTGTTCATTCATCTCTTTGTCCACTGCAGAACTGAGCACATTTCTACATGATACTATCCTATTTAAACCTCTGTCCATGTAGTATCCAAAATTATCTCTTGAACTATCAAGGGTTTACATGCCAGTTTTTGGATAAAGTGCATATTTGCAGCAAACCAAATTCCCAAAGTTCTCATTGCTTTTTGTTGATATATCATTGTCTGCAACAGCTAAATCACTTAATTCTAAACTTCCATTAAGATAAATTATATTTAGCAAAATTATCATCATCATCGTTATTGTCATCATCATCCAATTAAAAATGGGCAAAGGACCTGAATAATCATTTTTTCCCAAAGGAGATACATAAATGGCCAACAGGTACATTAAAAAGTACTTAAAATCACTAATCATTAGGGAAATGCATATCAGTAACCAAAGTGAGATATCAACTCACCCTTGTTAAGAGTAGCATCATCAAAAAGACGAGAAATAACAACTGTCGGCAAGGATAGGAGAAAAGGGAACCCTGGCGCACTGTTGGTGGTATTGTAAACTGGTACAGCCACTAAGGAAAACAGTAAAAAATTAAAGATTGAATATGTGTGTGTGTATTATTCAGCCATGAAAAAAAGAAATCCTGCCATTTGTGACAACATAGATGGACCTTTAGGTCATTATGCTAAGTGATATAAGACAGACAGAAGAATACTGTGTGATCTAACTTTTACGTGGAATCTAAATAGCAACAACAAACTTATAGAAAAAGAGGTAAGATTTGTGGTTATCAGAGGTGGGTATTGGGGGAAAGGGAGTTGGATGAAGGTGGTCAAAGGTACACACTTCCAATTACAAGACAAATAAGTACTAGATATGTAAGGTACAATGTGATGACTGTAGTTTTCCTACTGTGTGGTATATTTGGAACTTGTTAAGAGAGTGAATCCTGAGTTCTCATCACAAGGAAAAAAGAAACTTTTTTTTAATATCTAATAAGATAATGAATGTTAACTAAATTTATTATGATAATCATTTCACAGTATATGTAAATCAAATTATGCTGTACAACTCAAACTTCTATAATGCTATATGTCAGTTATAACTCAGTAAAACAGGAAAAAAAATAAAGATAAATTACAGTTAAAACCATAAACATCGGTAGATATTGGTTTATGAGCTTTCTGGCTTGTAAAGGACTCTCTCTGACTTATAGAGCGATGGCTGTGTTCCATGCCACCACGTGCCACATCCCTCAGTAGGAACACCTCCACTCACGGTTCTTAATCATTTATTTGAACCTAAAACCAAATTCATCTTCTCAGAGACTAGGAACAAAATATATTTTTGTGCAGTTTTTATTATGAGAGATTTGTGTTAAAACAAATAGAAGGAGTGTTTATTAATATGTATTCTTTAGGTGTCCAAATAAGGAAATTTTCACTCTGACAGACTTTGACAAGTTCTTTTCCATTCTTCCTTTTCTGAAGAGAAGCTTTTCTGAATCACAAAACTTTTGACACTTTCAGAAAATTGTGAAATAGGGATAATATTAGAACTTACCTCATGGTATTTTGTGAAAATTAATGAGGTGTAGAGAGGTTAGAATATAAGTATCAGGAAAGGTCATTTAATATCAACAATTACTTAGGTGTTATAGCTAAGTACCAAGCGAAGGTACATTTGTATTATTAAGGAAAATCACATGTTAACATCTAATTAGGAAACTATCCTATGATTATTAATATGGGAAGTATTTTATTTGATCACTTAGACAGCAAAAAGGTTTTGAAATTTCATTTAATCAAATATTGATAAGGTCTTACTATATATAAGGGAAGCTAATGCACTTATTTGATATTAATATATTTTTACTATAGGTCTCAGTTATTCAAATATTAAATTATTAAGGATTCTATTCCTTTTTTTTTTGCTCATAATTTTATTAAATTTTTCTGTCGATCCTTACATGTATTTACATACATTTATTCAGCTATACCATGATTATTTTTAAAGTTTTCAGGATGACTGTCTCACACATGAGTATGAGTTGCTAAAATATAAGCAATAATCATCTACCCATGACATGAATCTGAGAGACTGGCTATCCTAGACTAATGTATTCATTTATTCATTTTTATTGGCTAGCTGCAAGGACGTTCATGTAAGATAGCGAGTTCCTCTTCTAGTCATATCCAAGTCCCTATGTCACAAATTCTTTATCGAAAGATATGGTTAGTAATAATGTCTACCTATGGTAGACATCTGTGATTTTTATTGTTCATTAATGATTGATAATCATTCCTCAAGCATTCATAGTCTCCATGGTTTGGACATGGTTTACCCCAGCTGCAGGACCAAGGATGAGAACTAGCCCACCAGTCAGAGCAAGTGATAGGTTGAAGATGGAACTGTGATCCAAGACCCCATAGAGTGTCCTATCTTGTAGTTTTTGTGGAGTTTCTAAACTGCTCATCCTCTCAGGTTGCTAAACAAATCATAGGATAGCAGCTGCTGGTCATCTTTGGAAGAGAGGCTCTCTGAGAACGAAGCCAACATTCATAAAATGGATTTATGAGATGAAATAGTTTAAGCCTCTAAATCCACCTATACTCAAAACTGAACAACCTTGAGTTTTTTTCCAGTTACATGACCTTATATCCATTTTAGCTAGTTTGCATTTGGTTTTTGTCACTTTCAACCCCAAGAGCACTGAATAAAACACTAGTGATAATAAACTTCAAAGAATTAAATGAAAAATTGTTGTTCATAACAGAGTGATCAAGCTAGTAAGCAAGCACTCAATAAATACTAGCTATGAATAATAAGTGCAATTACAATTTATCAATTACTGAGTGCTTCATACAAGTTAGGTAAATGTTCTGAGCTGGAGGAACAGTAAAAATAAAAGTTTTTTGTAGAATTAGCACATGGAGATGTTTCCAAAGGGAATTGAAACAAAACCAAAAACAAAAAAAGCGAGATATTACAACTGGCTTTAGATGCATAGAAGTGGGAGAGACTTCACTCCCTGTGAGGCCGGAGACAGCTGGACCTTTTTAATACCTTCATATGCCCAAGTGCTCTAACTGTTGGAGGCCGCTTGCAATAATATAAAGCAGATTAAAATGGACCTTTCCAGTATAAAATTTAAATTTGTACAATTGTAGACGTAATATTACATTGTATAGACATTTAATTAAACATTAATTTCAACACTGCAGTTTTCTTCTTTTCGGAATGGAGACAAAATGTACAATTTTGAGAATTCCAACATGCTTTATAGGCCTTTGAAATGCTTGTAAACCATAGACTCTCTAACTCAGGTATTTAGTAGATAAATAGTCCCAGCACAGGGCTCAGAGTATGTGACCTACATTTTGGAGACTCCATTTTATACATTAGATTACTTATATTTGGCCATCTCTCGATGGCTATCGCTAAGAAACCAACTGGAGAGAGATTTTAAAAAATCATTCGTTAGGACTGCTCACACATCAGTTTTGCTCATTTATTTATTATCTCCTTCCCTTCAGATCTTGAGAAGCAATAGGTGAAAAAAGGACTTTTCTCCCGTTCTGTCCTTTCATAGCATAAGGGTCGTCGTGTTTCATTATTGCGGAGACTGTGTATGACTATAATTAGTATCCTTATGGTGTCAGAGCTCAGGTAATGTCCTCATCTACCAAATTTACCTCCATTTAGAGCATCAGTAATTTCATTTGTTTACTTTGAAGCACACTTTTCTTGACTGACTGATTAATTTGAGGTGGTGCTATTTTGAAGGTATACGCCTTCAAAAGGTGTCCAGTAACTCTAGCTCTCAAAATTCCCTATTGGTCATTTGATTGTTAAATACAATCTCTGTTAGGTTCAGAGATCTTTTTTCTGGGCTAAGATTTTATTTCTGTCATTTTAACTCAGTGGGTGAGATAAGCTGAGAACTGTAGAGGAGATAAATCTAGAAGAGTTTTATTTATAAAGTCTCACAGTTATCAGGAAGGGCCTGAGTCATTTAATATTTTCTTATAAACTGTGTAATCTTATAGCTACTTAATCTCTGCTTCTATTTCCCTATATATAAAGTGGGGATAATAATAGTTAACATCTTATTGGCATATTATGAGGATTAAATGTGTTAGTATATATAAAGCATTTGGAACAGCATTTGACATATTAATATTATATTATTATTATTACATGTTATATTTTTAGTTAAATAAGTTAAATTGATATATATGTCATCACGCTTATTTTAGCCCAGAATTTTATGGAAACTCAAGTTTAATGTTAGTGATTCATGCTGAAGGAGACACAGCCAGGACTCAGTGGGCCTAGAATTCATATTTCTAATTCTGCAGAGTAAAACTTCATTAAGCCATAAACCCATAATTTGGAATTTATGGTAATTCAAGAACAATTTTATGTTCTGGTGTGTGAAGGCAGAGATTTTTAGACAAATAAATAAAAGGTATTTTTGACTAGCATAAAGGAAAAAATATTTGATAAAATTAAACTACTCTAGAAATATTCTCTAGCACAAAAATAAAGGTGCATTCATATATAAGATATGGAGAGGTTATTTAAAAATGGTTCTTATTTGTATTTACAGTAGGTTTAGGAAGACATGTACTTGACAATACTGTATTAGTGATCTTATGGAAATTTATGCACACAATTTAACAAATCCAATCAATATTCAAAGCTAAGAGATATTATTCATTAAAAAAAAGAATAAATACAAATGTTTAAACAATGTTAGGTGTTAAACAGGTAACCCACGTTCCATGAGAACCTCATTCAAAATCATCTTTACTGATGCTTCACCAACAGCAGGAGGTTAGGGAAGGTGATCTGGCACCTGTGGGCACATTCCATACTTTTTCTTCAACAGGCAAAAGGCAATGATATGGAGTACCACATTACTCCTTCTCCTAACTGAATTACGTTAGTTTCTAGCGGGGGGATCGGGGTGGCAGAGGGACAGAGTGACTTGCATTTTGAATTTTATACCATGAACATATAATATCTATTCAAAAATTTAAAACCTTAAAAAGATTTAATACAGTTGCCTAGTCTTTCCTTATCACAAAATTTTCTTTCCTTGGCTCCGATCACATCGCAGGAGTTTTCCTCCTACCTTGTGGGCCAGTCCTGAATTGACTCTTCTGATGGTTGTAATTGTCCTTCACCAGAAGATCGTCTTCTCAATCCTCTAATCTTCTTATTCTGTCCATCCTCCTCGGATAAGTTTCATATACTCCCATAATTTAAGTTGCTTACATCCTCAGGGTCATCAAATAGGCACTCATTCATTAGAACATATGTATTAGGTTTCTACATGGGACACTGGGTACTGGACTATAGCAGTTTGCAAAGCAGAACACAGTCTGTTGTTTTGTTTGTTTGTTTGTTTATTTGTTTTACCTTTCATTTTATTCAGGAAGATAGAATTACAATAAGTAAAATAAAAAATATGTATATTTTTAATAGCAGTACATTTCAAAGAGAAAATTAAAGCAAAGAGGGAAGTAAAGTATCAGGATGGAACGTGAAAATTGTGTATTGGCCCCAGGCCACCCCTCAGTTTTATGCTTCAGGTGCATGCATCAAAATGTCCAGTGCACCTTAAGCTTATCATGACCCCAGCTGAATGTATTGTCCCCATCAGCTTCCTTCTGCCACCACCACTGAGCTGCAAAAGCCAGAAATGTATGAGTCATCCTTCAGTTCTTCTTCCTCTCCATATCCCATCTGTCACAAAGTTTGACCAGTTCTCCCAGATAACCACAGCCACTTTTCTTCCATCTTCACTGTCATTATCCTAATTCAGACCAAAATCACCTCTCACCTGGATTCCTGCAATATCAAATCCCCTACAGCCATTACTATCTTCCTCCAATGTGATTAAAACTCGTCTTGTCACTCCTTTACTTCCACAGATCAATGGTCCCAAATTTCTCCTGCCTAGCTTTCCAACCGAATCACTCTTAGAGCCTCTCACCCATGTCCTCTAGTCTTACTGTCCTTCCTTCAGTCTTCATTCTTGGCCCAGGATATTTACTCATACTATTTCTTCTTCCTGGAATATTCTTCCCCCAACTCTTCATCAAGCTAATTCAGCCTTCAAATCTCAATTGAAGAATCACTTCATCAGACAAGCATTACCCAAATCCTCAGACTGAGTTATATGCACCAATTATGGATTCCTAATACCCCATTTTTCCCACTTCACAATATATGCTGCATTTGTTATTACTTCTATAATGGCTCTTTTCCACACTGGAATATAAGCTCCAAGTGAATAATGACCATGTCTGTCTTTTCAACACATCGCCCTATAAAAAAAGGTTGACAGGGAGTAGGTGCCAAATACACAGTTACTAAATAAATCAGTAGATACTATAGCAAATACTAATAGCAGATGGCTAGTTACCGCTTTTACTTGGCATTTATATGATTTTGAATCATGATCTCTTAAGAGTACTTATGTTTTGCCTTCTCGTTGTACATCTGGGATGATGGAGGGTGCTCTCTAACAACTGACACATCTCTAGTTTCAAGCAGCGCCCTCCCCTGCACATTACTGTTCCAATTTTCACATTCTTAGGCAGTGTTATCAGCAAAGTCTTCCAGAGAGATGTCCTAGTGTAGATCCTGCTGCACAATAAGGACCCACTTCAGGTATAAGGTGATCTCGAGTTTACAACTAGTAGGACTCTCTAATTATATTAGTTACAGCTATTGGTGAGAGATATCCCTGAGATGTTACCACATAAAGAAAATAAATACTCTTTTATCTTCTTTCCTTTTGATTGCTACTTGGGTCTTTAATGTATTTTCTTCTTAACCTTACCTTACTTCCCTTGAAATGTCTGACTTTCTCTTCTCAGGCTAATCTGTGATAATTGCACCAAATTTATGTCCACTCATTCTTTATAGGTTAATGGTATCAACCTGTTTGCTTTTCTTTCCATTCATTATACCTTATTCATTAAAAAATTGCTAATTATTAATTACATGCCAAATGTTCCACATATATGTATGTCATCCTATAACAATCAAATGGAGAATGGATTATTATTATTATTTTCATTTTTCCTGAAGAGGAAATTAATGTTTAGAGAGGTTAAATGGCCTGCCCAAGTGACAGTTACTAAGTATTTAAACTGAAATTTGAACCCAAAGGTTGGCCTCTAATTCCTTTGAAATTTACAGTTTGCATTGTGCTACTGTTAGACTTGCTGGGATGTGAGTTACTTTTATAACTATTTGCCTTCCTCTTCCATAATTTTCTGTATACAGTAGACCTTCAGTAAATACTTGTTTAACTGTTCACTGGGCCATCATCATTATTATTTTCAGCGGATGGCAGTATCTGTGGTTTGGTTCTGTTTACTGAATTTTGTTCTTTCAGCCTAAACTGAAGGGAGCCTAAGTAGGAGCTAGCTGCAGGCAGTGCAGAAAGTGCAGCCTATATGACTAAGGGTCAGAAGGAAAACCCTGTCTTGAGGTGCTTTCCAGAGGCAGAGAAGATTTCTAGGGCTTCACCAGTTGGCTCTCTGGGGTATAATGTTAACAACCTAAACTAGTTTTCCCTGCAATAGTTACTTGTGTAAAAGGTTCCATTGTGTATGAGTAAAAAGAAAAAGGCAACTTTCCTTGGCCATAGATATATGTTTTGATTCCTGTAACTCTTAAGCCAAATAATTACAAATAGGAGAGTTGCCCATTCTCTCTCTCTCCCTCTCTCTCTCCCGTGTGTGTGTGTGTGTGTGTGTGTGTGTGTGTGTGTGTGTCCTCTGTCTTGGGACTGACTCCTAGGAGCCTCGCCGCCCTGTAGAACGCCAGAATGGAGTTCCGCATTATTTACTGTACTGTCTTACCACTCTCTAACCCAGAAAACCCCTTACTTGGTGCAGGCAGAAGGCTCTCCCTGCTCGCCTTCTACCCCAGGGGAGCTGTGGGCTTCCCTCACCGCAGCCCTCCCGCCTTCACACTTCCCTTACAGTTATTACCCCAAGCCGCCCCAGAAAGACCTAGCCGGGGGAGGCTGTCAAGAGGTAAATGGGTCGAGAGTGTAGGTCGGACCTGGACCCGGAGGAGTCTCAGGTGCTGTGGAGACCACAAGCCTGCCGAGAGACCCCGACTCACGACCGCCTATCCCGGCGACAGGAGCCCCCTCCCAGACACGGGCTGGGCGCCTAGCTACACCAGCCAGCAGCCGGCAAGGTCCAGCACCTGGGAGTCAAGGCAGTCTAGTCTAATGGTTAGGGACACTGGCTTTGGAGCCCAGTCCTAGTTCCAATTTTAGCACCTGGGTGACCTTGGGCAAGTTCCTTAGCTTCAGCGCTGTAGTTTCTAAATCCATAGTGTGGGGAAACTAAAGTGATGTCTAAACTAGGATTGCTATAAGAATTAATTAACGAAGCACACCTAGCACGTAGTAGGCGTTCAGTTAATGGTAAGGATAATTAGTACGAGGAGTGAGAAGTTTTGGGGTCAGAATGTAGGTTTGAGCTCTGACTCGCAGTTATTTTCGAGGAGTGGGGGAGGGGTGGCGGGAGCACCTGCCCTACACCCCCTGCTCCCTGGTGCCAAGATTAACTCGGGAGTGCGGGGAGAGCCCTTCGTCGCCCCGGCTCCGTCAGACTGCTCTGATGCCCCGAACCCGCTGGCGCCGCCGGGCACCCGCGGCACGTCTCTCTCTCTCTCTCAGGCTACGTACGGAAAGACTTCCTTGGACATCTCCATCCCTCTCCAGCCCCCTGGCGCGCTCGCTGTCTCCTCTGGGTCCGTTGGCCACAGCGAGCGCGATCCAGCCTCGGGCGGGAGGGAAGAGGCAGCCTCTGGGTGTGCGAGTCGCTGCGCCCCGGGAAAAGGAGAGAGGAAGGGGTGGCGCGGCGACCGCGGGAGAGCGCAGTGCCCCGGGCGGCCCTGGGGCCCCTCCCTCATTTTGCCTGCCTTCCAGGGACTGCTCTGGCTTTCCGAGTCCCGATGCACAACCCCTGAACAACCGAGTGTGCCTCTCCGCCACCCGCCCTCCCGGCTGGGACAAGGGCCGGAGGCGCCAGCTCGGCACGCACGCGGCAGGAGTGGGCGGCGAGCACAGGCGGGAGAGGTAAGGAGGGGCAGGCGGCGGGGCTGGGGGAGTGTGCCTGCACGTGCGCGCGCGTGTGCGCGTGCTCTGAGGGGGCGTGGGGGCCGCCAGGAGAGCCCCGGTCGGCACCTGCCCTCCCTTCACGGTGTCGCCCCCGGCACCCACGCTAGGGCGCTTGCCTCCCGCATCCCTCATTCGCCCCCACGTCTCACCACCCCCACCATCCAAACCCCACCATCCCTACTAATAATTTCCCACTGCAAAATCAGACCAAAACCTGGAGAGATAGCGTTGCCTTTCTGCTCCCATCGCCCCCTCCCCGCCCCCCTCCTGCTATAAATAATTTGGACTAGCGGGTCAGGCACGTCACACGGTAAGAAACCGGGACCCCGAGGTTTTCTTCTCTGGGAACGGGGCAAGGTGCGAGGAGCAGGAGAAAAAAATCACTCGTGAGTAGTGAAGAAAAGCCTGCTCCTTGACTCCTAGAAAAGACTGAGCAGCGTTTTATTTTTCTCTAATTTTTCTGGCTTCCTTTTTAAAATTTATCAGGGTCTTTTTTATTCTACATCGTCTTCCCCCCACCCCTCAGCCCCAAATCCAGCGGATTGCTCAGCGTTCTTCCCATTGGTTTATTTTGTCCCTTCCCCTACGACTTCTGCTCCCACCATCTCCTCCCCTCCCCCAGCCACACAACCCCCACCTCCAGCATCCATCTCGTCCTAGACAGGGCACTATTCGCCGAAGAAATAAAGTTCAAACTCCTCTCCCTGTCTGCTTGCTGAGACCAGAAGTGGTCTCCCAGGCACCCATTTTACGCTTGCACTCCACACCTGCTATCCCTTAAATTTGTGTGTGTGTGTGTGTGTGTGTGTGTGGCACGCACGCGCGCGCGCGCACATACACACACACACACACACCACACACACACACACACACACACACACAGACACACACACACACACACACCCTACAACCCGCGAGGTGCAAAACTGCCTCCTGCAACTACCAAAACTTAACAGCCACTCTAGCTGTTTTTGTCTTAACGAAAGGACAACAGAGATTTTTATTCTGGGTCCTCCTGTGGGGTGACTTTTATATAGTATTTAAATATGTATATGTTATACATATATATGTTTTTCCTTTTTCCCCTTTAATTTTTTTTCTTAGCAAGAAAATCTGCTTGGTCCCAGGCAGCCACTGCTGCCCCTTTGATGTTTTGGTACGCCGTGCGCATGCGCCTCACATTAGAATTACTGCACTGGGCAGACTAAGTTGGATCTCTTCTCTTCAGTGAAACCCTCAATCCCATCAAAAACTAAAGGGATGTGGAGAGTCCGGAAAAAGGGCTACTTTGGGATTTGGTCATTCCCTTTAATAATCGCCGCTGTCTGTGCGCAGAGGTAAGTGTGCCCAGCGTTTCTTTTTCCTTTCTCACTTTGAAGGGCTCTGTCTGCATACCTCTGTGAGCCGGGATCTGTAGTGAGGATCAGATAGATGCTGAAGACGCTGTGCCTGCTGTCTTATTAATGCCTCTGTATTGTCTTTTTCTTTAGTGTCAATGACCCTAGTAATATGTCACTGGTTAAAGAGACGGTGGATAGACTCCTGAAAGGCTATGACATTCGTCTGAGACCAGATTTTGGAGGTAATGGGGTTGCCTTGGAAATAAGAAACAGCCCAGCTATAGCCTAAGCTGTCTTTTAAGCTTTGTGCTCGCTGTCTCTTCCTTCTTCCTCATCGTGGTGTATGTGGTATATTGAATGTGTCTCTGTGTTACCATATTGAGAAACTGATCCAAACTTAAGCTGATTTGTTACTATCCAGCACTTAGATGGTCTTTCGGTGAGACCCTCCTAGTGTGTATTGGTGATTGCTGTCCTTCGGCTTCACTGATATAAATCCTTTGCTTCATTGTCTTTGCCTCATTCAGATACAGATCTCTTAAGTTTAGTGCATAGTGTGTCCAGAGAACCTGGCTTAATGAAGGCAGTCATGAACATTTTTGAGGACAAGATGTGCAGACAATTAGTTGAGAAGTGGCATTAACCCCCTGTGCCTGCCTACTTTAGAAGAGTTTTGGCTGTGGTTTGAAGTGGCTTGTCTCTGGATATTATCCAGTCCTGGAAGCTTCCCTGCATGGGGCATGGGGAGGGCATGCTGAGGGGCTTGGGGGGTAGAGAGGCTTGGGGCGGGGGAGGGTCAGAGACCTCTCTTGATGCAGTCTGAGATACTTTGATATACCCATTTAATTTTGCTTCAGAGTCTTATGGAGCTCAAAGAGTTAAAAACTGCGTAAAGAAGCAGGGGATGGAGTGGGAGAGTGGAATGAAGAGGAGGGGGGTTTCAACACAATATATGCAATTCCCTTGGGCCTGAAACGGTTCCTGTGCTTTTTTGTAAGTTGGGTGTTCTCATGCTGAGACATCTACATACGTAGACAGAGCTGGAATCCCTCATCAATCAGGGCATATGTGTGCATGTTCAATAGAGCATTTCCTAGAGGAGTGCCTGTTCCCCCCACCTCCCTTTTAAAAAAGGAGTAAGGACTTGAAGAATTTAAGGGTGAGCAGTGGGGAGGAACTCGGGGCAGAGTGTCCATGTCCGGGGACAACTCTTGCTAAGAATGAATGAAGTTCTGAGAAATCACGTGGCTGACCATCTTGGTTTGCAGGTCCCCCCGTGGCCGTGGGAATGAATATTGACATTGCTAGCATCGATATGGTTTCTGAAGTCAATATGGTGAGTACTGAGATTTATGGCTGGATCTCCACAAACCTTTACTTGGGGATAGAAAGGAGAAAGGAGCCAGCTGGTAGGGGTGTGGTATGCGTGAGTACGTGTATGGAGTGACAGAAAGGGCAGGGGATTTTGCTTTGGAACCCACTGTGTTTGTGATTTCAGAGGCAGCTCTTTGTGGTCCCTAAGGATTTTTCCAACTGGGTTGAAATACTTGGGACTTGGCTTAAAGCAAGTAAAATGCCTCACACATTCACATGCAAAATACAGCCACATGCAAGACACCTCTTGTAGAAGCCACATTTCTTAAAGTTCAGTGGGAAATCTGGTTCATCAAGTGATATTTTGGATTTGGGTTGGGGGTCAGAAGAAGAGAGGAGGGTTTTGAGTTGACATTTAACAGAATGTAACCTACAAACTAAACTGTAGCGAGAAGCCTGAATAAATTATCTGGTGATACTCATGTCCACTTGTTGCTCTCAGAAACGGCCTCTTTACAGCTGATGGCAGGTCTCCCCCAGTTGCCCACCAGCTCCTTTAAACTCCTGACCACCAAAATAAAATAAAAATCGGCCACCCATGTTTTCAAAAGACATGCTCAGATTCTTGTGCCATCTCTGGTCACTTCTGCAGTGTTATTCACCACGTATCCTAAGCTTGTACAATTTATGGATGGGAGCACTCCTTAGTGTCTACTGCTTTGGACTTGGGGCAAGGGCTAAGAGAAAAAGCCTCCGTGTTCCCGCTGGCAAACACTTTTCCGGGGTTTGCTTCATTGCAGGTGCGCCCCCTGCTGCCCATGCTTGGGCACTGCAGACATACAAGACAAAGATAAGTGTCCTAGATACCCACCCCTACTTGGGCCATTTCTCCAGTGACTTTTCTATTGTGTGTTTCTGAAGTTTTCCCCGTTGGAAAAGTTCCTCTAGAAGGCCCACATTTGAGTGTAAGTTTCTAGTGTTAACTTGGATCGCACACAGCACATTTCCCAGAAGGCTGTGTTGCAGCATGGCTCTGCCTAGAAATGCAGTGCACTGTTAAAGAAGAGGGTCTAGTGAGTAACGTTTAATGCAAAACACTTCTAAGCCGGACTGCAGGACTTAGAAGTTTGGACACTTATTAACGTGAGGGAGCCAGAGTACTCTATAGTGCACATGCTCTCAACATTCCACAGACTTTTATAATCCCAGAATTTAAGTAAAGAGGAAGCTCAAATAACCAGCTTCATCCCCCTGTACACTGTCCAAAGATAGGTGATAATCCTGAGGTATCACAAGATTATGAGACATTGTGTGACTGCTGGAGGTGGTAGTCAACATTTCAGTAATGTTTTATGACATCTAACTTCTCTTCCAGTTATTGGGCAGGTTTTTACCATATAGGATATAAACACAGATTAAAGACAATATTGGCTGATTCAGGACCACAGATTTCTCATACATTTTGAAAATCCCTTGTGTGGGTAGAGAATATTTCTTTCTTGTGACACTATTTAATTTCTCAGATATACAAATACTCGCTTTTGTGGGATTTTAGAAGTCTTTCATCAGTTATTTGAGTTTTACCTTTAAAAAATTGGAAATGTCTTACTATGGGTACATCCTAAGTCCCAGACACTTGAATATACATTTTGTTGCTAAAAATAAAGTGATACATGGATTCCATATGTGATTGAGTTTACAAAACTCTCCTCTTGCATTTTTATTTATTTATGCTCTTTTCTCCTCCCAAATTTTATTTTACCACCTTCTCCCTTAGAGTGTCACAAAGATGGGATTTTATAGAAAAATTAAGAAATATTTAGAATCTAAAGAGACAATGCTGAGATGATTAGAAGTTGCTGCAATGGATTAGTTAATAACTTAGACATATTATATTCCAAATTGTTTAGAGTAGTAGAGGGTTGTGTTTTACTTTTTCCTTCTTAAGTTTTGTTCTTTGTTTTTTTTTTACCTACATGCAGTATTTTGGGGAGGTATCTGAATTGGACACAGTGCTAGTCAAAATATAGACCCAGCTAAGGCGAGGTGTCATCTCTTAAAGTTATTTACTGTTGCTGAAAAATCATGGGATGTAGAAAGTGTAAAAACAAATGTCAGGTTGTAAATAGGACAGTAGTGCAGCATTAATGATTAGGGCCAAATGTTAAAAATCCCATGCCAGTTTCCTTTCTAAGCCCAGTGCTAACACATGTGGACTTGTCCAGACACATTTTTACTTGTTGTAAAATAAACACATATTTCAGCTAGCAATCGTAGTGACCTCAAATTAATCTTTCAAAGGAAAATTCTGTGATGTATGGCATTTTAATTAGATATGTTTATTTGATTTGAAGCCACAGATGGGAAATTCCGTCATCGATGTCTAAATAAAATATTTGTGGCATATTTCCCCCTGTATAAAGGTCTAAAGGGATTAAAATCTTTTGATTAGATTTACTTCTGAAAGATGGTTAATTGATTATTAATGAAATCTCAAAATTGATTAAAGCACATTTCTACCTTATTATCTATTGTGGCCTGCAATCTCTGGTAATTGTAACTTTCTTTTATTATAGCAAATCTCCCTTTGAAGAGTGGTAGGCACTAGACCATTTAAATAATCATTGACTCATTTGTACCAAAAGAGAAAGGCCTGTGTCAGTGTGGTGATCCTAGAAAAACCCCGAACTGAGTCATGAGTCTTGGATGCTAGTTCTGCTTTTCCTGCTCAGTCATCCCAAGAGCATGACTCACCTGTTAAAGGGGAATAATAATCCCATTTTCACCTATCTCAGGTGACCCCCAGAATTAATAAAATGTTATATGTCATACATATTAGTATTCTCTGATCATAGCTTATATAGAAGACTGAATACCAGGCTCTCACTCAATAGAATGAATGTCCACTCCAGCTGCTACCCTCAGCGTGGTTGGGTCAGTAATTTACATTAGTAGGCCTCAGTTTCCTTATGTTTCAAATGAGAGGGGACATGTTGATTTCCAGCTCAAAGTTACATGTGTATCTGGTTTGGTTTGTTGTAACAGCTCTGATGGGTACAAAGAAGTTATCGAAAATTTAGAAATCCAGCACAGACTAAGAAAAATGCAGAATTCCTAAATGGCATGCAGTTGTGAGTTCTTACGTAGGAGGGTGGTGATGGTATGCTACTCAGCCATGTGACTCAGGTGACTGTAGGCCCGATGGAAGATCTTAGGAAGAAAGTGATCTCAATTAAAATGCTCCTGAGCAGAAAGCTTGACTTTAGAATGAAATATTTTTAGACGTCTTGGTTAAATTGGCAGGAATCTTTTTGTTAAGATTCTTGATGAAAAGTGCATTTTAAGATCCAAAATTGGCTGTGAGGATTATGGACTGAAATAGCTTTCTCTTCATTTAAAGCAGATTCTTCTCCATATTGAAACAACACACTTGCCAACCAAAGAGTAAAGCAATATTTCACTTTTGAGGAAAGAGTTCTAGTAAACACATACACAAATTACCTTTTTATGGAATGGTGAATGGAGAGAAGCACTGCCTTAAAAAAATAAAAATAAAAATAAACAGATGTTTTCTTGTACCACCAGCTGCAAAGTTTAAAATTCAATTCAGCACAAATACATATTTAGTGGCTGCTATGATCCAGCCATGCGTTAGGCATCAGGAACAGAGCAGTAGACGAGACCAGCTTGTCCCCAAACCTCAGGAGACGTAATGTACAGGTATTCACTATTCTTTATTCTACTATAGACTTCTACTATTCTTATACTTAGTGCAATTCTTATCTTTTCTCTAAAACTTTTTCTGAACACCCAAGTGAGTACTAAGGTCATTGTATCTCTCCCCATGTGGTTTTGACTATTTACTATATATAGTTTGACTCCTGGTGAATGCCATGAATATTGGGTGAAGTATTTGTTTTTATGGTAGTAATTTGTTATTATTCACTAGACTATACTATATGGACAATATTTTGTGGCTTGCTGAAGAGTTTAAATTTTGTTCCAAAGGCTAATAGGGACCCATGAAAGGGTGCCAATAGGAGAATTGCGAGAACAGAGTCATACTTCATGAAGATGCTTTTGAAGTGTGGCGCGTAGATGGAAGTGGGACAAGACCTAAGGTTGGGAAATAAGATGAAAACGCACTGGAAAAATCCAGGAAGGATTGATGACTAAGACAGGGATGTAAAGGAGAAGATATAAAATCAGGCAGGACATTTGCAAGGTAGAAGTGACAGGACTTTGTGAATTCCAGGTTTTACATGGCATCGTTTATTGATACATAGAACGGAGAAAGAACAGCCAAGTTGGGAAGGGAGAGGTGGGGATGAGGCGTGTGGGCAGACACTGAGTTCAGCCTGGGAACTGTTGACTTTTCTGCTTACATGGAATTTCCAAATGGAGATAACCAGGAGGTGATCGGAAAATGTATGTCTAGAGCTAAGTAAAGAGTCATGACTAGAGAGATGAACTTGGACATGTCAGCGTATAAGAGGTGCTACTTATAACTATGAATGGATACAATTAAAAAGAGAAAGTGAGAAGACACCTGAAAAGGGAGACCTGGTGAGCACTGTAATTGAAGTGGTGGATCATTGAAAAGGAGCCCACTAAGGAGATTAATAAGTGGCTAAGAAGCACTCAGAGAGTTAGTAGAAGAACCTGCAAATAATGTCTTCAGAGCTGAGGAACAAGGGAGTTTAAAAAAGAAGAAAATGGCCAGCTGTACCATGTAAACAACAACAAAATGTAATTTCCACAGTTCAAAGCTCTTTTATATTGGGCTGTAAAGAACCCGGTCCTGGGGCATGAAGTCTGAACGACCAGGAACATCCCTAGATGGAAAAGGCAGCAACACGTCCGCTGTCCTGAAGTTGAGGAGCGCTCTTATGCCTTGGATCTTGGAGAGGAAAGGTTTCAGTTTTCAAAGAATTTACATTGGCTGCAAATAAAGGAGGGGTTCGGATAAGGTGAAGCATTGTCAGTTCTATGATAGGAGCACAGTCTGTAAGGAACCAATAATCACGACCCTTGGTTGGTTGCAGGAAACAGTCCTGAAAGTTCATGCATGTGTGGTCATGCATCTAGTGGTCAGCTGGAAGGCGCCTGGATGTTGAGTCGAAGCTCAAACACACATTCGGGAATGTGAACAGTCTTTTGTCAGCTGCCCCTGCTATTAACAGGCTATCTGCTCTGTGTCTCTCTCACTATCCTGCCCACTGTAATTTAATTTAGAACATCTCAGAATTTTTTTTTCGTGTCAGATGCCACAATGATCAATTGAAATAAGTTCTGAGACTTGTCTCCCAGATATAGTAACAGGCACTCATATGTAAATGTAGCAAGAGGAGTTTTTGTGGTTGAAACTACACTTTTGAAAAGTTTGCATCTGAAGCAAAGTGGGGAGAGGGCAATGGCAGAATGGAGTCACATGATTTGGAAGAGGTATATTCTTTAGAAGGGCATAGGTTGCAGATACAAAGTGCGAAGTGGGGTAGAGTGGCGGACAGGAAGCTAAAGGCTTGCTGACCTCTGTATTTTGGGACATGGAGACACTTTCTACTGAGATTAGAGGAGCTTAAAATTAGCTGCTGTAGAGAATGGGTATGTGAGGTTACTTAAGATACATGAAGGATATCCAGAAAGCATGAAGCATGATGAAGAGGGTGGTGAACACTCACTGACCACAGGCAGGCTTAACTCTACATAAATTGTGCTTAGAAGCTCCCCTACCCAATTTTAGCAAGGTTTTCTGTTCTCCCCTTTTCCTTCTCCTCCTTCTCCTTCTCTTTCCTCCTCTTCTCTTATAGAGTACCTCACTTTTCCCACCATTATCATAACATTAATAAAATAATTATAGCTGCAGCTTATTGAGTCCATAACTTGTGCAGGTATCATGTTGATATGCCTTATCTCATCTAATACTCCTGTAAACCTATTTACAAAAGAGGGATCTGAGGCCCAGAGAGATTAAATGACTTGCTCAAGGTCGTACAGTTAGCAACTGACTGACTTCACATTCCTCAATCATAGCCTGCATTATCCTGCATTACTGCAATTTTAAATATAGAAAGGCCTCATTTCAAAAAAAAAAATAACTTCCATTCCTTGAGGACCTCATTTTGTTGTAGTTGTTTGTTTTTATTGTTTTTTGCTTTTTTTTTGGTTTTTTTTTTTTTTGCCAGATAAACTAATCAAAAGATGTTACTTTTAGTCTTCTTCCTCTTTACCTTGGAAAAAATACCTTAATTTCATTATGATGATTTTTTTTCAAGTAGACCTTTTAATCAGTGCGTATTAAATATAAGATACAGTCTTCATTCTTGAGAAGCTCACATATTATATCTGTTGAGCTCTATTTAAAGTAAGAAATAAAGGAAAATTTATGTAAGATCTTGAAGAGTCAAGGATGTTGCTTATGTTATTTTTTTTTTCATTATGAATGAGTGCTATTTAACCTGTTTAATAATTATCTTATTGCTGCTGCAGAATCTCAGATAACCATTAAGGCCACTAATTGTCACTAAATGTTGGCTGCTATATGTTTAAGTACTGTAAATTCTCGGTGATTTTAGGTTTTTGGTGGACACTATGTGACAAGACTACACTCTTTTCTTTTTCTTCTTTCACGAAGAATTCATTTTCAATTGAACTTTTTCTTGATTTCTGTTTGATTTCTGATAAATTGCTCCTGCAAATAATTCTCTTAAAGGCAATTGAGTCTTTTCTTCTCCTCACAGATCTTTCCTTCCTCCATTCCACACAATATAAATGAGCCTCACTATAAAGATTGTATCTCTAGAAGACGTATTCATCTGTTTGAAAACAACTATGCCACTTGATAGTGACAGTATATAAATTCTGTTTCTCTTGGTTAACTCTTAGGGCAAACTTTTGCTATTGCTTTATGGTACCTTGAACAGTGGTCTCACCTGAATGTGGCATGAAATACAGATCTGACTATGGGTTTACTCTGCAAGAGAAGGCAGGTGAGGGAAGTATCTCAAGTTTTATATTTTAGAAGTGCATCACATGTGCTTCCCCACTCCCTCCAAGTGATTAAATGGTCATAGGATATCTAAGAATGTAAATCAGAGAAAGTGTTTCTCTTAACATTGAGGAGAGGGCCTTAATTTTAGGGGTGGGCACTGACTTGTTTTGTGAACAGTCTAAGGCAAGGTTTCATAACCTTTTCATAATTGGCATTTGGGGACAGATAATTCTTTGTTTGTGGAGGGGCTGTCATGTTCATTGTAAGGTGTTTAACAGCATTCTGGCCTCTGCCTACTAGATGCCAGAGGTACCCCCAGAATTATGAAAGCCAAAAATGTCCCCAGAAATGGACAAATGTGCCCTGGGAAGCAAAATTGTCCCCAATTTAGAACCACAGGTATAAAGAGTGGTTTTGTGCCTTTGTCTCCAAACAACTAGAGAAAAGATTTTTTCATTGAGAAATAGATTTTGTGCTCATTTACCATTTCATTTATGTTTGATGGTACATTGTGACAAAACCAGTTTTAAAATATCAGCAAACATCAAAGGCAAAGCTTGTCCCATCCCAATAGCTTCATTAAAACTGTGTTTTAATTTGCCTATATTCCCTTCTAGTTCTTTGTTTATTCATATTTTACACATTGAACTTATAATTTTATTTTGTAGAGAGAATTTATAATCTATATTGTCACTTAGCAGACCATGAGTATTTTTGGTTTTATGCTTTTTTTTAAAAAAAGCACACACCTCTACACACCAATGGAAACCAGTGTATATTTTTCATGCCTTTTCCATGATCTTATAAATATACACAAATATATGAGAATATTGGTATTTTCTTTTTTGTATTGGTATTTTTTCAAAAGGTTTTAAAATACATTTAATAGATTATTAGTCATAATTCTAGCTATAGATTATTTGAAAAAAAGCATTATTTACTTTTACTTATACACCATTAACTATAATATAGAAATAATATGCAAAATAGAGAACTAGATTTAAAAAGCATATAAATTCTTGTATATCAATTTGACTCACCTTTACACAGCCACTCTTTGTTTATATCCTTATATTATCCAGTTTTTCCAAAATCAGTTTACATTTTTGGATGACATAAAATATGCTTTGAAACAGAAAGTTGAAAGAAGAATTTAAAAAGATGGTTTTGAGTTATTAAAAGATACAAATACCAGGTTTATTTCTTGCTTCCAATTTTGCTTTTTTATTTGTAAATATATATTTTATTAAACAAGGAGAGCAACAGGTTTATATTATCCTATCCCTGTTTATATGGAAAAATACGGGGGTGTCCTTTGCCCATTGGCTCTTGCTATTGCTTGGTTTGTTAACATTCTATCTGCATTTTTACTGCCAAGTCTCATTTTCCGTGCTACAATTTGGCACTTACTGCCCACTCACCTGCCAAGAGGTCTTAACTTAAAAGTAATTGGGCAATTGAAGATAAAATAACTTCTCTCCTTACACAATGGCAACAATTAAATTAATGAAGGTTTTGAGGTAAATCTACATATACCTTAGAAAAGCAATACACGAATAAGCCATAGAGGAAGATCAGAGATTTTTGAGGTGTGCAAATACATGGTCACTGTCTGCATGTGCCCCCATGCCTGACACAATGCCTGGCAACTAGCAGGTGCTCAACAAATATGGATTGCATGGCTTTGTTGGAGGAGTAGTTGAGGGAATGTAGTATATTGGGCTACTGGTATGTATTTAATTTATCAAGTGCTAACTTAACCAGCACTATACCAATTAGGCTGTATTGTGGATATGAAATGGTTCTTACATTGGGGCGAAAGCTCTCTCTGGAGTTTGAGAAAGACTAATCTTACTTGCCCGAAGAGGGAGGTTACGGTTTGATGGAAAGAAGAGTATTTCAGATGGTGGGAGAGGAGAGTGGTATATCCCTCAAGTAAAGAAATCAAAGTGAAAGGTTGAGAACCAGGTTTTTATAGTGATTCTCAGACTCTGCTGTGTAATAGAATCATCCAAGTCTAGTGTTAATATTCCTATTTTCAGGGCCCACGTACAGAGTCTGATTCAGTAGGCCTGGGAGGACAATCAGGAATCTGCATGTTTGAAAGCCTTAACTCTTTTAGAGTTTTGCATTTCCCATGAAGATAAGAATATAATAAATAATAATGGAAAATTCAAGGCTATTTTATTTTGAATCTTACTCTGCTAATGGGAAATATTGAATAAGGCTGGTAATATAGATAATTCAAAGGCGATTGCTGTTTTCTCTCAAGACAGTCCTATTTATTCTTACCTTTAAACTTCTAAACCATCAACATAGAAAAAGTAATGTTTTAGAGAGTGTGCTGTTTATCCCTTCCAGGACAGAATGTTTGTTTTAAAATAGTTCAGTCTTCCTACTTAGGACTGACTACAAGGTAACTGGATTGACAATCAGACAACTGGTTTTTAAACAAACATACAAAGATCATTTTTAAAAATTGTCAGTTTTTGTGAAGATATGGAAATTTCATCAACTGTATATTTTTCAGGAAATATTTTTGACATTAATTTTAAGTGAGATGATTTATAGGCCATTTTAAAGAATATCATAAAATAAGAAGTGGAGATGTGAAAGAGTTTTAAGTGTTTAGGTGCCAGTTATTGGGTCGTAAAATCTAATCACCATTCTGTGTACTTGCTGTCGTTGAAACCACCATGATACAAAAAAATGAAATTTAGTAGTTTTTATGTCAGTTTTTCTTGATCTACATACAAAGAAACTTCAAGGCTATTTTGTAAATTCATACTTCTGTTTCTTTGGCCAAATTAGTGTTTGAGTCAATAGACTGAAGATCTCTTGAAGTGATCTCTGATTGACCAGTTGTATAAGTCACTCCTCTTTCAAGCATTGATAAACCAGCACTCTCTTTGCACCCTGGTGGGTTCATCTGCTGGACTGTGTAAATTTGCATCTGACTTATGTATTGGAAGAATGCTCACGAGTGTTTACTTGAATCACATGAGTATGCCTGTGTGGCAAACCGTTTCTTTAACAGAATTCTTTAAAAATTATACCCTTGTTATTTTAAAAGTCATAATATTTTAAATATTTGCCAGATTTACAGATGAAAGATCTGTAGAATTATGGACCACATTAAAAAACAGTTTACTTATTTCCTATTTTTTGAATGTTTTATTTTAGACTTAAGGTTTTAGAGGCCAAATTCTGTTCTATAGGAGATCTGACTAAAGTCACTCTGATAATTGCTTTTATAACACCATGAAGTAATATTCTCTGGCAAATATTCTCTGGTTATTTGGAAAGATCAGCTATCATTTTATATCTTAATTGCATATTTTCTAAGAGACCATAAAACTCTGTCTATTTAGTAAGCCAGCTTTGAAAAACACACTTAAAAATGACTGTTATTTACCAAACTGACTGTGATCGTCATCACCCGTTAGACCATATAGGCAGGAATTTGTCGTAATGGAACTTTCTTTACTTAGAATGATTAGTCAAAGCGGCAAATATTGTAAATGTGCCCTGTGGTAAAATTTCCAGATTGGGACAACAAACCAACAGACAAATCCTCTTAATTGTTTATCCTGGAGTTCTGGGTTTCTAGTTTTATTGTTGTTGTT
>NW_006431919.1:9855366-9882418 GCF_000325575.1 Pteropus alecto | reverse complement strand
GAGTCAAATGCTCCATACACTATTGGGCTTTAAAGAGAGAGAAAGAGACAGGGACTGAGACAGACATATGTGGTTTCTATCTCTGAGGAGTTTGTAATATGTTTCCAATAGTCGAAAAATAGCAGAAGCCTTTTTTTATATAGTAGGTGGATTTCGCTTAGTATAAATGAATGTTTTATAAAATATACAACAAGAATTTGCCATGTAAGAATCTGTGTATAATCAGGGACTGTACTTTTTGAATTTACGTGATACTCAACAATGTAAAGTACAAGTGGATTATCTCTGTTCTTTTAAGTATTTGATAGTTTATAAACAAATACTTTAAATAAAAAGTGTCAATGAAAAATAGGATTTTAAAAATTATACTTTTGACATATAACTAGGTTATATTTTATTATGATTAACAACACTAAACATTACTGTTTATGGAGAAACTTCTATGAAATGAACTGTAATTTTTTAATGATTTCACATTTAAATCTCAAAAACTCTGTGAAATAAGTATTATCACATTTTACAGATGGATAAATAGGTTTAGAATATTTCTGTGAATTAGAACCTATCAGAACCAAGATAGTAGTGCATCCCTCATTATTTCATAGCTAGAAAATGCTAGAACTGGGACTTAAGTACCCTTTTGTTCCCTATTCCATTTATTTTGTGTTTTTCTCAAGTTAAAGGAAAAGGAAGTTGAAAAAATTGAATGGACCTCCATCATAATCAACCAGGATGATTGTTAATAATCCACATTCCAGCTTCTTAGGTGATTTTAGGGAACCTACAAAAATCAAACAAATAGAACATGATAATATCTATGATATGCAAAAGTAGGCAGTCTAAGTCATTTAAAGTTCAATTAAAATAGTAGTCATCACTGTTTCAGCATCATTAGGATTTATGGATAAGTTGAAGATTTTGATTTACATTTTTATTGGTTGTTATAAATCATCTTTCATCACCGAAGAATGAATTCAGTTCTTGCTCAAAACAAAAATGTGCTGTGAAAAAAGTATATGAGAATTAATAGCAAAATTAGGTTTTTATTAAATTTTATGACTTTTAGAACCTTATTTTAGTTTAATAAGGTGGTACCAGAATACTCAGTAAAATGATGATTAACATTTGTTCGGAATAATAATTGTGATGTATTTCAAGGTCGTTCCAAGAGACTTCAGTTTGAATACCTTTGTGTTCCTCAAGTTTGGGAAAAATATGTGGCTTAAACAAAATATTTCTCATTTATTTTCTTTTTTTTCTACTTTGTCACATAAACAACTGAATTGATAAAAATTAAATATAAAATTAGGCCAGGAATGTGTGTGTGTATACAGATGTGCTATACACACAAACACATATACGGATGTACTATACACACAAACACATGTATACACACACACATATATAAACAAAACATATATATAAACATATATATTGTGTGTATACATATATACATATATACATATATACATATGTATATATTAAATTTTATAATAATTACTAAGTTCTATATATCTTTTAAAAGCAAGCAGTCCATGTACTAAAACGTGCTATTACATTTTTAAGAAGTTAGAAAAGGTCAGTAAGGTCAATATTTATTTCAGAAGCAGGAACGAGGAAGTTCTGGATTTGTCATTGTTGATAAAATGTTGTACACATTTCTTAAATTCTGCTGCACGGTTTTGAGATTTGGAAATTAAGGAAATTAAATGAACGATATAAGGTAACTTCCCGCTGTTTTTTATGTTTGCTTCGTAAAGCAGGTAAATTTGTCATTAATTTTCTATTGGAGAACTCATTTTTTTCTTACTGATTTGTTGTAGCATCCTTATATTAACCCTTTGTCATATATTGCAAAAATATTTTCTTATGTAATAACTTTGTGAGAAATATCTTTTAGTGTCCATAAGATTTATATTTGTATGTTCTAAAATATATTATGGTTTTTGAGCTTGGTTTTCAGACTTTGAATAGTCTTGTTCACCGCAGGATTTAAAAAAAATTGTTTAATGATGTTTCAGTGTCTTATGTAATTTTTCACATAAATATTGAATCCATTTGAGATGTATATTAGAGTAAATTCTGGAGCATAGAAATATACACAGATAGGAAATATCATATGTCCTTAAATCTTTGTTTTTACTCTATCATTGCCTCGTTAATGTTTTTCCATAGTTTTGTGCCAGTCCTAGTGGTTTTAATTATTTTAGCTTTAAATACCACACAAATCTTCCTTCATTATATTTCTACTTAATTATACTTAATCATTAATGAGATGGTTATGTTTTTATAATCTTTAAATTTTGGCAAATTAAAAAAATACTACTTGCATTTTGGTTGTAATTACACTAAATTTTATTGAGGATTTTAGAAGGAAATTCTCAACAGTAGAGATTTTTTTCTATTGAACATACTATTTCTCTTCATTTATACATATTCTTTCATGTTCTTCAGTAAAATTTTATACTTTTCTTATGTAAGTCTTGCATATTTCTTGTTAAATTTATTCCCGTAGGCCTTACATAATTCTTGTTAAATTCTTCAGACTCTACAGTTTTTATGGTTATTGCAAATGGTATTTTTATAGCCAATGATTATTTTTTGATTCTTGGCCAAAAGAACAAATGCCATATATCCATCTAAAATGGGTGTCTTTTAACTTTACAACTCAAGTTATCATTGCCATTTCAATTTATATATAAGGGTGCCTTGGTATCCCTAATGTATTTGAAATGTATATATAGAAACATGCATGCTTTTACAGTTTAGTATACTCCTAATCCATTTAAACATTTAAAACATATTGTTTCATTTTAATTTCAGTCTTCAGTTTTTTAGGATTCATTTACTTCATCCCATAGAACCAGCATGAGTTACCACTGAAGGCAAATAGCCTTAAAGATTCCTTATATTTCTTTAACCTTATTGAGTAAAATTTAGATTTAAAGTGATAGTCTCTGATTAATGTATCCCATTTTTACCTTGCACATTATGAACCTTATGAGGTTAAGAAAACTTTTTTGGGTGTAGTAAGTCATATTATCATCATGTGCTCCATCTAAACTCTAGTGGCCATTACTTGAGGTATCAATAGTTAGTTTAATTGCAGATAGTTGAAGAGGGCTATTTCATGTTGAGAACAGCTACAGCCAGAGAATAAAACAGTGTAACTGACACATTGTATGTGAGTATTGCCTCAAGTACCTGTTTCAGAATGAAGATTTGTCTAGATTTAATGCTCGATCCAATCATGACTTTTATCCAGGGACTTGATCACTAAAAGATTGAGAACCATAAAAACTTTTCCATTACAGTAGTCTTAAATTCATAATTGATTTGGTCATTTCAAATACATTGACTTGTTAATCTCGTTTACTGGACAGTTTGAGTCATCATTTTGATCCCTTCTCCTAAGAATGGTTTGGTTGTCCATGAAGCTTGAGAATTCTAGAAAATATATCAATACATGTCACAAAAGTTTAGAGAAAATATGCCATATATATTTTAGGGGATTTAGTGACTTTTTTACTTGAGTTGTAACTTTTGTGTTGGTTAAGTCAGATGTGCCTTTAAGAGAAAAGCCAAAAGCTCGGAATTTGTAGGAAAAGAGAATTTCTGTAAATTAGCCCAACGTTGTCAATAGAATATAGTATTGGCTATCACATGCATAGATACACACATGCACATGTACATGTATAAAACTGAGTATAAAATGGTTGTTGTTTTTTCTCTGTTTAAGTAAGAGATTATCATCCTCAGGTTGAATTATTTAATATTGATAAACTTAAATTAGATACATAAGAGACAGATATAACGTGAAATAACAATGCCACATATATCAGCTTCAAAAGAATGTACATCCTTGAATGGGAAATTGTGCTTCCTGTAATTCAATATAGGCAAACTAAACAAAGCTAGAATTCTATGCAATTTTGCATGAGTTTGCCGAATATACATTTTTACATGCAAAATTAAATGTCTATATTAGATGAATGTTTCATATTAAATTGTTGATACACTGCACTTCAATGAATTCAGATTTCTGATTGACATATCAAGAGAGGCTTGATATTTTGACAACGATGTCTAGGTTCTGTATGTTTTCATAAAACGCAAATACGGTCAGTCCGAAGTAGAACACTGACTGCAGCACAATGAAAGGGAATTTGATTCTGAATGGTCTATAGACTTATTTCCCTTTCTAAAGGTAATTAGATACCTTTATAGATACACTGTAGAATATTTATATTTTTAAACTGGATTTTAATGAGACATACTTTTGATGGCTGTGTTCATCTCTATTCAGATAGTATTGACCAAAAAATTATTGATGTTTTAGAGCATGAATAAATTAAATATAGCTGAGTGCCTTTTTTTATAAATAAATTTTTATTGGAACATACCCATTTGGTTACATATCATTCATATCTACTTTTGCACTATAAAGGCAGAGTTGAGTAGTTAGAACTAGACTATATGACCTGCCGAGTCCAAAATATTTGCTGTAGCGAAATTATAGAAAAAAGTTTTCTGACCTTTGTTTTAGGACAATAAGTATGGCATTAAATATAAATATTCTGTATATAAACCTACAGAAGACATAGCATATGAAATTTTATAGCAATACTTGGTTCCCTTGCTTATACATCTATTAGGGCTTTACTTAAATGAGAGATGGTTCAAATTAAGTGAAAATGTGATTTCTTAGAAACATACATTTTTGTTAAAGTTATGAAATGCATAAAAAGTAAAACATTTATAATTAAAATTGGAAGAGTTATAGAAAATAATGTGAGGCTCTGTGTCTCATATCAATTATTTTTAGATTTGCTCTTCAACTATCATAGCTTTTTTTTTTTTAAGTGATGGTAACTTATGTTCAGCATGCTTTGTAGTAAATTATGAAGTTTTATGACCTACTAACAAATGAATGCTTTTGAAATGGTTAATGTTTTGATTAATAGAAGAATGAGAATCAAGAAAATATTTTCTATTCTTGGTCCTTAAAATTTTTGTACTACTGAAGAAATAATGCCATAACCCATTAGACTGTGCTTCATGAGGTCATGACCATGTCTCTTTTCTTAACTATTCCAGCTGAAGCCAGCTCTAGCTCTAAAAGGGTCTGACTCATGAAAGTTACATAATAACTGAATTAAACTAATGATGGAATAATTTATAATTCCTTTTGTTAGTGTTTTTTGCTCCCGAGAAGTATTAGCAGAACAAAATTATAGTTTTATTCAGAAGTTTTTATACTACTTGTAGTCAACCTACAATTTTCATTCAGGGGTTTTTCAGTCGATTTTCAGAATTTGCTCTGTGAGTCCTCATAGAAGCCTTATCACAGCAGTCCTGCAGTTATGTAAGGATCTGCAGATGGATAGAGGTGACAGTAGAATACACAGAACTTTTCAATGAATGCTCCCCATCTTGACAGTTCTTATTCCTTTCTGAAGTCTGTACACTGAAATTATGGCTAGGATTAAACACCAAACCAAAGAGGAGAGATAAACAGGAGCACCAGATTGTACATAGAATGAGGTGTGATTGTTACGACTTAACAGCCAATGCACATGCCATACTGTTTCAAGTGTAAGATGAGTAGGAAAGTTAACAGTGAATTAATTTAGTCTACCATATAAATAAAGCTGAGGTTTAAATTCAATTCTTGTACATCTTTATTGATACTGAATGTCTTCGAAATAGGTTGAAATGTATTTAAAGAACAGAATAAAACACAATCCTTTATTGCTTGATTAGAACTAAATACATTTGGTTGTTAATTCTTCAACTGGTAGAAATGCAGTTTTCTTTCTTAAAACTGATAAGGGCAAGTTTGCTTATGAGGATGTGCAGGGCATATGTTTTTTCTTCGATATTTTTATAAACACTAATAACTTTACATAGTGGTTGAAGATCTGGACCATGGCATATTGGCTCTTCTACTTATTAGCTGTGTCATGCGGCCCAGATTACTTAATTAAATCATCTCTTTTCTCATCCATTGAATAGGAATAATAATGTCATCAGGCTCAAAAGATTATTCTAAAAAATTAAATGACTTACTATACATAGAAGGCTTAGTATAATTCTTTGCACATAGTAAATCTCAATAAATAATACCTATTAACAACATTATATACACACACAGAAATTTAATTTTGTATGATGCCACAAGACCTCTGAGACATTCATGACTTCAGTTTTTGCAGAATGGATGCCAGATCAAAGGTAATAAGATCCTGAAGAGCACATGACCACGTAGGGGTCAAAGAAGCTGTGTGTTAGAATGTGTGATGGAAAGGACTCCGACGTCGCTAGGCTAGGATTCCGGAGAGCTCAATTCTAAATCTTGATTCGTCTACCCCACTAGTATGTGATCTCAGGTAATTTTTTTTTTCTGGACAATAGTTCTGAGTTTGTGGAAGGGGGAAGGATTGGGTTAATATATCCTTTTCAGTTCTGAAATTCTGAAGATCTTTGAGTCTTAAAAAAAAAAAAGAAGCAGATATTTTTATTTTGAAATTGTTAAATTTGAAACAAACTTGGAAAGAAAGAGGGAAAAAAGACAGCATTGCTTATTAGGCCAGAAAAAGAGCTGACAAACAGTAGTTGTGTTGTTTATCCAAAAGCGTTCTTCTTTCCAAGTGAATATTTTGCAGTTGTTTTGCAGAATAAGCACTTTGCTAATTCTGTAGAGCTTTTGGGGCATCGTCCTCCCAAGGTGTCTGTCTGCAGGAATAGGCTGTGAAGTTAATAGATGCTAATATTTATATATGCTAATACCCGTTCATATTTCTGAGAAGAATTTTATTGAGAAGCTAAAATGCAAAAGAAAACACTACCTCTCTGGGTTCTTTACAGAAGTAGTTTTCTTTCTGACTCAGTTGTATCTAATCTTAAGCATATGACAGAACACGTTGGGGGCCATTAAATGTACATGAGGCTAACAAGAGCTTTATTTTCAAAAGATGAAGGTCCAAGGTTCATATGTGGAAAATGATACGCTCCTTACTGGGAATAGCATTGGATTTCACTTCAGGAAATGCAGATGTCCTACAATATGGCTTTATAGCCTCCGTTTGCCCTCTAGGATAGAGAAAAATAAAATAAGCTAAAACAGATTATTAACCCTAGAAAGGCAACTCAGTCTTCTCTGATGCATTTGGAAGTAATTGTCAAAGTTATTCTAAGAGTAAGAAAAATAGTAAAATAAAATACAAATGTTCAGAAGCACAGCCCTTCCTACTTTTAAAGTTTGATTTACCTGCTTTGCCAAAACAGAAATCTGTCTCTGACATCACAAGTTGCTCTTTTCTCAACCACCATAGTTTGGTTTAGATTTGGTCTTTCAATATGCATTATGACCAACCATTTTTTGAACTTTATTCTGTGCTACGCAAACTATTTCTTGGTTGAATATAAATCAAACAATGATCGTTCCAGTACTAACATTTTTACCACATTCGAAGGTTGTAAAGATATTTAATATATTTAAGATATTTAATATAATTTACCTCATTTCAGAGTGTTTATATTCTTTCCCTCCCCCCATGCTTTCTCTCTCTTTTTCAAAAATAAAATCCAGCCGTGTTAGGTGACTTATTAATGCTTGGACATATGGTCAACTAAATAGTAGACTTTGAACTAGAATCTTGATTTTTACAGGCTAAAATTCAGTGTTCTACTTACTAATTCAGGAAGCAGGCTAGTGGATGTGTAATCAAGGAAAAGATTTTTTAAGGTATTAAGAAAGAGTGATGGAGTTTTTGGTGACTGCGGGTAAGGTACTTGGAACAGACACCAAATACATTCCTTTAAAGAATTGATAAACCCAGTAGTTAATCCAAAAGACACAGCTTGGATTTGCTAAGCATCACTTCATTTTGATGTCTTAGGTAATCTCAGGAAACCATTCAAACCAATAGTCCTCCAGCTTTTCTTTCCCCAGGAACTTTGTCTAGGTTTGAAGGATTGGCACATTTAATCAAGCGTCATAAATCATAGATGTTCCTAATAACAGCTAACAAAGTAGACCTCCTGCAGATAAATCCCCCAAATCAGTAAATATGATTTGTTATATCTGTTTTCTGAGGTGATGTGTTATAGCAGCTATTGATTATTTGGCAAGCTTTATTGATCGTTGCAGCCTAATGTAGTAAGCTGTGATGAGGAGTTCAGCCACACTCCTTTTTTATTCATTTCACAAAGGCGAATATGCTTTATCCATGATCCTAAAACCTATACCAAAATGACAGAGCTTCTCCCATGGCATTAGCCAGAGTGCCAACTCTTATAGGATGTATGCATTCTTGTGAACTGATTTCAAAATGTGTGGTCTGGACACAGACAGACTACATTAACATCTCAGACACATGTGGACTTAGGCAAGTTACTTAATTTCTGAGCCTCTGTTTTCTCATCTGTACAATGAAGTAAATTTCTCCCTGGATTTGATTGAAGATTAAATATGATAATTTAATTTTTAAGGTCCTATGTAGAGAAAGCATTCATTAAAATTCAGCTTTGATACATATGAATGTTGCTATCACGTTATTTCAAAAGAGACACTATTCTCAAAGTAGTTACGGAAAAAAGAGATGAAATAGTGGGCAGCTGGTAAGAGAATATTAAGAATTTGAAGAGGCTAAATAAGTAAAAGAATCCTTTCACTTTGTAACTACAGTTTCATGAGCATTTGTTCTTCGATAAATTAAAGCACTGGCTCCAACCTTTTTGACATTGAAGACCAGTGCTCCTATGAGAATCTAATGCCTGATGATCTGAGGTGGAGCTGAGGCAGTGATGCTAGTGCTGGGGAGCCGCTGTAAATACAGATGAAATTTCCCTCACTCACCTGCCACTCACCTCCTGCTGTGCAGCCTGGTTCCTAACAGGCCACAGACTGGTACTGGTCTGCTGCCCAGAGTTTGGGAACCCTTGAATATACAAATAAAAATTAGCAAAGCAAAAGGGCATCTTACATGTCACTAAGTCCGAATCCCTTTATTTTTTAATGAAAGTCCTGAATATCAGGTAAGCGTTCAAGGATATTGGAAACAGAAGGTGGTAACACTCTGACATCCAGTTTTTATGACGTTTGTCCCTGCGTACGACTAGAGGAAGCACAGAAATGCTTTCTAATCATACAGCTTACATAATCTCATGGCCAGATGGGAAGCATGGTTATATATTTAGAAGTTGCTGTGAACTTTTCCCTCTTACCTTTAATGCCCTCATATTTCACTTGATGGTAAATTATCCTAAAAACAAGTAGCTATGGCCCATTTTATGCTCACTCTTAATGCAAAATCTAGTACCAACGTTGGCTAAAGAGGGAAAACCGACATTGGAAAAGAGAACTATAAAAAGAAAATATGGTCATTCCACCTAAAAAATCAAATGCTTTCCGTTCTACCATGACTTAGGTTTGCTTGTTGGAAAGAGTTCTTAGACTTTTTCTATCATGAAATTTGTAGATTTAAAAAACAAACTACAGAATGACCTGCAGATTTCATGTTTCTTCACCTTTGTTCACTTTAAATCATTTTTTGTCTTCTTAAATTTAGATATTGTTTATTTTAGTTTCCCATAAAAATATCACTGGGATTTTTCTGAATTTAGTCCTGTTCTTTTAATATGCATTTCCTTTAGTTTCCTGTATGTTTCATTTAATTAATGCCTTGATCTCTGAAGAAACGTGGAACAAGATTCAGTGAACTTCTTTAATATGAAAATATTTCATTTTTATGTTGAAATTTGATGAAAACTAAAGTTTCAACATCAGGTTTCACTGACTTTTCCCTTTATCAGGGTAGATGATGACCTTTCGTGGTAGATGATTCTCAGAAGGGCATGTACCTCCATAAATCTTCCTGCATAAATTCATGGATATGTTTCTGGAGAATCTGATTCTCTTCAAACAAGGGGCAAAGCCTTAGTGTAGGCCAAATATAATCAATGTATTTCCAAACAAAGTTTTGAATTGCACGATAATTGAAGTGAGCATCTGGTGAGTGCACTCTGGGGTGCTTATGTGTGCATGGATCGATTCCTAGTCTCTCTTCAAAGCGTTATCAGTTCCTCTGTGGCTCATGGTCTACAGAAGGGAACCTCTAACTTGCCTATTAATGTCTTTTTTAGTACGTGCTAAAGGGCAGAGCAGTTTTTAAAATAGTGACATCCAAACTTAACCTTTCTTTACAGACTCTGAGATGGTGATCTGAACATGTTCATTGCTACCTCATAAATTCCGCCCCGAAGCTGCCTCCTGTTCTTTGTTAGCATAAAACTCAAAGATAGTTGTTCTTAGGTTGGTGCCTCAGAAACTGCCGCTACTGTTTTCCACAGAAATTTGTGTTCAAGAGTTAATAAATTTCACTTTAAACTAAAATATGCTATTTAAGTTTAGGTCAATCACTTATATTATTGGTATGAGTGAAGAATTCTGATTTAGTTTATAAGTTGTAGTTTTTAATATGTCTTTTTTTTTTTTTTTTTACATTTGAAGATAATGTGCATGTTTTAAAATGCCTTCTCAAAATACCCAGTGACTTTATCAGGATCTCTTTTTTTTCTTTATTACCCTGCATGAATCAGGACATCTCTCTGTTGTTCATATTTACAACAGTTTTTAGAAATCATTGGCTTCTGCATGATGCAGTGTTTATGAATGTTGTGCTCTCAATAATCAAGAATAATTTTATGCTAAAAACATAATTCTCAAGAAGACAGCCATGCCACCCTGAACAAACCTGACCCCATCTGATCTCCGAAGCTAAGCAGGATCTGGCCTAGTTAGTACTTGCATGGGAGACCACCTAGGAAGACCAGGTGCTGTAGGCAAAAAAAATAAAATAAAAAAATAAGGAATTGTAAGCTGACAAGGTCCTTGCAATCTGTGAGGTCAACCAATGGTTGCCTCACCTAAAAAAATAAATAAATAAAAAAGAATAATTTTACAGAAACTGTTTTATGGAGGAATCATAAATAGTGATAGATATATTTTCAGTTTTCACAATCGAATATACTTTTTACTATAAACTATTCCAAAAGTCAGGGAAACCTGGAGGATTTTAATTGACCATTAAAAACATTAAGATTTAATTACAACTAGTTTTTCAGTTAAGTTATGGCAACAGGGGGTGGTAATGTTCACACCTGCAGATGTCTGTGTGATGCTCTCTTTTTGGACATGGATTAAAACTTGGTCTTTGTTTTCCTTATAACTTATTATTTAGGTCATTGGACTTCTAGGACAGGAACTGCTATTTTCAAAGGGATTCTTTTTATTCATTCTTTTTATTTTGTATGAAATATTGAGACAATAATAAGCTTTTCCCATGTGGTACAGAAAGGTTGGCTAGAGTTGATTTCTTTAAATTTACCACAATGTTCTCTCATGAACAGATGTTCAGTTTTGTCATCTACTTGTTTCAGTTGTACTTCCTTCCTTCTCACCAAAATTTAGGTGAGATATGTTCATTAGACTTGGCCCCTTAAATAGACCTTTGTGGCTTTAAGGCATGATTCTGTGATTTCTGATCACCCATTTTGGGCAGCCTGAGTATAGAGAGTGACAAATTTGCTGAGTCGTTATAATTGCCACAATACTTAGACATATTATACTGGGTATCTGCAGAGGAGGTCTATATTAATATCCCCTCCAAATTTTCTTCCAGACCACAATGAGGATGAGTAGCACAGACATAAAAATGTGCATGTGTAACCATATATTACCCCAACTGACTTCACTCGGAGTCACTGGGGAGAACACTAGTTATCCACCACGCTTATAAATCAAGATGGAAGTTAACCCTTCTAAATCTAACTCACATTCTTTTTGTAGTGACCTCACCCTTTGTCTGTTGCACAAATTTATTATCAGAGAGAAAATCAAATCTAAGTTGATCCCAGCCCTAAAGATCCAGTATTATATATCCTATCAGACTAGATATATCCTACCCATCTTTTATGTTGCCTTTGGCAGGTATGACCATATTACTTTTGCTAGAATAATGTGAGGTCTTTTCTGAGGGTCAGGAATCTAAGCCCAGGAGAGATGTAAGAGGGAGGCTTTTATTCCTCTCAAGGACACTGAAATAATAACCACATATACTTGATAATATTCATCTTATCCCAATTCAACCTCCATCACAGCTGTCTCTGTGAGAGGTTTATGCACAAACATCGAATTTATGTTTCATACAGTGTTCCTCATCGTGCCAATTTATGTCCTTTTAATTCATATATTCATACCATAGGAACTGCCTGAATCAAAATTCAGACACATAGCAGAATAGGGCCTAGCAAAGTTTCTGAATAATTGACATTGCTTTGTAGACATGAAAAAGGTATGAGATGTTTACTGAGATGAGGTGAAATGCTCTCTTAAGTATGAATTGTTTCTAGAAACAAAAGTAGAGACATCTCAAGGAGTAGGAACTAATGGATGTGAGTGACAGTGTTTTTCAGTTCCTTGAGTCAACTTCATTTCTGTCATTGTCTTTGTCACCTGGGCTGTTGATAATAGTCGATTGTGCCTTTTTGTTTTGATTATTTGAACATTGATTGAGCAAACTAACATTTGGACAAGTAAATTTGCAATTTCTCAGTAAGAATAATCACATTTCAATTTCTCAGTGAAATGTGTTGGACAGTGGCACTTAACAAGAATAAAACCCTTGTGTTGAAATCTTCCTCAAAGACAAGAATCAGGTCTTCCCATTGCAAACTCTGCATTACATATATCAGAAGTATGTGGTGTAGCAGAAATAACACTGCTCTTGGAGTTATAAAATAGCCGAGTTCCAGTTTGGTCCCTTACTAATAATGTATGTTTAGGGGCATTTCATTTTTTTTCTTATCTTTACCTTTTTCTTTCATAATCTGGACACAGAAGTGATTACCTTGGGTCACTGTGATGAAATCATAGGTGTCCTTTATAGAAACCATGGCACCTAGAGCGGTTAAGAGTTTAGAAGTCAGGCAGATGCTTGCCAACTGTGAATCTAAGGCCGATGCGATTCACATAGTTTTCTTTTTCTTGTCTGCAAAGCGGGGATAATAATAATATCTAACTTATGAGGTCATTATGAAGATTAAATGAAATAATCTATATAAAGCCCTTAGTACTTACACTCTATAAATATTAGGCTATATTAAATATTAATCTATATTATACTATAAATATTAGCTAAATTCTTGAGCAATATATATTGCTAAGGAGTTAAGATTAGTCAACATTAATAAAATGTATTTAGTTTATTCAAGTCTTATTATATGCAGGTTGTGCTAGTATGTATTATTTTGCAGTTGAGGAAAGAGAGTGAGAGATAACGGACAATACACATGACCACTCCACTGGTAAATGCTAGGTTAAAAATGCAAAAGTCTTGCCAGCCACATTCCAAAGTTGGTGCTCATTTTCTAAAGCAGAATCCTCTTGACAAACCTCCATGCAGTAGCAGGCAGAAAAGCTACCAAGGAATTGGGCCAACGTTCACATGCCCCGTTCGTCATACTACCGACTTCCTCACACACCTTCCTACTTCGTTGTGCTCCTTGTTCCTTTTTTTTTCTACCTAAGTTACCATGTGTGTTTTTGATACCTGTTGATTATTCCATCAACTGACACCGAACATGTTTTCTTCCCTGTAAAATGAATACGTTTTTGGTTTCTCCTGAGGCTACTTGAGAATTATGTTTTTAGCATATTGGAAATAATCTTAAAGAGTTCCAGCCACAGAGTAGAAATTCATGGGTTTTTTTTTGTTACTAACAGAAGAAAAGCAAATTCCTTTATCAGCTCTTCTGCATGTGCTTCTAACCTTTAGTTCTAAGAAGCTTAGTTAATACATTTGCATGGTAATTAAAAGTCAGTAACGTTTAAAGGAACTTAAATCTAGTGTGGAATTAATGGGATACGTGAAGCATACCAGAACTTAAATATTTTGTTTAGCTAATTAAAGTGTTTAGGAAATAATAAAAATAGAAAATCTCTAGTAAAATCGAGTTTCTCACAGCTATACTTGTACATAATATACTCATTCATTTTCCAAATTAAAAAGATCTGTTTTGCAAATTGTCTCCTGGGTAAATGAAACATATTTTCCAATAATAGACCCATATTGCTGAAAATAAATTTCTTTTGTTTTTTTTTTTGTTTGTTTTTTTCATTTTAATTTTCTTGCCATTTACATTTAGTCAAATGTTAAATACAGGTTAAGAAAAATCTGGAAGATTTTAATGTGGAAAAGATTAAAGGGATATTATTAATTAAAAAAAAATGAAATCACTCAAAGAAGGGGTTGACTTTAGAGACTGAGATTATTTTGCCTAACATGGTTCTTTTTTAAATCTATCTAACCTATATTTCAAGTGAACTCAGCAATTGAAATGAACTGATCTAAATGGATAGAGTAACATCGCATATGACAGCATCGACAAATATAGATCAATATTGTGATTGTTAATTTTATGTGTAAATTTGATCCTGATACAGGTATTCCTTACTGAGCACTTGATCTGATAAGGCCTTGTGTTAACATTTTCTTATTTAAAGGTCATTAACAGATCTGAGAGTAAGATATGTTTAATGTCCAAAAAAAAAAAACAGCCTAGAGATTAGAAAGAGTAAGCAATCTCTTAAACTCACACATGTCATAAATGAAGGAGACTAGTTTGACTTAAAATTCAAGCTAAGGTTTGAGATGATGAGTATGGAGTGGCAGGTGGGCATTAATTTTGACCAAAGAATCTAGGAGTCCCCAGAGCACTACAGAGTTTTTGAAAAGGCCATAATTTTACTACATAATTCTGCATAATTCTACTGTGACTATGGATCCACTGTACATAAGTTTTCTAATTAGTACACGTCATTTTGCATGCACACTGAGACCATTTTCAGGTAGTCTACCTTATAAGAATGACTCTATTAAATATATATTATATATACTTTAATGATAGAAAGCAAGAGAATTTACTTTCTCATTTTTGTTTTCATTTATTCATTTATTCAGCAGATACTCATTAAACATTGGCTCTAGGGCAGACACTCTTCTACATATTTCATACATAGGAGATAAGATGAACTGGACAGACCAGATCTTTATCTTATGGTGCCTCTTCTAGTACAGGAGACAAATGATAAAGAAATCAACATACAGATAAGAATACTACCCATTACTCTGTAGGAAATAAACAAGTAGATGATGAAAGAGTGAAGTAAGAATTGAAGGGACTGTTTTAGAACAAGGGGTTGGCTTTCCAAGAGGTTGCATTTAAGCTCACAGTGAAGGATGAGAGGAAGCCACCTTTGGGAAGGAAGAGTTGAGGGAATAGTATTCAAAACTCTGGTTAGATAATGAGCAAACACATCTGCAACTGTTTAAGGAAAAGTGTCAGGTGAGGAGCACATCACTATGCTCTCTGAAGCTGTAATTGTGAAGTTCTGGAATAAAATCACACTTGGCTAATATTTTTGACATGAAAAGAGTACATGAAAAACTATTTGCTTTCTTACTTTAAATGAAATGTAGCCTAAAATGTCTGACATTGGAAATGAATTTGATTGAAAAAGCAATCCTATGATGAGGATGCCAAATTTTAGTACAGCAGTCCCTCTTTACCCGTAGTACGTTTCAAGACCCCCAGTGGGTGCCCGAGACCGTGCATAGTACAGAACTCTATACTGTGTTTTCTCCTATACGTAGTTATACTTTTTAGCTTCTCTTTCGCATATCCAAATTGCCAGCATCACTACTGTTGTACTTTGCTACCATTATTAAGTAAAATAAGGATTATTTGGACACAAGCACTAGAATACCTCCACAGTCAATTTGATAACCTAAACAGCTACTGATAATGGTCAGGGAGTGTATCCTATGCCAATACGCTGGACAAAGGGATGATCCAGGTCACAGACAGGATGAAGGGGGACGGCATGAGATTTCATCCCACTTCTCAGAATAGCACACAATTTAAATCTTATTGTTTATTTCTGGAATTTTTCATTTAAATTTTTCAAACTCCTGTTGACCACTGGTGAGTGAAATTGTGAAAAGCTGTTTCAGTCAGCTCTAGCTTTATTGTAGTTAGCATTTCAGTGTGTGTGGTTTTTTTGGTTGTAATTTCTTTCTATTGGTGGTCAGTTTGGGTTGAGATTTATGGATATGTGTTACAGATGAGAGTAGTAGAGATTTACCTAAACTCTATTATGTTACTATAAAATCCTGTTTGAAATTTTATTTGTTTGGTTTGGTGATGTTCATCATCAATTTTTTAAAATAAAGAATGTGTAATAAACATGCTAAAAATAGTACTTAGGTATAGCTTTTATTCTAAACATTATTATTTTGGATTCATTGGCTCTTTTGCTTTTATTTTGATTCTTTTGCTTTTATTTTCAATTTAAATGATGAGTAAGTTTTGTTTTGTCTTGTTTTAATTAGTAACTTAGTAAGAATAGCTTATGTGACATATAACTGGATGGTGGAAAATTATAAATTTTTAAAATTTGTATATTCCATATTTTTTAAGTTTTTCCCAAAAGACTGTATTCTCCAGCCTGAAAAGGATGTTCTTTTGGGTATAAAATAAAATAGTCTTATTCAGCTTATATTAGAAAGCAGCAAGATTTTCTAGGTGTGTGGATTTGTCTTTGTAACTTCCCTATCTCTTCCTCTTTGGTTCTGATGTAGAGCAGCATAGTCACCTCTGCCATCAGACTAAATCTGTTCACCAGCCACACACCTCTAGTGATGCATGTAGTACCTACATGAGGTTGCTACTATCTCAATTATTGTACACAAGCCCTTTTGTTTTACTATGAAAGTAACCATGGTGTGGTAAAATATCTGTATGAGCAACTCACTGTCTGAATACTGATGGCATCCTAATTGCTGCCATAATCCGCTTATCATTATCTTGACTATTGTGGTATAGAAAGATATAGTTCTGAACCTGTAACAATTATGGATATACCCTTAAAAGACCAAAAATGTGCGTTAGAAGATGCAAACACTCAGGGGTATTCAAATCATTGTGAAAAATTAAATTTTTCTCCTCCTTGCCTCCTTTCTATAATGATTTTTTTTTTTTTTTTTGGTCTCTATGTGAATGAAGTCTACATGCCAGACACAATGTTAGATTATTCGGATACACCAGTAGATACTCAAGTAAAAGAACCCAGCTATTATTCTCAAGGCTGTAAATACTAGGTAGTAAAAAAAATTTTTTTAAAGAGTTTAGTGAGAGGACTTCGTTTTTTTTGTTTACGTTATAAAAGAATTTTCTGAGACAGTAAAAAGTAAGCTGAGTCTTAAAGAGTAATAAATTTAAATTTCTTTTATAGAAAAATGCTGGTTACAATTGAAGAGGGGATGAAAGGGGGTGAAACTAGCAGCCGGGAGGCCTTTAGGAAGTAACATGAGTGGCTAGGCAGAGAAGTGGATGGCCTGCCTTACCACAGTGACAGTGGAGTATGGAGGAAGGGTCCTAGTCATCCAGTAGAGCTATGCTGATTGTGTGAGGCCAGCGTTTGCTCTGATTGCTCAGTTTGCAGACCATTCTGGGTGTGATATCTTGTATAACAGTGGATATGACTCATGGAAGGTGGTGATGTGAAAAGGAGATTAAGTAATATTCAGGAGACCGAGTCAGAAGGGTAGACTTGTAAACAAATGATGCAATACAGTGCTATGAATGCAGTAATCGACATGGATATATGTAAGACAGAGCTAATTCCAAGGAAAGGGTGATTAACTCTGAGAATGTCAGAGAAGACTTTTCAGAGAATACAATGCTTGAGCTGGTTTTCCTCATGCAAAAAAAAAAAAATAATAATAATGGGATGAAGACTTTTCAGATAAAAGCAATAGCATGTGCCCAGTTTGTAGAGTAATAAAATGGAGTATGATATTTAGGACTGTATACATCAATTGATCTTGCTAAACTATACTGTACAAAATGAGAAGGCATGGTACAGATATTATGGAAATCTGTTTTATCTTGCAAGACGTTGGGATGGATGAAAATCATTGAAGTTTACTTAGCTAATCATATTTAACATATACTTTGTAGCTGACATTAAATTGGATGTTAGGGTACTTTAATCAAAGAGTGAATTGTCCATGCCATGTTTTACATCTGTTATTTTGAGACTAATGCAAAGTGAATGGAATAAGAGAGACCTAGCACTCCATTTATGTAGTGTTGCTTCATTTATTTATATAGCTATCTGTAATGGAGTTAAGTATTGCTGGTTTTAAGGAGCCACAAACCTTCGAAGACAGAATAGCCTAGAGGAAATTACGTTGTTCTGGCAAATTAATTTTACCTCACTTACACAATGGTGGTTTACAGATTCACGTGCCTTACTTTTGTAATGTTAGCAGGAACTTGATGATTCTGGGGTCATGTACAAAGATGACCGTCAATATGATGCATGAAACCAATTAAGAATAGAAAGGAAAAATAATTTGGCCTACATTATGCCAATTTGATGTCAGTGAAAATATTATGTACTTATTCTTTTATCTACTAACTGTTCCTTTCAGGTCTCTGCGTAATTGCTTCTTCCTCATGAAAACCGTAGATTCAGTCTTACTTTCTCTTTAGAAACCTGGAGAGTTTATTTTTCTTATCATAATTGTAATTAAAAATTATTTAAGTTCATTTTTAATGTTGTCTGCTTGTTAAAATGACAACTTGAATAGGAGAGACGTCATCTTCAGAGACAAGGAGTATGATATTCTGTTTGACTCTATAGCCTTATGGTCAAGTGTTCTGCATTTTGGGTCAGAGAAATTGACCCAGAAGTTCAAATCCCAGCCACCACCTATCAAGCCTCATCTATAGAATGGGGACAACTTTGTTACCCCTGTAAATGTTGTCTTGATTTATCACCTGTCTCTGCATCTGGAGTGCAGACTTTATGAGAATAGGGAAGTTGACACGTAGTTATTATGTATCCAGTGCCTAAAGCATTGCTCAGCACACTACAGGTTCTTCAATACATATGGGATAAATGAATTAATAGGCAATGTATGTAGCTGCATAGGGTTTTGTCAGGGTTAAATAAGTTTATATCTATACAGCTCTTAGCATAGTGCCTATGACAGAACAGGCATTTAGTAACAGGAAAAAGTCCATTTTATTTAATAGCTAGTATTAAAGTACTTTTTATCTTAAAACAGTAATTGAACATTTCTGTTCAAATCTTTTCGTGTGAATACATTCGCATTTCTTTTGGAAATACTGAGTGAGGTTAGTCAGTCTTGGTGTAGATATGTGTTTAACTTTGTAAGAAACTGCCCAACTATTCTCTAAAGTGGTCATTTCATTTTACACTCCCACCAGCAGTGTATGAAATTTTGGTTTGCTCTACATTCTTGCCAACCGTTGGTGGTGTTCTTTATAAATTTAGCCATTCTACTGGGGGTGTAGTGGTATCTCATTGTGGTTTTAATTTGCATTTTCTCTGCTGACTAATGCTGTTGAGCAATTTTTCATATGCTTATTGACCGGTTGGCATTTATTCTTTAGTAAAGTGTCTGTTTTAGTCTTTTGTTCATTTTTAATTGGGTTGTTTGTCATTTTATTTTTGAGCCGTAGCAGTTATGTATACATTCTGGGCACAGTTTCTTAAAATAAATACATATGTATGTATGTATGTATGTATATTTTTTCTCCTTGTCTGTGGCTTGCCTATTCATTTTCATAACAACTTTTTTTTCCCCCTTCAGTAGTTTTATTTCAGAATTTTAGATTTACAAAGGAGTTGGGTAGTACAGAGTTCCCAAATAGCCTTCACCTTGCTTCCTCTATTGTTAGCATCTCTCATATTTTCAAAACTAAGAAATTAACACTGGTACAATAGTATTACATAACCCGCAGACTTTATTCAGATTTCCCTAGTTTTTCCTCTAATGTCTTTTTTCTGGTCCAGAATCCGATCCAGGATGCAACATTACATTTAATTTTCATGTCTTCTTAGTCTCCTCTAATCAGTAACAGATTCCTGAGCTTCCCTTGTCTTTCATGACCTTGAAAATTTTGAAGACTCTGGTCATTTATTTTTTAGCATAACAACTTTTTGATGAGCAGAAGTTGTAAATTTTTTATGGAGTTTGATTTATCGGTGTTTTCTTACCCAATTAATGCTCTCTGTGTCTTGTTCAAAAATCTTTGACTATCCAGAGATTACCAAGATATTCTGTGTTTTCTTTAGGGAGCTTTATACTTGCTGCTTTTATGTTTAGGTCTGTGAACCAACTTGAATTAAATTTTTTCTATGGATCAAAGTAAGGAATCAAGGGTCTTTTGTCTTATGGACAACTAGCTGTCCAACGTTATTTGTTTAAACAATTGACACTTTTCCACTGTATTGCTTTGGCGCCTTTGTCAAAAATTTAAATATTTAAGTATGGCCTTATTTGCTGGATTCTAGTCTGTTCCATTGCTCTTTATGTCTCTTATGACGATATCATATTGATCACTGTAGTTTTAGATCACAGGTTGATACATCTTTTCTTAAATGGGAAAATAGTAAGTATTTTAAGTTTGCAGGCCATAAAGTCTCTCTTAAAATTACTAATCTCTGTTATAGAAGGAAGGCTACCATAGATAATATATGAGTAAATGACTGTGGCTATGTTACACTAAAACTTTATTTACAGAACAAGCAGTCAGACTTTGAGTAATCTAATGTAAGTCTTCCAACTTGATTCTTCTTTTTCTTAATTGCTTTAGTTATTCTAGGTCCTTTGCAGATTTATATATATATATATTGTGGAATAATCCTGTCACTTTCTGAAAAAAAAAAAAACCTGCTGGAAGACTTATTTGATTGCATTGAATTTATAGATCAATTTAGAAAATGTTGACACCTTAACAATATTATGTCTTCTAATCCATGCACATGATATATTTATTCATTTATTTAGGTTTTCTCTAATTTGTGTTGAGTTATTGCATATGGTTTGTTAAAATGTTCCCTAAGTATTTTGTGTTTTTACTGTTTTTATAAATAATATTACTTAATTTATTTTCCAATTGTACCATTATTAACCTTGGATTCTCTGAGCTTCCTTAAATTCCATTATCAATCTTAGTACTGTTGTTTGTGGGTTCTTGAGGATTTTATATCTTCATAATCATGTCATCAATGAATAAAAAAAGTTATATGCCTTTTTTCCTAATTTTTATGATTTTATTTACTTAACTTAGTTATTATAGTGGCTTCAATTTCCAAGAAAATATTAGATAGAATAGAAGTGATGATAGCAGTACTCTGGCTTTATTTCTAAACTTAGGAGGAAATAAGTTTCTGAATATTAAGTATGATATCTGTAAATTTTTCAGAAGTATCTTTTACTGGAAAAAATTTCCATTCCATTTCTAATTGTTGGTTTTTTTTTTAAGTTGCAATGAGTATTGAATTTTACAACATTCTTTTTCTGAATCTATTGATATGATCATATTAATTTTTATTCTGTTAATGAGTGGGAGAAATAGATGGATTGATTTTAAAATATTAAATCATGTTGGCATGCCCAGAAAAAACCTACATTAGATTATGCTATATTACCTTTTTAACATATTACTAGATTTTATTTGCTAATGTTTTGTTAAAGATTTTTGTATCTTATGTCCATGTGGAAAATAGGCGTATAATTTTCTCGTAATACCCTTTTCTGGTGTTGGTATCAGGGTTATGCTGGCTTTAAGCTAAGATTCAGGAATATTGACTCATCAACCATGTTTTGAAGTTGTTTATATAAAATTAATAGTTCTTTTTTAAATTTGATTGAACTCACTAGTGAAGTCATCTAGGGTATAGGGCTTCTTTATATGTAAAAATTCTTGTTATAAATTGTTTTTATTTTATAGTTATTTGGAAATTTATATTTAATCGTATCACTATTTTATGAGTTGTCTTTGTAAGTTAATTTCTCCCCCTTCATCTGATTTGGAAAATGTATGATCATAAAGTTATTCATAATATTTTCTTATTTTCCTTTTAATGGCGTGAGGCTTTGTAGTGATAGTACCTTCTGCATTCCAGATATTGGTAGTTCGTATTCTCTTTGTCTCTCTTTTTCTTTCCTTCCTCCCTCTTTCATCATTGTTCCTAAGTTTATCAATTTCATTGATAGTTTCAAATATGGGCTTTTGTTCTAATTAATTTTTAACTTTTCTTTTTATGGTTCGCTTTTATTATTTTCTTCTTTACACTTTCTGTTTGATTTGCACTTTTTATAATTCCTTAAGGTAAATCTTAGATCATTAAATTTAAATCTATTTTTTTTTCAAATATAGACATAAAAAGCTATAAATTTCTCTATAAATACTGTTTTGGCTACATCCCACAAATTTTGAAATGGTCTCTTTTTTATCATTCAATTAAAAATATTTTAATAACCTTTGTGATTGCTTATGTAGTCTGTGAGTATTTAAAAATATTTTGCTTAATTACTAAGTATTGTATGGTTTCCTTGACATATGGTTTATCTTAGTGTTTCATGTGCACTAGGAAATTGTGTGTGTTTTTTTCTGGGTATAGTGTTCTATAAATATTAACTAGGTTATTTGGTTTTGGTTTATGGGGTCATTCACATCTTCAGTGTTCTTGATTTTTTTGGTCCATTTTATTCATTACCAAATTTCCAACCATAGTTATGTATTTAGCCTGTTTCTCCCTTTAGATGTGTCAGTGTTTGTTTCATGTATTTCAAAGCTCAGCAATTAGTTGCATATACATTTCATGTGTCTTTTTGATGAATTGATGTTTTTATCAGTGTGACATTTCCTCTTTGTTCAGTCAGATTCTTTATCCAGAAGTCTAATTTGTCACTTTTAAATGTAGTCACTCCATGGTTTTTGTTGGTTGGTTGTTTTTTGAGACCGAAGTAGACTGACTCCTAAGGAATGGCCTCTTTGAGTCTCAACTGAATGACTACTTCCTCTGAAACCTCTGTTCTCTGGCTTGTTGGAAGTTCATTGTTTCAAAAACAAATTAATTTATTCACCCTATTTTATATTCTTATTTACATCATGTTTTTTTCATCAATATAATGAAGTTACAGTTAGGTTTTCATAACATAATGGAAATATGAGTAATTTTTAAGTTATATGCAATATTTTACATGATATAATTATACAAGCATATGTATATACTTATATATATGAATGAAATTATGTAAAATATAAATATGAAAATTTTAAAATAGTTATAATTATTTAAATTATATATAAAATTATTTTAACAAGAAATAGTATTTCAATGTTAAGATATTGTATAGTTTTTAGTTATTTAACATATCACTCCAGCTTTCTTTTAGTTGTAGAGAGAAGAAATGAATACCTAGATTTAAATACAGATACGTGCACGAAAAAATCAAAATAAAATGTCAATGTCAAATAAGTTTTACTAGATTATTCTTGGAAAATAGGTATCTGTGTAATACTGAATAAGTGTAGCACTAACATTGAAAAAATAAAAGCATAATTAAGTCACTGTCTTCTAAGTCGCAAAAAAGGAAAAATAGCATAGTTTAACATTTCAAAAATAAAGCACTCTCAAAAGGCTATTGCAGTTTAAAACGGATAATGGAAAATTGCAACGGCCTGTTTAAAGATCTGTAGTTGAAAGGTAATTAATTCCACCTTGCTAAAGGCAAATTATTTTCTCATCCTTTGAATACCAACTCAGAGCACTTTTTTATTATTATTATTTTTATTTACAACAAAGACTTAGCACAAAGAAGATTTTTAAGTTCAGACTTTTTTTTGAAAGGTAAATCTCATACACGTGCATAGATTTTTGTATTTTCTTGACTTCAAGGTAGTTTTATAATTTGACCAATGAGTTTTTAATTATTTTTTAAAAGATGACTTATTTAAGATCTTTTAAGGGGTTGCACTAAGTGCTGAAAATTTATTATTTAAAACATTCTATGTACTAGATGATACGTGCCCATTTTAAAATAAGTATATCAGGAAAAAACTAAAAATAATAGTTTGAGTTTAAAAAATTTGAGGAAATTTTATGATCTTGCTTGATATGTTTGGAAATATCTTTTAATGACACAAAACCTGAAGTCAGAATCACTGATCGATAGTCTCCCTTAAGTTAAATGGATTTTTACTTTCACAATACAAACAATATTGTACATCTGGGTCTGTAATTATCGCCAGGTTAAGGGAAACCCGTGCTAGTAGTTCCATATCATTTGAAAAGGGATTGTAAAGTAAGAGAAGAGAAGGGAAAACAAATGAACATCAGCAACAAAAACAAGCAAACAAAAAAGGTTTTTTTACCAACTCCGTATTAACTATTACCCCAAATAATAGTCCCTTGATGTATATTTATTAATTAATCCCCACGACAATCATGTGATACTCATTTTATAAATAAAGCCCCATTTATCAGATCCTTAAGCCCATGTTCTTTCCGTTACTCCATGTTGACGTCAAGATCATTCACTGCAGCCCCTTTATTTTATATATGAAAATACACACACACACACACAGAGAAACAGAAACAAACAAACAAAAAAACCCTGAAAGATAGAGGCACTTAGTTTACTTAATTGAGAACACACAGCAAGGAAGTAGTAGCTTGGATATTCAGTTCCACATTCTCTCAGTGTTTTCATCTATATAGTAGGTTCAGCAATGTCATCCTCAGAATAATAACACTCATCTTAGGAAAGAAACTTTGAAAGAACCTACATGTTAAAATTTTTTAAATCTGCAATTCTGCACTCACAAAACCCTAGGGACTTTCCACCACTTGCCTTGTTTTATTGTTTTGAATGACTTTTTTCATCACTTGCCTAGCCAGTAGGCTTAGGATTTGAACCATGAAATCAATTTTCCTCATCATAGAGTGTGAAGAGCCATAGGATATAATACTTTCTTTAAAAAATATATATATATACTAATAGAGATAAGCAAGGCAATTAGTAAAGTTTACCATGATTTAACTTTCTTCTCTCAAATTCCACAATGAAGACAAAATACTTAGCTTTTTCATGCTTCTCATTTATCCAGTTTACCCAGTGGTTATTGTAACAGATGGGTTGAAGATGTTCCCCGGGTGGTTCTTGCATTAGTAAAAACATTATTTTTGTTGTATTTTAATATTTGTTTAATTGATTATTTTTTTAAATGCTACATAGTTATTAATTAGTAAGCATGGTATTGGTAATATCTGGAGAGGGGCCGATGATTTTATTAGAGATAGTCATATCCCATATATTTTACTACTTTTAACTACCCATTGAAATCTTGAAGTCTCAAATATTTAGGAGAAAGGCCATGGGTTTTCAAGCTTACAAGGACCCATAGAGGATTAAGTACTCTAGTTTATCCCTCCTATTTTATAGATGAAGAACTGAGCCCCAGTGAGAGTTGTGTACTCAAACTCATTCCAAGTGCAGGTCTGAGGCTTTTCAATGCTGCACACCATGAGGCTTCTAATGTAATTCAGATTAAGAAGAAAAAGAAAAAAAAACTGTTATTTTGTTCCCTATTGAGCTTAAGGAAGTGGTACATGCTTTCTCTCTCAAGAGAACTGATACTTATTCCGCTATTTCGAATTTTTTTTTTTTTGAAATACAGTGATTGATAAGCTAGTATTGGAGAAAGAGGTTAATGCATAGACTTTGAACAAGGGTTCCTGTAAGTAGAATCTAATGGATTATTGTCCTTGATTTGATGAATGCAGTTTAATAGTTTTTCAGTCCAAATTTAAAGTCATTGCAACTCCAGAGAATCGGAACCAACAGAGATACAGGAGTATGATATTTGGGGTTCTTAATTTATTTTAAGGAATGCAGTGACATTGGTGCTGTTTTAGGTATGGCTAGAAGAAATGAAATAAAACTAAATAATTTCAATATACCTTAACTCCTCATTAAAGGAAGTGCAGTGATTTCTTAATGCAAAGATACCATACATTTATATGACACACACTCTTTGCTATTTGAATAGTTAAAAGGATCAATTATTATGTACATTAAGATACCCATTTCTGTCATCCTTTTCTTTAATATTTGTATCCTTTGGGTTTGACATATAACCAAAACATGCTCCAAGATCCGTGCAAAGCCTTCTAAATTTCATGGTCAAATTAGTATTTCTCATATGCAATAAGGTACTATTTTTGTGACTACTAGTTTACAGTAGCTTTTCAAAATTAGGAAGGAAGTATTGTTTACTTCTCGATTTCCAAAAGTTTATTATTTACAAATGTTCCTGTAAGGAACATCCCAATATCTCATATTGAAGATAGTCAAGAAATCTTTAAATAATCTTGAATTAGAGCAAGAGATCCACATAAAGGACATTTTCACTCAGAGCGATGTAGTCAAGGGATAGCTGCACTCCAGGAACAAAGGCTGAGTTATCGGAGGCTTCCTGAGTCAGGGCCAGTATGAGGACAGGTCAGCCCAACAGGGGAGGGAATAAAGTAAGTGAACTTACAGGAGCCCTCTGCCTCCTCTATCAAGTAACTGGAAAGATTGTAGCAAAACTCAGTTTGTGTGATGTGTAGAGGAGTTGAGCTGTCGGAGACAAAAGGGATTTGTAAGGAGAATGCTGTGTTGGTATTACTGTCTTGATTACGTTCTCTCATATCCCAGGCTTCAAAATTCTTCAACGGCATCACAGACTGGCTACCTTCTGCCCAGGCTTGCTGGGAAATTCTATTCACTGTTGAACAAAGAAAAAAGCAGTACATTTAAATTTGAGTTCCTATGGGACTGCACGATTAGACCCTGCTGAGTTCAGATTAGATTCCGCCTATTAGATAGAACACTTCAGCAATCTTAATGCCTTGGGACTCATGGTGCTTTCTACCTGGGCAGTGCTAATGACTGTCATCACACCTGGTGCTATGTCCTTCAGGTTTAGTCCTCTAGCAAGCCTCAAAGATCAGGGCTTGGGAGAAGTTTGCCAAACACTAAGTGAATCATGCTACGATTCCCTGCTGCCTTACATACTTAAAGAAAGGATAGATATAATCATATTGAGCTTCATTTTT
>NW_006431919.1:9826197-9855309 GCF_000325575.1 Pteropus alecto | reverse complement strand
TTTACTGTAAAGCATAATACAGGGGCTCATTGAGTTAGAATTCATCTTGGGAGGCTCAGTAACTTTGAACTCAGTTTCTAAGCATTTCATACATAAGATTCAAAACCTCTCCCTTGGGGTGGGGTGAAATCTACTCTCAAATGTTGGATATTATTGGGTTATTCACTTTTTAAATTAAAAAAAAAAGGACTTAAAGGCAGCTGAGGAGGTAGCATGACTCTTATGGAAAAAAAACAGCTATTATGTAATAGGTATATCAAATATAATAATAGATATAAACTGTTCCCTAAAAAATTTTACCAAGTGTGTAAAAATGTAATACTTAAGAACATTCCTTGCAAAGTTATCAGTGCTAGTAGAAACACTGTACAGAAGAAAAACACAGATTAACCAGTTATAAGAGAGTATTGGTCTTACCTAAAATTGAAAAGAATCCTTTGTAGACATTAAAATGATGATATGGAAGATATCTAAGATATATTTTAAATTTAAAAAGTAATAAAATAGCATGTATAATGTGATTATATGCAACTTTATATTTGTTTTCTGTAGGGTTATATGACAGTTTTTTAATAATGGTTATTTCTAGGTGGTGGGTTTTGGTTTATTATTTTCTCCTTTATTCTTTTATTTGGTCTCTAGTTTTTCTACAATTATTAGGAATTATTTTTATAAGAAAATCAAATCTCTTTTCATTTTGAGAAAATTAATCTTATCTGGAGGTAAAATAAATTGAAAAATTAATATGTCCTGAGCAGTATACTATATACTTTATACTTGTTTGTGAATTTTAAATGATTAATTTATTTGACCCTCACATAAATCCTTTGAGGTAGTATTATGTTCACTATTTTACTAGTAGGAAAAAATAATCAGAGGTTATATATCTTATCCAAAATCAAATTACATAGCTAGTAAGGAATAGAATCAGGGATCACTAACAGATTTCTCTTCATCTTTCAGCTGTAACCACATTGTCTCCCTAAAGGCAGTTTGGTGACCTGTTCTAGTGGCCTATCAGTCTTACAAAGGGGAGAGTGTTAGGTGCTTGTCACCAAGGCCAATAGCCTTCTTTATTACCTCTCCTTTCCAGTAGGGGTTATAGTATCAATTTAATAGTTTTTCAATCTAAATTTAATAGTTTTTCAATCCAAATTTAAGGTCATTGCAACTCCAGAGTATTGGAACTCCAGAGTATCTCGATGTCCAGTTAGGGATGGAAATGTGAATTCCTTCTTGATTATAGAAAGAGTAGTGTGCAGGTTTATAGTAGTAGATCAGAAGAAGCATGCACAGCTTATCTGCTTCAATTTATTTTCATTTTTCCAATTCATTATAGAAGACATAAGAGTATGGAACTATGAAATCTCTTTCTGGTGTGCTGCCAACAGAGGAGGTCTCACTCTGTCTCTATTTTAGAGTGGCATATTTCCTTGTGGAGTGTGTCCCAGACTTTATTTCTGGTTCAGCTAATAGCATGGTTGAAGCCTCACTAATACTAGCAGAGGAATCTTCCATTTATGGCTACAATTTTAATCATTGAGCCTTGAATACCATTCAGCCTCTGGAGTACAGAATCCACTATTTTGAGATGTTGACATTTAATTTCTCAAGGGTACCTTGATGTAGCAGAATTTCAGGGTGATTCAGGGCAAACATCTTTAAATTTTTCTACAGGAGAATTAACTGTAAAAAACTTTAAAGTGAGGAAAACAGGAACTTTTTTATAAAAAATGTCTAATGGCATTAAACCATTATTTTATTTTGTTTTCAAATTATTCTACTATATTAATCAGTTTGTCCTTTCTTTTATAGGATTCCCTTATAGAATATTTGATACTTCTATATTTTTTATTTTTGATCAAATTTTTTAGAATTCAAACTACTATAAATACCATAAATCATAGATAATTCTCATGAGCACATAAGATAGAGCTTATTCAAGTTAGTTTTTGATAACAGTGTTCTTATAATAAGTTATCAATTAATCTAATGTTTAATCACACAAAAACAGTAATACTTGTAAAATAAATTTTAAAGTATATAACAAATAAAGATTATAACTTTAGGAGTGGTTGGATGTTAATTTGTGACAGCAATAATGGCATCCACTTTAAACATGGAAAACTTTGTAGTCAATTAAAACGTTAAATGTCAAACTACTAGGAAAGAGAGGCTTAGCAAGCTAGAACCAATGAAAAAGACTTTATATAGACAAGTTTTCAAAGTTTTTTCTACTCTTCTACATATAGAGTTGTTGAGTAATAGAATATACTCTCTCTCTGAGGAGACAATTATGAGAAATGGCTATGGGATGTTTACTGATTTGAATTTTTCTTTAAATTATATTTTAAAAGAAACAAAGACACTAGTGGCATTTCAGTTTTAAAATTGTACAATATTCCACTAACTTTTAACATTGTATTCTTCATGGAGAAATATTGAGCAGATTATATGGTACACAAACTGACTTCACATTTAATATTCCACATAGAAAAGTAAATTTACACTTCAGGAGAAACTGGAAAATGTTTTCCATCTTCAGTCATCACACACACACACACCATGCATGCATGTACGCACAAACATACATATCAGCAAATATACCCCACCATTTTTAAATTAAGTTGAATTTGTATGTCTAATTATGGGTCAACTCATTTAGATAATATATGGTAAATCACTCATGGTTTACATTGAATCTAGGGCAGTAGAAGAGAAATTAAACCACTTGTCATACTCTCTTTGTATATTAATACATAATCTAGTAGGCAATTCCCAAATTCTTAATTTTTTGTCATTAAATGTAGACGGTCTTAGAATAGCATGTTAATAATCTGGTAATTGATATAATTTTTGGTTTATATTTCTGATTAGATTAGCTCATTGAAGAAAGAGATCTTTTATTCAGTTCTTTCATAACCATAGTATCTAAAATTACATTTTATGCACATAATTAAACCAGTGCCCAATATGTGATCACTGGATGAATGAAAAACAGAAAACAGATACTTTTGTAAAAGAGAACACATACCAAGAAATACTGCTCTCACTTATTTGTTAATTTATTCTTGGTTTTATTTATTTGAAAGGCACATAATGAATATGTGTTTTAAAGCACCAAACATCAATTGTTTTAGTTCATAACAGCCTTTACCACTCCCCAAGTCTAATTCTATATTAGTTTATATCTATATTAGTTTACATAGGAACCTTTTTGGTTCCTATAGACATTTGAGTTTATAATCTTGTTAGAGATCATTCTTTATTGTGACTGTAGATGTATATTTTACAGTGTGTTTAGAGAAATACATACCATTATCAGTTAAGGTATTACCCAAGAATCTTTCAACATTAGCAAGTATATTAGTAAAATTCACTATATTTATCGATTAAAGGCAAAAATATATTATTATATCCATAGATGCTAATAAGGTAGTTCATAAGGTGATCAGATACTATATAAAATCATAAAACTTTTCTCTGTGTCAGCAATCATCCATTAAAATATGTCCATTAAAATGTGATGGAAATGTAACTTGAAATATGCACAGTTATTTATGAAAAAGACAAAACTAAATCTGAATAATTTTACAAAAACAGTTTCTTATATTTTTGGATCTGATGTTATAAAGACCTCAGTTTTCTCAAATTGATGTGTACGTGCAATAGAATTTGCATTGAAATCTCAATAGTATTTTTTAAAAGTAAAATTATGAGTCTTTCATCTCCAAAAGTAAATTTTTAAATTAAGCAGATCAATGAAACTTAGTTTACAAAAAGATGACATTTCAAATCAATGGGAAAGGGATCAAATACCTAAAATGATTAACGGTTATATGATAAAACATGAAATTAATAAAGTAGAAGATTTTTATTTCTTTTCCAGAATCTGGGGCAGAAAAAACATTTAGAACAAAGTGTTATTATCTGTGATATGTAAGCATCTCAATTGTATCAATAAGGAAAAAATAGAAAAATGAGAAGAGACGTTAATGACAAATTAATATGTGAAATGTTCCTCAGCCTCAGTAATAATTAAAGGAATGATAAATTAAATAAAGAGATATCATCTTATTTTTGGAAGACATTAAAATATCATTAGTATTCTAAACAATTCAAAACGTTGTTGGCTATTTGATAGTATCTCTCAAAATTAAAAATGCATCTTTTACTGGATATATATATATATGTACATATGTATAAATATGTACATATGTACACACATATACATAACTTGATGCAGCTGTTTTTTCATTTAGTCATTTATAATTAAGAAATATTAACATTAGTGTAAAAATATACATTTGTAATGATACTTGTTTCATCATTATATGTAATGGAAAAAAAAAACATTGAAAGCAGCATAAAAGAACCTCAGTTGAGGGAATGAATATAAATTTTTTGTAAACCAATACAATAAAACACTACATAGAAATAAAAAAGAATAAGATAAATTTACATGTACTCATTTGAAAGATGTCTCAGATTTATCATGAAATGAAAATGCCTGTTGGAAATAAACATGTCTGGTGTGATCCCCTTGGACCCACACTAAGTGTTTGTGGTGGCTACCTTTGGGGTGTGGGTATAAAATTGATAAGGAAAAAAAATGTTTTCTTTTTACATTATGCATTTTGTTTGAATTTTTGACAACTATTTGTCATTTTTTAATTTAAAAAAATGAACAAACTCTGAATAAGGGAAAAAAAGGAAAAGAAAGAAATGCAAGGTCATAGACCTTGGTAGCCTCGTGGAACATGCATGGATTCTGGGGGAATGGAATGACCAGCAGGAAAACCTTTTAAGAGCTCTCTGCCTTAATCCCAGAAATGGACGATCATGTATGGACTGCGGACTAGAGGAGAAGGGAGTATGTTCTCTGGATATTTAGAAGGTTGGATTACTGTGATTAGATATAGAGAGGAAGAGACAAGTGCTAACAATAATATCTAACGATAACATATGGAGGATAACTTTTTAAATTAGTAAATTTAGACCGTCTGCATGGATTATAGGGATGATGTAAGGTATTTGGTGAGTTTAGCTACCTGGTGTTAAAATTAAGCATAATCAAGTTTTTTTTTTTTACTTCTAAAATACTTATGACTCATTTTCTGAGCTCTTGTAATGAAGGCACAGGTTGTTACTTAATAAACACGATTGAAATATGTATATATAATGAGAATTCATAAACATACTATGTATTCTCCCTGTTGGTAACATTAACTTAGTTATTAATCTGTTTTTACATCTGAGTTAGATGGAGTCACCCTCTCTAGCATGCCACTTTCCTTATTGACCACTCCACATGATGATATTACGTAATCAAGACTTGATATGTCACTGTCTTTTGATATCATTCTGGTTCTGTTGATATTGAACACATATCAAAAGATAAAACAGCTGCTCTTTTATAGACAGCATGCAGTATGTATGTGGTCAGAATTCCCTCTTAATTTGCTCTAAGACACAGCCTTCAGTATTATATGGAATATATTTCTCAATTGAGCTTTTTCTAGGCAAACCTCTCTTACCTTTACAATGAAGAACTTGTGGAAGACTACTCTTTGTTCTGAAGATTCTGAAAGGGATATTGCCCACTATACCATTGGGCAAATATCTTCCAGAATGAGTAGGACAATTGTACTATTGATGGGCTCTTAGAAAAGATTCTAAATGACACCTTCAGAAGCCTGTTTTCTGGTCTGAAACAGTACTGTTCTCAGAAGATGAAAGGAATAATTGTTTTTATTTAATTATTTTAATAGTTTCATTAATATTGTTCCTGCGAATTGCCTTTGCCCTCAGGAAATTGAGTACATGAATTGTAAACGAAAACATTCCTTTCTTAAGGAACACTAACCAATGACAAGTTATGAGTCATTGACTTAAATCTCATAGGGAAGAACTTTACCCTTAAAACTATTCATTGTTTTCATTTTCATTATGTGCATAGTAACCATTTTCTGCTTCTGTACAATTTGTGGGGACACTCATACTTAGGAAACTTATTTTCTCCTTCTTCTTGTTCTTCTTCTTCTTATTATTATATTACTAATATCCCCTTGACCTTTCTCTGTGAATTAAAAGGCCAACAGTTGTATCTTATTAAAACTGATAAATTTGGTATTATTTTCATTTTGCAATGATGGCTTTATTTAACCCAGAAATGGTTTCTCTTTTATAAAGAAAAATATTCAAATGGAAGAGAGACCTTATGTCTGGTGATACAATTAAGAACCCTCTCAGAACTGCAAAATCTAGCTTGAGTAAAAATTTTCTAAATATGTGTTACTCTTGACTGCTATTTGGAGGTAGACTCAGAAGAAATCATTTTTTAGACATAACTTAGGAACAACAATCATGTGAGAAAGGATATCTCTTGTCTCTAGAGGCATGGTTTGAGGATATTTTAAAGAAAAAGTAATTCACCAGAAGGCAGATAACGTGTTTGGGGTTCCATTAGCTCTTTATCAAAAATTATGGTGACTCAGAATAAGGCCACAGGATCTCTATCAGGTTACTCGTTAATTTTAAACCCATGTTGTCTCTTCTATAAAATCGAGATAACTTTTAACAGCCTAAAGTTTATGGGTCGGGCAGACAGTAATAATTCTGGATACTTACTGAACAACTTACCTTGCACTGGTAGTGTCCTGAATGCTTACTTAATAGTATGTCAGTTAAGCCTCACAGTGGTTTTACCAGCTAGAATTGATCATCTCCATTTTATGATACCTAAAAAGGGTTTAGGGGGTGCCTCTGTAACTTACCCATGTGCACGTCGTTGATAAACTGCAAACCACCCTTGTGAACCACATTTGGCAGGCTCTGAACCTGAATGCTCAGATAGGATTCAGTAATGTTTTCCCAGATGATTTCTTCAAACTTTTTATTTTAAAGATTTGTGTTTATTATATCTCCCCAAATGTTTACCCTAGTGCTGGACATACATACAGTTTATCTTTTCAAAAATTGCTTTTAGACAAGGCATGTAGAATCTAAGACAATCTCAAATAATTTATTTCTGAAATTGATAGACTCCTGTCCAGAGAGAATAAGTGTAGGTAAGTGACTTCACTGGTTACACAACTGAACGCATTTGTAGGTGACATAATCATATCCCAGCTCCCCGCCCCTGCCCCAAACCACTGAAGCATGTATTAGCGGGGCACATTTTTTTTTTTCCTGGAACTAGCAATAACCTTTCATGCTTAAAGCATAAACATTGGATTTTCTGACCTACTACAAAAAGCATTATCCAATCTGCTGCCATGTAATCCTTAATTTGATACTCACAGTATGCTTTAGGGAAATATTTGATTTAATTTAGAACTTAAATCTAAAAAAAAAAAAAAAAACTCAGTTCAATTTCAAAGAGAAGAACTGTAGTCTTAAAACCATCAAGTGGAGAGCTTTCAATAAGCCTAAGGCTAAACATTTTGGGTAGCATTATTTTTCTTCTCAAAGATAGCTCTTTGACAACATAAATCCTTCAGTGCAGCTTGTTTAACATGGTATGGTGGAAAAAAGCCTGGATGGCAACTTCATTATTGCCCCAGCATGTGACCTGACCCGTTTTTCTCATTGTAGCCTCTGTCAGTAATTTCACTAGGATTCTGTACAGTGAAAACTTGAGCTCCTTAGTCAAACTACCTTTATTTAAGTTCAGATTCCTTCATTTCCTATCTGTATGACTCTGACACATTTATTTACCCTGTCTGTTTCCTCAGATGTAATAAAAGAAGATGGTGCTACTATCCACCTCATAGGGTGGTTATGAAGATTAAATTAACTGAGATAACTATGGAAATTGCCTTACCCAGAATATGTGCTTCATAAATGTTACCTATTATTTATTATCCGCCTCATTTGTGTTGTCTTTTCCATGGATTATTAAAAATATATACATAATTTCAAGGATTATTCTATCTCATATTGTATTAATATTGTTGCAAGATATATAGTTTACTATAAAACTGGGCTGATCATCTCTGCAGGGAAGAAACTGTGATTAGAAAGCTTATTTCTTACAGCTTTATTACTCAGCAGCCATCCGTCTCCAACCCTAATCATCTGTTCGTTTGAAGAATGGTGGCTGTTTCATTAGAGTCCATGGTTCCAACCATCAAATGATGATCAGCTTGAATTTCAGTATGTTTTGCATTTCTTTAGAAGGCATTTCTGGTCTCTAATAAATATGTTAACCTTTTGACACATAGTTGAAGTAGAGGCACTTAACATAATGTAAAAAATAATTATTATTCTTGCAACACAATCACAAACAGATTTCTGATTCATGAGCTTGCTAAGTGTTTTTTCCTAGCTGAGAATAGTATCTATTGCTTACTGTACAGCCTGACATCAGTCTGTACCTTTGTAAATTTTTTTTAAACATAAAACTAGTAACAAAGCTACAGATATATATATATATATATATTTGCTTTAGAATGGAAAACAGCTTTTTGGTGTCGTGCATACCAAATGGATTAGATAAGAATTTAGAAGAGAAATTAATTTTATCATTTGAGGATAATAAAAAAATAACTGTAATATGAGAAAATAAGCCATTTTAAGAACAGAGATTTCCTTAAAACATTCTATAATCAAAAGTCAATAGTCATAAAATAGAAAGAGGCAATAACTTTTTTCCCTCCCTAAGGGTTTTAAAAGTATCTCTCCAGCCATAAAATCATATTTATAAAGTCATTTCTCACAAAAAAAAATGTATAAAGTGAGATAATGAGCCATAGATAGAGAAGAATAAAGACCACAGTGAGAGAAATAGTATATGCTTCCTGAGAGGCTAAGAATCGGATCTCCCTGGGCCTGGAATCTTGTCCTAGGAGTAAACCTCAGTGGCCATGTCAGCATGACACTTGAAGTCTCTCTTGAAGGTGTTGGGGTCTTCAGGTCCCAGAGTCCTTAGAAGAAAGTGAAAAACCAAACCCGAAGGAAAAATCCAAAGCATTTGTGCCAAGCCAGGTTCTTCAATTCCTCTCTCTCTAGGAATCTCTGCTTCTCATACAAACTATTTTGACCCCTGAAGCATTATTTCTATTCGTAGAATAAGCCATGGAGGAGGAACAATGATTAATTTGGTCATCTTACTCATCTGGGGCATTATTCTTGTGCGTGAAGGTGTATGGAAAATGTTCGTATGCATTTTAATGGAGGTGGATATACTGTCCTCTTCTAGTTCTTAAGGCCTTTTAAACCTATGCCACTGGATCATCTGGTTTCAGTGAATAGTTTTATAATCTTAAGCACAGTCAAACTCTCTTTTGAAAAGTTGGCATGTAAAAATACCAGAACACGTGAATTTAGGAGTATAGCAGTATATTAGTTATCTCTGTGACAACTTATCTAGGAAAGCAACAGATTTTTTTCTATAATGAGATAACACCCCAACTTGAATTCATTTTTCAGATTAGCTTGTCACTCAGAGGAAAAGCATGGGACAAAGGATAAATAGTTTTCACTAGGAAAATTGGGGGAGAAACATTTTCACAATCACCAATGTAGGGCCACTGAGATAGGCAGATCTAGAAAAAAATATCAATTCCCTGTCTTTTAGACAGGATGAGGACAAGCTAGGGAAGGAGGTCCTTGTAGTAATCTTGAATTTTGCTTAGGGACTCACTAATCTTATTGCCGAATTGACCTAATTTCTCCTTTCTTCCTGATAAATTTGGTGAAGATTGCTTGTTGATCGGAATCTAAAGCTTATAGAAAACATAGTGGCACATGAGGCTGCGTTCAGTGATTTCCAAAATCTCTCTGAGGTGGTTCATCACAGTGACTTCTCTAGTGCTTGGAACACAGAAGATTGCTAGTGTTGAGATGACTCCTCTCCAAAATGAATATTTATTATCTCCAGCTGCAGAGGAGCGGACTTAGAAAGATAGGACTGCACGAAGAAAAAAGCATATCAATTTTTCCAGGGTGGCATAAAGAAAGCCACCGAGTTGATATATAAATTTATGTATCACATGGCTGGCTGACTTAACATGCCACTACCTAATGCACTTAAAATTGCTGCACCATCCTTCAAACCTCACCTGTTGTATGCTCAGGCAAGATATTGTGTTGTGCCTGCATGAACCAGACTGGAGCATATTATAAATGAGTCAGAATTTCTTCGAGTGCTATATATAGGAGATTAAAATGTAATCTGTCATTGTTGACAAAGTGTCTCCATGTGTGCATTTTCCAGGAATTCAGACTCAGTGAACAATATATGTAGTTCTAGAGTTTATTCGATTGTGATAGATGAAATGTGCAGACCAAATCTGAGAATCTTGAGGGCAAGGATGTTGGCTTATTAGTTTTATGATGACTATTTCCAAGTAGGTAGTCTGGTACAAGAAGGGCATTGGACAAATATTCGTGAAGCTAAAAAGGAAGACTTTCCCCCTTCTGTTTTCCCTGCAAATTCTACCTGTTTTTCAAAGTTCATCGTGGACCTGTTTTTCTCTGATTACTCTAATAAGTAGGTGTTCCATATATTGGACGTGGTTTACTTAAATGGCCAATGACAGAGATAAAACACAAACAGGCTTAAGTAAAGAGAGACTTTATTATCTCAGTAATTACAGAGACCAGGGATTGTTCCGGTTTTAGGCATGGCTGGGTCTGAGTGCTCAGAAATTATCAGGAATTGGCCTTTCTTCATCTCTTGGCTGCACTTTCCTTTTTGTTGCCTTTATTCCCAAGCAAGTGCTTTCTAAGTGGTGACCTCCAAAGTTCCAGGTCACAAAGGAAACTAGCTTTTTTCCCCAAACACTACAACGGAAGTCATGGGATTGAGTCTCACTGATATAGTTGGTGTCACATGACAACCTCTGAACCAAGAGGATGAAATAATCTAGCCAGGTGTGTCTCACATGAACATTGCAAGAGTGGGAGGTCCACATCATGTGAATGACATGGACACAGTGTGGGAGAGAGTTTGCTCCCCAACAGAGGTTTAGGTTGCCATAACCAGAAATCGAAGAAATGGAATTTGGGCAGTCAGAGGCAAGAAATGGCAATTACTCTCTCTTCTAAACTGCAGTGTGGTGCATTCATCTCTGGACCTTCGCGTACAGTTACGGCTTTGGAAGCAGGCCGCTCTGGGTTTGCATCCTGCTCTGTCTGTTAACTGTGGTCCTTGAATAAGTAACCCAATTCTCGGTTTTGTAATTTTGAAAAAAATGAAGATAACCTTACACTTTGAAGTTTTTGTGAAGATTTTAAGTAATTTATATAAAACATAAGAGTGTGTTTTGCACATGTTAGGCCCTTAGTACAGGGCGGTGGCGACAGTAGTAGTAATAGTAATTCCTCGCCCCAACTATGATCACAACGAGCTATCTACTTAAAATATTCATCTGATATTTTTATCTTCCCTACATCATTGAAATCTACAATAACTCTGAAGAGTGGATTTTTATTTACCCTATGTCTACACTGTATTCCTCCTACATGACAGGGTATTCCTTTTATTTTATAGCAGATGTATACATTTTGACAGCTATAATTTTCAGATAATTATATCTCTGTTAAGTCAAATTTCACTGCTTAAATTTCTACCTATTAGTCATGGTTTCTAGGTCAGAGTTATACATACATGGTCTCTTTTCCTTCCAGGTAATGGCTTTGTTAATATATGAGCAAGTGAGCCTGCGTGAACATCATTCTCTTTCCTTCAGATGTCTTCAAACAATTTCCTTTAACTATTCCTCATGTTGCACGATTTGGGGTTATATTGTACTTTTGTTGACATATTTGTTGTTTTATCCATTCATCCATGTGTTCAACAAATATTTTGGAATTACTATTCTAGTTATTGGCAGTGCTGAGGATATAAGAATGAATACAGTGACCAGAGCAGGGTTCTATGCAGGCAGAGGCAGAAGATTGCAGTAGAGGTGAAGAATCAATCATTAGGAAAAGCCTTAAATAGGAAGGGGTGTATATTTTAGGACTTAATTAATAGGAGTTGCTCAAACGAAGAGGAGATGGCTAGGTAGGAAGGAGAGGGAAGAGTAATAAAGCAAGAGAAACAGCTTGTGCAAAGGTCTTGCTGTAGGTAACCCAGCAAATCAAGGAAATTAAATAAGTTCAATGTTCTGCAGAATAACCTGTGAGCTTGGGCATTCTTGGAGATGAGACTAGAAAAATATGCAGGTCCTTGTACACCACACTAAGAAGTTTGAACTCTGTGCTAAGGTCTGTAGATCACCGTTGAAAGAATCATAAACAGAGTAATGGCATGATCAGAATTGCATACTGAGAAGCTGTCTCTGGCAAAATGTGGAGAATAAGTTGCAAGGAATAAGATTGGAGGCAGAGAGATAGGTTTTAATAATCCAGGTGAGAGTGATGGCCTATAATGCTGGAAGTTATGGGATGGAGATAAGTAAAATGCATTGTTTAAATTGCATTTATACAAAATAAACTCCTCATAATGAAATGTGGATGTTCTTGTTAATATTTAATTTTATATATAGCCTAGTGTTTCTACAAAATGAACAATGAAAGCAATGAGCATCATTTTTTGTTTCTTTTGGGTAAAAATGAAGTGGAAGAGGGAATTTATGAACTAGCAGCTGATTCCTTTGCAGGCCCTTTTCTCCAGGCAGACACTTTTCTATGCCTGCCTCGTCTCTTCCTCTTCATTGTACTTAGTGGAGAAGTATCTAGTTACAATTCTCTATGTGACAGGCGATCTTGGACACATCAGAAAAGAGAGATTTAGTATGAGAGTTCCTGAAAGAGAAGAAATGAATACAAGTTGATGCCTATTTTATTAAAGTATAGTTGACATACAATATTACATTAGTTTCAGGTGTACAACGTGATTTGACGTTTATATACCTTATGATGTGAAGTCTAGTACTCATCTGACACCATACATAGTTATTACAGTATTATTGACTATATTCCCTGTGCTGTACTTTACATCCCCATGACTTGTTAATTTATGACTTCTTTTTAACTTAAGAAATGATGATAAATAGGTGTGATGTCTTCAGGAAATAAATATATGTTACTCTCTAGACATATTTTGAGCCGATATTTTAAAACCAGGAATAGTAATTTTTGTAAGAAACTATCCATGCAAAACGGTGAAGGTTGAATCAGATAAGATAGGCATAGTGCTAACCAGGTGGGCATGGAAGATGCTTAAATGAAATGAAGCTATGTTTGTATTAAATCATTCCTTTTGTCTATGAGCCATAGTGTAGAGCACATTTCTCAAACCACGATCAGGTGCATTTTTAAAGATAGAATCTGTTTTAGTGTACCTATGGACGAAAATCATAGGGGAGCATGTTTCTTGTCATTGTCATCATCCAACAGTGCAATACCGGCCTTGCCAGGTAGAGATTTTTGTTACTGGACAAGTCCAAGCAGAATTTGGGTTACCATCTGTCAGGGATTTGGGAGAAAGGATTCTTTCATTAAAGAGTAAGGTCGAAATAAGAAAATAAAATCATAAAAATTCCACCACTTTTAACACCTTAGTGTTATTTTCATCCAGATTTTTTTAGTCTAAGTCAAAAATATATTTTATGCCACATTTTAAACTAGCAGTAGTTTATACCCTTCTATTTCAATATGTTTGCTCCCATAATATAACATATTATTTCCCCAAGTTTTCCTTAACAGTGGGCTTTTCTGAAGCAGATTTTTGAGTCTAGGATTATAACATGCATCTGAGGGTTATTCATCTCGAGCCTATTTTAACCAGCTTCAATCCCTTTTTAAAATAAAACTGATCTAATACAAAGATTAAGACAATAGTCTTGTAGAATATTTAACCTACTGATTAAATTTTATTTTTAAATGTGATTTTATTTTCTTGGTTACATCTTAATAGAACCCCTCCATTCATTTACTGAGAATTGTTTTTGATACATAACCATGCATTAGGTCCTCTGTTTATCCCTGGGGACACAAAAAGTAAGCAGGACATAGAGAAGAAGCTTTGTCCTTGTATAGCTTGTAGGCTAAGAAAGAAAGAAAAATCAAGAGAGTCTTCCTAAATAACACAAACATCACATGTAAATGGGGAAAATGTTGGGAATGGTGTCCACTGTAATTTATGATCATTTCTCAACGTGTTTTCAGAAGTCTAATTCTCCTAGTTCCTATTCATGACATGGTCAGTGAGTCTGAGAAGTTCTGGACTGAACAGAATTAATAGTTGTATACTGTAGAACCTCTCAAAGTTCTTAATAAACTAATGTGCCTGGTAGATCTCTAAGAAAAACGTAGAATGTACGTAGTTTTTTTCCCAACACATTTGATCATGGCGCAGTTTTCTTGAGAAACATCTTCATGGAACTTTTGTTGTATGGAACACATTTTGGCTAGGCTGATGATGTATGTGAAAATTTCTGGCATACTCAAGTAGGAAATATCCTGTGAAAGTCTAGAGAGTCGAAAGTCAGACCCTCACTGTCTACTTTCAAAACCTTTCAAAAACGGCAATTAAACATGAAATAAAATACCCAGCTCAAAATAAATAATCTTCTCAAACTTCCATGTTAAATAAGGCAGATTTCATCAATGGACTTGTATGCCAGAGGAGGTATCTTTGAGTATTTATCTGATACAGCTCTGTAAAGTATGTTTTAAAAGAAGTAATATGATCAAGCTCATGACTCTAGGGCACCACCTTTTTTTAAGACTGATATTGTAGGTTCAGCACTGTATGGGAGAAAAGTTACTTGTTCTAAATAGGTTTGACAATGGCCCAAAGATCAACTTGTATAGAGAAAGGTAGCATCATTATTAACATGCATTAAAGAAGGTCCTTTCTCTGCCGTGAGACTGCCTCTGAGACACTTTTGAGAAAGGAGAATTAAAGTGAGAAAGAATGATGTTGGAGTTTGAAAACTGTCACAGTAACCATATTTCTACAAAGTTACCTAACTTTTCTCTTTCAATCAGAAACCAACCCTATGACAGGGAACCAAATGAGGCCACATTTTGCGGGATAGACACAGCAGAAGCTCGGGCAGCTCTCCTGTAGAAAGCATACACTTTTATTTTTTAAATCTCTGAAACCAAGACACAAATGCACACATTGTGAAAGATGTGTTTCCCCTGCCACCTTTCTACCCACATACTTGGAAGGTATTTTAATGTTGAATGAGCGAGTTTGAAAGCAGCAAAGCTTACTAGTCATGATGAAGCCGAGAGTGGGGAGAGAGCACAGGATGGTGTGCCTCCCCCCAGCCCCTAGATGGCTGAATGGTCATGGGCAGAATTACAAGTTTCAGGGTTTCACTGTCCTCTTTTGTAAATTTAGAGGACTAGACTTCAAATGAAGGGCCTCCCAGCTCTGAGAATTGAACTCCCTGCGATGATTTGGGGATTCGGGACCAGGGAAAGATAGAATGGCTGAGTCATTCTAGTTTCAGACTGCATTTCAGTTTGGCGTCAGGTCTAGAAAGCACATGGACAACTCTGCCCTCAAAGCGCGTGGAGTGAGAATGTACATGAATTTTTTATAAGACTCATCATATTTTTATTATAATCTTCCTTGAATGGGTTAAAGGTTACCATGGTTAATACCAGATTTGGGGATGGAACGAACCGTACGTTATTAGAATGCTCCTGCTTTTGGTGAGGTAAGATACCATTCCTCTTCACAGAAAAACAATTCAGAAAATAGGCCTACTCTCTAAGTGACATCTGTGCTATGTGTAGAAGTATATAACATATTTTTAAATTGCCATTTATATTTCACTTTGAGAAAGTCAGTAATTTAGAACAACACAGTTTACCATAGGGCCCTGGTACACCTATGGCAATTTCTTTTCTCTTTAGAAGTAAGTAAATGCTGTTATTAGAAGGAGATGTATTGAAGAGAAAGTGCTAAGAATGACAATAACGATCACACACGGAGTTCCTGTTCTGTGCGAAGGCCTTTACATGTGTTAAGTGTCTGCTGGGAGGCTTCTTCACTTGTGTGGCCATCTTCACCTAGTTGCCTTTAATCTACATTTTCAGGGGAAACTAAATTTAGTGTATCAAATACTGTACTTGAAAACTGGGCCTATATATTATTACAGTTAGTATCGTGTTTAATACAACATAGGTAACCAAATATTTGGTTAAATGTATTTATTGCTTAAATAGATGTATATTTAAGTTATTAAATATGTATATAGTTTCATATTTGTTTTTCTTCTGTCCTATATGTCTTGTTAGGTGAGAATAGAAGTATAAATTTACTATTGGTTTAAAAACCCAAATTGATAGCCCTAGCTTAGTTGACAGAAGATTTTCCCATAATTTTAAGTATCTTAAAATAAGAAGCATTATTACATTTGCTATCAAACTATAAACTTTTATGCATTTCTTAATGGATAAAAGTAGCACTTTTTATACTTTATTAATATACTAATGATGGTAAGTTGACAAAGTTTACACTTCTAGTGTATCTGATTTGCTTCAACACTGCTTCCTGGTTAACGTGTTTTAATCAGTCAACTCAAATCCTCTTGAGAAGTAAGTGCAGTACAATATACAAAGTAGTAAAGAAACGAAAATATATTTCTACTTTGGTAAAAGAAAAATAATAGCTATCTATTAAGAGTAATTATTTTTGTTTTATTTACTTGCTTAAAAAATAACTACCAAACACTTACTTCATATCAGGCACAAAAGCACTTACACGTGCTCTTTAATTCTTACAAGAATCTTGCAATATAGGCATCATTCTCTCCAATTTGTAGGGAGGTGACTGTAGGGCCCCTCTTGGAGGCTGGACAGGAAGTTAGTAACCTAGTCATTGAAACTCCAGTTCTGTCATGATCCATGAATTTAATAGGTAAACATCTGGTGACTTTATTACTCTCTGCAGCATTAGGCTAAACACGGGCTCCTATGATCAACCCCCAGATTTCAGTGACTTAACACAATAAAAATTTGTTTCTCACTCATTGAACAGACTAGTAAAGTTGTTCCATTTTTAGCAGGCAGCTTTTCTTTATGCTGTGACTCAGAGACTCGGGTTCTTTCCATTTAGGGCTCTGTCATTCCCCAGGGTCATGGAAGGGAAGAGAGAGGGCCACTGTGGTCTGAACGTGACACATTGTACTGGTTTGCATTTGCTGTCCTCAAAAATAATTAGGAGAGAGTGTGGGGGGAGGGCTGGGACAGTTGTCCCCTGCTTGGCTTTATAAAAATACAGAGATTATGAAGTTGTGTGTATTCATAAGGGATAAGATCCTCAATTTTTAATAATGAGAAAATGTCATTGAAAAATTATCTAAAGGAAAGTTCTTATGTGTACATGGTTACTCTGGATAGTGATATTTCGAGCTATTTAAATTTCTTCGTTATATCTTTATGTAGTGTTCATATTTTGTATAATCAGTTTTGTGATAATAAAAACCAGTCAGCACAATTTTTGAAGGCTGCTGAGAGGCATGCCTGTACATCATGCAGGCCCAAAAGTAGAGTGGGGTGTGAGGGCACCCAATTTAAGGATTGTCAAGTGCTGACTCTGCACTTGCCAAAGGCAGCTAGTGGGTCATTACACAAAGGAAGGGCATGTGACTTCAACACCCCCCACCCCCCCAATTTTAGCCTTTTGGTGCATTCAGTGAATATTAAGAGTGATGAAGCCAGAGTCAGTGGTAAAGCTGTGTGCCCAATGCCACTTTCATAACATTTTTTTTTAAAATCATCTTTGCTTCCAAAGTGAATCATATGCATTTCCATTTCATCTGAGCACATCAGGTATTCTCTTGGATGCGTGGACTCAGCATACTCTCTTTGCTCCAGCTGAGGTCTTCAAATTGACCACCTTCTCATCTTCTACAGGCTGGTCAAAAATATGAAAGCAGTTATATGTATTTATTTTAAAATGTCCTTTCTTTTTGATACTGTCAGATCTCTTCAGAGGCTGCTGCTTTAGAGGGAATAAGCCTATCCCATGCTGAGCAGAACAAAAACAAGCAACTAAAATTTCAGAAAAAGTCTGCATAGCCCTTCCTGTCTCTCTGTCAGTTTTCTTCTACTTTAAACTTTTCCTATAAAATTCACTACTTAGAATTGAAAGAAAAATAAAATAGTCAAATAGAGGATGGTTTCTACCCATCGCAAGTATGCATAAATAAGGTAAAACAAATTTATTTGAAAGGAGGACATATAATATGTAGTATGCTTTGTAGTCAACCGTGACGGATGCTCATGTAAATCTACGTGAGATTTGTTTGTCTATTCCCTTCTCCCCAATCTCTCTCATAAAGTTATTCTTTGTAACCAGCAGATTATTGAACCATTGTAGGAAACTCCACAGGGGATAAACAAACGCAAGAATCATTTCATAAATCATTTTATTTTGGTGTAATTAAGAATAATTTGCACCACTGGCAAGTATACTGTAGACAGAAAATGGATTCCTAAAACTGAACCACGCAAATTTCAAAGATCACTTTCCAGATCACCATGATATGTACCACAGCCAGTGAAAGTAGCAATTTATATCAGTGATCACTCAATGAATTTCTTTGGTTTGAAATTAGAATGGTGGTATGCATGTAACTTCTGTTATTCAATGTGAGTTTTTAAAAATTAATGTCATCATGTCAATGAGCCATAAATGTAGTTTTCCTTGAAGGATATATATATATCCCAAGTTAATTTTTCCTGATCTACTTCACCAAACATGTTCTATTAGAAGGAAAGAAGTTTGTTTCATTTATTTAAAAATATTTATGAAACTTATCTCATTTTATCTGCACTTTTCTTCAGTTTGAATCATGGCATAGTGCCCAACTTCTGCTATTTTGTAATAATCAGGTTGTATAAATAGTCATTATAATATTATTTAGAAAAATCTGTTGAGATTCTTTTTCGAATGGTTACCACATAAAACTGACAAAATTCAAACATCTTTAACTAACAAAAAATGTCTACTTCTTGTAGTTCAATAAAGAGTTAAATAATCATTGCCACCATTCTACTGAAAAAACTTCTTGAAATGTTATGAATCTAAGCTGAGCATGTTTTAGTTTGCTAGAAGTAGTTTTCCACTTGAATTACTTCTGAATAAGTATATTACTATACTAGCACCCTGTAGTCCCTCTGGTCACTTTGGGCTTCTCAGTAGCAAGTTATATACTCTTCCGGACACTGTTTAATTATTCTGCAGGATCAAAGTGAGTTAATGCAGTCACCTTTTGTATAAAATTGAGTCTCTGTATTTGTGTGTATTCAGGAATATGTGTATGTATGTACAACTTCAGCACTCAGATCTCAGAGAATTCTCAGGGATCAATATTCGTCTTTTTACCAGCCAAAAATAATTTATTTTATGTTCGCCCAAAATCGTTGTAGGTTTGTTGTTGTTGTTGTTGTTGTTGTTGTAGGTTTGTTGTTGTTGTTGTTGCTATATGGCTGGATGGCCAGACGACTAGGTGGCTGGCTGGCTGGTGACAGATAGATAGATTTTTCTCCCTCAGTTTTTGGAGGTGGGTAGAGGAGAATAGGAGCAATGTTGGGAAATGATCAGTCCAAATCAAAACTGCCAGTGAGGTGAGTGTTCCACGTCGGCTGATTTAGCTCAAGAACGTGGGCTCTATGGTCAGAGAGCCCCCTAGCCAAATCATAAATTAGAAAATTATTGACTGAGTAACATCAGAAAAGTCACTCACCTCTCTATGTTTTAGATGTGTCACCTGGAAAATGGAAATAATGATAAAAACAGCAGACATTTATAGAACACTTAATCTGAGTCAGGCATTCTACTAATCACTTTCCTTGGGTGAACTTATTTTACTAGTAGAAACTATTATTTCTTTTGTTTTACAGAGCATGACATCTCATGGAGGTTACATAGCATGCCCATGGTCTCACAACAGCCAATAAATTGTAAATTCAGTACATAACTTATAGGGCTGTTGTGATGATTAATGAGATAATGTGTGTAAAAAGTGTTAGCCTAGGGCCAATGTTAGATATTAAAATAGGGGACAGACTAATTGGATTAAAAAATACTCTAAAGCAATTTGAAATGAACCTATAGGGTAATAAAAAAGCACAAAACGATAGGAGACAAATCATAAATACAAAGTGAATTTTTAATGTTGATTATTTCAGGGTGAATTTAGCCCCCTGCTGTATTAAGGTATACTGGCTCAATTTTTTAGCCATCCTTAGAATTAGTCTCATTATCAATGATAAGTCTGTAATAAAATGCAAAATGTACTAAGCAAAAGAGTGGAAAAGCTCATCACCTTGACCATGTGCATTTTAGTTTCACATATAAGAAAATAATCAATCACTTCTGAACTTGGATTTCCCTTATGGGCGATTGTAGGTGCATCTCTCATATCCTGAATGTGTCTCTAGCAATTAGTCAGAGCTGCTACCATGTGCTTCTTACAGAATGTTGCAATTGAACATCTGGCGTGATGACTTCTATTAAAGGGAAGCTGAGTTTTACTCTGCTGCATTCTAGTTTAGCAGGTTGAGAATGTGGCGATATTACCATGACCTGTAATTAGATCAGCAATTTGTGGGCTCAGATGTGGAAGAAAGAGAGCATTTAAAGAACTAGGAACTTGGAGAGGGCTTTGTAGGAATATTTGCGTTTCTCTCTGAGGTGGTTTTTTTTTTTGCTTTGGTTAGATGACTTGTGTCCTTTAAAAATCCTCATTCATAACCCTAAGGACTTCTCCAGTAGAATTAAAGAAGCTATGAAAAATGGGGAGAACACCAGTAGCTCTGAGGGTATTTGAACATTTGGGGTAGACATGGAATGAAAATTCGCTTTCACATGGCAGCGATAGGGAGAACAAATTTCTTGGGGTATTTAAGAATAATGATTAATAAAGGAATTTAAAAAAAATCTAAATTTGAAACCCATGTGGAAAAGCAACGAACTGAGAGCAAGCTTCCATGTGTCCATGAATAAACATTCATAAAGGATCAGTCATGTTACAGACAAGATGCTTGAGTCACTTTGTAAAGAACTGATGGCATGGTTTCTGACTTCAGAGGACACAGTATAGTTTAGTTGGGGGCATTGCCCCTCTCTAAATAATGTTACAAGAGGTAACAGTTCAATTTAGTAATGCTTAGGATGCTACAGATCACTGCATTAAAGGACTCAGAGGATAAATGTGGACCGTGACAGAGGTAGAAGTGGAGAGGTCTTTATGAATGCTCAGAGGATGGGTAGGACTCGGGTGGGCTGAGAAGGAGAGGCATGGGGAAAGAATACGGAAAATGGAAAGTAAAAGACATGTTGGGTAGGTAGAAAAGATTTGTTCAAACAAAAGCTTCAGAAAGGTGATTAGTCAAAGACAAATGGAATGACAGAATCTTAATACATCTGAGACTCTTACACAGGGGTTATCTACTCTAAGTCAGTTTGTTCACTTTGGATGAGGAAATGGAGATGCAGAGAAGTGAAGAGAGTAAAACAGGCTGTGAAGAGCCTTGTAAGGAGTTTGGACTCTACAAACAATGGAGTCTCTTTGAAAGCTTTGTAGATGAATCCATTGACTTGAGCTCGTGTTGCAGGATAGGGGGTACTATTAGAGCTAAAAGTAGAGTGAACATACATACCCATGCACACAGGCACATGTTCATCTAACCTGAATATTAAACAAGAAACATATGTGAAGGCTGTATGTTAAGCATCAAATGAAATGTCCTCGCAATGAGGGTGAAGTTGGTGCCAGAGGAATATTCTCGAATCTACGTTTTTTCATGTTTAGGAGGAAAAACGGGATGGATTTTTAGTTCTCAGTGATGACTTAAATGTGAACTCTCTGGAAAAGGAAAAATGGTTGATCACTCAAATATTTTCTTGTGGGTTTCTAGATAAAACCTCTTGCTCAGTACAAAGGAGATGCATGCTATTAGTTGACAATAGCTGAGAGGCTGAGGGTTTCTAATTTATTTGTGACCGTATTTCCTTTTTCTTCATACTGAGCTTTAAAATACGCAGAGAATGAAGACATATTTGTAATATTAGATGCTATTTTTATAATCCAACAGGAATTGTTTGTTTATATAGTTTTTGTTGCAGAAATAATTTATTTTTAGAAAACAAAAATGTATAGATTAACAAATGAATTAAAAATCGCTTATCTCACCACACAGAGATACCACCGTTAATATTCCTATTTTCTTTTAGACATATTTTTCCAATATATAGATATATATTTCCAAAACAGGATCATATTGTGCATATTGTTTTGCAGCATTCTTTTTAAAAATAACACATAATGTAAAATATTAATAGTGTATTGAGAACATCTATTCATGTCAATAAATATTTTTGCAATATTTTAATTCCTGTATATGTTCCATTATATATTTGTACTATGTATTATTTACTCAATTTCATGCTAATGGCTTTTACTAATTTTTTAAATTTTATTGCTTATGCAATAAGTGTTTAGGGGAGAGAAATGTATATGTACTGTCTTTCATTCTTTCATATCTTTCAATAGATTTTTATTGCTACTCTGTGCTAAGCTTTCTTTTGGCATGAGGATACAGAATGAACAAGTTTGAGAAAGCTTCATATTTTCATGAAACTTATCTTCTAGTTGGTGGAGATCAAAAATAAAAAAGCAAACCAGTAAATGAATATGTTTTGTTGAAAAAAATGGTCGATACTATAAACATAATAGAAATGGAGGATGCCATAGGACTTACAGGGGTGGGGAGTAAGATGGTCAGGAAAGGACCTGTTGAGTTCGTTTGACCTTTGGGTTGAACTCTGAGTCCCAGGGAAGAACTATCCATGCATAGGAACGTAGATTTTCCAGTTTGTCAGTCATTAAGATGAAGCTTGTAGTGCTAAAGGAGATTAGAGTATTTGTAAAACAGAGTAAACGCTAGTATGGATGGGTCTAGTGAGTTGAGGTAAAGGAAGAGAAAAGGTAACAGGAGGTAAGATCAATGAGATGTAGAGAGTCCAGGTCATGTGGGACTTTAAAGGCCAAGGTGATAAGTTTGGGTTTTATTCTAAGAGTGATGAAAAGCCTTTGGATGATATTGACTAAGGGAGACATGTGATCTGTGGAAGGGTTAGAAGCAAGGAGACAGTAATGGCGGCATTACAGTCACTCACGAATAATGGTGTCTTAAACGAAATTGTTAGTATTGGGGACAGAGAGAAGTAAGAGATTTGTGCTAATATTTGGAGATAGAGCTGTCAGAATGTACTGCTTAATTATTTTCTACAAATATCCCTAGGAATGTAAATGTCAGAGCAGAGGGTATGCATAGTTTATAGAACTCTGTATATACTCCCAAGCGTTCACAAGGAGATTTATACCGTTTAACAGGCAATTTTAGCTTATATGATTTGCTAGAAAGTATGCACAATATAGTCTACATACACAGAAATAAGGAACAATCTTTGCTTTCAAGGAGGTGACAGCTTATGATGTTGAGGATATACTTTGAATTTACTATGAATGTACTTAGTATATCTTACTGTGTGATATTTAAGTGATTATTTCTGCATCACATATAATGTATTTTCTCCCATGACAGGATAAATAGAAATTTTTAATTGAGGAAATAACTTAGAATCCTAATCTATTTTTGTTTTAAACTATAAAATGAAAATTATAATAAATATAAAAATTAAAAGAAAACAGTAAAGTAACAAAATGTTATTGTATATATCCAAATATCTAATAGCAGAAGATAAACATTCAAGCAGAAAAATGTTCAAAAAACGTGAATAGGCAATTCACAAAATAAAGTTAAAAAAAAGATAAGAAACACAAATTATTGTTTTTTTAAAATAAATTTATTTATTTAAATTAGTTTCAAGTATACAGTATATTGGTTAGACTTCTATATTGTTCATAAAACGATTCCCCCAATCGCTCCTTTCCTCCCCTGACCCTTCACTTAGCCATCATATTAATGCTAACTGCATTCCCTGTGCCGTGCTCCCCATCGTCATGCCCACCTATCAACTACTAATTTGTACTTCTATAATTCTTCACCCCATTCTCCCAGTCCCCTAACCCCCTTCCCCTCCGTCTGTCACCAGATTGTCCGCTATATTTATGAGTCTGTTTTTGATTAGTTTGTTCTTTTTGTTCCTTAGATTCCACAAATAAGTGAAATCATATGGTATTTATCTTTCTCTGTCTGACTTATTTCACTTAGCATGATAACGTCTAGGTCCATCTATGTCATTGCAAATGGTAGGATTTCATTTTTTTTTAATGGCTGAGTAGTATTCCATTGTATACGTGATCCATAATTTCTTTATTCAATCATCTCTTGATGGGTATTTAGGTTGCTTCCATATCTTGGCTATTGTAAATTGTGCTGCCATGAATATTGGAGTGCATAGATCTTTATGAATTATTGTTTTGGTTTTCTTTGAATAAATACCCAGAAGTGCAATTGTTGGGGCAAAAGGTATATCCATTTTTAGTTTTTTGAGAAACCTCCATACTGTTTTCCATAGCGGCTGTACCAATTTGCAGTTCCACCAACAATGTACGAGGGTTCCCTTTCTCCACATCCTCGCCAACACTTGCTGTTTTTTCATTTATTGATGATAGGCATTCTGACAGGTGTGAGGTGATATCTCATTGTGGTATTAATTTGCATTTCTCTGATGATTAGCGACCTTGAGCATCTTTTCATATGTCTGTTACCACCTGTATTTCCTCTTTGGAGAAGTATCTGTTCAGGTCTTCTGCCCATTTTGTAACTGGATTGTTTGTTTTTTTGCTGTACTGTTTTTTATATATAACACTAAGCCAAAGAAACAGGAAAAGTTTGCGTCTTGGTATTAGAAAACAAGTTACGAAGACAGCAAAAAACACATACAAAAAGTATTTTAGATGTGTAGAAGATTTTGAAGTGGCAGGATGCATTTGAATACACGGTCAGTAAAGCATTTCCTGGAATGGAATCATCTTATGCTTAGAAGTGGCCTTGGAAACTACCTAGTCCAATTACCTCTAATATTATACAGTAGAATCATGACCCTATTCAGTGGTGGTCTTGTCAATCCACCCTGATGGAGCTGTATGACCCCGGTATGTATGGTGGAGATTTATTTTGTAGCATTATTCTACATTTTTTCCCCTAGATATCAAAGCAGTTCTTATTTACCCAATCCTAAGTTAATTAGCTTTAGCTGTTCTTTTGAGTTGGAAACAGGTGCAGAGACTTTAGAGGATGCACTCAAGGTCACTACAAAGGGACATGAAAGTATTAGGACATGAACCTAGATGTGTCTGACCCTAGAGACCGTGTATATTTAAAAACAGTTTTAATTTATTTTTTATTTACATACAGAAAAATGCACTCACTTTAGTTTACAATTGTATGAGTTTTGACAAATGCCTGAGATCATGATCCACCACTGCAATGAAAATGCAGAACTTTTCTGTTACCCAAAATCATTCCCTTATGCTGGCCCTCTGTGGTCAACCTCTCCCCCATTTCTACTTCTAGGGAACCGCTAATCTATTCTTTGTCCTTACAGTTTTACCTTTTACAGAAAGGCATATTAATGGAATTATGTAATATGTAGGCTTTGGAATCTGACTTCATTTACTTAATTTTCTTTATATGAAAACCACTGACGATGTTGCACACATTCGTAGTTCTTTCTTTGCTATTGCCGAATAGTATTCTGATTCATGAATGTACCACAGTTTATCTCGTCATCTGCTGAAGAACATTCATCCAGATGGCTTCCAGTTTTTGATGATTAATGTAGAGCTGCTGTAAACGTTTGCACACAGGAGTAGGATTGCTAGCTCATATGTCAAGAGCAAGTTAACTTTCTAAGAAACTGTCAAACTGTTTTTCAAGTAAATGGCAAACTGTTTTCCAAGTGGCTGATACTTTGTATTCCCACCTGCAATGTTTAAGAGTTTCATTGTTCTGTATCAGTACCAGCTCATGGAAGTATCAGTGAATTTTTAATGCTTTTATTTTAGCTTTTCTAATGGGTGTGTAATATGATCTCATTTTAGTTTTTAATTTAATTTTCCATAATGACTAATGATGTACATCATTTTGTGTGCTTATTTGCCATTTGTACATCCTCATTGGTTAAGTGTCTCTTCACATTTCTGCTTATTTTTTTTATGGGGTTGTTTGTTGAGTTTTGAAAATTCTTTATACATTTATGTATTCTGGATACCTGTGCTTTGTCAGATATATGAGTTGAAAATTTAGTTTGTTTTTTCACTATCTTACTAACATCCTTCATGGAATAATTTTAAATTTTGTTGAGGTTCAAATTATCAATATTTTGTTATTGCTTGTTCTTTTGGTTCTGTAGCTAAGAAAATTTAGCCTAACTCAAGGTCACAGATGATTTCTCCCATGTTTTCTTAAAGTTTTATAGTTTCGGATTTTACATTTAAGTCTATGACTCATTTTGGGTTAATTTTTACATAAAGCATAAAGTATGTGCTGAGGTTTTCATTCATTCATTTGTTCACATGTGGATGTTATAGTTGATCCAGACTATTCGTTAAAAAGTTTATGCTTTCTCCAATCTGTTGTCTTTGTACCTTTGTCAGAAATCATTGAACATATTTGTGCAGGTTTATTTTAGATTCTTCTATTTTATTGATCTATATTTCTATCAGTACTACTGTGTTAGTGTAGCTTAATAGTAAATCTTGAAATCAGATAGTGAGTCCTCTAATTTTGTTCTTTTCTTTTAAAGTTGTTTGGATATTCGTATTCCTTTGCTTTCTATATAGATTTTAGAATTAGCTTTTGCATATCTATAAAAATTCCTGCTTGGATTTTAATTGGGATCAAATTTTATTTATAGACCAATTTGGGAGAATTGACATTTTAACAGTACTCACTTTTTAAACCAAGAACATAGTATATCTTTCCATTTATTTATGGTGGCTCTGTGTGCGCACGCGCGCGCGCGCGTGTGCACATATGTCTTTGCATGTGTGCACATTTAAGGAGACATATGAAGGAGAAAAAAATAAACAGTCTCACCATTGGAATGGTCTTTCTACACATTTTGATTCCCTCCCCAAACTGCCTACTAGGGTTTACTTTACCTAGTCTTTAAGTGATTTTTTTTTTTTAATTCCTTCTAGGATGGTTAATTGTAATTAGTGTGAGAGAGAGTCTGTAGTGGCCTTACTCCATCTTGTTACGCATTGAAAGTCAGTGATTTTAGTTGTGATTAAGTCTTTCTTGCTTGGTCATGCCATAGAGTGTAAAGCACCCAAAAGTGGTTTCTGATTTTTTTCTTCAGTTTGAATAAACCAGCTGTGAGACAAATTATTGAAGGTAGGGTTGTCGAATGTGGAGGGTATGCTCTCTACATGAAAGTTCAAAGGGTTTATCTTGGGCGGATGGAAGCCTGGGAAAGAGGCTTTTTAAGTCCAATAACATTTATTTAGATTCAGGAGTTTCTTCCATTCTTGACAGTGTCATAATGTGTCACATAAAAATAAATGAAATGAAAATTGTTGTGACAGTTAGCAGAATCACCAGTGTCTGTCTGGGAGCATTTCTTAGTAGGCATTGCCTTGCTGACAAATAACAAGAGTTAGCTTATGACACAGGATCTCCCAATATTACCATTTATTTAGCACAAAAGAGAATACAATTTTCTGTGTCCGAACACATCTCAGCTGACTGATAAACTCCAGCACCATCCAAACAATATTATCTCCCCTAAATCTTAAGAGGGCTTATTATCAAAGAAGCTTAAGTAGCTTTATCTTCTAATTGAAATAATAAACAGATAGATATTCCATTTTATCTCCAAGAATTGGAGATCACTAAATGTGTTCTCTCAAGTACAATAGTAATTGTATATTTTATTTATATCCTACCTGTTAGGCTATTTGTAACATAGATACATGCAAAAAAATGCATTTGGTCCATATTCTATTTTTTAGTTATATAATTTATAAGTCTTCAAGGTTATTTTTATTATGTCGAGATGCTATTCTAGAAATCCTCAGACTAATTCTTTACTAAAGTGAGATGTTACAGAATAGTTTAGAATACGGCCTAAAGTGATCCACTACAATAAATTTTACCTACAATTATTTGATATACCTTGAAAAGTTTCATATATATCTTTCGTTCGAATAGAAATTTGATTCTATGATACTCATGTAGAAGTCAGCCCTATACTGACTTCTGAATGCGATCAAAATTTACATATTTGTGAAACCAGAAAAAATTTTTTTTCAGTCAATGGATTATACTTTTCCTATAAAAACTGTCCAATTTTTTTAGTAGATAATATCTTAAAAATCATTTTTTTAATTATATAAGCAAATTAGAGTATAAATGTCAACAAGGTTTAGAAAAAATCAGGGACTTCACAGAGATTGAAAGGCGTATTTTATCCACAGAAGTGTGCAGATATGTGCAAAAACCCAATACACATTTGCTCATTCATTCAGTTTGTACCCTAAGACTGCACTAGACTCTCAGGTTGCAGAGATGAATAAATACATGATTCTAGTTTTTTTTAAGCCCTCAAGTAGGACATTATGAACTGATTTTAAAATAGAATGGTAATTATCCTTTCAAATGAATATTTGGCCCTTCATTTAGTCCTCCATATAAGGGTGAAAGAGCAATTACATTGGACCCTTAGGCCTCTAATGGATGAAACATGTCGCAATATATATGTAAATGCTTTATTCATTGTATCTAGCTTTTTGTAGTTTACGGATTGCATTTGAGTTATATATTTAATTGTCATCATAATATTCTGGATAGATCAGGCATGTATTAAAAGCCCTATGTATAGTTAATGGAAGCAAAATGCAAAGAAATAGTATAAATTTACATCCTAGACACAATTGAGAAATGCTGGCTCTGAGACTCCAAGGCCAGTACTCCATTTTTAAGAACTGTTTCTCAAAAGGGAAGAGCCTGTCCTGCTGATTCATAATCCTGGGATTAAAATTCTCATGAAGTACAGATTAAGATAATATTGTTTAGTTAGCTGGGAAGCTGCATAAGTTTTAGTATAAATGTCACCTCTCCTGGGAAACTTACCTTGATTAGAACATTTAGGATTCTCATTGACAAACTCTTGCAATTACTACTATAATAAATTAACCACTTTTTAAAATTGTA
>NW_006431919.1:9818753-9825951 GCF_000325575.1 Pteropus alecto | reverse complement strand
CTGATTAAGTATGAAGCAATTATTTCTTACCAGTTTTCTTCCTGGATAATGTATAATAAATTTCACAAGGATTTGCTCTTCTAACTTCTATATTACAGTCCCTACCATGGTACCTGACACATAGTAGGTGCTCAGGAAGAATGGGTTTAATAAATTAACATTTGCCTATATGTGAATAGTATATGTTTACAGTGTAAGGCTGCATATATTTTCTTTTCTTATGAATACTGAAGTATTTGCCTATTTTCCAAGTCTGTTTGGGGACAAAATAACCATTTTTTTCTTCTCACTTTCACAGGATTATACCTTAACAATGTATTTTCAACAAGCCTGGCGAGATAAGAGGTTGTCCTACAATGTAATACCTTTAAACTTAACTCTGGACAATAGAGTAGCAGACCAGCTCTGGGTGCCCGATACCTACTTCCTAAATGATAAGAAGTCATTTGTGCATGGAGTGACCGTCAAGAACCGCATGATCCGCCTGCATCCGGATGGGACTGTCCTTTATGGCCTCAGGTCTGTAGCATCCATTTCAAAATTGAACTTTTTCTTGAATGATATAGTTATTGCTTTTTATTGGAGGGGAACATTCTATGCTCTTTTCCTTATTCCTCCTTCAAGTCTACTGATAAGCAGTTAAACCTCCTATCCAGCAGACATCTGATAGCTTTCTAAAGGAGTATGCTTACAAAAGGACTTAGCCCTTGCTAAGATTAAGTTTTTCTGAATATTTTCCAATATCAGCTGCTGATCCTAAAGCTGCTTTCTTTAAGGGGCAGGGATAAATAATACCAAAATAGCTTCTTTAAAATGGAAAAAATATGAATGCCTAATATTTGTTTGAATGTAACAGATGCTATTTCATAAATTGCTCTTAAGCTGCATGAACTGGGTCTGGTCCTTTGATGACAGGAAGGCTTTTTGTGCCCTCTCACCTTCCAAAGAGCAATCGGATGTGCAAATAAAGTCATGATCTCATATATATTAATAATGAGTTTACACTATTAAATGTACCTTTATATCAGAAAAGAATTGCGATGCTTTGCTGTTTGAGTGAGGAGACAGTTTCTTCTTTTAAAGTTTATTTTATATTAGAAGCAGTAGATGATTTCTTGAAAAAAAAAATGAAGAAAAAGATATCTTACTCTAAATACCTTACAATGTAAAGATTTCTCTGCATTAGAGGGGGAGAAACTCTAAATTCTGAACTGTTCAATTGCCTTTGATCTATTCTGTTTTACTTAACTACGTAGTTACTTTACTAATGACGATAATAGTATCTAGTGACCACTTGTTAGGGGTCACACATTGAACTGAGTGCTTTTAATGTATTTAATATACAGCTAATCCATATAACAAGCTCCTAAATTAGAAACTGTATGATCTTTATTTTCAAGTAGAGAAAGCAGGGCTGAACCAACTTGCCTAAGATCACCAGGAAAGTAAGCTTTGGAGGCGGGATTTGGACACTGTTCCAAGTTCAGAGCCATAGCTCTTAACCAGTACACGGGGATCACTCTCACTCCCACATCGTTCTTATCTGGAGTCTCTCGTTTTTATTATCTGCTATATTGAATATGCCCGAATGGTGCATTGTGTTAGATCTCCATAAGCCAGCTTCTTTGTTTGTTTATCATATTTGTATAAAAAAAATGGCATTTGACTGACCAGAGAGGGAGGCAGAGAGAGAGCATATGTGTATTTTGTGTTAGTCACTGATGGTAAAGAGGTGAATTGGATACTGGTTCTGCTCATATACGTGCATCAGAAAACAGAGAAACCGTGGGGGAGTTAAAATAAGTTGACTGGCGATGTCTGTAAAGATTTGACCAAAGTAGTGTACTTTGAAAGTACTAATGGAAATAATTGTGTTAGCAGATACATTGTGCTAATTGTATTACTTGGAATTAACTACAAAACATATGGTATTACAGAGACTTGGTGAGAGGGTGACCGGTGGGCAGTGAAGGAGATGGAGAATGAAAAGAGATTGTGGTTTATATTTTTTAAGAGTTAAGCACAGAGAGACGTCAGAATTCTGAAGAAGGTAGAAGGAGGCATAGAAATAAGTTATTTAGCAGTGAATGAGATGGAGAGATGACGAGCAAGTAGCAAGCTCTGGCTAAGCACCAATCCCAGTGCTGGATGCATTCTGCCCATTGAATCATTTAATCTTTACAGTAATCATGTAGAAATTACCCTGAGCTCTTCCCGTTTCCTTGGGATACTCACATTTAGAGCAGAGATCAAGTTGTATTCTCTTTTGTATACCCAGCACTAAAAAAGCACCTGCACTGTAAATAAACTCAGTAAAGGTTGTCAGTGAATTCTGAATGCACAGATGCAAAATTGAATGGATAGGAAAATCAACAATCAGAGTGTCTTTGGAATTGAGAGGGAAAAGAAAGGACCAATGGAGATGATAAGTGTCTATTCATATCAGTAAGCCAATAATCATATAAAAATTTGATCGCTGTTCATACTTATTAAGACGCACTGGACATAATTGCTATAACTCAAACTCCCAACAGTAAGAAACCGTCACTCTCCCATCCCCACTTCCCATGAGGGCTGTTGACAAAGGACAGATTCCTAAACCCTTCTGACGTGCATAAAATGAGCACTTCTGGACTGAGAAGGCTCATGAATTGCAATTGTTCTATCAGTTGTGTTGTTAATTTTTAATTCGAAATTGATAATAAGGTTTTTCAGGAAAAATATAAGTGTTTCATTCCAATTTTTAATGATAAGTAGTAGAAAAATTTGTTTCATGGCTGGACGTTTAATGCAGACCATCTATCTCCTTATCAACTCCAGGAGGTTCATTCGTGATAAATAAATAAAAGGAATTCAATTGAAATCACCATTGCCAGGGTTGATTCAGCTCTAGCCTCTACTCCTTTTTGCCTACCTCCCACCCCAGTCATTCTCTATTGCTGAATGTCTAGTGAGAAATTTATCTTATGTCTTTGTTCAATAGAGGCTGCATTGAAACGACACTTTAGTAATAGTATTAATATCAGCAGCTAATACTTATTAAAGGACTAAACATTCATTTGTCACTGTGTCAGAATTTATATCATATCATTTAATATTAATTTTACCCCTACAATGCACTATTGCTTTTTCCCATCTTACATGAGGACACTAAGGAATGTGCATCTAAAATTACAGAGTTACTGCACAGGAAAGCGTAGTATTTGAACACAGAGGTGTTCTTCATCACCATTCTGTCCTACTCCTTAGGTACTGCAATGTGGAAATAAAGAATAGTAGGAATCACCTGAGAGCACACAGGGAAAAAGGAAATAAATGAGATAAAGAAAAGTTAGATCAAAACAGCTTTCATTAGATTCATAGATACAGATTTTGTCCTCGACTGATAAACTAAGGCCCTAAAGAACAGTAGGCCTGAGTCATCTATGGACAATGCATCTTTAGATCTCATGTTCACACCTGTCCCAGTTTACTGTGGGATGAATTTTGCTGTGTGGAATTACGTGACATAGGCAAGATCATTGTGAAGAACTTGATAGTGACAAAGTTCATCAGTCTGAATTGAAAAGGCAAATTGAAAGGCCTGTGAAGGCCTAGACCTAGAACGCTGGGACAAGGAAAGCTTTAAATATCAAGGCACTGACGAAGAAACCAGGTAGAATAAGATTTCTGAGCTGAATGTCATGAATGAATGAATGAGTGAATGAATGAATGAATGAGTTCGAAGCAAAAGCAAAAGACTTAAACTTCCCTTCTGCTGAGATCCACAGAGACTGGCAGGAAGAGATGATGGGGAGGTCATTCAGAGGATCTGAGTAGGCTTCTTCGTAGGGTTTTCTTCAGTGAAATTTTCAGGTATTGAAACATAATGAAGATATAGAAAATAGTATGCAAAATATTAATGCTTGTCAAATTTCATGGTGAATATGTAAGTGTTCATTGTATCATGCCTTCAACTTGTCTGTATACTTGAAAATTTGCATGATAAAATTTGCAAAAGGAAAAATGTGTGTTAGAACCCTAGGAATCTCTGGTTCTCTTATGTAGAAAATATCACTGAAGATTTAAATCTGCAGCCAAGGAATGATATTTTTGATCTCTTGAAGGCAGAGAATCATCTATACTTGACATCTACTTTCAATAGCTGTGTCTGAAAATGAGGCCATTTCACCTTGGAGGATGTGTGGCTCAGTGGGTGGGACCCATGACACAGACAGCCAATCTAGGCCATAGCCCAGCTCTTCAGTTAAAACCTTGGAAACCTCCTTGTGAAATTGTCTTCCTGTAAGGGTATGCGGTGTCCATTGCTTCTGACTGCTGCGGGAGCTCTGAGTCTGGCCACGTTGAGATATTATGTTTGGATAGCAGGAGTTTTAAAGATAGTGCCCAGCTACTCAGCAAACTGGCACGAAGGTACACTGGCCTTGGGGAGTCCAGAAAATGGAGATTGAGTTTTAGAAATATGGAATGTATTTTAGACATTCTATACTAGGTTTTAATAGTCTTTGTTCTGATTAGATTTTTGTTTCCCCATCTCCAAAAACACCAGTGAGCAGCTTACTCTGTTATTCTATTGTTCTCCAGGTTGACAGTCATTTTAGAGGTGCTGGGAACAGAGTTCTAATACTGCGCAGAGAGATAAATGGACACAACTAGGCAATACATCAATTTTCTTAACAAAATATAATGATGACGGGATGGATTTTAGTTGGGACTTTTGTCACTGACTTCTAGTTGAACCTTGGGAATCCTCTCCAGGTTTTAATTTCTTCATATATAAAAGGGGATAAATTATATAGTACCAATTTTTTTTGCAGCCCAGTCATCCTCTGAATCGATGATCCATGAAGGTTAAATAATTGATAAGCTAACATCAGACTGGAAATTAAAATTATATATTTAGAATAGCACAGTATATGGTAGATCGAAAGTGTTCAGTGTTACTTACTGTTTAATAAATGAGTGCTGGAGATATTCAATCAATAAATAGAAGAATGGAACAGGGAAAGCTTTAAATATCAAGTCAGTAGATTTGATGATAGAATTTTATCCCAGTTATCTTTTCATGATTCTGTGAAGTAAGACTCTAGGTTTGTTGTCTAGCATGAGAAGAGTGGGAGTGAGCAAGAGAATTGAAGAGAATGCAAAAGGTCTAGGTCAGGCTTATCTGGAGGGGAAAGGGAGCTATAAAAAAAAAATATAAAGGATGTTCAAACAGTGTTGAGGGCACAGACTTACAGTGGAACCAGTTGTTATCAGCATTGCATTTGGCAGCGTGAGATCAAGAGCAAGGGAATTAGAAGCGTGGCTTGAAATTCAAGTGGCCAAGCAGCTTTAAAAGCTGCCCAGTAGCCCTAGCCCAGTGCCTCATTTGCAGCGTGCACTCAGTCATTTTCATTTAATGAAGCATAGTGTGGTTTCTCTTAAAACAAGCCTTTCCCTTTATTCGTATCATGTTGTACTACTCATCTGTTTTTTCAACTGATTTAAAGATCTACAGGATACAGAAATAATTTTTTTTTTTTGAAAGTTACGAATAATGCTTTTTTTAAGCTTAAATTTATAGTTTGTGGCTAAATAATAAAATTCTTAAAAATAGATTCTCACCTTCACTTTTGGCTGGTTAATAGCTCAGTTATACCAATTCAATCATAAAAATTAAATACTTTCTGTCTTTTATGATACTATTTAGAGACTTCCGTCAGAAGATACAGCTGGAGGTGGTGAGAATATCTTCTTGGGAGTAACCCAACTATAGAATTGGTGACACAGGACTTTTCAGTTGACGAAACTGAAGAATTTCTAGTCATTTATAAAGCAAGCATTTTAACCAGATTAACCATATTTTAAAATGATTTTCACAATACTTCAAGGAAAAATGACATTAAAATATAGGATATTGTCAATGATCCCAGCAGAAGTACTAGCAGGTAAAAATCAAGTTTAATCTGGTATTGACATGGCATCATAAAGAATATTACATAGATACAATTCAGACTGTTATTGACTTAAAAAGAAAATATTTATTCACTTTCAAAAGCTAATGAATAATTACACCAGACAGAGAATCAGGAGACCTGCATTCTAGTCTTAAAATTAGTGGCTCTTATAGTTACTCATTTAAATGAGTTCTAAATTTATTCTAGCTCCAAAAATCTCATAGTCCTGTGATTTTGCTAATGTTTGGCATAAATATTTTTAGGACTTCTACTTCATTGTGCATACAGCGATACTTAACATGATATTTCATTGCTTTAGTAGTTGCATTTATCTCCTTGAAAAACATGTTACTGATTAGGAAAATGAAAACAAAATCATTGTATTCGGGTATGCAAGAAAACCTGAGTTATCAACTAATGGCATCTTTATGAACAAAACAATGCATATTTTTATTAAAACTTAGAATTTAAGTCCAAATTGTACTGCATATTATCTATGCAAAGTCATAAACATTGTATCATAAGCATTTTATCACTTATTAAAACTCTTCAACAAATACAATTAAAATAAAACTTTTTCTATTATGAAGTGATATTTAACATTGAAAATTTAGAAAATTCAGATAAAGTATGAATAAAATTACCCTTAATACTACCACCAAGAGTTAACTACTAAACCATACCTTGCTTTATACTCTTCCAGATATTTTTCTAGATAAAAAAACATATGGATAGTTTTTCATAAACATGGATTCACATTATTTATACTACTTTGTGACCTTATTTTTTTCTTTAATAATAAATGCATCATAAACGTGTTTGCCATGTCAGTAAATCCTTTCTAACCATTAGTCTTTAACCATTATAGGACATATTTGGGATACAATTCTTTATTTAATATAGGATATGGTTTGTAGTTTTGAGATAAGGTACAATATGTAGTTGTTGAGATAAAATGTAGGACTGCTATTTAAAGTTTATTTAATATTTAGTGCTACAAATTATAATCCTATAGTTGTGCTGTTGCAATTTATAGTCTCATAGGTTAAATAAATGGCCCAAGAGATGTACTGATGTTGATTTTATTAGGACAGTTCTTATGAAAGGAATGACTTTCTTACTCTTTCAGTAGTAGCTGACCCATCTAAAAATAGCTGTTTGTCATTTGGTGTGAGGGGGGAGCCCTTGACTTCATATGTCTGTACATCTCCCATATGTAACATTAGATCAGAAACATGTCACTTCTGATTAAAGGTTCA
>NW_006431919.1:9812789-9818736 GCF_000325575.1 Pteropus alecto | reverse complement strand
AAGGCAATTCAACCACCTCCTGCTATGTATGTTCTGTCATTGGGAAAATGGCAAAGGATAATGTTAGCCTGTAATGAATTTAGACAGGCAGGGTTTATTAATTTTATCTTCCTCCTCTATTCCTAAAGCTTCACCGCAGGGTATTAGGCAAGTAAATAACTGAGTGGCCATTGCACACTGAAATGTAGTCTATCAAACATTAATATATCAGTTTTTAACTCAGATTTCTTAATTGGTTTAATTTATTTTCATAGAGGTATTAAGTGAATGTATTCTATCAAGCAGAACAGCAGAGATTTTATTAAGGATATCGGTCCTCCTGGCCAAAGTGTGAAACCCGTTTTCTAGATTTCCTCAGATCTCCTAAGCAGCAAAAATCACCTCATGTACTTCCACCTCTGTGGGAAAAGAGGCATATAATATAATTTCATAGACTACATCCTCTTTACAGAGCTGTCAGCAATTTTTCGAGGAAATCTTGCTAGTGGTTTTCCCTATAAGATAAAATTATTTAGGGTAAAATAAATGTAGAAGTAATTTCTGACATCTTCAAGTTTATCTCCTTCTTAGAAAAGAAAAAGGAGGTTCAGAGAGGGACATGATTGTGCCCAACATCACAGGGACAGCTAATGGCAAAGGATAGCGTGGAATCCCACTCCTAGCTCACTCCATAGTTTGTAACTCTTGTTGCTGCTGCCAGAGTCGTTTGTTTTCTTGGAGTCATCATTGTCTCCTGAGATCAGCAAATATGTCAAATCTCAATCAAAACTAGCAGCATCAGAATTACACCATTTTCCAGACCTTAGAAATGGAGGCGGTATGTATTTAGCAGCCCTGGGAAATAGTCCAGGATTCTTTCTGTTGCCACATTTTTCTTGGTTTTTAGATAAAAACATTTGACGATGAAAAGAAAGTCTGCCCACTTCCTTTTTCTTAAATATTGCTGACTCATCACATTCCGGTCGTCAGTGGGCCTCCTTTACTGCCAGTTGGGTGGATCCCTATTTGTCCTCATGTCCATCGATTTCGATTAAATGATAGCTGATGTGGCAGCACTGAAATCTAAGTTATGAAAGGACTGCTGCAGAAAAGATGAATTGTCAGAGACTTCAGGGGTTTCAAAGAAGGAAAAAAAACAGCTACACTCCCAGGGAAGACATGGGTCTGACATTGCAGGCTCAGAGAATGAGTACAGTGGCGTCACTGGATCAGACCTTGTCTGCAGAAGGAAGAAGCATTGAAACCCATTGAGAACACACTGTTCATAGACTTGTTAATGTCTCTACATACAGCATTGCTGTACATAGCACATTCGGAGGTAGTACTTGAATATTCTCAGATTCGTTAGGCATGAACCCTCTGGATCCTGAGAATATTGTCATCATGGAAAGAATCCAGATCTTTATTTTATTTGGTTTTACTTTATTTTAAGCAAGGTAGTTCCTAGTGGGTGATTAAAATGATTGCTGTTGTCTGTGTGTGTGTGTGTGTTCATTTAAGGTTATAAACATACATATATACAGTTTATAGGATTACATATATATATTTTTTCTATTTGTCTTACATTAAGACTGAAGAGCCACAAGAAAGGACTTCCATAAGTCAAACCATGAAAGAATTCAGTGTCCTCAGCATTAGTTTAAAGAAAAAGTTTTCTCTAATCACATTTGGAGTAAATTTTGCACCACCAGATTTCATGAAATCAATGAATTTCGTTGGCACATTTCGCTGGCAACTTGCTTAACAAAATACAGAGTTAGACTACATGGTCTTTGTAATGAGTTCAGTCATGACAAAGTTTTAATTAGACAAAGACCTGTTCAAAGCAGATATTAATGAACACTTGTTTAATTGAGATAGTTTTAGCAATGGTAGTAGTAGTAACATGTATTGAATAATTTCTATACATCAAGCTCTGAATTATCTCCATTAAACAATCCTGTGAAGGAGGCTACTGTTAGCACCATTTTATAATTGAGGAAACTTAAATTTGGGGGATGATCTCAGTCACCTCCACAGTGCCTGAGAAAATGCAGTCTCTATCTAGGCAGATATCTGTGAACGACTCTTGGAGAAAGGTCCTGAGAACCTTGATGGGAGAGGAAGAACATAGAGCCTAAATTTACAAAGCCCCTGAAAGGAACCTGTAATAGTCATTCATTTCCCCTCTAGAGAGATTGTCATGGTCATCATTCATAAATAAATGAGAATGACTCTCTCAGTCTTAAACAGGACTCCACAGGAGGGACCTGTGCACTGCTTTTGGGGCAGCCCATACCTATTTCAATAAAAACAGCACATTTAGTATAATTCAATATAATCACTCCTCCTTTCATCCTTTATTCTTGAAGGATCTTCTTCTATGCAACTATTTAGACATGAAAGTCATTTTGGTTTCACTTCTCTAAATACCCAAGTTTAAGGAAAAGCAATATGCTCTGTGGTTCATAATTTGGGATACAGGGATTTTGGAATTCTATTCTATTTCAGAATTATACAACCATATTGTAGAGTTTCAAGAGGGCCACAGACTAAGGAAAAGTCACCACTGTAAGAATTGATTGTTTCAATTTAATTAGCCCCAAATACAAAGCCTTACTGGAAGTGAGGAGGCCACATGGCTTCTGTGGCTCCTAGAGACTCTGGAGGCCATGTGAGCGTTACCCTGTCCACAGGCTTTTCTGCTGGATTGAAGAAGTTCAATTATTACTTCATAATCCAGGAAGTAATTACCCAAGTAACTGATACTCTTTCATGTCAAAGATTTATAGACATCATTCTCTCTTTGAGAGTCTCGACTCTGACCCTACCATCCATACGCTCATCCCGAAAGGGAAAGCAGAGTGTACTGAGCTGTTGGCCAGGCCACTAACTTTCACACAACCGGAAAAGTGCCTTTGTCTACCAGACCGTTGGAGAAGATCCCAGAGTACACTGAAGAAAATCTGTATTTATTTTCTAGAACAAGTAAAATAGATTTCTTTCATTTGGGGTATTTTTCAGCCTTATTCCCTATGGGGAGGAAAGAAAAGAAGGAGATAAAAAAAAAAAAATTACTCAACCTATGGAAATCACCACCTAAGGTTTTTTGTTCATTAAAACTTAGTTTTAATTACTTTTTTGCTCAATGGGTGGTAAGAGAGGATTTCTAGCCCACCCACCTCTATGTACTGGACATAACAAGTAGAGCAATCTTCCCCTTGGAAACCAAACCAGTATAATAGGTTAATGACTCACATCACAGTCACCATATAATGAAATGCACAAGCTATTCTGCTTGTTAGAAGCAACTCATTATCTGCACTCTTATGGACAGAATAAAAGGTGACAAAAAGCTCAATGGCTGTAAGTCCTTGGAGGAAGTTACTAATTCCATGTTAGATTGTTCCCACTAGCCATAATATAGACAATAATTAGGACTTTATATTATAACCACTGTAACAGGCTGACGACTAAGGGAGAATACTGAAAAGACTAGGATAAAAGTTAAAACTTCTTTAGGCATCAAAATACCAGGGGGCATCTGTGCATTTTACATCATTGCAAAGCAAAATGAAAGAACAGAAAGGCACTGGAGTGGCAGTAGTGCCTGCCGACTGTTGAGAGTCTGGGTTTGGAATCTGACGGCCTTTTTTCAAGGCCTTCCTCTATCACTAACTAGCTGTGCTCCATCATTCTAAGCTTCAGCTTCCTCATCGGTAATATAGGCCTTTACAGTACCTACCTTATAGGATTCCTGGGGGAGTTAAATGAAAGAATACTTTTAAAGCATTTAGTAAAGTGCTGGGCACATAGCAAGTTGTTTGTAAACATTCGTGTATTCTAACCTTGACCCCTTCTGCTGTTTGCCATCATGATTAGCACGGGATAATATTTGGTGGTGGTAAATACTTATGAAGCAACACTGTACTAGTTTGACATACAGACGAAGCAGGATAGGACAGTAGCCAGACTCTAGAATTTGTTTTTATAGGCTTTGTGCTTTTTAAAAAAGTTATTTAACAACTCTTGATTAAAAATACTAATATCATTTAACTTATAAGAATGTGGTCAGAATTAAATAATAGAAGCCATGTGAAGTATCTGGCACACAGTAGGTACCCAATAAATAATAACTGTTATTGTGACTATGATGATTAGTATAGTTACCGAGATAATTATAATAATAGAAATTGATTGGGTACATGCTGTGCATCATGTACTGTGCATCATGTACTGTGCATACACTGTATCTCCTAATCCCCAAATAATCCCATCTGCTAAATACTAACATTTCATTTTCAAAGAGAGGAAACTGAGAATTAAACAAATTCAGTGCTTTTTCAAAGCAGCTCAACTATAAGTGTCTAAGCTGGGAACAGAATCCAAGCCTATCTGACTCCAAAACCCATACCCTTCATGTTTTAACAGGTTTAATACAGAGAAATGACCAAGTGCATGGACTGGGAGGTGGCAGCACAGACATGGACATACCCAAATAAGACTAATAGTTTACTACAGTTACTTATTTAGGAATGTCTGTGTAGCGTTCCAGAAGGAAGCTTGAACAAATCCTAGTAGCTCTGATTTATGTTTAATGAAACAGGGCCATTGTAGTCAACTAACTTGCTGAACATTTAATTCATTTATGCATCGCTCCATCCAATCAGCTACCAAGTAGCTCTTGTTGCTCTAGGTGGGAAGTGGGGGGTGCAGGAGTGAGTAAACTAGACATAGTCTCTATCTCCAGAAGCTTGTACTTGGCGAAGGTTGCATCTAAAGAGCCAAAGAAAGGAATATTTAACAATAAATATGAAGCCTGAAAATTATGATGAATTCCGTGAAGAAAATTAAACAGAATGAATGATCTGATAATGAGTGACTAGAAGAGAGAGGTAGAGTCCTACTTTAGGAGGTGACATCTGAACCAAGATGTTATTTATGAAGACTGACAGCAGCGATCTGAGAAATGAGTGTTCCAGTTAGAAGGGACAGAAGTGCAGTGGTCCTCAGGGCAGGACAAACTCATGTGCTCACAGGAAGAAAGTTAAGTAACACTGCTTTACCCACAACTTCTATTTCCTTTCTTTCTCCTTACTGTATTTTATGCTCTTTATCACTAAATGTATTATTCCTTTGTTTGGCCCCTCTCCACTAGAATATAAGTTCCATGAAAGCAGAGACCTCTGTTTTATTCTTCACTGTATCCCAATATCTTGACCAAAGCCCCTCTCAGAAGAGTCAATGAAAAAATATTTGTTGAATGAATATGTATACGAATGAATAATTGTGATTTACCCACAGCACTTCTTATTTTATCAATCCAACTATCTAACTCTGTTTATCAGTTGAATGGGATCTGTAGGGTTTCTCTCAAAATGATTTATTATTCTGTCTCAATGTAGGCATTTCATACAAAATCATATCTAATGTTTTTAAACCATGGATTTGCACATGAGGTCAATTAAGAGGAGTAGAAAGAGAAGCATAAAATGAAAGTGGTATCATTTAGAACCCAGTTATCAAAGATTATTATGTTCAGATGAGGTGTCCTACCTGCTAGTGCATTTCTCTTTATTAGTGGGGGGAGGGGGGACTATATTAGCAGTGACACTGTACTTGAGATGCTATCAGTTTCAACAGCTGATAAGGCATTTTGAAAACAAAGACAAGATCAGCAATTGTCATGAGTTCAGCTTTTCAAATTGTGACTTAAATACATATATGAATTGACTGTGTAGAAGTTTCATTGGTTTGGTGTTTTTCTTACATTACCTTATCATTTGCAATCTGTGTGGTATTTTAAAAGACAGAGATGTGAAAGTGCCAAGAATTGTATCAAGGTGGAATTTAGGTGACCCATATTAGCCTTCTACCACAGAAGGAGACCGTGAGAAAATGCTTTCTAATGAGAGCTAGTGCTTTTCAGATACACACCTCAGAAAATTCATTACTGGTGAGTTTGAGG
>NW_006431919.1:9773025-9812722 GCF_000325575.1 Pteropus alecto | reverse complement strand
GGCTATTCTCTTTTATTCTTGATAGTCAAATGTTTTATGACTAAAAATCTATGGAGCTTCTTATTGATTACAAAGCAGAAATATCATTTTTTTGCTTAGCATAGAATATGTCTCTATGTCATTCTACCTTATCTACACATCAGAAGTGTATGTGTGTGCACATTCATGCTCATGTGTGTTTTCCGTGTTTGTGTTGTAGGAGACAAGGCAGAGGGAGGAGTAGAAGGTTGACTACTGTGAGGGAAAAAGAAGATGTACATTTGCTCAGAACAATGTTTTTCCCAAACCCTAAGTATTTTAGCCCATTTGGCTAGAATCATGACACAACAGTCACTCTATGTCCATGTAAAAGAGGCTTATAATATATTAATGAGAAGCGCTGCTCCACACCCTACCTGGCTCTTTCTTAGCTAATTTAGTGTGTGACAATTGTATATTTCACTGCTGTACTGACGTTATTCATCAAAGGCTAATTCATGGAGTCTTGTTAAGTTATCTGATCTACTTATCCTTTGATGAGGGGATGAGACAAACCATAGCTCTGGTTTTTATTTGATCATAGGTGGAGTTACTTAGGAGGAAGAAAAATCTATGTCTACTGCATGAGTGGCCAGAGGCTGGACAGGGATATGCATTGAAAAGAACAGAGAGAAAAAATCTTCTAAATGAACTTCTAAATTTTACGTATAAGAAATACAGTGTTTTACTCTGAAAAGCCAAGTTCCAAATAATATGGATAAACAGACATTCCAATTTGAAGAACTTAAGATTCTGAAATCACCTGAAAGGCTGAATTTAGTCTGTCACTGGATAAGTTTTAGTTTCAGTGTTTATTTTATTTTATAGCAAAAATCTCAGACATCTTAGGCAAGGAAGAGGCTGTTATCCTGGTTACTTTTCCTTTCTTTGTGATTTTGCTCTTTTCAATTGATGCTCAGACTTCTGTTTTTTTTCCATCATAAGTAGCATGCTTGGCTCAATTCTTTCTCTTGCGGTATTTTAAAATTGCGCAAAATCAAGCTACCATCATTCAGTGACAACCTTCTTTAATTTCAAAAAGCTACCTTATCCTTGCAAGTTTTTAGTTTCACTAGGCATGGGTAGAAAAAAAAGCATAAAATATACATGAAACCAAGTTTACAAGAGATCATTGCCTTAGTTCCTGTACTGAGACCTGGTAGGGGTAGGGGAAGGGCAGGGGAGGGATTGATTCTTTGTGCCAGGTGCTATAAGCTATTGCAGACACAGTTTTGTTCAAGAGAATGTCAGGGTAAGGGCTTCCCTGTGTCAACAGCATTCACTTCAAACCAGTCACTGAACATGAATGTTTTCCTTATGTGAGCCGTGACCTTTCTGTACTTTAAAATATGGCTTCCAATTTCTAATTTATTTTCCCCACTGCTCTGTGGTAAGGAGAACTGACCGATTCAAGAGATTTGGGGACACCAGACTTCTTGACTTCTCTTGATAGTACCATCTGCATGAACAGATGGGAAACATGTCATAGGGCTAGAGGGGGACTCCAAGATCACAAACACAGAATTAAAAAAAAAAACACACAGGAAATGAAAAAGGAATGTGATGACAGGATAGAACAGATGAGTGCCAGTGGCTGGGAATTCTTTGCCATCTGACCCAGGTAATGGTCACTGAGTGGCTGCCACCAGTGGAATCCAAGGGTCCCCAGGACAGTGATGCCTGCGTGTCGGACAAGGCAGAATGCTCAGACTGGGAATGTGCACACACCTCCTTTGCTCTCTCTGCTGACAGGAGCTCTCTGGTGCTGTTAGTTAAAATCTCCCATAGTGTATAACAAGGTTTATAGTTCCCATTAAGCTTTCCAGGTGACCATTGGTCAGTAAAACGGCTGCTTCAGTATTCTGGTTGTAGAAGATTCTACACAAGACAGGAAGTATCGTTGTAAATACGTCCTTAAATTGATACCGAGCATATACTTTGTGATATTTTATTTATTTTCATATTTATTTACTTTATTCATTCATTCATTTGCTAATTCAGTCATTCATTTTAATTCACATTTATCGAGTAGTTATTTTGTGCCAGGCACACTATACTAAATGTTTTACCTGCTTTAACTCCAGTAAGTAGGTATTTTTGTGCAGGAGGAGAGTGAACCTCAGAAAGGTTAAGTAACATGCCTAAAGTTACACAGCTGGTAATGGCGAAGCTGAATATTGGATCCAAGTCTATTGGACTCCTGAAGTTGCAACTCTGCATTGCTCCTTTTACTTTTCTCTAAAAATATGACATTGTAATTGACAAAAAATTAGTCTTCATATTTGAAGATAGATAACGTGTGGATGACTTTTCTTTCTCAGCTATAGCTTCTCTGTTGTAGAAAAAAATATATAAATTTAAATTCCAGCCACGAATTCGAAGACATCAGATTTCACTGGGCTACTCTTGCCTCCTTCATAGTGGTTATAAATCCTATCTGCCGTTAAGATGCATAGCTACCTATCAAAAGATTATAAAAAAAAAAAAAAAAAGTTTTCCAAGTAATTAGCTTGGTGTGCACATGTGAGCGGAGGAGACAATAACACGTAAACTGAGACCTGAGTGAAGATGTTGAGTTAATCGAGCGAAATCGTGTGGGGAAGAACAGAGGGAAGGGATTCCAGATGAAGGGAACCACACGTGTAAACAATGGAAGTAAAGGAAGAATGGTGGGTAAAAGAATTTTAGAATGGCTGGAGCATCGACTGTGTGTGGGGGGGCGGGGGGAAGCAGTTATGAGAAGTGAGATACATTGGCCAGAGAAGAAGGGCCTTTTGTTGGTAAGATTTGGGGAGTTTGGACTTTAGGGCAAGGGAAGCCATTGAGCATTTTAATCGAAGGTGAGCGCATGATCTAATGTGTATTACATTTACTCATGTATTTTATGACTCAATACAATTTAAAATCTGAGTTCTTAGAACTTGACTACAAATAGATTTATCATTGCACTGAAAATCTTCTGAAGTTAGTTACAAAACATCAGTTGATAAAATAATACATATAAGTATGTTTGCAGTGTAATATTAAATTTTTCTCATTTCAGAGAGAAATCTGGGTGTACTTCCTGCATGAATCCACAATACATTTCCCTGATATTTAGAAAATTCATGCATTGGGAATTATTTTAAAATATTATGCTACAATTTAAAAACACAGGAAGGAATGGTTGAAACAGTTCAGTAATATTTTCATCATAATAAATATTAAGCATTTAGACAGAGAATTGGCATAAATTCTTAGGAAATCTGTAACCTTCTCTAGGAAATATAACTTTTTTATCATAAAGGACTGTCAAACAGATGAATGATACTTTTATTTAAGTATATGGAAAGATAAATAAATTATTGTTTCATTATACTTTTTTCAATATTTAAATACATTGACAGAGAAACATCCTGCAAGGTTCTTCTGATTGTAAATAATCTATAAATATACTAAGAAAGTATTTCTAGGGATGATTGTAATAAAGTTAAGAAATATTTAGTTAATAATCAGAAATCGATGAGAAGACAGTAATTAGGAAAAATAATAAGGAGCATAATTCTCATGGTTTTCTTGTGGCCAAAGGTGGTATCTGTCAAAGAATTGCTGGAAACTGTGTAAATTAGTAATAGTGATTTTTGCCTCAACATTTTGAGTGTCATACTCGGTCTTTTCTCTTTCCATGGATGGAGAAACATTGGGTATGTTTTCCATGAAGAACTTCTTAACAATAATACATGTTATAGCTTATATGTATATTTTTCTTATTTCCCAGCTTTACTGTGCATCTTCCTTCCAAATTGCCCCACATAAGTAAGAAAACCATACAGGTAGTCCCTCTGAGCCCATCTTATTCAAGCACTTGCCACATAATGTGAGATGATTTTGCTACTCCCGTTCGCAAAAAGTATAAGCATGAATCTCAAAAGTAAAGTTGAATAAAAAAAGCTAACATAAAATAGAGCATACTCTAATATTCCTTTTATATGAAGTTCAAAATGAGGGAAAACTAATCTGAGAGAAGTACAGGCAACGGTTACCTTGTGGAAGGGTCGTGCCTGGAAAGACCATCAGGATGGCTGCTAACAAGCTAGAATGAATCCACATCTTCAACTGGTTGCTGTCCCTCAGGGACACTCCCCAAAAGTCATCAAGTTATGCAGTTATGAATTGAGCACCCTTCTGGACGTATGTTTCAATAAAGTTTTTAAAAACAAAATATTTCAATATAGAGTTATAAAGTTTGAACCCTTTTGTAGAATGGGTGACATATGGCCAAATCTGCCCCGAGGGAGCATGTGTGTGACTCTCAGAACTGTGAGAGTTCCAGGACACTATCTCTGTAAGATCTCTTAAAGACACTGCCTTTTACTTTATTTGATTTTTCATTGTACTGATAACCCATAAAGGTGTCCAGTTGACTTGAAAAGAGTTATTTCACTCAAAAAATGGAATAAGCTCTTCAGTATACATTATGTTCATCTAATTCTTATGTTCATAAAAAAAGAGCAAGGAACAGTCCAACCAATATGTAAAAGCTTGTTATGATTTTGGTCTTGTATAACTCATATCTATGAAACAAGGCCACAAACTCAGACCTCCACAGGGCTGCAGCTGGAGCTGGGTGGATTAGTGAGTGAAGAGAATCTGGAAAGGCATCATAGGGAAGAATGGGCACTTAGAGAAACTAGAGAATGCATATGCTCCTTAATGGCATTCGGGCTCTCATTTTTAAAGCCATGTGCTGACCAGTTGAAATAAGTTGGTCACATTCAGCCTGTGGTCCAATAGTTTGGCCCATACAAAGTATTATTCTCTATAACCAGAGGTCCCCAACTTTTTTGGCCCCAGAGACCAGCACTCCTAGGATAACCTAACACCTGACGATCTGAGATGGAGCTGAGGTGGTGATGCTAGCGCTGGGGAGCGGCTGCAAATACAGATGAAGCTCTGCTCACCTCTCACCTGCTGTGCGACCCAGTTCCTAACAGGCTATGACCAGTACCAGTTTGTAGCCCAGAGGATGGGGACCCTTGCTCTCTATGACTTGTTCCTTTAGCAGAGCATGGCCCTGTGTTTCAGACAGGTTAAGCACTCGCAACATTTTTATTGAACATTTTGAATGCCAGCCTTATAAATGGTACCAGTTTAATATCTACTTAAATCAAATATTATACTAATTATGCTTTAAATATAAAATAGTATTTTCCAGAATTGAGAAAACTGAATATTCACCTTAAGAAATCACTAATTTTAGGTATTTATTTTCAAATGAATCTGAAGATGGAAATACTATATTTCTTAATGCATCTCTACTTTTAGGGACCCCATTATTAGAGAAAAAAGTATAAAGATCATACAGGGGAATTCTAGAAATTACTCTTTATTATTAAGTGGTTTGGCTACATAGTTTCTGTAGGACACTTTACTAGTTGTTATGACAAACACAAAAGGTATATTAAAATGGGGTATACTTACTATGTCCCCTGTTGTCATGGTGGCTACTGTCTGATGGAACTTTCCTGCTAACTATATAAAAGGAAGATCTAAACATGAATTTGCTGTTCTAAACCTGACATAAGTCATTTGACTTTTAATATAAAAACCCATCATACTATCCATTTGTCCAAAGCATTGATTGCAGTATTTTTTTTGCAATAGTATTTTTAGTTGCTCTCATTTTTTTCTCTTAAAAAAATATTCTACTTTTCCTCTTGACCTCCTTCAGAGTCTTAAAATAGATTATAGTAGCGATGATAAGAGCAGTTAACATGTATTGAGTACTCAGGCTTTGCAAATGATTGCTCTAAATGCTTCATAGACATCATTTTATTTGATTTCTCAATAGCACCACTATAAAGTAGACATTTTTATGTGGATAAAAATGTCTACTTTACAGAAAAAATTGAGAGTTAGAGGATTTAATAATATCCCCAGTGTCACAAAGCTGGAAATGCCAGGTCTTGATTTAAATCCAAGACTGGTTCCAAATATTAGCCCACCTCTTTTCCAAAAGTGCTAATTTTGCGTCTTTTGAAGTCACAGTTATAAATGCAGGAGAACTCTTCTATTACAAATCTTGGTATTTCCCCAATTCATCAATTTTCTCAAAAATATACAGCTCATTTACTCAAACTGTATGAACTGACTTTAACTCACAATTCTTCTATATTGCATTATAAAAGCAATCGATCTTAATAACAACAGGATGTGTAACCTATCCTTACATATTTCTGCTTTAACATGGCCTGAATTTTTCACCAACCCATATTATGTGAGTACTTAATTGGCTGTTATCATTCTGACTTTTAAATTATACTTCCCAGGGAAGTTGACCATAAATACTCATATCAGAACATTCACTTCTAATCTTTAAATCATTCCTTCCTTTCCTGACTTTCTTACATCAGTATTTTAAAACCAAGTTTCACTCAAGCAGTTGTGATAGCATGTCATCAAGTTATCCAGTCCCATGTCATGTTCCAGCAACTCTGTAATGCTTATCATCATTATTTCCATTTTAAAGACAAGTAAAGTCCCCTCCTCAAGTGACTTCACTAGGAAACAGTAAACACTGGTGCTTGTGCCTGAGTCTGAATGACGCCCCAGACAGGTCCTTTCTACTGCACTGAAACCAAGAAAAGAGAACCAACACTTGTACTTTCTTTTTAAATTTTTATTTTGACTTGTATTCGTATGCTACATTGTTTACTTTGAGGCCGTAATGAAAAATAATCTAAAATTTGAAGATATGTATTAGCTAAATGAAGTTGCACTGAACTCTCACAGATGTCCTGGCTTTGTGAGCACACGGCCCCAGAGGTCCCATGCTGGCTGGCACAGAGCACTGGCCTCCAGTGAGTTTCAGTTGAGCCTTAGATAAAGCTGCCATTGGTTCAGAACCCAGCGCTGCCCCTAGCTCTCTTTATGTGTCAGTTAAGCCAAGTCGCTTAATGTCTCAGAGACTTCCTTTCCTCCTTTATAAAATTACAGGTGAGAGCAAGTGCTGCCTACCGCCAGCCCTCAAGACAGATGAAACTTATGAATGTATTTTATTTGACCAACACAGTACTTTTAAAAATTAAGACATTTCATTTTAAAATAGTATTTCCTAATTATCTTTTTTAAAAATCTAAAGATCAAAAACAAGGGGTTTTACTTCCTACGTGGCAGCTATCATATCAGCTGAGCTGAGAAGTGACACCTGGTTCAGACAGGTATTTTCTTTCCTGGTCACCACAGTCCCCATCATTCCCTGTTGTCCTATGTTGAGACTACTCCACACACTACAGAGGCCAGAAGCTTGACTCACTAGACATCTGAGTTTGTGCCTCGTTTAAATTTAAGTATCTTAGAATATTATCACTGTTTTGTGTTATGTCATATAACACTCTGCAGTATTCAGTGGATTAAAGTATAAGCTAGTTTGCTGAGAACTTAAGTTTAACAGCTGCTTGCCTTCATTCTGCCTTTCACCAAGCATAAATCTCAACTAGTTTGCTTACCTCTCAAGACAATCTATCCATTTTGCCTAAATGCCCTGTCTCTGGGCATGTGCTCACACCATGCCATGCTGACTGGAAACCCTTCTAGCTACACTCTGGCAAAATCACATTCATCCTTCATTACCTAGCTGATAGCTCATTGTCCCTGCAGTGACTGTTTAAGCTTCCAATCACCTTCTTTACTGGAGTTCTTATAACATAAATTGTTTGTATTTAACACATGCCTAATAAAAATGAATATAAATAAAAATGAATATAATTATTTTATGTTTATAGCTAAAGTTTATAGGAATTGTTTAGCATATTCCATGCTAAACAATTTTTATGTATTGTTTCAGTTCTTAACATCCATATTAAGAGGTAGATATACTTATTGTTGTCATGCTATCATTACTGAGGCTCAAAGAGGTTAAATAATGTATCCAAGATCACAAAGCTGATATCTTCCTACATCAGTTTATCTTGTATCTGGGCTTTGATTTTTAGGTTCTTAAGGTCACAGATCACATCTTAATAGTTTTATAAAATATATTTTCTCCATGGTTTAGCAAATAGAATGTAGGCACTCAGTAGATTCATTAATATTGGTCTACTCTCTTATTGTCATTCATGTATATTACAATTCAAGGACTTAATACCTTTCTCAAACTTGTTGACCGAGTTATAACAGACTTGCAAAATTTAGGTTTTTAAATTTATACATTATCCAATTCAAAATCCTTATATAGTCTTTAACTCCCTAATGGTAGATTAAGAACTAGCAGCCATTAGCTTATAGCATTGTATTTCTCTCAGAGATGGCATACAAAGGTATATTATTCAGGTGGAGGTAAGGAGTTAGCTAAGAAAAGGAGGCTATATAGAAAGCAAATATAAAATCAGATGTGTCAAAGTGATACAATACACCTTAATCACTTAAAAATATTGCTCTAGAAATAAATACTCATTAGCAACATTATAGCGTTACACCACCACAAATGTCTTAATTAATGCAAACTCTGAGTATGAAAATTATAACCAACATGTAATGTTGAATCTGAGTGCTCTGAGGATAGTCTTTAATGGTTTTCTTAGTAATTATCTGACATAAATATATCTTTACCTAGCGCTTGTTGTCATTAAGCAAGAGCTGAAAGACTTTAGTGTTTATAGGCTGTATTACAATTCTTTATTTAATTGCATTTAGCAACTCCTCAAGTTACCGTGTTTTATTAAGCTAATATCAATTACAAGCCAAATTCGCAAAGGTATGCTGAGGCTGCAAAGGATGTAGACGTTTGCTTCAGTTGCTGAAAATTGAAGATAGAGGCTACTTTAGTGAACCAGAAAGTGCAGCCTGTCACTGACACCAACCATCCTTGTGCCGTGGTTACCCCTGCCTTCATCACTGTGGCAGATGAGCCTATTCTTTACACATCTGCTCCAGAAGGGGAAATCTACCACCTACCCTAGAGAGCCAGTTCGTTATTTTACAGCCTTCACTATCAGCCAAGTCATCTTTCTATTTAACCTAAATCCTCCATGTCCTTCATGGTAGAATTTATGACCGTAGCTTCCTGTTTGTTCCATAGCAGAAAATGCGAACATCCGATCATCACTCCCTTGAGCCCTCCATATAAATAGAGGCTGTTATTAAATCTATCAGTTGGCTCTCTCTTCTCCAGCTAGAACAGTAGAGCTCATCCAGCCATTTGTTAAACAATTAATTGAGTTTTATATTCAATAATATTTTACTGATTTATGAAGACATTTTGCCATATTTTTTTTTTCTAGAGTGAGAAGACCAGGATGGCAAGCTGGAGAAAATATTTACAGGGCAGCTGTTCTTAAACTCAGTTGTGTACCCTCCCATTCTCCAGCTCTGCTCCCATCTCCCAGCTTGGATGCAGTGAAATTGTTCATATAAAAACAGTGTTACACACCTTTTCCCTTATTATAAATTTTCATTTTTTTATCCAGGAATCAAGTGCACTTGTTTTCATCTTTTTCTTTTTGTGATGTGCCATAGTAATATTTTAGTGATCTTTATTGTAAATTGTCTGTCATTTCCATATGTTTATGATCTTTTTGTGTGTGTGAGCCTTTTCTGTTTCTTTGAAGTTGCAGTTCTATTATGATGATTCATTTTATTCTGCTTTAATTCTTTACTCAGCTGAGCTTTTTACTCAGTGCACTGTCATTGGTCTCTGTGCTCATGTATATGAGTCTTACATTAGTTTGCCAAGCACTGCGCTCACCACTCCTCACGATTATATGTCATGTCAGGATAGACATCCTTTTACATGCTTCTTTGTCCTCTTCTCTGATTGTTTCCACTGATAAACCCATAAGAATAAAATTACTGTCAAATATGTGAAAGATTCTGATGTCCAAATCAGTCCTTATAAAGGTTAAATCAATTTATATTCTTACCAACAATTGTGCAGCCCGGTTTATTTATATTCTCACCAGTTACTACATTTGAGAAAAAAATAAAACAATTTGCTAGGCAGAAAATGTTAGTCCATTGTTCCTACGAAAAATGTAGGGTATGTTCTCAGCATAAACAATATGTCAAAATCAATTCCAGGTGGATTTAAGAATTACTGTAAAATTTGAAACCATGAAACAGAAATATAGTGAAATCTTTATCTCATCTCAGGATGGAGTAGGATTGTCCAGACATGAAGCAGTTTAAGAAACAAAAATGTAAATGGTTGATAGCTTCGATGACAACAAACTAATATCAATAACTCAAATGAATCACTAATTAAAAGAAAAACACTTCCTAGACCAAAAACTGCAAAGTACATGAATTAACAATTGACAATGAAAGAAATTCAAACTTCTTTTTAAATATAGAAAAACTTTCTTGTAATCATAGCTTTCCAAAAATGGAATACATTCCTTTTGGAAAGAATGAGTTCCAAGTCATTGGAGAGACTCAAGTTAGAGCAATGATTGTAAAGATCTTATGGAAGGATTTTAATCATCAGAAAGTTATTTGTGTATAAATGATATATATGAATAGTATTTAATCATCTTTTCTACCTTAAGAATACATAATCAAATGATGACATTTCCACCAACATTTTAGTGGCATAGGAAATTTATTGAAGTGCCTACATTTGGTACCGTTAGCATGCAGACCAACATTTCCAGCCCATGGAATGTTATTATCTTGTGTATTATAAAATGTTCTTCTATACAAACAAATGCTACTGCAAATAGAATAAATGATTAACAATACATAGTCCTGATGGAGACTAAAGCAGACAGGGAGAATTTCCTCTGCTGTTTTCAGAGAGAAAAGCAATACATGTTCATCGTATAAACAGTGAAATTACAGAAAATATAAGAAAATATAAAGCAACAATATTTTCACTGTTTATTTTAGTATACTTTTAGTCATTTAACTGTGCACTCAATATACGTTTTTAAATAAATTGTGCAATTATGCAATTTACATAGATTAACATACAATTTATGTAAATCACTGCTTTCTAATATACAATTTTCTCTTTAATAAAAATCAAGAACACTTTTCTGTGTCCACACTCAAAGTATTCCTTTTACCGCATTATGTAACTAAATCAGAATGCTTTTAAATATTCATATATGTGATATAGAATATATTCACTTCTTGTTTAAAGTTATACTTAACATTCTTGTATATAGTTTTACATTATTTTGTTTTCAAATTAATTTCTTAAAGTGGAATTTTAAGAAAGAAGATTTGCACATTTTGTGGGTTTTGATTAATGTTCTACCATCCAGGAAGTTTGTACCGATTTGAAATTCTATCAGAAGCATCTGTGAGAGAGCATTTCCTTGCAGAATCTGTAGTACTGAATATTGTAATTTCTTTAAATTTTTGCTGACTAGATAATCAATAATCATAATGGCTTAATTTGTATTTCTAATACAAATTTGTAATTTCTAATTGTGGTAAGCATTTTTCCATGTTTTTGGTGCCTATTTTATGTTAAAGACTTAACTCTTAAGTAGTAAAAATACCATTGTTGACCTTAAATAGACAGCCAGATAATTCTTCAGCAAAATGTGTTTATTTGAGAACAAAGAATTACATCTTAGGTCAGGCAGTCTAATGGTGAATCACTCACAAGTCCAAAAACCAAAGGAGAGAAAGGTTCTGTTATAGTGGAGTGGGGAGTTGAAGGGGGCTTTTGTAAACAAAGAGCCCGTTGGAGGAAAGTGGGAGTTTGAAGTGTAGTGGTTTTTCATTGGCTGAGCTGTTTTTGTAGGAGAAGATCCTCTCCCCTCCTGCTAGGGCAGTAGAGAGACAGCCTCCTGCCGGAGATGGAAAGCACACCCTTCCTGTTTGGAGTAACTGATGAGTGGTGGGGTGTCAGAGCTCACCCCACAGGCACTTCCAACTCCAGTTTAAACGAGGTTTCTGCTGACTAATCTTTACATCATTTAGATGGAATCTTTTTGCCATTAGAGATTGTAATGATGAAAGGCCTGAGACTACGTTGTTTGTGGATTTTATTGGTGTCAGAAGTACAAGCTGAGTTGCCAGTATGTGATAGGAGGCAGCTCTGAATAATTTATTTTTCATGTTTAAAAAATAACAGCAAAGTAACAGCAGTAAAACCTATTTTACTTTTCTGGTTAAGGCCATCACAGTTGCAACCATGCACTGCAGTGAAAATCTGTGTGAGGGTGTGTTAGAGGCAAAATCAGTGTTTCCCACTGAACTTTCAGCAAGTGCTCTAACTCAAGAGAGAGAAAAAGGTTAACAGGCATTTCTTTTCCTCCAACATCCTATGTCAGTTGCTCAAGGAAGTGTGTGTGTGTGTGTGTGTGTGTGTGTGTGTGTGTGTGTGTGTGTAGCAGCAGTAGTAGGAGTAGTAGTAGGGAGGGGGGGAAGTGTGTGTGTGTGTGTGTGTGTGTGTGTGTGTGTGTGTGTGTGTGTGTGTGTGTGTAGCAGCAGTAGTAGTAGTAGTAGTAGTAGTGGAGGAGGAAGGTGATTTACAGGCCATTTCAGTCCCATGTGGATTGGTAGCAGTGTTCCTACTTCGATAATGATATTCCTACTAGAAAGTTCCTGTCACTGGGCAAACATCCTACATTGACATCTCCCTTTGTCCAGTCTTGCTTCTTTCTTTCTTTAACAGATAACGATCCTCAATGAGCATGCTTCAGGGTCTGCTTCTGGGAAACCCAATGTTAGAAAGACCCTAAATCTACTAGGGAAATAGAAAATATCAAATAAATGTATACAAAGGATAATTTTAGATAGTAGTAAGTATTATGAAGGAAATAAAACAGGACGAGGCAGTGACCAGTGGCGCAGGAGCTAAGGTAGAGGGAGAAAGCTTCTTGGGTGGGCAGTAGTTTACTGAGACTGGACCCCTGTGAAGGAGGCAGTTCATGTAAGGTGGAGGGGACCTTCGTCCCTTCATCCCTAACATTTCAACTTGCCATGCAGAGGGCCTTCTGATTCTTACTGTCTTTTAGCATCAACTCCGCTTTAAGCAAATCATGTTAGAAGGGCATGTCTTTGCTTTGGCTAATTGGTAATATCAGTTCAGTACAGAATAAAGATTTAAAAAAAAAAAAAAAAAAAACAAGATAAAGGTCCCAGGAATTAAATGCTTCTAATTTTCTTGACAGCCTAACTGAAAAACCTCAGATTTTAAATACATTTCTATAATATATTCTACCAGTCTGCGGCCCGACAGGAAACAGATGGCGTACTGAAAATGAGAAAATTTGAGGAGAATGTAATAAAAAGGCAATTTACAAAGAAACAGAACAAGCACCCCCTTCCTTCCTCCCAGAGACAGGATCAGCAGGTTGCCCTCCGGTCCCTAATATCACAGACTTAAAGTGGAAGAGAAGGGAATGGTCAGGGATGAAGCCCGGGGAACAGAGCCCCTCACCTCACTCTCCTCTCTCCCCCAGACTCCTGATCTCCTCCCCATTGGCCAAATTCAACCCAACGCCAGAGAACCAGGGAGGCAGTTTTTGAAGTCTGTACAATTTAGACTCTAGAGCTACAGAGTTTGGTGGTGGAGGGTGGAGCTGGGGAGGCAAAAGAAGACATCCAGCATGTGTAGTTTATATTTAAAAATAATACCGGATGGGATTCGGAAGTTATGATAGCAGTCCCAGCTGAGGTTATAGCCTCAGTCTGTCACTGGCTAACTATAAATCAATATCTGTAAGCCACTTTTATTTGTTAAAAAAAATTAATGGCTAGAATAAAACTGATGAACTTATTCTGAAATGCTATAACTCTAATGTGTCACAAGTCAAAATATTTAAATTCATTTTAATGTAACAGGAAATATCTGGCATATTTAAACATTGTTTTATATTATGAAAACAAACAAGCAAAAATCACTGTTGAAATAATGAGCCCCAGCTCTCTGTCTTTCTAGTCGGTAAGTGACTGATTGAATTAAAGCTCTTACGGTGACCTGAAGTCAGATATTAGTCGTTAGATTATGAGTTAAAAAACAGAATGATTACTTTTTTCTCAAGGACTCAGACTGCCTTCAGGACAACCTAGAATAGATGATATTCTCATTCTGAGATAAGCACAGGATTTATAGATGAGGCCTTAAGGAATGGAATATGGGGGATCTTGGTAGAAAGTGAATGACTAGACAAGAATAATAAAGGCTTAGATTGCTTTGGCCATATCTATTACTATTTTTTGAGTAGGATTTATATGCTTACACAGTAGGATTTTGTTAGAATACTGACTGCTGTTTGGATTCCACAGGCATGTTATTTAAGAAAATGTCTTTCATAGTAGTACCTGAGTTTTTAGCAGAAGCCCTTTAATAGTCACAGTATCTTGACAACGGATAAGGTTCTAAAACAGCAGAGTCACAGAAGGCCAAACAGCTGCAGGAGAGTACAAATAGCTCTAATCTGAAACACACGATTTATCAAATGGGAACATGATTGCTAGCAATCTTACTTTTTTTGGTGATTACAAAGTTGATCTTAGTAGTACATGTGACTCTATATGAGGACTTGTAGAGAGCTTTTACAAACAATTATGCGTGAGTGTTGGAGATTTTAATTTAAGCAGAAGGCCTCTGCAGAGGCGAATGAAGAGCATAGGCCGGGAGAAAAGCACTGAGGGAGACCTTCAGTCGGAGGAGAATGTTAAGTGGGAGAGCTTAAGGAGAGGCCTGCATTCGCGTGTCTGGGGTAGACTCATCTACATAATTGACTCAAACAGAATGAACAGCTGTGAAATACAGCATTTGAATGTGTGGGTAAAACAAAATTACAAGATATACAGGGTCACAGAACATGTGGCGTATTTTCATAAGATTATTAAATTTCCAAGTTCATTTGGGATGTAAGAAACCGGCCAGTCCTCTAGAGAAGATAAATGACTTTATCAAGGTCTACTAGCTAACTAGTATTAGCATACTAGTTAGGGACGTGGACTCAAGTAAAAACATCCTTAATGTAAATCCCAACTCCACCGCTCACCCTGTGACTCTTGAGAAAATCATTCTACCTTTCTGCCTCAATTTTCTCATCTATACAATGGAAATAATAGGATATTCCTTGTATTAAATGAGATGATACATTTCTGTAATACTAGATGGTGTCTAAAACTTAGTAAGTGATCAATTAATATGAGAATGCCAGAGTTGAAGTCACCTAACTCCCATGGCAATGTTCTACCTACTCTAGAAAAAGCAAGAGCATATCACAAGAGGAATATACATGAGAAATAAGTTTCCTAACTAAAAATAGCTGTGAGACACAAAAATACATCAAAACTTATTGAAATATTAAAGCAAAAAAATTTAAGAACCTTTGGGGGAAGTGACTCAGATGTGCTCATTAAGGTACAAAATGCCAGGCATAAAAACAGGGATATAAAATGCAGCATAGGGAATAGTTAATAATGTAGTTAATAATATTATACTAACTGTGTATGGTGTCATATGGGTACTAGACTTACTGGGGTGATCAGTTTGTAAGTTATATAAATGTCTAATCTCTTTGTTTACACCTGAAACTAATGTAAGTCAACTGTAATTGAAATTCTTTAAAGTTATTTTTTCAAAAAGCAGATGAAGGAAACAAAAGATATGTTCTTTAGAACTTTTCAAAATTTCAATTCGTACTCTAATGCTTAAATTCAGTATTTGGATCTTTTCTCCCCCAGCTGAAGTTTTTAATTAGTTTGTTTTACAGCTAGCAAAAATGTATATCAATATATATTTCCTTGGTAATTGATCTTTTTTAACATCCTAATTTTTCACTGGTAATGATGCCTATTAATGCTGTAAGATTCCTTTATCCTTTGTAATTAGAATAAATTGTACTTTTAAATAAATATGCATTTTGGACAAAGTAAAAGCATACTGTGAAATAAAACAACGTTTTGAATATAGTTGGGGATAAGGCATCTAATTTTCTTTAAAAAAAAACAAAGTTGTTGAAAAAGCGATATTTTTGGAATATGAATGGTTATCTAGATACAGAAATCAAAGTTGAGATTCAAATTCTCTTATAATCTCCGGATTAGATCCTGACAAGTTTCTTACATGTTAAGGCTCATATTTAACCAAGGCTCATATTTAGCCACCTCAGAGTCTGCTGAAAGACTGGAAACATGTCACGTTAATTATGATTCTGAGTTATTTCCTATTAACTGAGAAGCAAAGGCAGCTATTATTACTTATTAACTAACTACCTTTGGTCATATTCAAATTTGGGATAATATGATAGCACCATTAAATCTCAGGTGACACTATAACACATATGTTACACTTTGGTACAAAATGCTGGCATAGCGATTGTATTTCTTGATTTTATAGATGCCTTTCAGAGATGGTTTTAAGCTATGCAAAATATTTAATTTTCTTGCTCTGTGTAAGGATTTTATAGCACCAGTTACTTTTGGATGACAGTGCCCAGTGGCTAAGGAATAAATAGTGTATCCTAAGATCTCTTAGCTCAGTCAGAATATTAGCATTTTGCAAAGGTAGCTTTTATCATGCAATAGAATTCAACTCCAGAGAGGACTCATTTCTCCTTTTAACTACAGATTTGCCACAGGTAAATGAGATTCTGGAGGCATCATTTACAGTTTCCTTTGACGACAAAGCTGTCTCCATATATTTCACAGTGGTCTTAAAACTTAACCAGGATATCTGCATAATGAGTTACAAGCCTCACTTCAAGGATTCCTAGTAGTAGGCTTGAGTAAATTAAGGATCTTTATCAGAATTCAGAAAGGCATGATCATGGATAACCCATTAAGTATATTTGTTGTTCTGACTTCTTCCTGGCAAAACTTAGTTCTGTTATAAATCAGAACACCCCAAAGAATAGATTTTGATGCTCCTCACAGAGATTTTCTGAATAAGATTCATTCCAGGTAGCTTCTTGTATAAAGATGATTTTTACTTTAAAACTTATTTGAGAACTTTTTATATAAATTAAATCAGACACTATAGAGAATTGCTTCAAAATCCTCAGTTTGAGAATGCTTGTGACCATGGCTTTCTTTTCTTTGTTTTGTCTTTGTTGTTATTATTATTAATTTTAATCTTGGGTAAGTGACAGGTGCTAGGCACCTGGCAAAGTACTTAAGATACAAATAAAATTAAAAAAACAGATGTGGTTCCTGATCTCACAAAGCACACAGATGCATGTCTGTATTTTGTCTTGGAAGCTGTTAAAGTTCTATATACACACATGGCATAATTATTTTTGCATAATTATGTGTTGGGAAGCTATGTAGAACCTATTTTATATCTCTGCTTTGCTGATAAGTGTGATTATCCTATATTTCTCTATGTACACAAGCGCATACATATGTATACTATCAAATAACCGCTGGTCAGATGAGTCATCACTGTATCTTCTCATTAGCCAGTAGTAATAACAAGAGTAGTAAATCATTTTAAGAGTTATAAATCTCTTCCTACATCTCATCCCACAACAAATTACAATGTCAGGTATCTAATTCAAATTTTCCAGGGCAACCATGTGTTGGCGAATATAAGTGACTTGTCCCAGGTCACTCATACCGGTCTGTATGATCAAGATTCCAAATGGATTATTTCAGCTATAAAGTTTCTGTTTTAATCCAAAAGAAGACACAAATGCTTCATAAACATCGATTATAAAGCATTTATTTTTCTTAACTTTATGGAGTGTATTGCAGCATTAAAAAATGTAAAACTGGTATAAATATGTATATTGTTGATATGAGAAAAAACACTTTCTTCAACTTTACTTTTAAAACATGAGTAGAAACTCATTGCTTCTGTGATAGCATTAGTTGATTTATTTTTCTTGTCCACAGCACTAGTTCACAGATGTCAGTTGCCATGAATATCTATAGTAGTCATTGCAAACTTGGCTCATTTGCACAGTCAGGCATCTGTTTACAGCTCCTTCCTTTTCTGTCATATGTGTGCCCTTGTACCTTTCATGTCCTTTATGTTCATTCTGTCAGATGAAGTTGATTTTCTCTAGTTTCTCAAGACAGGGTTTATTTCTGCTGTTTTACATAAATAGCATGGGTGTTTGATATGCCCATTATAGACCTAATCCTATTTCCTTTGGAAATTTCTCTTCTGCATAATACAGGTTCTTTTAAATTAGTGACAATTTATGTTGTATCTACTATAAAAAAAAAAAAAATTCCAGTGGACTAGTGAGAAACTCAGCCAAGTATCACATTGCCAAAAAATTGTCTTTTTTTTTTTTTTTAACCCTAAGCAAGGAATGAAATGTGTATGTTAATTTTTATAGAATTTATAGAATTTAGAAACTTGATGACTCTCATTGAAAGCAGAAACAAGCAATTTGATAATAAGATAAACTCTAGAACTATTTACATAATGTTAATTAAATGGATTAAGATTTATTTACTGTTAAAAATATAAAAATAATGTCTAAAACCTGATACATTATAATTTTAAGTTAAAAAAGAAGAGGAATAATACAATGAAATAATCCTCTAAATAAAAGATTTATAATGAGAAATAGTTCTTTAAAAAATAAGCAAGATAATTTTAGATTGTGATAATTGCTTAAAGGAAATAAACAGACAAGATGGAGCTTTAGTTATGGCAATGACTTTGGCTAGCTGCTTTGGCTGGCTTGCTCAGTGATGGCTGGCTGCCTTTCAGAGGAGGCGATTTTTAAGTGGAAGTATCAAGACCAGGTGGACACATATGCTAGGCAGAAGGAGCAAATACAAAGACTGGAAGATACTGAGGATTTGAAAGTATGAGATATTATTGAGAAGGAAGGATCAGGTTATTCAGGCCATAGTAGGTCATAGCCAAGACTTTGGATTCTGTTGGAAGAGCCACTAAAATTTGTAAGCAGAGGAGTGATAAAATCTGGTTTATGTTTTTAAAAGAGCTCTGACTACTGTGTGGATAAAAGATAGTAAGCAGGGAAGCAGATAGAGGCTGGGAGGCCAGGCTACCATGGTAACATGGAGGAGAGGCAGTGGGGCCATGGACTGCTAGGGAGGCAGTGAAGATGGAAAGGGGTTGATGCAGAGCCGCCGGCAGGTCTCAGTGAAGGAAAGGAAAGAATCACAGATGAACATTGGCCCTAGGATACTCACTGAATACTAAAAAGGAAACGAAAATTAGCAGAGCACAAACCTTAATGAAGCAATAATCAAACTAAAGAGGCATGAACTACTTATATTAAATTAATTACTCACAGTACGTCACCCTACTCATCTGCAGGGGATATGTTCCAAGACCATCACTGGATGTCTGAAACCCTACTTATAGTGTTTTTTTCCTGTACATACATACCTTTTCACTTAAAGGAAGCACTTTCTGGCTTCTCTTTAGCATACTCGGATTGCCAGCATTTTTGCATTTTGGGGCCATTCTTAAGTAAAACAAGGGTTACTTAAACATTAACACTGCAAAACTGTGACAGCCAATCTGATAACCAAGATGGCCACAACTATACAGGGTAGAGACACTGGCTGAGGACATGATTCACATCCCAGGCAGGACAGAGTGGGACAGTGCGAGATTTTGTCCTGCAACTCAGAACAGCATGCAATTTAAAACTTAATGAATTGTTTATTTCTGGAATTTTCTATTTCATTATTTCAGTCACGGTTGACTGAAAGTAACTAAAACCACAGAAAGCAAAACCATGAATGAGGGGGCACAACTGTATTTTCATCCCACGACTGAGAAGTGGGACTCTCACACCTAACTGAGGAATTGCATAGATTCAGCCCAACTGCTCATCCAAGCTCTGTCTAAAACCTTTTTGATGAAAAAAGTCTAACTAGACTATTTCTCCCAAGATGGGGCTGCATCTTATTTCTCTGTTCCTGACACATTGTATCATGCCCTTCAGAGGAGTGTCAGCCAAAGTTGGTCAAATTCAACATCAATCTCTACTCTTAGTTTTCTTCAGCAGATGTAAATTTTTAAAGGACCTACTACTTCATGTCAGTTACTCTTTCATATTCTTAATATAAATTAGTATATCAGTTCTTCCAGAAGCCCTGTTAGATAATTGCTATTATTGTTAATATTCCCTTTTTACAGAGAAAGAAACTGAAGTTGGTTAGGAAATATTAACCATCTTAATGTGAATCGCAGTCAATGAGGCAGTTAGAATTCAGACCTGTGTCTGGTGTATTCTAAAACTTATGTTTTTTCATGACCTTATGCTACTTCATTGTTTAGAAAACATATATTGATAAATCAATTAGGACCGTATGTTTTTTGGCTCTTTCTAGTTGGTCTTCAACAGAGAGATAAGTGAAAAATGATGACAAATATAAAAACATTAAAGAGACATATTCATTTCTCTCTGATAAAATAATAAAAGTACCAAGTGTTCTAAATAAAAAACTCTGCCAGCCCATAGGGGGAAGTTCTCTAACATAGGTCATAAGAATATCAGATTACTCGAGACAGAGCAATTCAGGTGATGGACGAACGGCTGATTGTGTGTTGTACTTGCACAGAAAGGTCAAAAATGATGGACCAAAGCCAGGATTGATCAAAGATTAGATTTTAGGGTCTTGAGAAAGGGAGGAGAAAACAAATGTGAATGGAAGAGGAATATCTGTGTTGATATTCTTAATCACCTATTGATGCTTGTAAAATACAGGTCCTGGGTCCCTGCCCCACCCCAGAATATTCTGGAGCATGGAAACTGCCTAACAAACACTCCTAGGTGACTTTGATACAAATAGGTAATGGATCACACTTTGGGAAAATACTGATTTGGTCCAGTCTTTTTATTTTACAAATCAGCATGAGGCTCATAAAGAAAAATGGTTATCCAGAGTTGCAGCACTCTTTTTCATTGGAGCCTCAGCTAAATCAATCTCCCAGAGGCTCAGTTCTGTCCTCTTTGATACTTGGATTTAATTTTTCCACCTCCAGCCATGGACCAGCTAACAGCTTATATTATTGTTATTTCTCTCTAGAATCACAACCACAGCTGCCTGTATGATGGACCTACGGCGGTACCCACTGGATGAACAGAACTGCACCTTGGAAATTGAAAGCTGTAAGTTTTTCTGAGAATTCAGCTAAATTCAAATCTGCTTTAAGGTTCAGAGGCCTCCTACCTTGGTTTATGTCCAGACTACAGTTCCTGCAGAGGTTCTGCTAGCACACTAAATTTGATGGAGGAGGGTACTCTTAGTATCTTTCCTCAGTGGTGTTGCCATCCTCTTAGTCTTGTCCCTTAATCCCTGGGAGAGATGTGAAGGGAAGAAGTAATCTAGCAGTAAAAGGAAGATGCTAAGAGCCTGTAAGGAAACCAAGGGCTCTTCCGGCCATTTCAAGTGTGGTATTGGTGCAACAGGCTCGGGACAATAGGTGAAGGTGGCAGGGAGGCACAAGGTGTCCAGATTATTTTTGCCTCTCATAAACAATATCACTTGGCAGTTGCAACATAAATGTGACCTTCCAGATTAGCTAAAACATTCATAGAATGTGGATTAGTGGAATGTTTTTTGTTTCAAAGGAATATTTTCAATGTCAAAAATTTATATTCTTGCTGAAGGCCATATGATGAGCAAGATTGGTGTATATGTGTGTGTTTAATTCTCTTACCTGTGCTGACTTGTTTTGCAGTGTAATTGCATTTCTAGGCCATAGTGTCAGTGTCCTTCTTGATGATTCAGTCACCTACCCTGTTTGGTAAAAATGTTGATTTCATAACCCATCTCCGTTTCAGAGGTAATACAGGGAGGTCGTTTGAGGTGGAATGGAATTTTGAATCTCTTTTCTCTGTCATTTCTTTGAAATATGTTCATACCTCATCCCACCAAACAATTGGAAGCTGACAGTTTTATATCTAGCATTCTAGATAATGAGCAACTTGACTGCTGTGCGGATACCCTCAGCCTTTGTCAGGAACTCTAGCTGTGGCAAGCAGCGTGACTCTAAATCACTGCTCTGAGCAGAAATATAGCATTTATGACACATTGCGGGTATTTTTGCCCATTTCAAAAAATAGCTTCCAGGAATAATTAAATTTACATGCATTTTTTGAAGAACCTGATTTCATACTTATATTTCCAAAGCATTTTTTTCACATTAGATCTTTGCCATGCAGAATAATTTGATAAAATTGCTCTATAGGATTTTTATGATTATTTTTATGTAAATATCTTTGGGGTAAATTTGCCTTTTCATAATTTACGGTAAGGTTTAGAGTACAGAATAATTGTTCTTAAAGATCCAAATTCTTTAGTTGGTCCAAATTTTTGATGTAAGATATGTTGCTGTGTACCACTCATGATTTTTTGTGGTAAGAGAATTTTTCATGGTAGAATTTGACCAAAATTTTAAGTAATCCTAGTTGTAGATGGTTTAGGGCACTTGTACTGATGTCGTTTCATTCATTCACTCAGAAGGTGAATGAATGAAACGGCATCAGTACAAGTGCCCTAAACCATCTACAAGTGAGTGAATATGGCCTTTTTAGTTTAAAGAACTGATGCTTAAGGACACAGGTAACACCCAAGTGTTTCGTGTAATTAAATTATAAATGTGACAGGAATATTGAAAAATTAACATGATAATTCCTTAGACTTTTAGAAAGTAAGTTTAACTGAGGGGCTCTTACTCTGTTGAATGAGATGAGACGAGAGTTCATTGTGGTTTTTATTTGCATTTCCCTGATGAATAGCGATGTCGAACACCTTTTCATGTACCTGTTGCCCATATAGATGTCTTTGGAAAGATGTCTATTTAGTTCTTCTGACTTCTTTTAATTGGATTATTTGTTTTTTGTATTGAGTGCTATGAATTCATTATATATTTTGAAAAGTAACCACTTATCAGATATATTTTTTGCAAATATTTTCTTCGATGCCATATGTTGCGTTTTTAATCCATTGATGGTTTCCTTTGCTCTGCCGAGGCTTGTTAATACAATGTAGTCCTGCTTGTTTATTTTTGCTTTTGTTACTTATGATTTGGTGTTACATCCAAAAAATCATTGCCAAGACCAGTATTAAGGAACTTTTTCCCTGTTTTCTTCTTGGAGTTTTACAGTTTTAGGTTTTACATTTGAGTCTTTACCTCTTTCAAGTTAATTTTTGTGAGTGTAAGATAGATCTAATTTAATTTTTTTGGAAGTGGATATCTGGTTTTCCCCAGTAACATCTATTGAAAAGACTATCTTTTTTCCATTGAATATTGTTGGCTCCCTTGTCAAATATTATTTGACCACATACATGAGGGTTTATTTCTGGGCTCTCAATTCTGTTTCATTCATTGCACGTCTGTTTTAATGTCATTATTATACTGTTTTGATTACCATAGCTCTGTAGTATAGTTTGAAATCAGGAAGTATGATACCTCCAGCTTTGTTATTCTTTCTCAAGATTGCTTTGGCTATTCACAGTTTGTGTGATTCCAGAGATTTTTTTTTAGGATTGTTTGTTCTATTTTTGTAAAAGATGTCATTGCAATTTTGATAAGGATTGATTGAATCTATAGATGGCTTTGGGTAATAAGGACATTTTAGCAATATTAATTCTCCTGATCCATGGGCATGAGTTATCTTTTCATTTATTTGTGTCTTCAATTTTTTTCAACAATGTCTTATATTATTCAGTGTACAGAACTTTCACTTCCTTGGTTAAATTTATTTCTAAGTATTTTATTTTTGATGCTATTGTGAATGGGATTTTTTTCTTAATTCTTTTTCAGAGGGTTCATTATTTATGTATAGAAATGTAACATTTTTTGTATGTTGATTTTCTGTACTATAACTTTATTTGTTCTAATTCGTTTGTTCTAATAGTTCTGAATTCATTTGTTCTAATAGTTTTTGCACAGCCTTAGGGTGTTCTATATATATCAGATCAGACTATCTGGAACCAGAAACTATTTATCTACTTTTTAAAAAATTGTGGATGTGTTTTATTTTCTTCTCTTACCCAATTGCTCTGCACTGGCTAGGACTCATAGTTCTGTGTTGAATAGGAGTGATGAGAGTGGGCTCCTTTGTTTTGTTTCTGATTTTAGAGGAAAATTTCAACCTTTCACTATTGAGTATGATGTTAGCTGTAGGCTTGTCATACATGGCCTTTGTTATGTTTAGGTGCATTCTCAATTTACCGAATTTGTTGAGAATTTTTATCATGAAACAATGTTAAATTTTGCCAAATTCTTTTTCCTGCATCTATCAAGATAATCATGTGATTTTTATCTTTCAAATATGTGATGTATCACATTTATTGATTTGTATATGTTGAACTGTCCTTGCATCCCAAAGATGAATCCCACTTGTTCATGGTGTGTGATCCTCTTAATGCTTTTCTAAATTTGGTTTGATGATATTTTGTTGAGAATTTTTGCATCTATATGTATCAGGAATATTAGCATATAGTTTTCTTGTAGTATCCTTATTTGGCTGGTGTCAGGATAATGCTAGTATTGTATAATGAGTTTCAGAGAAATTTTTCCTCTTTAACTTTTTGGAAGAATTTGAGAAGGATTGGCATTAATTTTTCTTTAAACATTTGCTAAAATTCAGTTAAACCACATGTTCCTGGGCTCTTAATTCTTGAGAAGTTTTTAAATACTGATTCAATCTTCTTACCTATTATTGGTCTGTTTCAATTTTCTATTTCTTCATGATTCAGACTTAGTAGATTGTCTATTTTTAGAAATTTATTCTTGGTCGTCCAATTTATTGGCATATAGTTGTTCATAGTAATCTCTTATGATCCTTTGTCTTTCTGTGTTGTCAGTTGTAATGGCTCTTCCATTTCTAATTTTATTTATTTGAGCCCTCTCTCTTTTCTCTTGATTAATCTACCTAAAAGTTTGTCAGTTTTGTTTATCTTTTTCAAGAACCAATCTTTATATTTACAGTCTTTTCTGTTGCTTTCCTGTGCTTGAGAAGAATGTGTTTTCTGTAGCCACTGGGTAGAATGGTCTGTATATGTCTCTTAAGTCTGATTGGTCTATAGTGCTTTTCAAAGCTGCTGTTTCCCTATTGATATTCTGTCTGGATGATTTATTCATTGTTGAGAGTGGGATATTAAAATTCGTAACTATTATTGTATTGTTGTTTATTTCTCTTTTGTGTTCTGTTAGTATTTGCTTCATATACTTAAGCGCTCCAGTGGTGAGTGCATAAATATTTATGATTTCTGTATCATCTTGATGAATTGACCTCTCTATTATTATATAATGATCTTTTTGTCTCCTGTAAGCATTTATAGCTTAAAGTCTACAGGGTAGATATTAATATCCCTGTCTTTACAACTAGACTCAAAAATAAAGCGATGTGCACAAGATCATGCAGCCACTGAGTGGCATGGTGCCCTGAGATGATGTGGTAATTGATAGCTGATTTATGTTAGTAAAAACACTGATTATGAAGAGACCATATTAACAGGAAGATTCCTATTCTAAAAATTGGGAGAACAGCCTGTGCTTACAAAAAATTGAGGCTTATTCATATTTATCCAAATAGCAAATCATTGTTATAGAGAATAAAATATGGTGTTATATTAATAATATACATGATATCCAGGCCCCGTTATTATAAGAAGGTAGTTAACTAACTAAGTATATTGAAATGAGTTTAGGATCCTACCCCTTAAACAACTAGCTCTGAAGTTGATACTTCATTTGTTTATTCCTTTTTATTAAGTAAACTCTAGGACTTCATTCATTCTCCTTCCTCTCCTGCCTTCTCCCCCTCCCTTCCTCTCCATCTCTCTTCTCCTTATTTCCCTTTCACTCTCCCTCATTCCCCTCCTTATTTATCTTCTGTTTTTCTTTCAAATCCCTATGCCCCTAATAGTGGCATCGTAAATCCTTATCACCTTGTCTTCTCATCAACAGTTAGTGTATTAGTTCGATTTTAGAGAGGATAATATAACTTGATTCTGGGCAGCTGGGAGTGGGGAAATATTAGGATTGAGTTCATTGTTCATTCATTCCTACATTGATTCATTCCTGAATTTAGTCATTTACTAAGTATTGAGCACTAATTATTTATAAGGCATTGTAATAAACTCTAGAAATATAATGGTGAACAAAAGTAGACCATACGCCTGTTTTCCCATATTATGATGAGAGTGTTAGATATTATTTAAATAAATACATATAAGAATGTAAAATTCCATTAGTGAAAAATGCCGCCAAGATGAAAATTTAGTTTGACTAGAGTAAGTCTTGAAATATAGTGCTGATGATTTTAGAAAGTCAATAAACTATGCTTACTTCAAAACTTTTCTTAAAGTAAAGGAATGGTGAAGTTCTGCAGAATTAATGAGATTTACTGAACTAAATGGGCCCCGATAATATTTGTCACCATGCAGGAAATAAACTTACGTATATACTATGCGTATACATCTTGTCCATATCTTCCTCTGAATCTTTCAGTCAGATTGGAAAAGGCAATCTGGAATACTCGCTATATTTCTAGGGAAATGTCATCCTCAAAATACTAGTGACAGCAAAGTTATGTGCCAGCCCACATAAACAAATTCTTTAGAATATTCTTGCTAATTCAGAATAAAATGAAATCTAATAAAGAAATAATGAATTCCCAAGTGTGCCAATTTTTTAAATATATTAATACTTAAGAATATTAAGAATGTCCTAACACTTTTAGGACAAGCCAAAAGTTTACCTCATTTTAAAGATATATAATGTTCAGATCGTGTCACAAGGACACAACATTCCATTATATGGAAAATCTACTTAGTATGTCCCATCCAGAAATAAAAAATAATGAAAAGAGAGATGTGGGGAGTATTACACATCTTCGAAATGGGAAGAGTTAGGGGCTACTGTATTACTTGCTGAGCAAGATGAGCTGTTGAATAGCAATATCAGCTACTAATTATGAGGGTCCTCTCTCCCCTCCTCAGAAAAGTAATGCTGTCTTATACAGTCCTCAGTTCCAGTTGCAGGTTCTCCTCTTGAGACATGTGAACTGTTGGTCTGAAAGGGAATATGGAATTTTCTTAGCTGGATTCATTGACATGCTGCTCATGTTACTAAAACTCAGAGGTTCCTTTTTTTTCATTTGTGTGCTTTTATCTTGGCCTGCCTCTGGATGAGTTGGACTGGAGAACTTCAGTGCTTCAGAGAATAAGATTAGTGCTCTCATTCTCAACATTGTTGGTTTTTCAGTCATCCTCAGCCTTGGTACAATCTACAGTGAATTAGAAGGTGTAAGACTTTCTCAGCAGCTTTTCACATGCAACTTCTCAGGACTATGCCAAGTGTTTACCAAGACAGCCAGTCAGGCACCACCTTTTATGATTCCCCTACCTGAAAAAAATCCTTTTAGTTCCTTTTAAAATCTTTAAAAAAAATCCTACCACTGCCCTTTGTGGTGGCATCATAAAACAGTTCTTCATGGCCTCTCACAGTCACTAATAACCTACATGACACTGAGAAAGCCACTCTCCTTAGCTGAGCCTCAGATCCTCAAATGGAGATAATATCTACCACATAAAGTTAAGAGGATTAAATGAACTAATATAGACTAAAATGAACTAACATTAAGAATCTAGCACTTTTGCTTGTAAAATGGTACACATCTAATAATTAGTAACTTCAGTAATTAATGATTATTACTATAATTACAGTTTGGGGTTATTATATTTAAAAAGTCCCATACTGCCACATGTTTGCCCTAATTATGAACTCTAGTATATCCAGCCAAGGAGAGAACTGAAACTCAGCATTGCCCTTCTCAACCTTTGTAGATCTTATTCTAGCCCTTGCATTTATATTCCAATTAAGTCTCATTATCTGTAGGACTGTCTACTTCCTCAGAGAATGTCTCAGCCAGTGTGTCTACAGTATAAAAGTATAAAATGCAAATTAACTTATTTTACTTTGGCCAAAGAGAAGATAATTAATAGCTAGCTACACAGTCCAGGGAGGAGTAGTTAAAAGCTCTTTGACATCTGTACTTGAGTGAAGTAAAAGGACAGTCCATTTTAAAGTATAATCCACGCATGGTTTGATTAACATTTAAACTGGCCAAAGATGACAATTATCACCTGCTGATGATCTGAAGCCTCCGTGGTCAATGTACCAAAGGTCCCTGTGAGTGTGTGAGTGTGTTGGCACAGGTATCTCTTCTTCTTAGAGATATTCACCATGCTTTAGGAAAGCAAAAAATAGAAATGTACTTGTTGTTGTCTTATAGATTTCCAATTTTGATATCACATAGAACAACTGTCTGTTAGATTTTTGATTTCCAGAATTTCATACTAAGTAATAATCCTTATTAATGCAGTCAGTATGGATTGATACATTTAAGTGAGTTGAGGTAATGACCAAATTTACTATGGCATAGGGTTAATATATTTTGGATCCAGTTATACTATGTGTCGGTCAATATTTTAGTGATAAACATCTAGTATTTTTAAGAGCTTGGATGAAACGAGAGTACATTGTGTTCCTCCACTCCTAATGTGAAAATTGATGGCTCCCTGGAGTGTGTCAGTAGATTCAAAATACCTATCACAGAGGAAGTAGTAATCAGATAGGATTTTTTTTTTTCCTCCTGATTATTCTATCTTCCCTCTAGCTCTACACATAACCATTACCTTACAGCTGACTGCATTCCCTATAGGGTTTTGAGCTAGTGTGGTATAGTGGATAAGAATATTCAGCGAATGGTGTGTGTTCCTCAAGCTAATTAAATAGGGGTCACTAAGCTTTTTCAAACTATGGTTTCTCATCTCTACAATATTGTGATACTTCATAAGTAATGAGATAATCAAGACAGAGATCTTTGTGCAGTCCTTAGTACTAACATTTCCATAAGTAGCAGCTGATAGCATTATAGCATATTATTATCATTATCAGTTTACACCTGGAATATTGTACTCAATTAGAGTCACAACATTTTAAGAGAGATATTTAGCAATCAGAAAACCAAAATGTAAATGATATAGAAACCATTGAGCTTGGAGAACCAGTAGAAGAAATGAGTGGGGAAAAAGGTGCGTTTACCTTGAGGAAGGGAAATTTAGGAAATGAGGGTGGTAGAATTTGAATGGTATAGCTATTTTCAAATAACTACAGAATTTCCTCTTAAGAGAGCAGAGTATGTCTACCCTAAGGGAAAAAGTATACTAATGATAAAAGATGCCAAAAGGCAATTTTAGGCTGAACTGTTTAAAAAAAAAAGTCATGGCAATTATAGCTGATGAAAAATCCTGTAGGTTGCTGTATGATGTAAAACCATTTTCTGGGAAAGAAGAAATTCTTGCATTGGGCACATGATGAGATTATATGATTTCTAAGAAGCCCTGGGTTAACGGTTCCTTGGCACCAGCAAAAATATGTAGAACTTTAGTTAAAAGGCTATTAGGCAAGCACTGGTTTATATGAGGGTGCAGATCCCATATGCATATACCTCTGGGAGCAGTGCTATTTAGGAAAAGAGGAAAATCACAACTCTGCTGAGATTTTAAGTAGAACAGTGTGTGTGTGTTGCTGCTGATCTTTTGCTATTTATCTAGCAATTTTTCTTTTCTCAGATTTTCCTCACAGGAGTATCTGTGAGGATTAAAGCTTAAGGCCCCTACATATTCCTGTCTTTCTAAATAATCTAGAACCCCATTGATAATTTTGATTTCCTTAAGGCTTTAAGAAAAAGAATCATCACAACCAGTATTTTAGGTGATCCTTGAATTATTTCAAATTAGAAAAATACTCTTGTGACATTCCAGTGAGACTTAGTCATATTTATTGACGGAAAAGCAAAAAACATTGCAAATGCTCCCTGGTGTCATTGCATACAAATTTAATTAGTATTGCTATCCTATTTTGATATTTTCTTAAATTATATCTAGTCTTGTGGAAGTGGAGGATTTGTCTCTCCATCCTTGCTATGTGCAGATACCTGGTTGGAAAGTCATCTTCACTTAACTGTCATTAGTTCCTTGTGACCATGGACAAGTGCCACGATGTGTATTTAGAATCTCTGGCACTTCATGCAGATATTATTCATGGCCTTCATGTGTATCTGGACTTTAAGACTTCTTCAGTTCTTCCATAGTTAGAAAGTGACTTGGTAATAAAGTGCTCATATTGATATTGAATATGAAAAATGAAAATAGCCAACTCTACAGTTCCCCCTGCACCAAGTGAAGAAACAATTTTTTATTATTATTCACATTTTTCATTTTCTGTAGTCTTTATTTTCTCCTCCTCAGGTTCCTACTAGATAGATCTTGGATATTCCACATCTACCTGCCATGGCTCCAAACTAAAATCTGTAGATCTTTATCTTCCAAATTAATATTTATCTTACTCTAAAGAAATTATTACTAGTATTATATTTTGGAAATTATGTTTTTAATTTCTAAGAACTCCTCCTTATTCTTTGATTACTCATTTTTCATAGTCATTTGTTCTCTTGCAATGTTATAATCATAATTTTGACATTTCATAAGAGATGTAAATTTACTTTTACTTAAAGGATATCAATTTAAATTTCTTTAACAAGTTTTCTTCTGCTCTCTTTATCTTTCTATTTTCTTTCGTGATCATGTATGTTTGTTTATCATGGTCTTTCTTTTTCATGCCGCTGGTTTTCCTTGTATGTCTACTGATCTTGGTAGTCAGTTCATGTTTGCAAATAAAGGACTAGTTTGACCAGAACAAGCTACTGATGTAGGTTCTCTGACCTGACATGGGTTTCCTCAGCAATTTTATATGGTTGTTTCCATAGCCGCCTCTTGTCTGAGTGGGTGGAGCATGAAGCACAGCGGGCACGCTAGACAGACAGCTGCTCCTTTAGGAGAGTGAACCGGGCCCTTTCACAGGTGACCAAGACTGTCCTGAGGCTCCTCAAAGGAGCTGATGGAACTACAACTTATCTTTTTTTTCTCCATGTGTAAGGTGCCCAGGGCTGTCTGGGGCTGGTTCTGATTCTCTCTTCAGCCCAATATCAAATCTAGGAACACAGGCATTCAAGGAGTATTCTTCCAGCATTCTCTTGGCTACAGTCACCACAGACAGTTGTAGAAGGATGAGGACTGGCCTAAAGCAAAAAGAACTTATGACTTAAGGAGCTTTAGAATTATTGTATATACTATAGGTCAGCCTTTGAGCCAATATGATAGCAATGCAAGATGTCTATTTATAATATGTCAATATCTGACAAGTAACTATTTTTCTTCTCTTAAATATCACTGATTGTAACATTCACCATTAATACTAATAAGAATAATAAAACCCTGCAATGCATATATTCATCTTTCAATAGATATATTCTGATTTCAGAATTACTAAAATATAAAAGGAACCTAAAGTGCATTAGAATTGAAGAAGTATAGTTATTTCTTAATTGCAAAGGAAACTATTATTTTATTATTCCTAAGTGGGCAAACCCAAAAAGAAGCAGAATTGATAGTATGGAATTATATCTCCCAACCTCACAGGTGAACAACTGCCTTCTTGGTTCATTTTCCTGAATGCACATTTGGCTGTTCTGACATGACATGCAAAGTGAAGCAGTTTATGAGGCGTGCATGTGTACCATAGTAAACGCTGGACCGAAGGGTCGAATGTGGGTAGACTATATTATCCTGGCAGTGACCAAGCCTTCCTCATGAATCAGTTACCTTCGGAATCTAGAGTTTTAGATACAGAGAATTCAAGGAGAAATCTTTTAGCAACAGACAAAGTCCCTTATTAGGTTTTTTGCCCTGTAACATTGGAAGGACATCACTATAAATACTATGTAAAACCTGGATAAGTTGAACGCCCTAGCTTCCATCCCTCACTTGTATTAAGCTGACTGCGCGATTATATGAACCCAGAGTGCAGATTCTGCTCACCCCACTGACCATGTGGTAAGATCAGCTGCAAAACCCCAGGATGTGTTGATAAAGGTTCAGCTTGTGACTCAAAGGACAGTCAGGATCAGTTATAAGAAAACCGATTCCCATTATGGCCTCCTAAAGGCACAGCATTTTCTTAAAGACTAAATGAGTTATTAAGTCCCTGAGGACACTCATTGTTGAATGAGGCTCTACTCAAAAACTCACATTCGCATATTTACCTTTCTGAGGGTGATGTCCACTTTCTTTTATGTTTCTAGTGCTCAATTTTCTCCTGTTAGAAATTGCCCATGACAGGTAAAAAGACAGTTTAGGTGCTTAATGTATATTACACATCTTTCTATGGCTAATCTCATGGGAGGTGGGGGAAGGAGTACAAACTCATTAATGTGGTTTTTCTTTAGGCTCAGGAAAGGTGCCAAAAATGCCATTATTCTGCAAAAACTGTCTCTTCTGGGCTGGACTTCATTTTATACTCGACCCTAATTAAGTGAAAATGCCACAATTGTGGCTTTTAAAATATTTTTAGTGAAGGCTGGAGAGCACTTCATGAAACCTGATGTGAACATCATAATCCAGAGGTGTAAATACACCCACAGACCTTCTCCGAAGCATTTCTAGGAGGCTCATGTTGTTTTGTTTGATAATTATAGCCCAGTGAATTATAACTAAGACTGATTTTTCTCAGACCCTGAACCTAATTCCCTATGTTACCACTTGAACATACTTCCTTTCAGTAAGCTTTCAATACTGCTGATTCATTTTTGCAAATCAAATATCTTTTTCTTCACGATACTCTTCAGAGGCTACCATCTATCCCTGTTCCCACCTCCAATGCAGTCAGTACCATGATTATTATATTTATTATGATCACCATCATCATCATCATCATCAATAATGGTAACTACCATTTTATTAAATGTTTTACTTGGTGCCAGACATTGTGTAGTATATATACAGATATGATCTCATCTAAATCTTTCATGTGACAGCTACTAATATTATTTCCCCTTTGTATTACATTATTTTCTTCTTTTCTGCCTTTGAGAAGTCATGTAACTTACAAAAGGCCACACAGATTAGTACGTGAATGTCTAGTTGAAGAAATCAGACTCCATCATAGCTAATTTAAACAGAAGGAGACTTATTTGGCTTACAGAATTCTTAAGAGGACTGAAGAAATAGACTCTAGGCTGAGCTTTTAAATGTGATTCCCACAATCACAGCCCAGCCCTATATTGGCAAGGCAGTCTCTGCTTCTGCAGAGGTATTGTGACCACCTGATGAATAAAGGGGCCACTGCTCTAGCTGCTGCTCTAGACCAAAGCCACGCTGCTTCTCAGGTAGTCTGTACTAATAAAAGGGGTGTTTTGTGTCTTACCTCTCTCCCTCTACTCAATTCATTTCTGAATTATAGTCACCAGCAAAGGCATCTGATTGGCACATTTAGAACCATCGACAAAAGTGAGCCTGGGGAATGTAGTAAGTCAGTATCCAGTACAGAGCAGAATAGCCAAGCTGAGATGTGAACCTCAGAGCAGTCTGATTTTAGAGCCCATGTCTCTAACCAGTATACATATCATTTCCTTGTTTATATCCCTAACATAAAATTAACACCTTCCTCTTTGTATTATAAGTAATGTACTTCTAATAATTCTGTACTTATTAAATCCTATCTGCTGAATTATGTGCTTTATGAATTATGGACATTAGTTATTTTCTTTGCCCAGTCTCATATCCGAATAGTAGATTTAAAGACTTTCCTACTTTATAAGACAGAACTCACCTCCATAACAGTAGCTAAAAAAGACAGACACTCATTCTCTCAGCCTCCCTTGCAACTAGAAGTGGGTGTAAGACCAAGGCACTACCAATTATATAGCAATTGTAGAACTGGAAATCTGTACCATAAGAACCAGTGACTGTGGGAAATTCCCACTTAAGAAAAGTTAAGAGCCAAAGCAGTGGATAGTTGAAGTGCTCAGGGTGCATGTCACTAATGTCTCCCCAGTGAGAACTGCAGTACCTCTGTCCCATGGAAGTGGCACTGATAACTTCACTAGAGCAGTTCTGCTATCGATTTTGGACATGTTTCCTGACTTCGTAGCTTCACACCTGGATCTCTGGCCTCCTACAAACTGTTCACTATCAATCTAATAAATGTCTCATCTATTTAATTTAACCCAAGTCAATTTATGTTGCTTACAGCTAAGAACTAGATTGGTATGCTTCTTGAAGGAAGGGTTATGTCTTGTTATTATCTTTTATCTCTATATTGATTTTCAGATGACAGATAGTCAGGAAATTCTTTACCAATTTAATTCACATATATCACCAAAGTTTACTCTAGATCTAGGACCTCCCAAAACAAAATAGTAGAATTAGGAATTCCCTAAGTGTATGCCCTTCCGTTGAGATTTTTCACCCTCCCTTTCCCCAAGCTATTTGGCAAGTGATTTCAGGCTACTTAAATAAAAACATTAGAGATTTTATGTGAATTGTTCTATGACCACATTAATATATATGTAGGTAGGTAGACAGGTAGGTGGGTGGGTAGACGATGATAGAGTTATAGATAAAATTTATTGAGCACTTGCTAAGTGCTTTATATTTATTGTTTCATTGTATTATATCAACTGCATGAGAATAAGAGATTAAGTCACACACTCAGGCATGGAGTCAGGTTTCAGTCCTAGACAGTCATTGTCAAGGGCCTTTTTCTCAAAAATCAGCATATCACCCAGCTACATCTGCTTAAAAGTGCACAGCAGCCCACCCTTATCCAGTTTCACTTTCTGCGATTTTAGTTGTCCAGTCAACTGTGGTCTGGAAATAGTAAATGGAAAATTCCAGAAATAAACAACTCGTAATTTTAAATTGCATGCCAGTCTGAGTAGTGCGATGAAATCTCGCGAGTCCTGCCCTGACCCACACGGGACGTGCAGTCATCCCTCTGTCCAGCGTCTCCACGCTGTGCACGCTCCCCGCCCACTAGTCACACAGTAGCCATCTTGGTTAGCAGATCGGCTGTCGTGGTCTCGCAGTGTTCGTGACCCTTGTTTTACTTAATAATGGCCCCAAAGCACAAGTGTAGTGATGCCGGCAATTCGGATATGCTGAAGGGAAGCAGCAAAGTGCTTCCTTTAAGTGAAAAGGTGAACGTTCTCGACTGAAGAAGGAAAGAAAAAAAAATTGCATGCCGAGGTTGCTGAGGTCTACGGTAAGAACTAACCTTCTATCTGTGAAACTGAAGAAAGACAAAGAAATTCATGTTCGCATGCTGAGAGAGAGACCACATTCATGTAACTTTTGTTACAGTATAGCATTATAATTATTCTGTATATTATTAGTTATTGTTACATGCCTAATTTACAAATTAAATTTTATCATAGACATATATATATAGGAGAAAACATAGCACATATAGGGTTCAGCACTATCCACTGGGAGTCTTGGAACATAACCCCAATAGATAAGGGGGACTACCATACCATAAAATTTGATGCTAAAGTCAAATGAACACAGTGGTGGCACTGGGCATTAAGTTGTTAAGCTGTTGCTTTAGTCCCTTTCAGTTCATGTAATTAAGGGAATGTTTATAATCTGTTCGTATATGTATCTTAATATCATAATATCCATAAATGCATCAAGAATCTCCTAAACCATTGCTAGTCAGGTTGTTTCTCTAATTTTTTCTAATAAACAGGAATTTTTTTAAAAGATTTATTTTTTTTACTAAGAGAAAGTCACTCTTATTGTTAGATTAATTGATTTCAAATGCCCCTTTTTACCACCTTTAGAAATAAACATTTATTATGGATATATATTCTGAAACATTTTGTTTGCACTTAAACCTCTTACATAATGTACTACTTGAATGTATACTTAATCAAATTTGCAATCAAATGGTAAGAGTTGGTGGACAGAAATGAGAAAAATACAATAAGAATGACCTGGCCTTGAGTTGAATAACTGGCTGCTCTGAATTATAATTGTATCAGAATCACTAAATATATAAGCAAAAGACAGAATATATTATAAATTACTTATATATGCAAAAAAAAAAGTTGTTACTTGAATATGTCTTTCCAATTCCAACTTCTCTACTTAGACTAACTGGCAACAAATTTTCTGGTAGTGAAGATACATTAGCAGAATGTCCTTTAAAGTTTAACAAAAAATAAAGTTTAGACTAACTGGCAACAAATTTTCTGGTAGTGAAGATACATTAGCAGAATGTCCTTTAAAGTTTAACAAAAAGAACCCTTTAAGATTTGAAGAAGTATATTCAGTGTAATACTATATTCAATGTAGCCAGCACTTGGAACCCCAGACTTGTGCTGAGCATTTCACCAAGCCTTTCACATTAATAATCTTATTTCATCTTCACAGCAGCCGCTTGGATAGGTAAGTGTCATCCCTATTTTATAAATTGGGAAACTGAGAGTCAAGTAATTTAAAACACATTTAGAGGTGATGAGATTGGAAATAATTTCGTCTGGAAAGTCTAACTGCAAAGTCTGGTAATTTAACCATGCTGTTGATATTCATCATTTAGTTAATAAAAACAGTGCAGACGTGAAAATGGAGCTCAAATTGTAGCTCATATTCACTTAAACACATACTTACTGGTACCTTCCTGGGCTTGAAAAACCAAGAAAATAATTGGGAAATTATATAAAAAAGACTTGTCCAAGTACCAACGAAAAGATTTATTGTAAGCAATAGGGTTTTGTGATAGTCATTTTAACCACCTCTTCTGGAAAATCTAAGACAATAAGGATGCTTTATGGGGTTTTCCAGAAAGGGGCGGAGGGGATAAGCTGCCTGGTTTTCCATTGCCAAGTAGGAGATGAGTGACTGTCCTGGAGCAGTGAGAAATTGTCAGTCCCTCTAATCACTCTGCCCTAGCATATTAACATCCCAGGGGCCATGATCCAGCTCTTACACCAGAGGAAATGGATGGAATTTACTTAAACTCATTGTGGTTCTCTGCTTCCTTACAGGGCTAGTCTAAATTGTGACTTTTTAAGACAGACTTTCTGATAGTGTAAACTTTTGGTTAACCAAAAGTTTATGTGCATCTATAACTCAAAAATAAAACAAAAACTACGACAATTTTTGAAGTAAAATATGACATATAGAGAACTATTGTCTAAATTTCTCAAAGAAAGTAAGTTTTCTTCCTTTCGTTTTGGCCATGGAATGCAGAAAGAGAAAATCAAAGATTATAAGCTTCTCTTTGACATTCTTTTCTGGAACTTAACAAGTTCCCCAAAGAAGATATATTAAAATTATTACATTCTTGCAGATCAAACTGAATTGGTGAGAACTACTTCTTGATGACTGCAAGGCAAAAGGTATGAAGTGGAGTGAGCGGCCTTGGCCTTTTAGCCCAATTCTTTTTTTTGTTTTTTTACCTAAGATCCAGAGGGGAAGTCACTATACTTACACCAGGAAAAAAAAAATTGAATAGCCTCAAAGACTTTTAACTTGCTTTTCTCTTGCCTACAATATTTTCTTCTCTTCTTTGCTTATTAGCTCACTCCTATTCATCTTTCAAATCTAACGCTAGAATTTAATTCTTAGCATTGACCCATTTCTCTCTCAAAGAACCCTTACCACTTCTTCATAGCAGTTTTTCATTTGTTGTAATACTTGTGTTATTTTATAATTCATGTCTGCTTTTTTTTCTTGACTATAAGTCCCATGAGGTATGAGTACCATGGTTATTTTTTTTTTTCATCCTGTCTAAAGTGCTGAGTGCAAAGCGTTGTAAAACTCAGAAGATTTCGTCAAATAATAAATGAATGTATGGTTGACTGGATGAATGAGGAACAGCCAGTCCAAACCATGTTTATCATTTGCTACATTCAGGGGAACTCTGTTCTGTTTTACCCTCAAACTCGGGCCATCACTGCCTCCTCAAATGATGGAGAAAAATATGAGGAAGGAAAAATGAGACTGCCGTGTTTCATAAAGCTAGAAACCCTTAGAATGTAAAGGTTTTTACTAACTTCATTGTGTTAATTAGTGGATTATATTAATTAATTTTGAACAATAAACCAACCTTTCCTTCCTGGAATAAATCTTACTTAGCAATGGTGCATTCTCATATTCACATGTTGTTGGATGTGATATTCTAATATTTTGTTAAAGACTTTTGTATCATGGGGGGTATTGAACTGTAATTTTTTTTGTTTGGAAAATGCTTTTGTTAGGATTTAGCCTCAAAAATGACTGAAGACATTGGTTCTCCATTTTCTGAAAATATTTATATAAGTTTGGTATTTTTTTTTCTTTCTTAAGCATTTGATTGAATTTACGAGGGAAGCTATCTGTGCCTAAAGTTTTCCTTTGGGGAAGTTTTCAATGTCATTAATATATCTAGTGCTAATCAGATTTTCTGTTTCTTCTTTTATCATTTTGGTAAGTTATGTTTCTCAAATGTTTCTATTCTGCGATGTTGAATTTTGGCATAAAGTTGTTCGTAGTATTCTTATTATCCTTTTGGTGTCCATAACATCTGTAGTGATAATCGCTTTTTTTATTTTTGATATTGGTTATTTGTGTTCTCTCTTTTTTGTTGATCAGTTTTGCCAGAGGTTTGTCAGTTTCATTAGCATTTTCCAAAAAGTTATCTTTGGGCTCTGCTAATTACTCTCTTTTCGAGTTTGTATTTCATTGATTTCTGCTCTTTATTATTTTCTTCCTACATTCTTATATTTACTTTACTCATTTTTTTTAAATTTTTTGGATGAAAAGAATGTTTTCTATTATCATATGAGGATTTAAAGGTACAAATTTCTAAGTACTGCTTTTTTATTCACTTTTCCAAAGTTTCAGTGTATTTTTGTCATCTGTTTTTTTCAAAATATTTTCTAATTTCTCTTGTGATTTCATCTTTGTCTTATGAATTATTTGAAACCTTATTATTTTACTTATAATTAATTAGAATTTTCCTAGGTATAGTATTATTAGTAATTTCTAATTCAGTCCTGTTATGATCAGGGAATACATACTTTATAGTTTCTATCCCTTTAACATTTATGGGGCTTGTCTATCTTAGGCAAATATGCCACGTGCACTTAAAAGAATGGGTATTCTATACTTGAAGGATATACTGTTATACATATGACAGTTAGATCAAGATGGTTAATAGTAGTTTTTTGTATGCTCTAAGTCTTTATAATTTATTTTCTCGCTCTGTCAAATCCTGGGAGAGGGTTATAAAACCTTTCCACTATATTTGTGTAATTTTTATTTCTTTAATTCTGCAAACATTTGTTTCATGCATCTTAAGACTGTTATTTGTGACATACACATTGATAGTTATTATGCCTTCCTGATGAATTTTTCCTTTTATTATTATGAAATGTTGCTTTTTATCTCTGGTAGTACTTTTGCCTCAAAGTGTATTTTATTTGATATTAAAAGAGCCATCTGACATTATCATGCTTGTTTTTTGCATGATTAATCTTTTTCTATTTATTTATTTTCAGTGTATCTGTGCCTTTATTTTTAAGTAGATCTCACATAATAGCATCTTACTTTTTATATGTTTGACAATCTCTGCTTTTTAATTGAATAAAAATGTTTAGACCAGAGGTTGGCAAACGATGACCCATGGGACAAATCTAGCCTATAGCCTTTTCTATATGATGTACTGCTAAAAATGTTTTTTAGATTTTTAAACTGTTATGAAAAGGAGTATATTGAGAAACCTTAGACCTGGGCTGTCAGTTTTGACCCACTATTCTGGCCACTGAATATCTTCTTTTGTTCAATGCCTGTCCTCGTCTTTTGCCCATTTTTCTATCGCATTGTTTATCTTTTGTTTCTGGATTTGTAGGAGTCCTTTTGGGTACAAGCCAGTTGAATA
>NW_006431919.1:9761922-9772943 GCF_000325575.1 Pteropus alecto | reverse complement strand
ACTCTTTCCTTCGCTGGTTACCCTATTAACACAGGTTAAAATTGTACTAAATTTCTGGGAAATCACAGTATCTCATGATTTTACATGTAGCGTGTGGCCAGTTTTACAGTCACAAAGCTTTTGTATATTTTTTCATAAAAAAAGAAATGAGGTCCCCCTGTGAAATTTCATCTTGTTTACTTTAATCCTTCCTTCAATCAGTCATTTCTGCATTCTGATTCTTAAAAAATAGAATTCCTTCTAGAATGGTTCCTTTAACAAATTTTATAAATGTATCACATATATTTTTACCTAAACTATTAGTAAAAAGTTTGAATAACATACAAGAGTAGCCCTGTTACATACACATCAACTCATTAATACAAATTTGTTTTATAAAGATATTCAACTGGCTGTAGACCCACTTAACTCTAATTTAGTTTTCATTTGACCTCCCAATCAATATGATTATCCACAGAGTTTCCAAAAAAGGGGTTTTAGAGGTTGAAACATGAAACATTAATACCTAACATGTATTAAATGCTCTCTGTATGATAGTGTTTTGAATTAATTATATGAAATATTTAATCCTGTGAAGTACTGTTAGTCTGCCTGTTTTCAAACGAGGCAGCTGAGGCACAGAGAAGTTAAGTAACTCGCCCAAGGTTTCACAGAGTAGTGGAGTCAGCATTTGGCCTAGGCTGTTTGATTCCAAAGCCTGAGCCTAATATTAACAACCACTCTTCTACCATGAAGTTACTGAAAGGGCATTGTATTTAGGGTCAGAAGACCTAAGTCAGGGCCATTGACTACTGCTAGGCATCAATTAAGTTCTTCAGAGTGGAGGTGTTAAACCAGATAGTCACGAGTCTTTTTACACAGAATATTATGGTTATTCTTATTTACTTAGATCCGTAATTGTTTCCATACGAAGAAGAGGCAAAGAGAATCATAAGTACTATCAGATGGACCTTTTGTTAAGGGGAATATTTTTGTGTTTGAGTAAGTGACAGACCTGGAGTTTGAGCACAGCTCTGTCTGCATCCAGAGTTTCCCTATCAGGGTTGGCTTCATGGCTGTGAGACCCAGGCAGGCAGTTAGTGCCCCATGATTAGAGGGACCCATGCTTGACATAATGCTCTGCTGTCACTGTTCTGAAATTTTTAATAATTTGTGAGAAAGGGACTCATTATTTTAATTTTGCACCTTACAAATTATGTCACCAATTCTGCTCTCAATCTCTCTGCAGTAGTCTTAGGCTGCAGCTCTGATAGTAATAGGCTTGGCATGGGAGACGCTTCCTAATATAGGGACATAATTTTGTCCCTTAGCGATGACTAATGAGCCATCAGTGAATGCTGAGTCTCTCGGTTTGGTGGTCTGTTCTCTGTTGTTTCTTGCCCTTTAAACACTAGAAGAGCAGAATTTTCTATTACATCTTATTGATATCTACAGCCAAGTTTGGTAGGTCAGTATCTGTTATCTTTGTAACTGAAGAAATAATGAAATATGCTTACTTAGATCTTGCATATACAAAGAAAAAAGAAAGAGACATTTCTTAGTATGTGGTCTCAGTTTTCTCTCTGGCATGATTCCTAATGCTAATATTATATATTCTCTCTTGGCTATGATGTTAAGTTTTCTATGCCATATGAGAATTCAGAATTTATATTTTAAATAGAACAAGGCCTTTTCTACCCGGTGAAACTATTTCACATTCGACTTCCTCTTACTCTCACCATTCCATCCCAAGAGAATATCTCAGTGATTAAAGAAACTAAATGAAAGTTGTTTTGCAAAGAGTGTAGACTACTAACGCTTCTTTGATATCACAGATTTTTAAAAATCTGTCTTGTTAAATTGACCCACCATTCACACACACACACACACACACACACACGAAGAGGGCATGGTTTGCCATTTTATAACATATGCTCCTGCTTGACAAAGTTAGTTGAAGTAAACCTGTCAAATGCCAAAGTGTCGAGTATTAAAATTTCAACAGAATGTCAGAAGAAATGGGAAAACTGGTGAATTTAAGAAAATCTGTCATAAAGATTGCATTGCATGTTTCTTTCTGCCTAACTTTGGGTGACATATGGAAGTTTAAAAATACAACCTAATGATGTATCTTTATGGTAAGAAGTTTATATAACCTAATTGCCACAAAACTGTCATTGCTGGTTAATTTATTAGAGTAATAAAAAGATGTTGTGCTCTTAAAACTTAGCTAGAATGAATTCTGTTCAATGATACCGATGGCCCCCGAACCATAAATTTTCTATTTTTGACACTTATGTGAAACCTGAGAAGTGCAGATGCTTAAATGTGGGTATACTATTCTTAACCATTTTCCTTGGAGTACTGGTGTGGATGCATGAATGTAGGGGAGTTCAGGACAGTGCTGAGAGCCTCCTGTTATGGGAGAAACCTAGGGGTAAAGGATTGGGATAAAGGAAATAGAGACTAACAGAAAGGCCTGATCATTTATGAAGAGTATTAACTCTCAGATTGCACCCAAAACTCTTTCAGCTTTTTTATTTTAAAATAACTAGATTAACAGAAAAGTTGCAAAGATAGTACAGAGCTCTCCTGGGGTTTTCACCCAGCTACCCCTAATGTTAACATTTCAAATAATCCTGATGCATTTATCAAAACTAAGAAATTAACATTGGTAAAATTCTTATTTACTAAGCTAGTCTTTATTAAGATTTCGCCAATTTTTCCATTATAGGCCTTTTTCTGTTCGAGAATCCAATGAGGATGTTGCATTTAATCATCATTCCTTGTTAGTCTCATTTACGGTGACAGTTTCTCAATCTTCATTTTTGTTGCATAACCTTGGCACTTTGGAAGAGTACTGGTCAGGTATTTGTAGAATGTCCCTCAACTTGGGTTTGTCTGATATTTCTCATGATTAGACTAATCCACTCAAATATTTAATTTACTTTCTTCAGAAAGTACACAAAATTCAGAGCTGACTCAAAGGAGGAAAGCAAGGCTACACTGATATATTTTTATTTGCCCATGTAAAGGCCATATGATGAAACTGGACTAATGGTCTTATTAGTTTTAAACCCTGGTTGTAAGTTTGTCATAGGGAAATTTTATTTCACAAAGAAAAATAATACCAAGTAATATTCATCAGGCACTCTGCATTATATATGTTGCCTCATTTGATTGTCAAAATGACCCTATGAATTAGGTGTTGTTTTATTATTATTATTATTATTAATATTCCACCATCATCATCACCACAGTTATTGCTATCCTTATCTTGAATTTAAGGACATGTAAGCTCAAGAAACGTATAGTTCTCAGTAGCACAACTCATAATATCTGTGGAATACATCATTAAACCTTTGTCTTTCAGACTCCAGATCCATTCTATTTATTCATCAGGTCTCCTGTGCTTTGTTTCTCTTTCTCTGAGAGGAGCCCATGTAAAATATAATAAGGATGTATTCCAGAGGTTTTTAATTGAGTTATCCCAAATGCTGATATTATATTGATGAAAACGTCTGTAAAAAGATTCCTTTCATCGATATCGTTAAAAAAAATTTCCAAAACAATTCATTAGTCCCCTCCTCTTCTCTCTCTCATCTCTTTCTCTCTCTATACACAGCACGCGCGCACACACACACACACACACACATACATGCACATAAACACATTATAGATGTGTGTGTATATCTCTACCAACTGTCTGTCTACCTTTCTACCTATCTATCTATAAATGTAATACCGTATATGAGATGTATGAAGAATCATGCTTTCAAAACAAATCTTATTAATTGGTGAAATTAATGAGATTTCTTATGCTTCAGTGTAAAGATGATATTAATCAAGGTCTAGTCCCCCCGCCCCCACACACACACATGCTTTGAACATGAGTCAATAGAATGAAAACATTTTAGGAGTATATTTTAGAAGTTTAATTATCTACAGTTTCGATGTGGTCATCCTATTAAATTGGATGATCTGGTTGATTGCAAACTTTTAAAACTAACTTCTAATGGTTTAAGCATTAATTTGGATGCATCAAATTCTGATATTATTTCCATTGTCTGTTACTATAATAGCATGCACTGAATTGAGAGTTGCACATTGTCTGGTTCAACAATTCAGTTTTACAGATAAGTAATCAGTATTTTCAAGGTCATTAATCTGGTTAATGACAGAATTAGGGCTAGAATATCTGGGTTATAAGTTCCTCTTTTTTATTCTGTGATTCTGAAAAAAATTGAGCTAGGGATTGATGAAAATAAAGCTGTCTATTTTTATTTTGCACATGAGATTATAAGGAAGGAATTATCCAAGGTATATAATATATCATGTGAATATTATATGTGATTTTATTTCCATCTTTTCAAAATTAAAGCAAAATTATATATTTCTATTAGAGCAATTAATCAGTGCATTGTCATTAAAGATAAATTGGAATTTAAGAACGGGTAAAGATTTGGTGACAGATTAAACTTTATTCCATTTAATTATAGTAAAAAAATCTAAATTTTAAAAATCTAAAACATCTGATTTTATAGAGGATATTATATGGCATAAGAATGATTAAATGCATAATGGCCAATATATCTCATGTTATCTATCTTGTAGAGTTAAAATAAATCAAGAATGTTCTTTACTTACATAAGACAATGGTTGTGCAAATAAAAATGTGATTTGTATAATAAAAAGCCAGCATCACAGCAAATTATCCTTCTCAGTTTGAAAAACATGGATAGGCTGCAAAAGATAAATTTGTGGAATAACGCATCTTTAAATGGTTATTTTTACTATATTAATGGACTAATTTTTAAAACCTTCTTCTGTTGACATCTTTGATGAATGATGTTTGAAAATCTTTTTTACTGAATCTTTCTAGAATGTTTTCCACAAGTTGGAATCAGAGGGAGAAGGCAACTTATCTATGTGACATCTGTAGATACTTTGAGCATCTAATAAAATCACTTCAAAGGAACATTTATTCAAACAGAAATTCCCGCTATTTCAAATCCTCCCATGGATTCTTAGAATTATGGCCAGCAAATTTGCACCTCGTGGACTGAAAGCAACTTTAAATTGAAAAGTGTTGTATGTGTGTGTGTACACTTAGTTTGTAATCCCAATCATAGCTCTGTTTTCAGTGTTCTGACCAACTAAAATTTTGGACTTTCTTTTTCAAAACCTGCTTCTGGCTTTCCATGCCAGTTTTATGAGGTTTAGTTGAAATTAAATCCTTAAAGCTGTTAGGATTTGTATATAAATATGTTCCCAGATTTAATTCTCTGATTCACTTTTTAAAAGCATGGCATTTAAAAATCTCTAGATGTGTTAGTCTTTAGCAGTTTAACTATTTATTCAAACTAAGTTTCTTATAATACTACATTTGATATTAGACTTCCTAGGTTTAAGTATTAAATTTTAACTATCTAGTTCTTTCCTAAAGAAAAATGATTGATGTAAAAGATGGAGATGCTTACATCTGTCATGGAGTTTATTACCTATTTCAACATGAAAACAAAAAAATTATGGACAGTTATTGGCATCAAGGAGTAGATGGATTCTGTGTGGTACAGATATTCTACACTTTCCACGGAACTAATTTGTACTAATGATTTTAAACACATTCTCTTTGATCTATGAAATCCTTCAGAGGACCAGTTCTGACAAAAAATATATTTTTTGACACATAAATCTTAGAAAAGTTTCAGGTTACTCTGATAACCTAAAGGACACATTCTCAGCGGGTCAAATAGAAGACGTGAGACTGGGAACTGCTTGAATGAATGCAGCCTCTCTGTTCCAGGTTTCTCCAGGGAGACTTGGTGGTTTTAGTGTTTCATATGTCTTGTGTGAGAGACTCAGGACACAGGAGGTCCCAGGTGGGGATGAACAAACCTGTTATGCCAACAACTCCAGCACAATTAACATACGTTGCTGGGAGGACCAGTGGGCAAAAGGTGCAGTCGGTGATTCACAAGGCTAAGGATGCATGCAGGGAGCACGGCAGGCCCGGTGCATGCCTGACACCTGAATGAAAACGAAAACAGACATTTTATTTATTTTAATTACAAATGATCACATTTGTATTTGATCATGATATATAAATGTAAATTTACAAAGTAATTATATATATATATAAAATATATATTTTATCATCCCTTCTACTCCAGTGACAACCAATGTTAATAGATTACGTACTCCTTTTGGAATTTTTTTCTATACATACTGTTTTCTATACATATTGTTTTGTAACCGCCTCTCAATACTGATAGATATCACTCACTTTTTCAACACTTATGTTGTATTGCATTATGTACATGAGCCATGAATTGTTTAATCATTATCCTATTGATGAAGCTTTAGGTCTTCTCCAGGTTTTCACTGTCATACCTGGTGGAGGCAATGAAAAAATATTATCTACCTGTTTTTGCACTCTTGAATTATGTAAAATAATAGATTAATAGAACTAGAATTATTGATTGAAAGGAGTATTTTCATTTAAAATATTTATAGATAAATCATATTGCTCTCTAAAGAATTGTGTACATTGCAATCTCTCAAACAGTGTATTTTATCAATATTTAATTTTTTTGGCAGTCTAATTGGTAAAGACTGTTTTCTCTAATTAATTTGCATTTTCTTTGACCACTAGTCAATTTGAGCACCTCTTCAAATATTTATCAGATATTGATAGTTTTTTACTATCAATTTTTGGCCAATACTATGCTAATTTTTCTTTTTAAAGTATTTCATTCTTTGTGTTTGAGGAAAGGTAATCCTTTACCTATATTTACAAAGACTTATTTTCAGTTAATTATTTATCTTTTAATTTGGCTTATGGTGAATTTCATCATAGAGAAGTTACATTTTTTATGAGATCTCATGAGCTGGTCTTTTGCTTTCTTACCTTTAGGTGTTGTGTTTTACTTGTGATATTTTGCTGCCTAAACATGGAAAATATCTTCTGATATAATCTTACATATTCTTCCAATATATTGGTATAACTCAATATTTCCACAACAAGTTGAGCTCCTTAAATTCTTTGGCAGAATTATAGGTGCCAGTCAGCCTCCCAGGCTGTGTAAAGAATAGGCTGTATATTCGCAAAGAAATAGATGGAGTTAGCAATCCAAATTTAGCAAAAGTGTAATGTATTGGGCTGTAAAATGCTTTCATATTTTAATTTCTGGACTCTCTTTACTGTAGAAATAGTTGAATAATATTAAAAATTATTTAAGCTTTCTCTGTGATATTAAGTCATAATAAGATCTTTTCGGCTGAGAAAATTTATGGGGAAAATCATGTCACTATTTATAATATTGTCAGAGCTTGCAAGCTTACATAAATCGATGAGGGCCACTTAGGTTAAGTACAAATCTCAAATGGGTGAAAATAATAATTGGGTTGGTCCAGAGCATTAAACCAAAGATTTGTGGAAATTGTCTAGTGGTCATTTTAGTAGAATAATTCAGACACGAATAGGAAACAGCAGAAGAGAATGTTTGAGTTGGGAGTACTCAAGAACTATCCAGTGACATTCAGCTTCCGAATATATGTATTTCTACATATTACATCGTAAAACACACACACACACACACACACACACACACACACACACACACACACACACAATACTAGGTAACAGTTATTGGAAGCTACACACACACACACACACACACACACAATACTAGGTAACAGTTATTGGAAGCTAATTATTTGGCACTTGATCCTCATAGTAAGTATATGAACTAGAGACTGTTATTTTTCTTTTTTTGGGAGTGAGGATGCAGAAGTGTAGACAAGGTAAGTCTTTACATAAGCTGGCACAAGTAGAAGTGAGAGAAGCAATTTGGACACTGGCATTTTGATTCCAGAGCCAAAGTGTATAGCCATTGCACAGACTGCCATGCATTTCCCAACTTCACTACGAATAAATGACAGAGGAAACATTTGTGTAGCACTTCGTATGTTTTTTGAAGATAATTCACAATCTTGCACATTTAATTATCTCAGCCATCTGCTAAATTCCCCAAGGCTAACTTTTTCATCCTGGTTTTGATAGATAGGGAAACTGAGGCACAGAATTTTTAAATAAATTGCCAAAGGCCACACAAAATGTTAGTGCGAGACCCTAGAACAGAATGCAGATATTTGGATCTTTCTAGGATAATCATTTCACTCTTCCTCCCAGTAGCCTCAGCAAAGACCACATTGGAATAGCAGGTTTAAACACCGACGATTTTAAGTGCGCCAACAGAAGTATCAGAGAAGCAGTGGACTTACAATTAAAATGCGTGTTCCACACAGTGTCTTTACACTCACCTGCTACCTTAATAATTCTGCAGCCTTCTATTTGATGATAATGTTGAGGGACTAAGTATACACAAGAGACAAACTCATTTTGGGGGGAAAATATTAATAAAACAAGTATACTCCAAGCTTATCCTGTATTTGAAAGAAGGGTCACTTCAAATTGAATATCAGAAGCTCTGTAATTGCCACATATTCTCCCATTCTCTCTATGCTGCTCTTCAAACAGGCCAGCTCCTCTTATTGTTTTCACAAATATTTTTCCCACTTCCTGGGGTTTACTTCCATAACCGACTCACCCACCTTCCCTCGGCTAATTCCCACCCATGCAGCCTAAATGCCACTTTTTTTTTCTGGAAGCTTCCCTCACCAATTAAAGTAGCTAAGCTCTCTAATTATTAAGGCTTTTACTGTCAGATATATATATTTTTTACTTTGTGGCTCTTCTTATAATGTATAATTATATATTTGGTATTTATTTGTTTAAAGTTTGTTTCCCTATTAAAATGTATTCTTCATTAGAGCAGGGCTATGTTTATATCATCCAGTATTCAGAACCTAGTGGTTAGCATAGAGCATGGCACTCAGTAAACAAGCTGTTAAGATTTGTTGACATAATAAAAGAATTTTGTTTTCAGATTTTGTGAGTATAAGGATTCTTAAACTACTGGTTACTAACAAGCTAAAATAATTTTCTGTCTCCCCCATTTTAATACCTAGAACCTTTTCTCCATCCCTAACAAGAAAAACAACATTGAAATGCTAAGAAAAATGTAAAGTGACTATTTCAAACATTAATAACCATGACTGTTTTTGTTTCATAAAGAATTTTTTAAATGAAAGTGCATCACCACTACTGAGAAAGAAATGGGGAGAGAAAAATTTGCTGGAAAATGTATTTACAGAGAAATGTTTATGAAAGATTTTGCACTAAAGACTTCAAAAATGATTAATGTGTAGTTGGGAGTAAGAGCAGAGTGTGTAGAGATATAGATACACTTGGCAGATATTGGCAGCAGGAGTGAAAGAGAATACTCATCCAGTTTTTGTGATGGGGGCTCTTTTGTGATAGGAGAGCTTAAGAAAGACCAGAGGAAATCAGGGACTTGGAACTTTCTAGAAAAGGTCAGGGATGCTCAACAGGGAAACTCCAACTGTATCTGGTGATTGCTCATTCTCTACTCGACCTTGTGGGTATCTAGCCTGTGGTCCTGGGGAGCAGTATGTGAAAGGGCAACAAATTAACTACCATTCTGAGAGTAAAAATCAGGAGCACAACTCAGAAAGTGAAAAAAAAGGGAGTCTCAGTAAATGTAAAACTATAGAATTCCATCTTCTCTTTCTTATCAACCCAAACTCTATACATCAGGAGACAATCCTTCCCCCAACTCTCAAGATGGGGATGTTGGGTGGGATTGCAAATGGAAGATATAATCTCTGTGAGAGAAAGACTGCATGTGTGTGGCTCACTTAGTAGAGGACCCACTTTATAGTAATTATCGGATAGATAATTTTTTTGAACGAAGAAAACTCTCTTCTCTCACCTTGTTCCTGGACTTTGGCACAGTTATCTTCAGCAATGCTAAATGTCCCAAGAGTCAACATTACATTCCAGGTAAGGGTTTGTTAAGATCTGAGAACATCTCTTGCCTATATCACAAGAATTTATATTCCTGACACATGGCTGGTACTATAGTAAATAGATGTTGGCCGGATGAATGAATGAATGGCTGGATATATACCAACATATCACAAATCAAAACTCCAAATACCCAACTATGTTTTAACAAGTTAAAGATAACAAATGTATGGAAAAAAAGATATCTCTAAGAATAAGTTCTTTATCCTCCATTTATAAGGTTGGATTACAGTTGTTTTTGCAATTAAACTGTTTGGTCTTTTTAATTATCTAGTTGACCACACATTTTCCTCAGGGAGAGAGTCTTGAATTTGGAAAAACTGACTTCTATCAGAATTTTATATCCACTGTAAATCATCCCCAAGAAAAATGCATGTATATCCTTTAACAAATTTTGACATATAACCTAAAAGCTTTTGCTGAGCTCTTGAAGGTTCCCCATGTACCCCACATACCCCAGATAAAGGAACTTTATTGTAATAGGGAAATTTTAATACCATGTATTTGATGTTATTATGTCATAATTGTTGTTATTATATATTATTATAATACATATAACATATTGCTAATGTATTGGTGTTATATTTAGATGACATCTGTTTCAAAATATTCTGGGGTTTAGGAGAGAGCTGGAATATAGTTTAGCACTGTCCAGTAAAAAGTTCTGTGACGATGGAAATATTGAACTCTTTTGTGGAACTATATAGTAGTCCAATATAGTAGTCACTTGCCACCTATGGCTATTGAGGCATTGAAATATAGCCACTGCACCTGAGGATCCAAGCTTTTTTTATGTTATTTAATTTTAACTAATTAACAAGTGCCAAGTGTTATTGTTCTGGACAGTACAGGAGCAGACAAACGTAGTTGTCCATGAAGTGGTTATACTTAAAGCTGGGTGATGAGATTATGACTTATTTAAGCTGTTTTCTTGATTATATGTTTGGAATCATCCATAATAAGCCAAAAAAGGAAGGACAAATACTCTGTGGATCTGTTTATAAACTAAAATAGTCAAACTCATAGAAACAGAGCAGAGTAATGGTTGCTAGGGAGCTGGGGGTTGAGGGAAATGGGAAGCTGCTGTTCA
>NW_006431919.1:9741090-9761900 GCF_000325575.1 Pteropus alecto | reverse complement strand
GGTGAAAAGTTTCTGGAATGCAAGATGGGGAAGTTGCAGAAGTCTGCTGTACAGCATCGTGCCTGTAGACAGCGGCACCATATGGTGCATTTAAAACGTTTTACAAGGGTAGGTCGCCTATTAAAGGGCCTTACGATGATGTAAAAAAAAAAACCAGTAAAATTTTCTAAAATTGAAAAACATTAAGAAAATTGGGATAAAACACTCGAATAGACAAAGGGAGAAGAAAGGATTAAGTCTTTAAAAGCTTATTTTTTTGATGCGCATCCAGAGCAATCTTAAAGGATGAGCAGAGGTTTATTTGATCCTTGGCAGCCTTTCCTCAGAAGAGGTTACCATGAGACTGGTACAAGGGATGCATGGCAGGACCTGAGGCTCTGGGTATCCAAGAGCTGTCTGAGTCGAAAACAGAAGCTTGGTTTGTTAAAGTGAAAAATAGGCCTGTACGATCATATTGGAAGATGAGTATGAAACAGTGATTTAGAACTGGACCATGAGGCTGCCATTCCTATTATGTATAAGACACAGACACATAACATGTCATGTCAGCCAGAAGATTCTAAAGCAATGAGTAAGTAGAATTTAAGTTGTTGGGAGGCTAGCCATGTGACAATGAGCATGGCTGAGGAGGCGTTAGACCTGGAATAAAAGGTAAAGGAGGACACACAGAATCAGAGTGATATCCCAATGTTCATTTACTCCGCAAAGAAAGAGAATGGCTTAGAATAGCAGAAGTATTATTGCTATGGAGTCATTCACTTACAAGACTAAAGACTATGACCCACAGAGAGGATTGTAAAAGTTCAAACTATGATCAGTAGAAGCAATGGAGGATCAATGGATTTGTGCTGCGTTATGAGATGGGGAGCTTCAGTTTTGTATCCCTTCAATCTGATGAGTATCTGAATAACTTTGGGAAAGTCTCCAATGAAATATTTCCTTATTCCATAACAACGCACTGTCCAAATTTTTCAAGTTGACTACAGAGAATAGAGCTTTTCCTGGGAGGGAAAAGCCCTCTAATATTTGTCCCCATCTGCCACTTGCAAGTTCTTCTCTGCTTTCTTCCCCCTTCATATTTCTTTATCCCTTCTTTTCTCTTTAATGACTTGATTCAAGTATAGACAAAAGAAATATATATTTTTTAATCTGCACAGCAAGGCTAAGATGAGATTGCTTGAGCCAAAGTTATGATAATATCAAAAGAAAAATAAACAGGAAACCTAACATGCAGTCAGATAGTCTATCTCATTAATAATATTAACAGATTAATATGTATTGAAAATACACATACAATAGCTTGTGTTTATAAATATTATTTTAGTTGATCTGCACACCAGATTAATGAAATAGATACTACTCTCATTTAATAAAAAAGAAAACTAAAGTTAATCTTTTGGTAGCTAAAAAATAGCAGAGACCGGGCTTGAATCTGAGTTTGACTACTCCAAAGCACACAATCTTAAGCACTTCACTATACTTTCTTATTTCATATTCAGCTTAAAGACTCCTAGAGAGTAATACCCTACCTTCCTCCCAACATCAGAGGACATTTTTTCTTCTGTAAAGAATACACTGAATATTCATTCACCCTTCCCATAAGGATGTGGACTCATCCTAAAACCTCATCTAGTAAACCATGTCAGAATACATCTCTGCGTATAATAATGGACTATTCATCCAAGTCACCTATAGACCCCCACCCCTTCACCTCTGGTCCCCTACCATGAGTACCCTTGTTACCTTATCTGCAGAGGAGGGCACAATTCACTTTTACTCATCCTAACTCTCTATGACAATAATGCTGTTGTGGTGGTACTGCTAGTGGTGATGGATCCCATTTGTTGAATACCTCATATAGTCAAAGAGTTATACTCAGTGCTTGACACATTGACAGTCATCCCAACAGGAGATATTGTGATCTCCAATTTATACTTGTAGAAACTGAGGCTCTGAAAGTTTAAATGATTCACCTAAATCACTCATACTGGTAAATGCAAATAGTGGGACTTGAACCCAGCACTGCCTGGTTCTAAAGCTCATGTTTTTTCTACTGTAAAAGATGAAAAGAACAATCATAATATGTACAGGGAAGGTCGAGTATTCCCCTAAATTGGCCATGTGGGTACACACATCTGTCTTTCAGCATCTTCTCTTGTTCTGAAGTTTTATGATAAGGCCTTTGAAGTCAGGTAAAGACCTGTTTATTTTAGAGTCCAGGATATTTTTATATCTTTGACCCCCCTTTTACTCTCCCTCATATTCAATAAAATCCATTTCTTTTTTCTTTTTATAAAATCTTGAGAATAAATATATTGTCACATCATGTTGTACTGATACACAGCCGTGATATTCCCACCTCATTATGCAGTCTCTCATTCTGGTTCCTTGTGATAGGTATGTGTTCACCCTGACTTTGTAGCATTGGTGTTGTCAAAAGTTTCAACATTACATAATGTTTAATTGAACTCAGTTCTCAACACTCTGTTTTCTAATTTTCAAAAGTCAGATTCCTTTTTCACAAGAGCATTACACGTCCTGAGCCGGAAAGGTTAGTGACTCAGCATTGCTCCTGAACCTTTGCACAGGAAGCAAATTTCCGTAACAGGCACATTGCAGCTCAGTCCTCAACTCCCGAAGTCAGAAGTTGTTACTTGCAAATGCAATAGGTAGAAAGCTAGTACACTTGGCTTCTAAACAGAGAATTATAGAACATTTGAGCATGTTGTTAAGAAAAAATAGTTAGAAGGAAATTTATAAGGTCCAGAATTTTGATACGCTGCCAGCAAAGGTGATTTGACATTTTATAAAATAATTAAGTGGCTTTCCATTGCCCAGGTGACAGTTCATACTCACAATGGTAAATTAAGTTCCTGAAGAGGTAAAATTTTGTGGAGGGAAATTTTTTTCATTATAGAGTTATGGAATAAGGCAGACCTGATTCCAATAATAATAGACTGTGTGGTCTTTGGACCACTTGTATCAAACTGACCTCAGATATTTGCTTAAAATTTAGACTTCTAGACTCAAGCTTAATGAATCAGATTCTATGGAGGTAGGGCCGCAGGCAATAAAATTAAAGATAGATAGGAAAGACATTTGTAAGGTAGTTAAATGATATAAACTCTATGAAGTTAGCAGGTATTGAGCTCTCAGTATTTTTGCCTCTCATTTTGTACCTTGCCCCTTTCTTCCTTCAGGCTTTTTTTTTCCCCAGTGTTTTTTCACATTTGCTCTCTAGAAAAAAGGCATTTAGCACTTCCGCACTGTGGCACAAACAACTGGCCAAGTGTTACCCCTCCAGGAGCAGCTTTTACAATTTAACAGGTGTTAAACCCTAAGCTTCATTTCAACCAAAGGAGTGAAGTGCTAATGGTGCAGTTTGAGTTGAGTCAAGGAGAGGAGATCATTGGAAGTGGTGGGCAATGAAGTCTTATTTAATGGATACTGGAAATAATGTATGGAAATCTTCTCTGTATGTACAAAGACTGTTGACTTAGCATCCAGAATACATTAGCACCTAGAAGGAGAGAACCAATGTAACAGGAATGGAATGAAATTTGAGAATGTATTATTTGAAATATCATAATAGGGATTGTCTTGCATGTATATTGCTCTGTGATTTCTGTGTGATTATTTTTATTTTTTGCTTAAATATTTGAAATGTTTACAAATACACACATCTCAGAACCATAAAAGACAAAATTTTTAAAGCTCAGGAAATTCAAACACACATAAACTCTACAGTAGTGATTATTCTTGAAATATTAAGGAGGTATGTTTAAAGCTCCTTGTAACTTACTCAGCATGTAAATGAGTATCAAGGCCCGTGTTGTTCACCATTTTGTTTTGGATTTTGCTTTTGTTGGTGTGTATTTTTAATATGTGTCTTATGTCGCTTAGACAGTTATAATAGGTTTATGTTTTAAATAACTCTCTTTCACTGAGCACCAGATTTATTTTAGTCATTTTTTGTATTCCCAGCACCTAACTTAGGGTGGGCGCATGGGGAGGACCAGGTGTATGTTTCATGAAAGACTGAAAGAGTATTTTATGTTTCATTTAAAATGATAACTAATGTCATTTCTAAGATACTTTAAACCAGAAATTAAGAGAGGATGATGTAGTGAAGAGTGATGAGAATGAAGAGATCAAATTTCTAGTCTAGTTGAATGACTTTAGAAAGCGACACATCTAGATTGCCTTTATCTTTAAAATGAGATGGTTCGACTAGCTCTCCTATGACCTGTGTGAGTGGACCCCTGTGCACCTTTCTTTCAAAATTCAATCAGGCACTCTAGCTTGAATTAAACTGTAACCGATTCCATTTTCATAGCTCCCAATTTTCCTTCAGTATTGAAATATGTGCTTTTTAAATGCACTGCATATTGTGTAATTGAGACTTATGTGTTTGTTTTATTTTACCATTAATGGCTGTACCTTCCAAACCAGAATAATTGTAATCTACTTACGTCAAGTTTTATTTTTAACAAAATAGGACAAGTTTAAGGAAATGTCTTTTATACAGCCTCAGAAATTCTCATAACTATTTTTTCTCTTGTGCACCACAGTAAACCAGTCACCATGATTGTTGTTAACTGAAAATCAGAAATGATACCAGTTGGAGAAAACGTGTTCGCCCCCACAACTATAAAAAATAAAATAAAATCACATGACCTCAATCCAAATATGTCTTGCCAAGCCACAGGTCTTCTGATTTTTCAAGGGAAATTAGATACCTAAATTTTTATATGAAATTATTTTTAAGGAACAGTTGTCTATTACAATATTTAGTCCCCTGGCCAGCAATTTGTAACCTCTGTCCTAAAGATTTAAACTTGATTTCCTCCCGCTTGGTGTTTTGAGGTCATTTGTTTGATAGTTAGAGAATACTTACTATGGGCAATGATTTATGCTAGTGTCTGAGAACTTGTTCAGCTCATGCACTTTAAGAACTTCCTGAATAATAAAGGATTTGAGAAGCAAATGATTAGTTTCTACATCTCTTTTTTTGTGTGTGTTTCAGACTGAGCTAGATACTCTAAGGAATAGTAAAAACATATCAAATATCGTTTTCTTATTTACCAAGAGTATTTATGTATTTGCCTATTCAACAAATCTTTATTATGTGTCAAATACTGTCCTCAGCACTGGAGATAAACAGGTTTTGTTTTGTTTTTTACCCTTGAGATTAAATTCTACTGGAGAACGTACAATAAACCAAGAAATATATTATGTAGGAGGTAGTAATGTGTGCTATGAAAATAATAACGCAAGGTAGGGAAATAGTATTATGGGAGAGGTTGCTAATTTATATATGGTGATCTTGGAAGGCCATTCCAAAAAGGTGAGCTGAGGGTATATTCAGGAAAGATCATCTCTAGAAAGAAAGTAAATTAAGTACAAAGGCCCTGGGGAAACCAGTTTGAAGGTTCTTGCTGATAGCCCAGAGAAGAGGTTTGGTAGTTTGGACAGGGTGGAGTTTGCGAGAAATGATTGGATCTTGGGTATATTTAGAAGGAAATACTAGTAGTGTATGCTGATGGTTCAGTGGAGAGTTTCATAGAAATGAGTCAAGGATGAATTAGTAATTGAAAGAATAGAAGTTTCATTTATTGATGTGGGACCTTTATGTGGAATGGGTTTGTTTTAGAAACCAAGATTTTCATTTCGAAGATAGTAATGTTGAGGTGCCTCTAGACATTCAGGTTTAGATAAAATGTCAAGAAGGCACTTGGACACAAGAGGTTAGAGCTTAGCAGAGAAGGCTGAGCTAGAGATGATAACATGAAAAGGGAGCTAAAGGAAGGAGCTCGAGTAAGTGCAGACTTGAAGTACTGTGGGTGCTCAAAGAATGAAGGCATTGTTGTGATTTGAAAAATCTAGAAACTGCTTAGTGAAGAGATGAGATGGGCCCTAGAGGAGCAGGAACTGTGTAATAAATGCGGTTTGAGGCTGCACGGCCTGACGTGCACTGAAGCTAGAGATGAGAATAAATAGCTGAGAATGAATCAGAAGACTTGAGCCTCCCATCTTCTTCTGCCATCTTTCAGGACAGTCCTGAATTTTTCTAACAGATAGGAATCCATTCCAAAGATGGTCTATTGTTGACAAAGAGAGGGAGAGAAAGAAGAAAGGAGACAGGGAGGGAGGTGGGAGGGAGGGAGGGAGGTATGGAAGGAAAGAGGGAGAGAGATGCTGTGGCGTAAAAGTAGAAAAGGTTAATATACAATGAATGATGAAATGTCTCCATCAATGGAGCAGTTGGTGAGAGGTGAATTTTTCAAATGAGATTTTCCTTGGTTGTGAGTTCTAAAGGAGCATAGTTTCAGTCCTAAGTGCCAGGATTGTCAGGTGTATTATTTGTTGATTTATTTTTATCTTAGTTTTATGAGTTTACAAAAATTTGAAATGCTTCTATTCAAATTGGCAGGAATCTGTGGAGACATTTAACTCAGAAAGGAAGAACATAATGTGTCTGTGACTGATATCTCTTGTGTATGAATTGAGAAAGGGACCCTTGGGACATTTTTTTAATGATCATTTATCCATAGGTATTGCATTTAGATGTCCAAGGAATATCGTTATGTAACAACAATTTGCATATGGAGTTCCAGTTTTCATTGGAATTTCCAAGAATCAAAAAAGAATATAGGCAGCCACCTAGAGTATAGACAGTGTGTGTTTAGAATGTCGATGCCCCCAGCACATCATAGTTTTGACTTACCCCATAAATAAGTATTCTGTGTAAGTACTTTATTCCTAAACTTCCCAGGAGATGCTCGTTCCCTGAGTGCAGGAACCCTTTTGCAATGGTTTTAATGCAGTAGAACTTCATGCTTTCATCACCACAGAGTGGAGGCTAGGCTGTGACTCCACACTACCCAGGCCCAGATCCTGACTCATCACTGCTTTCATAACTGGTCCTTTAATTGTCTCATCTGTAGAAAGGAGAATGCAGCACCCAACTAGAATTGACATGAATTTTAAATGAATGAACGAATCATGCAAAAACTTAGGAAAGTATCTGGGATGGAGTAAGCATTCCATAAATATGAAGTGCTTTTATTTTATAAATATTAACTAATCAATGTTGATAGAAGGAAGGCAGGTGTATGAATGCTTTCCTTACAGTAAAGAGAAGTATACAAAAAGAGGGACCCATGAAGGTTATTGTACTTAAGTAGATCTTAAATTATTCTGACTCGTAGGGCACATATAAATTAGTATGTTTCCCAGATTTCAGGACATATTTTAGAAATGATCCAGAGTAAGGGCCACAATCTCAAATATCGGTGCCAGTTAGGGAGTTAAAGAAAGTAAGCAAAGCTGACCATGCATAAACAAAAGGGGGAACCAGAAGAGAGCATGCCCCTCCCTCCAGAAGAGGGCTGGCAGCATCAGCTGCAAGTGGCTGTGGGCATCCAGAACCATCCTCTGCCGGAATTTTGGGGCCACATTCTCAGATTTTTCTAGAACTTGCAAGTTCAGCTATGTGAAATTAAGACATGTACTGTTTGGTGGGTAATTAAGAAAAAAAAATTTTTAAACACTGGGGGTGGTCCAAAACACATCTACTGATCTGATTTGGTATGTTTGTCACCTCTTGGAAAAATGGCAATAACAAAAATTCAACAAACAATAAAGAATTTAATTAATCATCAAATTCATGTCATCGTAAAATATTTTTATGACTCTCTTTTGGGTCAAACAACAGGACCTTTGGAACTTCTTTCCATTCTTAGACTCTTAGCATTGATACATAAAGTTTTCTCCTTTAATATCGTATTAAACAGCTGTTTTCTCTGACAACCAGCTCTTGAATAAGGCTCTACTGCATAGACCGATTGTGGTTCTAGTTCACATCATCCCATTAGTGCTTTCTTTTCAAAGAAATTCAAAACATTGGCTTTTAAAATTTTTTGTCCATAGGGTGCATTAAAGGCTATTATGTGAGGTTAGACTGTGCTTTGTTTTACCTTTTGGTACATATTTTAGAAATTTAGAAATGACCCAAGATAGATGGATGGATGGATGGATGGATGGATGGATGGATGGATGGAGAGATAGATAGATGATAGATAGGTAGGTAGATAGATAGATAGATAGATAGATAGATAGATAGATAGATAGATAGATAGAGTTATGTAGATATTGTTATTACAAGACAATTCTTTGTGCATGATTTAAATATATATTTAAATGGATGGTCATTGTTTTTACCTTGTCCTCAACCTTTGAGGTCATTCTAAAAGCGTATTTCTAAGAAATTTTCTCCCTAGATCATGGCTAAGAAACAAAGAATTGTCTGATAATTTATATTCTGGAAATTGATTCTTGTCAGAGAATGAGAGGGAGCAAGAATATGGCTTACACACCCTTGCTACCCAGTCTGACCAGCTGTCAGAGCTAAAAGGAGGAAGAGGTGAGAAAAAGTGTAGGAATACCAACTTCAGAACTCTTAAATAATAACAACATACTGTTACATGATATTTCTAAAAGCAGGCTAGCAACATCATTTTGTGCACTCTAGAAAATTCATAGCAAAGTAGATGCTGACTTTCCGAAAGCTGAAATCTGGTCTTTCTTGTTCACATCAGTGCCTCTTCCACCAACCCAGTCATCAGGGGACATCTTCAATAACAACGTAGCTACTCTTCCAAGTTAGATTTTCCCCTTCTGATTTATTTCACTTAGCATAATGTCCTCAAGGTCCATCTATGGCAAGTTGCAAATGGCAAGGTTTTTGTTTGTTTGTTTGTTTGTTTTATAGCTGAATTATATTTCATTGTATATATATACACCATCTTTATCTCTTCATCTGTTGATGGACACTTAGATTGTGCCCATATCTTGGCTATTGTAAATAAAGCTACAATGAACAGAGGGGTACAAATATCTCTTTGAGACAGCGATTTCATTCTCTTTGGATATACATCCAGAAGTGGAATTACTGAAGCATATGGTAGGTTTTTTTTTTTTTAATTTTTGAGGACCTTCCGTACTATTTTCCATATTGGCTGCACCAACTTACATCCCCACCAACAGTGCACAAGTGTTCCTTTTTCCCCACATCCTTGCCAACACTTGTTATCTCTTGTGTTTTTGATGATAGCCATTCTAACAGGGGGGAGGTGATATCATGGTTTTGATTTGCATTTCCCTGATGATTAGTGAAGTTGAGCACCTTTTCATGTACTTGTTGGCTCTTTGTAGACCTTCTTTGGAAAAATGTCTATTCAGTTCCTCTGTCCATTTTTTAATCAGATAGTTTGGTTTTTGCCATTGAGTTGTATGAGTTCTTTATATATTTTGGATATTAACCCCTTATCAAGTATATGATTTGCAGATATTTTCTTCTACTTTATAGGTTGCCTTTTTTTTTCTTGTTGATGGTTTCCTTTACTATGCAGATTTTTTTTAATTTGATGTAGTCCCACTTATTTATTTTTTCAACTCCCTAATTTTTAATGGCATCTTGATAAATTTAATTACCTCCCACACTGTCCTTTTCCACCTTTCTCAATTTCTCTCTCTGTCTCTGTCTCTGTCTCTACCTCTTTACTATGCAGATTCTCCATCTCCATCTCCATCTCCGTCTCCATCTCCATCTCTCCATCTCCATCTCTCTCTCAGAATTCTCATGCTTCTCCATCATAAAATGGTTTTTATTTCATCTTACTTAAATGATCACACTAAATAATTTGTTCTTTCCATTTTAAAGGAAAAGTTCATTTCTGTCTTGTATAAATTTTATCTTTATAAAGGTAAATGGAGGTATTCACTCATATGTATGAGAAATCTGCACTGTATGTACATTTCTTAATGTATATTCTTAGTTATGTGGTCTAAAAATAGAACTGCTATTGAAAATATTATTTTTAGAAAAAAATTGCTCTTAAAACTCCTTAATTGAGAACAATTCAATGGTCTCTCAGCAAGAGCCGCCAATTTTTCTGCTGGAAATCTATTTCACAGCATAGATTTGGGCATGCTAATCTATGACATACAAGAGAAACTGGGAACTTTATCAGAAATTCTAAGGCAAGTTGTTCTAATAATAAAACCTAAAGAAATATGAAGGCAGGCATCCCCAGGTTAGTAATTGCCAAATACAGAACTGCAGGTTCAGTGGGGTGCATAGGCATTACTTAGGCATTTACAATTGGATGGATTTCTAGATTCTCTTAAAAAAAAAAAACACACCCAAGATCTGAGGACATCGATTCTGTCATAAAATTCTGTCATAAAAATAAAATTTGCTATATAGGACCCTACATGATACTTTAACACACATTTCTAAATGTGAAAAACTTTACCTCAGGCAGAAATGGGATAAATAGCAGTACAGAAATTTGGAAGACATAGTTAACTAAAATTATACCTCAGTATTTCTCCCTAATAGCTAACAGATTCTACAAGTCCTTCATTGAAATGTCTCTTAGCTTCTTCCCTTGTCCAAGCCCACAAATACTTCTCTAGTCTAAGCCTTTATTGTGTCTTGTTAGGACCACTATGGCTTCTTAGATTGGCACTGACAAATGAGATGCCCTCCCCCTCAAAAAATAGGTGGGATGTCTAAATGAGTCAACCAGACTATGTGGGAAGAGTATGCAACTTCTATAGCAGGCAGCCTCCGCTCAGCTCCAGGAGATCATTGCCAGATAGTTGTTGTTTGTTGTTTCCAATAGAAATTAGAAATCTTCCAAATTTTACGTGTTAGCAACAAATAATATCTGTTGGACAGGCTGGACTTGAAAGTTCATGTTTGGCAGCTTGTGAACCTATAGCTCCTTGCTTTTAGATTTTTTTATCTTCTATTGTTATCTCTAAAACATTGCTAGATCAATCTTTCTAAAAATGGCCTTGCATTTATCTTGCTCCTCAATAATTTTAAGACAATTTTCTTGACCTACAATATCAAACTAGAATCTTAGTTCCAGTGCTCAAGACCCAAGTCTCCAGTTTGATTTTAAAATTATTTGGGATTTATCTAATAAGAGATCAAGAACCCATCGAAGGCTTTCAAGTAGAAAGACGATGCGGTCGTTACCTCATTTAGGTAGTTTACTTATTGGCTGTGTGAGATGACATTCAGAAACTATTTTTAATATAGGACTGAGAATTAAATTTTTAGGCACAGTGAATGCATCTCCTAGTTTAGGCAAGAAAAATTGAACTGATAATTCAGAATTTCAGGATAAGTAGAAAAACCAGTGTAGTTAGAAAAATATCAATTAACTTTGAGAAATGAAAACAGTATAGGTAGCAGAAGTCTTAGTAATGGAAAAGAGTTTGGGGATTATGGTCTGACTACTTTCTCTGCAGTCTGGCAATTTATTTCTTTAAAAACAGCTCATTTTAATTAACATTTTCATGACATTGTGATATTTATACTTTTTTATTTCACATGCATTTGTCTCAATATTTGTGGTAGTCTTTTGAGTTGGTAAAAGTATTATGATCTCCATTTTGTTTATTAGAAAGAGATATATGAGAGAGATTATGGCTTGTGTAAAACCACAGGTTTGATCAATAGTTAAATCTGAAATAATACATTTGTTTCTCAAATCCTAGTCTAGTAAAAATTTTACATCACAAGTTCTGTAAAGGCAGGTAGCATGGACACTATAAGCATTTGTCGCATTTGTCATCCCATCCCCTAACCAATAATACCCAACACAGATGTCCCTTAACAAATCATTAGCCTATAATTGGCCATTTGCTGTCACTTTAATTGATTTTTCAGCAATTAATTCTGGAAAAGTATTAGTACTTTGTGGAAATATTTGTCGTTAATTTAGAGGGCTCTGCTTTTTCTCCTTTTCTAAATAATTTTTCCTCTGTACTTTGTCTTTTAAATATTTTAGTAGATGGAGATGTGTGTGAAGTGGGGGGTAGGGGTGTGCATGTGAGAATTAGATCATAAATTAAACAGCATATTTGTGTGAAATGAGGTCGCAAAGTTAAAGCACAATTTTGGGGCGTGCTTAGACTTACCCATGTATATTAGATAATAGATTTGGGATTTCTTCATCAGGCATGTTGCGTGCAGTGAACTGAATCTCACTGGCTATAGATGGACTATGAAATTTATTCCAGATGAATCTTGAAAATTTCCCATTAAAATGCCTTCTTATCTTTGGAGGAGACATTTAATGCTGTGAAATTCTGTTGACTATTTTTCATTGTTAATGTTTTAAAGCTAAACTTAGTCTTTGAATATATACGTGATTCCCACTGAACTTTGAAATATGTTGTAACATTTTCTGACACTCAAAGTGATATTTCTTGGAGTATTTTGAAGATAAAGAAAAATTAGTGTTTAAATAATGCAACCAAAGAAGACACATCTATAATAAATGCATATATGTGTATGAATTATGCTTGTAGTAGGAAATGAGTGTATGTTGGAGAGGGGTGAATTAAATACAACCAACCAGAAATTTCAATGTAAAAATTGGAGAGGATAATCTAGATAACTTCTAGTCACTGTTTTGGAGAGAAAAATAAATGCTGCCTCACAGTATTTCAGCAAACTCAAAATATGCAGTTGATTGTTTCAACAATTTATTTGAATTTTCTACAACAAAAATAATAATATGTAACATTGAATGAGCTCTTAGTATGTGCCAGGTCTCATGCTGATCATTTCCATATGGATTATTTCATTATGTCTTTACAATAACCCCATGTGATTGAATTCAGTAATAGAATTTTAATGTGTTTAAAATTATATACAGAAATTTTCTCTCATAGTTTATAAAAATGCTAAATTGTGAGGTAAAGAAATTTAAAGAATGAAGAAGTTAATATATACTATTGATATCAAGAGATTTCTAATCAGGAATTGAAAGATTAAAAAATAGAAAATATATTTATTTCTCACAAATTTTTTTCCTTATCTGTGGAATACATCTTAGAGCAACATTTAAATTTCTAAAAGGTAGATTTCTCTTCAAACAAAATTTTGGAATCTTTATCTACAAAAGAGTAGCTAAATAACCAATTTGTTCAAGTAACTATGCCCTGCTTTTTCTATTAAAAATGGAGTACTGTTCATTTATTCATGTATGCGTGCATGCATACATTCTTTCAGTTAAGAATTAGTTGAATACTTACCATGTGCTAAGTAGGACAATGGTGCATGCTATTTCTGCTTTCAAGGTATCCAGATGACTGGCATTTCGATAGAAATTTTTCTTTGGTTAAGTTAGATCTCTGCTGATTTTATTTAGATAATGTCAAATGATTGGTTCTAAATTTATAGTCCTTTGTGCACATTTACTTGAATGAAATTCAAGTATCCAAATGTGAAGAACAATCACTTGCCTATTTCATAGCTAAGAGCGGTGGAAACATAGAAACCCTTAGATGGTGAAGAGATAATAGATATTCTTTGGTCATTGCTTCATCAGCAGCATTTTGCCTTGGAGCTAGCTGTGCCAGTCATACTTTTCATTTTAGATGCAGTTTTGAAAGAGATTCCCTTTCTGTGACTGTCATTTCCTTTCGAAATGGTTTATTATATTCTTTAGAATCTAGGTTACTTTTTATAACCTTGAGTCTCTGGGGAATTGAGCAGAACAAAATGCTTCCTGACATAAAAGTGCCAGCTTAGCTGGCTTTACTGAACTCATTTTGAATAAATTGAGAACTTTTAATGCCAACTCATTGGACACTTGATGTACTTTATACCTCCCCAGGTACAAGCAAAAGGGCCACCCAAGCATAACCTCAGCCCTAAAGGGTGTCCCAAGTTGTGTAACATGGTTATATTACAGAGATAGAAGTCATTCACAAATCCCACTTTGCAACAAGAATAAAAATAGCATCATTAACTCTCAACATCTTCATTATACTATCTCAGAGGCTCATGTGCATCTTATTTGAAAAAGGTAGTTCATAAGAGAAGCTCCAAAATGTAGCGAATAAGAATACACATTGGAGATATACAGACAAAGATAGAATCCAGGCTCTGCTGCTTACTAGTTGATTGGAGCAGATCTCTTAACCTCTCTGTATCTCAAATTCTTCATCTGTAAAATTGTGATAATGTTTTTCCAATAGAGTGATTTAATGTGCATAAAAAATGTCTGGTTATTTAAAAAATGCTTCTAGATTAAAACGTGTCAGTGGTGGTGGTGGCAGCGGCAGCAGCAATAGTGAAGTATGTCTAATAAGGTCATATTATGTGTATTATGAGTGATTCAGATATATAACACTACTGTATTAAATAAAGTCTATAAGAAAGTAAGGCAAACAGTCATGAAGGAATTATCAAAAAATTGAAATACTTAATAAAAATGCCAAATTTTGTTTTCAGTTATTCAGGAAAGGGGAGATTTAATACAGGCTAGAGATATTAGCTCTCCTTGTAAGAAGCCATTTAATCTGGGCCTCAAAAGTTTAATATGTGGGAAAAGACATGTGTTGACTCTGACATTTTTTTTTCCTGTACAGTCTATACAGTGAAATTATAGAACCAGGCAAAGCCAGGATATGAACCTAGGCTATCTAATCATAAGCCTATGGTCAAGAGCATTGGTTTGTACTTCCTCTAATTCTCCTTAACAAAGTTTCCCTTTAGTTATTGCTCTGAGCCTCTTTCACTGTTATCAATTTGTTTTAACATGTCTAAACCCTTCTTCATCAGAAAAAGTATACATTTGTGATAATGAGTATAGGTAGACCTGAGGAAGTCCATGGGAGCAATGTTAGATTGCAAAAGCATCTTCTAATAAAACCCAGACAGGGTTATTTGATCAAAGCATTTAAAAAATATATTTATTGAGTGATTCTTCTGGGCAAGTTACTTTATCCTATAAGATTCTTTTAAATAATATAAAAATTACTCAACAATTTAAAGTGAATTTGCAAGAAATCCTGTTTATCATATGTAATCATTACAGTGACTGGAATGGTACTTCTTGTAGGTCTACTATACATTCAACTACCAAACTTGAGAATTGTGTTAAGAAAGAAACATTTAAAAAAATAAATTGTTAGATTTTTTTTCCTTTAGGATAAGAAGATAAGTGCCTTATTATCAGTCAGTGAGCAACATCTAATTTAAATATTTGAGGCAAAAGCCGTATCAAAAATTATTTTTCTGTTTCTCATCTTAAGATATTCTTTGTATCTATATGCATAGAGAGGTATAACCAAATACGAAATGGGTAGGGGGAGTAGATAAATTTTAAATCTCTTTATATCTAAAATTTTATATTTAAATCATAATTCTCATGTAAATATTTTGGAATATCACCATTTTGAAATTCAGCACCATTCATTATGTTTTTCTCAAGAACCTCCTAGGCAACTGGGATAACACAGTGAACAAAACAGGGAAATAAACTTAAAATTATGCCATGCAGTCTCCCTGTTTAGTTATTATAATGTCCAGATTATTTTACTTTAATTCATAAGCCTTTAGGAAAACTTTCCAGAGAATTAAAAATAAAATAATTACCAAATAATAGAATTTTATATGTATCTACATAAAAACATATGTCCTATAATTCTATTATGTATATTTTACATAAACATATAATCACGAAAATATATTTGTGTGTATTTCCTACTCAGTGTACTTACAGGAAAGTTACAGTAGTGTGGACTATAGAATTAAATAATATAAATGGACAAATGTTATCAAAGGATTATACATTTACAGAATGAATGTTTGATGTGTTATATACATATTTTTTATTACTTGAGCAATCTGAGTACAATGTAAACAGAGAAAAATGAGTTTTACTAAAATAACATAACCTTTTTTGCCCTTCCTTCTACTTGTTAAAATTATAAACAAAACATTAAATTCCACTTGTTTTAGAATCTTGATTAAAATTATCGTGCAACTATAGCAGTAATAGCATCTCTGGTTATTCAGAAAACACAGCAGCTATCCATGTTTTCAAGAATCTAACTTTTCCTAATATTGCCTCCTGTCTTATTTGTAAATGAAAAATAATTGCTTTGTAACTCAAATGCTTCATATGCTATAAAAATAGTAAGATGTTGCTTTAAAAGAAGAAAAAGAAAAAAGAAAAAATGAAAACGAACAAGTAAACAAGCAGAGACCTGGACTTAAATCCCAACTCTGTTCTCTACTAGTGCTATGCCTAAGGGTAAGAAAGTCAAATTCTCTTTGTCTTTTTTTCTCTATATTTTAATGGAAAATTTCAATCGTATGCAAAAACATAAATAAATAACATCATTATACTTAAAAATTTACAGTAATTTTTAATAGAAAAAATTCAGTAAATATACTTATCTGTTAACAATTTGTTCATATCTAGATCCAAATGAAGTCCATACAATTGTAATCATTTCAGTCTCTTAACTAATTTTTAATCTATAATTTCTTGCCTCTTTTTTCTTTTTTCTTATAATTTTTGTGTTGAAAAAACTGAGCCTTTTTTTTTTTAGTTTCCCCTAGAAAAACTGCTGATTATATTACTGTGATGTCTTTTAACAGGATCTTATCTTTTGTCTTTTTATTCATTTCCCATAGTTTTTTTTTTTTAAATCAGATTTAAAGGCTCAATCAGATTCAGATTTGTGTTTTTGTTTTTGTTCTTTGACAAAATATGTCATAGTGAGAATTGTTTTTGCATCAGGAAAGACATAACATTTCATTGACTCTTTTTTTGTAATGTTATGTGCCTAGATTCAATACTTTATTAAAACTTACGGAATGGTCATATTCTTATTCCATTGTTGTATCTTAATTTATTAGCTAGAGTGTATCTATAGAAAAACAATTCCCGTATCACAACTATTTGATTACCTTGAGAACAGAAAAGGTAGAATAAATGCTTGATTCTTTCTTTTTATTTTACCAGTTTTCAAAACAATGAGTTGTCATCTAAATATCCTCCAGTGTTGGGGTGTGCATCTGTGTGTGTGAACAACTCCTGCATTTAAATATATTACAAGTATTTTCATCCATTACAGTCACCATCTTCGTTGATGCTAAAATCACTGAATTATTTTTACCAGAGAGAATCTCTTTTAAGTTGACACCTGAGCATTTTGATACACCACAGTATTCTTTGGTTCCTTCCTTGCTTTCTGATAGGACAGGGTATTCTAATATAACAAGGTATTCTAAGCTCATCTTGTATATTTCCTGCCCCAGACTGAGAATCAGCTATTTTTCTAAGTAACTGTGGTTCTTTTTAGTGGGAAATGCTAGAGACTACAGTCTAGGCAACAAGAGTATTCATTGCTACAGGATGTTCCTTTTTAAGTCTCTTTTAGTGGACAGATTTAAGAAATAGATATTCTTTTTAATTTTTTAAGAAGATAAAATATAGCATGAAATCTTACAAATTTACTTCCTCATTGTTCTTTAATCTGTAGCTCTTTTCTATCATAATGAAAATCCCCATTATTAACATTTCTGATGGTTTATAAACCAAAATGGAGATAAAAATAACTTGTTTATAGGATTATTGTATTAAGAGGTAAAGTATTTCATAGTATTTGGCATATGACAAAGTTTCAGTAAACAGACATTAACATTTATCATCAGAATCATCAGTATCCTAATAAAAACATATCTATCCCCCTGCCACCTTATATTTTAAGAGGATTTACGTGACTTCAGAAACTGTGTGTGTTTAGGATGTGCCTTAGTTTCTTTGGACTGCTATAACAGTATAGACTGTGACTTATGAACAACAGCCATTTATTTCTTATGATTCTGGAGGTAGAAGTCCAAGTTGAAGGCATTAGCAGATTCAGTGTCTGGCAAGAGCCCACTTCCTGGGTCAATGATGGCCATCTCTCTGCTGTGTCCTCACATGGTGGAAGGTGTGAGAGAGCTCTCTTGGGTCTCTTATAAGGGCACTAATGTAATTCATGAAGATTCCACCTTCATGATTTAATCACATACCAGAGGCCCCCCCTCCAAATACCATCACTTTAGGCTTTAGATTTTAACATATGAATTTGGGTTGGGGCACAAACATTCAGTCTATAGCAAAATGTAACCTTGTGCTTTTGAAGGTATTTTATTTCAAAGTTAGCTACAATTTCAAACAATGCTATTTAGAACAATAAAACAAATTTGAGGTTTATTGAAGTTTATCAATGTTGTTATGCAAAGGTCCTAAAAATATGCATTATATTGTCAGCACTACATGATAGTGAAGTAGTGGAAAATGATATAAGCAAGACAAAATAGCAAATAATTATAAAATTATATTTTTGAGTTTTAACTACATATATAATTTTTTCTAGTACATCTAACTTGCAAATCCTTAAGTTTGTACTAAGCGTGCTTACATATGCTAAAATGATTTTAGATTTTTCCCCCTTCCAATTAAAAAAAAAAAAAAAAAGGACAACAACACATAAGGGTGCCCTAGATTTTCATTACTAAAATACCAAAATAAAAAGTTGCTACTCACAGATATCCCAGGAGACAAAACTATTTCCATGTAATTCTCTATTCTGGTCAAGGCTTTTTGGATACAAAGAAAAAGCTCACTTAAACCAGCTCAAGTAAGGGATACCGCCTGGTCTACCTTTACATTCATGACCACAAAGCTCCAAGTAAGCTTTTAATGCTGCTGCAAAATATTATGCCTGCCTGGTCTGTTCATTCTCCCTTTCTCCTAAACAAGTACTTCGGTACCTTCTCTCCTCTCTTACTTTCCCAGCATTTCCTCCCAGATGCTCACTGTCAGCCAAAGACCTTGCTTCCTACCTCACTAAGAAAACTGAATCATCATAAGAGAACCCACCACCACACCTACCCACCCCCCAGCATCCATACCCACACATCTGCCTTACCCCTGCTGTTACTCTGCTTCTGTCTAAATATAGCTCCTTCATCCTGCCCATTCAAGGGGATGACTACAGGAATTCTCTCCTCCTTTCCTATATCGTCAATTTTTAGTTCTTTGTTGATCATGTCCATCCATATTACAAATATGCTGTTGTTTCTTCTTCCAACTTTAAAATTTCCTACCCAACAAACCCTGCTAGCTACCATGCTCCTTCTTTTTCCACTCTTTAGCAAAATTCCTTTAGTCACTCTTCTCTCATTTTATACTAAAATCACTCCAGTATACTTTTCCCTGTGCCACCAAAACTGCAGTTGTCGTGGAGGGCAGTGACCTTCACAATGCTAACTCAAGTGGGCACTCTTCAGTTCTCATCTTGTGCAATGTGTTACAGCAGGATCATTTGATACTGTTGAATATTCTATTTTCCTTAATATATTTTCCTCATTTCATCGACTGTACTTTCTCTAGGTTTTTTTCTTATCTTCTAATTTTTTTTCAGTTTCCTTTTCAGTTTCTTTCTCTTCAGCCTGAATTCTTAATACAAGAGCACATTAGGATTCAGTTCTTGGATTTCTTCCTAATCTGCATTTACTTCTTTAGCATACTTCGTAAAGTTTCATGGCTTTAAATATCATCAATATGTTGATGGCACCTAAATATTTATCTTCGATCTAGACTTCTCTCCCAAACACCGGACTTCATATATTCAATTGTACGTCCCAAACTGAACTCCTTATCTTCTTGCCAAAACCTACAATGCGTGAGCCCTTCCAGTCTCAGGTAACGTCAACTCCATCCTTCCATTTGCTCAGGGCAGAAATCTTAGGGTATAATTGTACACTCTTTTTTTCACTTCCTATATGAAATATTGTTAGCTGGAACTTCAAAATATTTCTAAAATTCTACCACTTCTCACCGCCTCTTTTGCTTCCACCATGCTGTAAGGTACCATTATCTCTTACTTAAATTACTAAGTGTCTTCTCATGGGTTTTTCCTCTTCACACTTTACCAACCCCCATATGGATCATTCTCAACATAGAAGCTAGAATAATTCTCTTAATACAGGCACCAGATCTTGATATTTATTTGTTCAAAGCCCTCACTTAAAGTAGAAATTAAATTCCAAATAACATGGTTTCATGTTATATGCCCCCCTTCTCCAGTGCCTCTCTGATGTCACCTGCTGTTATTCTTCTTGCCCATTCTGTTCCAGCCACTCTGGATATCTCATTGTCCATCCAGTACCCAATAATCATTCCAGCTTTGGGCCTTTGCACCATTTGTTCTCTCTACCTGAAATGCTCTTCTACAGTTAGGCTCATGGCTTTAAGATTGAAGCGAAACACCAATCTTCCTTTGCCTCCATCTGATCCTATTTGTGTGTATGTATTTGGCTTTAAACTCTGTTTAAAATTTAAAATCTGATTGTAAAATTTATTTACCTTATCTTTGCTCCTTTTATTTGTCAAAACCATGTATCCATCACTGTGCCTTGATATGTTGGTGAAATTTGAGGATGACAACAAAATAAGGAATAAAAACTAAGGTAGTATGTCAGCAGGTTAATAACAGAAGTCTGTTTTCAAGTAAGACATTTTTGTGATATAAATAAGACATTTTATAAAAGGATCATTACTGCATAAAGCATGAACCAGGAGGACCTATCCCTTTACGATGTGAATACTAAATAAACCTCCATACACTCTCACGCATGTTACAAAATGGCAAAGCTCCTGTCTAAATAAAGAAGCGTCAGGATGTCTTCCTAGTATCAGAATATTTATATATTTTGAAGTGGCTTAAGTTCAATACTTTTTTTTTTTAAGTCAGTTACTAATCTGATAGATTTTGAGCTACATACCTGCTAAGGATATTTTTGGTTTATTTTGAACATGCGCAGATGAGACCAATGTTTCCTATTATATAGATGGTAATTAACAGGGTTTACTTATTTATTCAAAAACATTTATTTAGCACCTATTAGGTACCAAGCACTATCCTAGATG
>NW_006431919.1:9729791-9740956 GCF_000325575.1 Pteropus alecto | reverse complement strand
GGTATTAATGTAGAGAAGAACTATTGTGGGGAATCTGGGTGATAGCTCAGTGTAAGATGGGCCTCCTCTGAAGCTGAAACATGAATGAGGAAGAAGAGACATCCATGTGGAGATCTGCATAGAGGAGTGCAAGGCAAGTGCTAGGGCCTCGGGACAGGAGTGACCTTCTTGTGTTTAAAGAGCAAAGAGAAGCCAGTATAGTTTAGCTAAAAGATGTATGTAGTAGGCAGGCTCAGAGTCAGATTATGTAAAGAGGTTTGTTTGTTTTATTTATAAGGTAAAATGAGAAGCTATTGCAAGATTTTGAGCAGAATGACATGGTCAGCATTATTCTTTTAAAGCTCGCTACATAACTGTAGATTATAGAGAATTAATAGTGGAAGCTGAGAAACCAGTTAGGCAGCTATACCAGCTTTGCATGTTCTGTGGGCTTTACTATGATAGTCAAGATATTAGTAGGAGAGAGAGAATTAGATGAATGTATTTTGAAGGTAAAGCCCACAGAACATGCTAGAGTTTTATTTCAGACCTATGAAAGTGACAGCTTTGCAGATATATGCCTCAGGCCAAAGGAGAGATTTGTTAGCTCAGATAGAGACTCTAAGATTACAGAGTCCCATAGTCCTCAAGATACCCCACATTTAAGAAAATATAAAGATGTATATGTCCTAGAACAGTCTCGAATATTTCAAGGAATTTTTCGAACTCTAGGAGAGAGTTTCTCTCTGTGCGTGAAAGTGTGATCGTACATCAAGACCCACTGGTACATCTTTCACTGTACCTACACAGTTAGCCTACACAGTTAGATTCTCTGTAGGTGGGGCCCAGGGACAGGCATTTTTTACAGGTCGTGGAGGTAGTTTGTTGGCTCACTAAAGTTTGAGGACACTGCTGAGGTGAATCACTTTAAGTCCTAGGGCTATCATATTAAATACCAATTTGCTGTGTTGGTAATATTAGACCTCTGTTTTTTCCTTCTTATCATAGAAATCATTTGTACTGTAAAACCATAGTTCTATAAAGATAATGCGGTTTGGAGAAAACTGCCCTTGAATTTGAAAATCAATTGAGTTTTGTTCCAGTCAGAAAATTGCCCTATTATCTACAATTGCATAATCCTTAGGGACTAAGGAAATAAGTTTTAGTACTTTGGGTTTTAGAGGTTTATCTATATCTATATCTATATCTATATCTATATCTATATCTATATCTATATCTATATCTATATATAAAATCTCTGTGAATAGTTTGCTTTATTGTCAGATATTGAAAATTATCCAAGTTCTGTATAGAAAAGCTACTAATAAAAAAGTCGATTTGGATTGGTAGGATCAGCATAAGGCCCCATGGACATTGGACTTATCTGCTATCAAATCAAAGGTATTGCCTTAGTTATTAGACATTCAGACAACTTGTCTTCAACAAGATGAGTTGCAAATATTCAAAGTGCGGATGCTAGGGCTATAATTCAGGAGGCTGGCAACAGCTTGCACAAATCACTAAAACACCCCCATTGTCTTGAAAATTATGTTTGCTTTTGGTACTTAACTGGTTTGAAATCACTGACTTAATTATCTTTAGGACAAGAGCAAAGTCTTTGTGTCTGTTAATAACCAATGAGGGAAAGATGGGGCTTCCACATTTTCCAGCCAAATTGATTTTACCCAATTTGGGAAAGAAAAGTAATGGCAGAGGTGACCAGCAGATTATAGGTATGAAATGTACTTTTTATGTCATTTTTAGGATGTAAACTCATGGATATACTCTTTTTTTTTTTCTTTTTTTTTCAGCACAATGTTGTTTCTGGTGTTAGTACTTGAATTTGAATTAATTCAGATGGGGTTGGGGGCACACTCTCCAGTCCACCACTATCCTCAGGACTTACATACCACCAAATATGTTTGGTACATGAAGCATTTGAGAATCTTTGACCTTGTTTGACTGCCAAACGTTTTAACCCATCATAGTACAACTGTTTTCTAATTTGAACTGAACCCAAAAGTTGTATTTCAAAGCTTAAATTTTAAACTGTGTAAAATTTAAAAATAAAAATAAAAACTTTGCTTTAACTATAGATATCAATAATCAGAATAATAATACCCAGTAATCATAAAGGCAGTGTACTGATTGCTTTGCAAGCATTTTCTCTAGTTCTTAGAACATGGAAAATACAGGTGGCATTATTCGCGTTTTTAAAGCAGTTAGGCTTTGGAGGCATAGTGAGAAGTAAGCAGTATTTGAATGAAAACCCATCTCCCTTTGTTCTGCTAGACCAGGCAGTTCCAAGATAATAGGTTTATTAGTTATTTAATTAGTTATTTATTGCTGTATAACAAATTACCCTAAAGTTTAGCAATTTAAAACAGCAGATATTAATTACCTCATAAATTCTGAGAGTCAAGAATCAGGAGTGGCTTAGCTAGGTGACTCTGCTCAGGATTTCTTATGAGGTTGTGGTCAAGCTGTTGGTCTGGCTATGATCTCATCTGAAGGAGAGAGAGAGAGAGAGGAAGTGCTCACTGAGAAGGCTCTGTCTTTTTATAAGCTAATCTCAGGATGACATCCCATCTTTGGACTGTATTCTGTGTCCTGGAAATGCATCGCTAAGTCAAGCACATGCTCTAAGGGAATTAAGCTACACCATTTGTGGGCATGCATGTCAAAGAACATGTGGACATATCCACATGTCCTGCATTTTATCTTTGATGTCGACATTTTTAAAAATTCTAGTTAAGGAATTTTTTTTCCTCAACCCAAGAATATAATCAATATTTTAGAAAAGAACAGATTTGCATAACATTGGTCAAGGCTTTGGCTTTAGGCATTACTTGAATCGTTTTCTACATAATCTTTTTTTTAAAAGATGGAAATGATTTTATTCCGTGTTAGAAGCTCCACATGTTAACGCCCTGGCCTGCCCTAATGAAGTCACTTTCAGAGTCTTGTATATGTGAACTACTTTGCATAAGAATTTAGAGTCCAAACAAGGAGTGTTGGTAGTTCACTTTATTCAGTACCTACACCTTTCACTAGGTTGATAGTCTGATATAGACAGACAGTAGCTTCAATTGTATACAAATGCATTAGTTAACCTTTTTTAAGTACATAAGTTCTGCTTTACCAAAGAACTAAATGATATGCATTTAATTTGGGGCCTATCATGAGAAAGCACAGTTCTTTGGAAAAGACAATAGTGCAGGAAAAATAGAAGGCAGTGGAGAAAAAGGAAGAAGAAACATGAGATGGATTGACTCCATAACAAAGCCACAGGCATAAGTCTTCAGGAGCTGAGCAGGGCCATTGAGGACAGGACATTCATCACTCGTTCATAGGGTCGCCAGAGCCAGGAGTCAGAGCTGACTCAGCACCACATAACACACAAAGGTCCCCAGCTATTCAAAAGTAGATTATTTTTTATTTCTAACAGAGACACAGATTGCTAGTTTTTAATAATTCTAAATTATTTAAATTAAAATGAATTATTTAGAGTTTTTCTTAAATAATAGAATTTCAAATTAGAAATACTCTAAACCAGTGCTTCTCACAGTATGATCTAGAGATCCCTGGGAGGTCCCTGGGAGGTTCCAAAAGAGCCAAGGGGAAGTTGCCAAGCCTCCAGCAGCCCAAGCTGAAAACAGGCTCTGTTGCTTCTTTAATTGAAATAAGTGACAAGGGCTGCTCAGATTCAAAGTGTGGGGAAATACCTTACCTATTACAGGGAGGAGCTGCAGTCACATTGCAAAAGGGCACGGATACAGTGAGGAGAATAATTACAGACATATTTCTGTAATATTACAGAATAATTCAAAACTATGGGTTTTAATAATAGTATAAGGTGGTAGATATAGGGAATTGAACTCAAGTGTTAAAGAGGATTTAGTTCAAATCCCATTTCTGACATTTGGGCAGGTCACTTATCCTCTTTAAATTGTAGTTCTTTCATCTGTAAAATGGGAATAATAACAGTTTCTACCTCAAAGGGATTAAATGAGATGATGTTTGTGAAGCACTTGGCTTCACACAGGAAACGCTTTAAAAATATTAGCTAGTGGCTATTTTAAAAATCCCTTGCATTAGATCAGCTCAATAGATTCTTCTTTACTCCCCCAAACAAAATAGCAATGCCGTGTTTAACTATGATATATGTCTATATGAGCTGCTTTCATGCCATAGCCTCCAAGGCCTCCCTCCTACTGTTCACATAAGCCCTCTCACCAAACATAATTCTGGTACATTTCGGTGCTAATTATCTGATATTTTCCACCTTTCCACTCCAAACTATGATTACAGATTTGAAGAATGCATGCTGTTTGTTTGTTTGTTTAGTTTAGATTTTTAATTTTTATTTATTTTTTAAGTTTATTGGGGTAACATTGCTTAATACAATTATATAATTTTCAGGTATACATTATAATTTGACATCTATATATTCTATTGTGTGATTACCACCCAGAGTCCAGTTTCCTTCAGCTACCATATATTTGATCCCCTTTACCCACTTCAGCCTCCCTCAATTCTCCTGTATTTGACCCCCTTTACTCTGTATTACCTCTTCCCTCCTCCCCCACCCCCTACCCTCTGGTAGCCACTAGTCCATTGTCCATGTCCCTGAGTCTCTGTTTGTCCTGTTCATTTGTTGCTTTTAGGTTTATATCTCACATATAAGTGATATCATGTGATTTTCAACTATTTCTGTCTGGCATATTTCGCTTATCTTGGGGCTCATCCATGTTGTCGCAAATGGCAGTATTTCATCTCTTCTTATGGCTGAGTAATATTCCATTGTATTTATGTGCCACAACTTCTTTATCCAATCATCTATCGTAGAACACTTTGGTTGATTCCATGTCCTGGCTACTGTAAGTAGTGCATGCTCTCTGTTTAAATAAGAGCTCAAAATTGAGTAAAGTAAGTCTTCAACATCACTGATAGGTTTTGCAACTGTAAGCATAATGTCATATCATAGGCTAATTGATAGAAGCAAGAATTAAGTTCCTGTGGCATGTCATAGACATTATAACAAAACAACATGGAATGATGTTATTCATTATTTGAGAACCTGCTATATAGGAGATAGATTCCATACCAGATAATTTAAATTGAACTATTGAATGCGAATGAGGATATTATGCAAGCACAGAGGAAAGGGATTCATATCTGGAGTTTAAGAGCAATACGAAATTTTTTTTATTAGTCAAGATACATAGGAACAGTCTATATCACAGGCCAGCCACACTTTTAGACCAAAGATTCCTCTGCAAGAGCATCCTGCCAACATCCTTAAATATGTGAGTCCTCAGCTGACCCCCCATCACAATGAAAATGTGTGAAAGAATGGGTTAAGATGAAGAGGCTCAGACCACTTCCAGCATCAGTAAGCTGCACCTTCACTTCCTCTGCTTCCTCTTCCTAGAAAGCTGATGGGTTAGTGTAACGTTTGGTGGCATTTTATTTTACAGCTGTCCATATCTCCTGAGCCATCCAGTTGGCCTTATTAATTTAACATCTCTTATCACTGTTCAGTTAACAAACTTCCATGTGAACATATCCCCTTGTCACCAGGGAGCATTGTTCCATTTGAGCTGTAGGTATCAGCTGCCTCTGGAGGCAACTGTGGCAGATTGGGTGGCAGAATCTATCAGCCCAGAGAAAGGCATTACCATAGAGCCATGAACATTCCTAAGATTCTTTTGTTCACTTAAGAATGATAATACGCATTAAAAGTTAGCAACATCAGGAAGTTTCTTTCAACACAGAGGCCTTTGCTTCAATGTGGTAGTTTCTTTTTATGGACTGGTACCCGTGGCACTGCCTTTTTTGTTGTTTGTTTAATGACTGCGGTTGATGCATGGGAATTCCACACCCCAAGACATGGGTAATGCTGGGTTTACAATCCTACCACCTAGCAATTCAGCAAATGGTGTCTGCTCATCACTATGCTCTTAATAGGAGGATCTGGCGAACCATTAAGTGAAGGGTTAGCATAATGACAGTTCAATTCAACAAGCTTGCACAAGTGCCACCCTTAGTTAAGACCTATGTTAAGGAGGAGAAGGGCTATAGACAAGTGTCAGACTTGGTTCTTTATCCTCTAGGGTAGTCTAGTGGCTGAGACCAACACATCCACAAATCCTCACATGCAAAACAGGTTGTGAGAACTATATCAGTAGAGATTCAAGTAAAGTGCTGTGGAAACATCAGGAAGGAAAGAGACAGGGATCTCAATTGGGGGAAATGAGGCAGTGTCTTGGGAAAGGTGAACGTTGAGATGGGTCCTTAAGGCCTGCAGAAATTTAATGAGAGGGAATAATATTTCAAGTAACAGAAGTAACTCAAGCCAAGGTCAAAGGATTCCTGAGGAGTGTAGGCAGAAGATGGGAGTTTGGAAGAGAAAGAGTTGTAAAAAGATGAAGCTGCAAAGGTAGGTGGCAGTCCCCAATGATGGGGTTTTAAAGGCCTTACCAAAGAATTTGCATTTAATTCGGAACTTATTGGGAAAGACATCAAGAAGTTCTCCATAATTTTGTTTTTCATTTTGTTTTTTGTTTGGGTTTTCTTTTTGGAATAGAAATAACATCATCAACCTGTTTTTAAACAGTAATAATAGCATGTGTAGCGTATATTAGAAGAAAGGGGAAAACCTAAAAGATTGTTGACTACTCTGTTGAAGTATATAAATAAAAGAAGCAGAGATCTAATGCTAGAGTGGAATAATCTTAATCCTAATTAGGCTAAATAGTCGTATAAAACTTTCATGAATACAAATTTGCAGAAAGCCATTAGACATAGCCCCTGTTCTCTATCTTTTGCTAGTACTGCCTTACTGGTGATTATAAGTCATAGGTTTATTTATAAAGAAAACCAGAACCCTGGATAGAGATAGCATCAGAAACATTGCCTCTTCTCCCTTGTATGAGAGGCAGAAGTGGCAGAAGATATTTTAATTTCTGAGCTTATAAAACTTCAGTTCAGAAGAAATATTGTTCATCTCTGGGTCAGGCTACATACTAAACATTCCTTACCTGACACCCATGCCAAGGAGTGTTGACTTTTACTCTGTAAAAATCTCTAAATTATTTGCTATCACAAGAATGGTTCATAGACAAACAGCATTCACACAACCTGGGAGTTTATCAGAACTGCAGGATCTCACGCTCTACATACCTAATTAGAGTTTGCATTTTAACACGATTTCCAGGTTACTTCTATACACATTAGATTTGAGAAGTGCCAGCCTATCCTTCTAGGCAGAAGTTATCTGCCTCTTCTATATTACTTTAGGACATAAGGCCCATGCACATGGAAAAAGCAGCATTGAGTAGAGGGGAAGATTCCCAATAATCTAACTGAGTCTAAGTTTTGTGATTCTAAATAGAAACTACAAGGAGTTTAAGGCATTCTGACACATGAGGGCTCGGTAAATGGCAGCTGTGATTATTGTTGTTGTGGCTATTTTTATTTATTACTATTATTTTTAGTTGGTTTCTCTTACTTGGCCACTAGATTAATTGCTTCAGCCCTCTAGACATAAGAAAGGATGCTTAAGAAACATATCATATAGTTAAACATGTACATAATCACCAGGTCATCTTGCTCCCATACAGAGACAATAAATACTAAAGTTTGCACTTAAATGTAAAATAAAAGAAGTGATTTTTAAAGCACAAAATTTGACATTTTACTTGATTGTGATTGATTTCCTATTCTCTTATATATAAGATTTGAATTTGAAGATGATAATAATGCAAAAAATAGGTTATCTTGGATGTGGGATGAGCACTGAGCTATCACTTGATGGCGTCCTTACTAAGAAGCCACTAGGTCATCAAGTCTGACCTGTCCTAGGCCAATTATTTTGAGCCACTCAAGGTCTAGAAATGATTTGACAGAAAAAAAAAAAAATGTATCTAGCAGTCCATCTAAAGAGCAGAGTGAAGAATAAGAAGCAGTTAAGGAGTCAGAGCAACCACTCAGAGTTTCTTTGGAACATTTTCATTGCTGAATTTAAAGAGTTGTGGCCGACAAGTGTGTGTCTCTCCCTCAAAAACAATCTAACTTAAATTCATGTAGACTGTACTCAGTCTTGCCCCTTTGCACAACATACAGGCCTCTGCATGGGGTGGGGTCCCTCGTGATTGTGGACTGATAGACTGACCTCTAATGTGATCGCTGAGTGAGTCATGAGAAGAATGCTTGCCTTCTTCCTGCACATTTCAGTGCTGATTTCCTGAAATGTTTGTCTGCCTTACTCCATTAAAAGGCAATTTTATCCTGGTTGTTTGCAAATGCTTTTCTTCTCTCTTGGAAACTTTTTTTTTAGGGGAAAAAAAATGTTTAATCTGCTAAAGAAGCAAGATATGTTTCTGAGGAACAGTGAGCATTCTCAAGGGCTTACTTGGCTTTTCAGGGAACATAACCAAAGCACCCTAAAATGTATGAATAACTATTATTTTATGGAATACATCTGGGTGGGCATTTTTTATGTCCTAAAAAAAGTGTGTCTGGTCAAATAGGTTTGGGAAATTCCAGGGCTAAGTAAAATTAAATAGATTGTTTATTGCAGGATTTTTAAAACTTTACTGTGTTAAATGTTTTTGACTGCAAGAAGAGGCCAGAATGTGCAGTGACTCCCAAATATATGGACTGTAGAACCCTTTTTCATGAATCGTATTGCAGGATTGGTGTTTCTCAGAACACAAATTAAGTTTTAGTAGTAGGTACTCAAAAATTGATAATAATAACCACATATATTTTTTAAATACTAATAGGGCAGTAACATGCTAATTTTTTTTTTTTTTTTTACAGTAAGGTGTTCAAAACCTTCTTAAAGTGCTGTGATAGACATATAAAGGTCAGGTAATTTGAGATAATATAGTTCTTAAAAAATTGAAACCATCCATGACTAGTGTGAATTATCCCAGTTACACTATCCCGTAATTTTCAGTGTTCACCAATTGCCTGAGAATTAACAGGTTATAGCAACTACTATGTTTCTATTGCTATGTTAGATACAATGGAAGATAGATACGGATAATTACCCTAGAATATTCAACAGTTCATTTGAGGAACTAAATAACAAGAAAACAGTAAGTCACTTTAATTTCCCACTTTAAAAATAAATGAGGTTGTTGATAATTCATTTCTTCTGAATGTTCTCATCAGCCACCATTTTAATTTTTTGGTACAGGTTCATATTTTTATACAGTAAAGTCCTTCTAAAATGAAATATTTATTTACTAGATAACAAAATGAACATGTAGACTGACATTAAGCGAGAAAAAACTTTTTAAAACACTCTGTTATATAATATCACAATTGTTAGAACATGTTCAGTTATTATGTTTTATGTTTTTAAAATGGCATTTTTACTCCTTAGATCTCCTATAGTACATGTCTTTACCAGCATTTGAAAGTGAGCATATCTATCATTCATGTCTTATATAGGTTTATAAATTTACATGTTTATCTTTCCTGATCAGAGGCTTGTAACATTTTATACAGTTTTAATTCCTCTAGGTAAATTCCAATAAATTTGTATTTTGGTTTATTCATAGGCCATCTGAATTTATCTGGGTTATCTTTTTAATGGTAACAATACAAGTTAATGACTTAGTTTCTAGAATCCCATGAATAAAATATAAAAGATATATTTAGTTTATAAGACATTAATGAGGAGCTTCAGTGCATTTCCTCCTTCTGATATCTTTTAAAAGAAATCTAATTATTTTTCACTCATCACGAAAGCTGTAAAAGTCAGGTCATACAGATTTGCATATGTTTTATTTTATTTTTTAATCACTTTGAAAGACTGCTAAATATTTCTTTAAAGAAGATTCAAAGAAAAAGAAAACAAGAAAACTAGGTTTGTTTTCAGCTGATCCTACACAGTATATTGAGCTGGCTTTTGAGCTTGACCACGCTGGCACTGTCATGGGTTGTTGATCTTTCATCTTCAGAAATCGATGATGCAGGAGCATACATTTTCTTTCCATTTGCAACATTCTATATTGGTTAACCCAAACTGAAGTCAAGAAGATTTGGGTTTTTAAGACCAGCACTAGCTAGGAAGTATATACAATGCATTGCTCCATTGTGTCAGATTCCAAAACCTTCAACATCAAAATAACCTTCAAATGTTTTATTATCAATTTCCAAACACTTTGGAGTATTCTATAAATGTTGTTGAATAGCTAAGTTTCTCATTTTCCAAGTTCTTCTATGTGTTCATGAAATAGCAACAAAGTAGCATATAATTGAACCTAAGGTTTTTATTCCTTTAAAAGAATCCTTATTTAAAAAGGTGTTAGCTAACCTTTTTAAGCATTTACCAGGCACTGTTGAAAATATTTTACATTTTTTGGTACAGGTTTTGGTACAGGTAATTTTTTCTGCAGAACAACTCTGTGAAGTAGTTATCATCATCATCATCATCATCATCATCATCATCATTATCATCATTATCGTCCCAATTTATAGATGAGAAAATGAAGAGGAGAGAGAGAGTAGATAACTTGCCCAATTATTGCATAAGGAGAACTATATAATGAAAAATGTTTGAATTGATCTTAAAGACTGTTATCATTGTGTGACTTTTATTCACTCGGAAAATATTTATTTAGTGCCAACTATGTGCCAGGTACTGTGATTGGAACAAGAGACAGGTATAAACATGATGAATACCTTTGCAATGCCAAGCATCTGGATAAACAACCATTGCCCAAATCCACATACATTAAATAATTATTTCAGTCAACAATATATCCCCAAGTGCCTGTTCTCTGCCCAGGTATTGTCCAGCAAGCACTTTGTCGGATATCTGGCATTTTGACAAAAATCCGTGTTTCATAATAATATTTCTGCCTATTAAAGAACTATTAGGCATATACTGTAAACTGTATTGAAATGCCATAACTCTTCCCCTGTCTCTGCCTGCAGAGAGCTTCTGTTGTAAGATTTGTAGCGATAGACAAAGAAGGTAAATCCTGAAGCAAGGAAGCTGGAATATCAGAAGCTCACTCTTCACTAGTTGAGATTTAATCTTCTATTAGAGGTGGTGAGAGTTAAGTTTTCTCTCATCATCTTCTTTTGAAGATGGCAGCATTTGACAAATGCTTTTCTAAAAAAAACTATTGCCTGTTTGTTTTAGAAACACCTTTTTATGTTTT